>NC_092777.1:2032500-2709166 GCF_047496795.1 Chiloscyllium punctatum
TTAAAAGAGAAAAGAGAAAAGAAAAGAAGAGAAAGGAGTAAAGAGAAAAGAAGAGAACAGAAGAGAAAAGAAGAGAAATGAGAAAATCAGAGAAAAAGGAAAAGAGAAAAGACGAGAACAGAAGAGAAAAGAAAAGAGTATAGAAGAGAAAAGAGAAAAGAGAAAAGAAGAGACAAGAGAAAAGAAGAGAACAGAAGAGAAAAGAAGAGAAAAGAAGAGAAAAGTGAAAAGAAGAGAACAGAAGAGAAAGGAGATAAGAGAACACAGAAAAGAAGAGAAAAGAAAAGAAAACAGGAGAACAGTGAAAAGAAGAGAAAAGGAGCGAACAGAGAGTAAAGACAAAAGAGAAATGCAGTGAAATGAAGAGAAAAGAGATAATAGCAAAGACAAAAGAAGAGAATAGAAGAAAAAAGAGAAAAGAGAAAAGAAGCGAAAAGAGAAAAGAGAAAAGTAGAGAAAAGAAGAGAATAGAGATACGAGAAAAGGGAAAAGAAGAGAAAAGAGGAAAAAGATAAGAAGAGAAAAGATGAGAAAAGAAAAAAGAGAAAAGAAGTAAAAAGAGAAAAGATAAAAGAGGGGAAAAGACGGCAAAAGAAGAGAAAAGAGGAAAGAAGAGAAAAGAGAAAAGAAGAGAAAAGACAAAAGAGAAATGAAGAGAAAAGAGATAAGAGAAAAGAAGAGAAAAGAAGAATAAATGCAAAAGAAGAGAAAAGAGAAAAGAGATAAGAAGGGAAAAGAAGAGAAAAGAGAAAAGAGAAAAGTGAAAAGAGAAAAGAGAAAAGAGGAGAAAAGAAGTGTAAAGAAGAGAAAAGAGAAAAGAAGAGAAAAGACAAAAGAGAAATGAAGAGAAAAGAGATAAGAGAAAAGAAGAGAAAAGAAGAATAAATGCAAAAGAAGAGAAAAGAGATAAGAAGGGAAAAGAAGAGAAAAGAGAAAAGAGAAAAGTGAAAAGAGAAAAGAGAAAAGAGGAGAAAACAAGTGTAAAGAAGAGATAAGAGAAAAGAAGAGAAAAGACAAAAGATAAATGAAGAGAAAAGAGATAAGAGAAAAGAAGAGAAAAGAAGAATAAATGCAAAAGAAGAGAACAGAGAAAAGAAGAGAAAAGAGAAAAGAAGAGAAAAGAGACAAGTGAAAAGAGAAAAGAGAAAAGAGAAAAGAGGAGAAATGAAGTGTAAAGAAGAGAAAAGAGAAAAGAAGAGAAAAGACAAAAGAGAAATGAAGAGAAAAGAGATAAGAGAAAAGAAGAGAAAAGAAGAATAAATGCAAAAGAAGAGAAAAGAGAAAAGAGATAAGAAGGGAAAAGAAGAGAAAAGAGAAAAGAGAAAAGAGAAAAGTGAAAAGAGAAAAGAGAAAAGAGGAGAAAAGAAGTGTAAAGAAGAGATAAGAGAAAAGAAGAGAAAAGACAAAAGAGAAATGAAGAGAAAAGAGATAAGAGAAAAGAAGAGAAAAGAAGAATAAATGCAAAAGAAGAGAAAAGAGAAAAGAAGAGAAAAGAGAAAAGAAGAGAAAAGAAGAATAAATGCAAAAGAAGAGAAAAGAGAAAAGAGATAAGAAGGGAAAAGAAGAGAAAAGAGAAATGAGAAAAGAAGAGAAAACAAGAGAAAAGAGAAAAGAAGAGATAAGAGAAAAGAGAAAGTGGTAAAGCAGAGACAACAAGAGAAAAGAGAAAAGGGAAATGAAGAGAAAAGAAGAGAGAAGAGAAAGGAGAAAAGAAGAGAAAACAAGAGAAAAGAGAAAAGAAGTGAAAAGACAAGAAGAGTAAAGAGAAAAGATAAAATAAGAGAAAAGAAGGGAAATGAAGAGAAAAGAGAGAAGAGAAAAGAGAAAAGAAGAGAAAAGAGGAAAATATAAAAGCGAAAAGGAGAGTACAGACGATAAAAGAGAAAATAAGAGAAAACTAAAGAAGAGAAAAGTGAAAAGAGAAATGAGAATATAGAAAACAAGAGAAAACAAACGAAAAGATAAATGAAAAAAAGAGAAAAGTAGAGAAAAGAAGAGAAAAGAGAAAAGAAGAGAAAAGAGAAAAGAAGAGAAAAGAAGAGAAAAAAGAAAAGAGAAATGAGAAAAGAAGAGAATTAGAAAAGGAAAGAAGAGAAATGAAGAGAAAAGAGAAAAGAAGAGCAAACAAGAGAAATGAGAAAAGAAGGGAATTAGAAAAGGAAAGAAGAGAAATGAAGAGAAAAGAGAAAAGAAGAGAAAAGAAGAGCAAACCAGAGAAATGAGAAAAGAAGAGAAAAGAAGAGAAATGAAGAGAAAAGAAGAGAAAAGAGAAAAGAAGTGAAAAGAAGAGAAAAGAGAAAAGAAGAGAAAGGAAGCAAAAAGAATTAAAAGAGAAAAGAGAAAATTAAGGAAGAGAAAGGAGTAAAGAGAAAAGAAGAGAACAGAAGAGAAAAGAAGAAAAAGGAGAAAAGAGTAAAGAAGAGAACAGAAGACAAAAGAAGAGAAAAGAGAAAATCAGAGAAAAAGGAAAAGAGAAAAGACGAGAACAGAAGAGAAAAGAAAAGAGTATAGAAGAGAAAAGAGAAAAGAGAAAATAAGAGAAAAGAAGAGACAAGAGAACAGAAGAGAAAAGAAGAGAAAAGAAGAGAAAAGTGAAAAGAAGAGAACAGAAGAGAAAGGAGATAAGAGAACACAGAAAAGAAGAGAAAAGAAAAGAAAACAGGAGAACAGTGAAAAGAAGAGAAAAGGAGCGAACAGAGAGTAAAGACAAAAGAGAAATGCAGTGAAATGAAGAGAAAAGAGATAATAGCAAAGACAAAAGAAGAGAATAGAAGAAAAAAGAGAAAAGAGAAAAGAAGCGAAAAGAGAAAAGTAGAGAAAAGAAGAGAATAGAGATACGAGAAAAGGGAAAAGAAGAGAAAAGAGATAAGAAGAGAAAAGATGAGAAAAGAAAAAAGAGAAAAGAAGTAAAAAGAGAAAAGATAAAAGAGGGGAAAAGACGGCAAAAGAAGAGAAAAGAGGAAAGAAGAGAAAAGAGAAAAGAAGAGAAAAGACAAAAGAGAAATGAAGAGAAAAGAGATAAGAGAAAAGAAGAATAAATACAAAAGCTGGGAAAAGAAGAGAAAAAGGAAAAGAAGAGAAAAAAGAGAAAAGAGAAAAGGGAAAAAACGAAAAAAGAGAAAAGAAACGAGAAAAGAAGAGAAAAGAAGAATAAATGCAAAAGAAGAGAAAAGAAGAGAAAAGAGAAAAGAGATAAGAAGGGAAAAGAAGAGAAAAGAGAAAAGAGAAAAGAAGTGTAAAGAAGAGAAAAGAGAAAAGAAGAGAAAAGACAAAAGAGAAATGAAGGGAAAAGAGATATGAGAAAAGAAGAGAAAAGAAGAGAAAAGGGAAAAAGAAGACAAAACAAGAGAAAAGAGAAAAGAAGAGAAAACAAGGGAAAAGACAAAAGAAGAGAAATGAAGAGAAAAGAAGAGAAAAGAGAAATGAGAAAAGAAGAGAAAACAAGAGAAAAGAGAAAAGAAGAGAAAAGAGAAAAGAGAAAGGGGTAAAGCAGAGAAAACAAGAGAAAAGAGAAAAGAGAAATGAAGAGAAAAGAAGAGAGAAGAGAAAGGAGAAAAGAAGAGAAAACAAGAGAAAAGAGAAAAAAGAGAAAAGACAAGAAGAGTAATGAGAAAAGAGAAAAGAAGAGAAATGAAGAGAAAAGAGAGAATAGAAAAGAGAAAAGAAGAGAAAAGAGGAAAATATAAAAGCGAAAAGGAGAGTACAGAAGATAAAAGAGAAAATAAGAGAAAAGTAAAGAAGAGAAAAGTGAAAAGAGAAATGAGAATATAGAAAACAAGAGTAAACAAACGAAAAGATAAAAGAAAAAAGGAGAAAAGTAGAGAAAAGAAGAGAAAAGAGAAAAGAAGAGAAAAGACAAGAAGAGTAAAGAGAAAAGAGAAAAGAAGAGAAAAGAAGAGAAATGAAGAGAAAAGAGAGAATAGAAAAGAGAAAAGAAGAGAACAGAAGAGAAAAGAAGAGAAAAGAAGAGAAAAGTGAAAAGAAGAGAACAGAAGAGAAAGGAGATAAGAGAACACAGAAAAGAAGAGAAAAGAAAAGAAAACAGGAGAACAGTGAAAAGAAGAGAAAAGGAGCGAACAGAGAGTAAAGACAAAAGAGAAATGCAGTGAAATGAAGAGAAAAGAGATAATAGCAAAGACAAAAGAAGAGAATAGAAGAAAAAAGAGAAAAGAGAAAAGAAGCGAAAAGAGAAAAGTAGAGAAAAGAAGAGAATAGAGATACGAGAAAAGGGAAAAGAAGAGAAAAGAGATAAGAAGAGAAAAGATGAGAAAAGAAAAAAGAGAAAAGAAGTAAAAAGAGAAAAGATAAAAGAGGGGAAAAGACGGCAAAAGAAGAGAAAAGAGGAAAGAAGAGAAAAGAGAAAAGAAGAGAAAAGACAAAAGAGAAATGAAGAGAAAAGAGATAAGAGAAAAGAAGAATAAATACAAAAGCTGGGAAAAGAAGAGAAAAAGGAAAAGAAGAGAAAAAAGAGAAAAGAGAAAAGGGAAAAAACGAAAAAAGAGAAAAGAAACGAGAAAAGAAGAGAAAAGAAGAATAAATGCAAAAGAAGAGAAAAGAAGAGAAAAGAGAAAAGAGATAAGAAGGGAAAAGAAGAGAAAAGAGAAAAGAGAAAAGAAGTGTAAAGAAGAGAAAAGAGAAAAGAAGAGAAAAGACAAAAGAGAAATGAAGGGAAAAGAGATATGAGAAAAGAAGAGAAAAGAAGAGAAAAGGGAAAAGAAGACAAAACAAGAGAAAAGAGAAAAGAAGAGAAAACAAGGGAAAAGACAAAAGAAGAGAAATGAAGAGAAAAGAAGAGAAAAGAGAAATGAGAAAAGAAGAGAAAACAAGAGAAAAGAGAAAAGAAGAGAAAAGAGAAAAGAGAAAGGGGTAAAGCAGAGAAAACAAGAGAAAAGAGAAAAGAGAAATGAAGAGAAAAGAAGAGAGAAGAGAAAGGAGAAAAGAAGAGAAAACAAGAGAAAAGAGAAAAAAGAGAAAAGACAAGAAGAGTAATGAGAAAAGAGAAAAGAAGAGAAATGAAGAGAAAAGAGAGAATAGAAAAGAGAAAAGAAGAGAAAAGAGGAAAATATAAAAGCGAAAAGGAGAGTACAGAAGATAAAAGAGAAAATAAGAGAAAAGTAAAGAAGAGAAAAGTGAAAAGAGAAATGAGAATATAGAAAACAAGAGTAAACAAACGAAAAGATAAAAGAAAAAAGGAGAAAAGTAGAGAAAATAAGAGAAAAGAGAAAAGAAGAGAAAAGACAAGAAGAGTAAAGAGAAAAGAGAAAAGAAGAGAAAAGAAGAGAAATGAAGAGAAAAGAGAGAATAGAAAAGAGAAAAGAAGAGAACAGAAGAGAAAAGAAGAGAAAAGAAGAGAAAAGTGAAAAGAAGAGAACAGAAGAGAAAGGAGATAAGAGAACACAGAAAAGAAGAGAAAAGAAAAGAAAACAGGAGAACAGTGAAAAGAAGAGAAAAGGAGCGAACAGAGAGTAAAGACAAAAGAGAAATGCAGTGAAATGAAGAGAAAAGAGATAATAGCAAAGACAAAAGAAGAGAATAGAAGAAAAAAGAGAAAAGAGAAAAGAAGCGAAAAGAGAAAAGAGAAAAGTAGAGAAAAGAAGAGAATAGAGATACGAGAAAAGGGAAAAGAAGAGAAAAGAGATAAGAAGAGAAAAGATGAGAAAAGAAAAAAGAGAAAAGAAGTAAAAAGAGAAAAGATAAAAGAGGGGAAAAGACGGCAAAAGAAGAGAAAAGAGGAAAGAAGAGAAAAGAAGAGAAAAGACAAAAGAGAAAGAAGAGAAAAGAGATAAGAGAAAAGAAGAATAAATACAAAAGCTGGGAAAAGAAGAGAAAAAGGAAAAGAAGAGAAAAAAGAGAAAAGAGAAAAGGGAAAAAACGAAAAAAGAGAAAAGAAAAGAGAAAAGAAGAATAAATGCAAAAGAAGAGAAAAGAAGAGAAAAGAGAAAAGAGATAAGAAGGGAAAAGAAGAGAAAAGAGAAAAGAGAAAAGAAGTGTAAAGAAGAGAAAAGAGAAAAGAAGAGAAAAGACAAAAGAGAAATGAAGGGAAAAGAGATATGAGAAAAGAAGAGAAAAGAAGAGAAAGGGAAAAGAAGACAAAACAAGAGAAAAGAGAAAAGAAGAGAAAACAAGAGAAAAGACAAAAGAAGAGAAATGAAGAGAAAAGAAGAGAAAAGAGAAATGAGAAAAGAAGAGAAAACAAGAGAAAAGAGAAAAGAAGAGAAAAGAGAAAAGAGAAAGGGGTAAAGCAGAGAAAACAAGAGAAAAGAGAAAAGAGAAATGAAGAGAAAAGAAGAGAGAAGAGAAAGGAGAAAAGAAGAGAAAACAAGAGAAAAGAGAAAAAAAAGAAAAGACAAGAAGAGTAATGAGAAAAGAGAAAAGAAGAGAAATGAAGAGAAAAGAGAGAATAGAAAAGAGAAAAGAAAAGAAAAGAGAAAATATAAAAGCGAAAAGGAGAGTACAGAAGATAAAAGAGAAAATAAGAGAAAAGTAAAGAAGAGAAAAGTGAAAAGAGAAATGAGAATATAGAAAACAAGAGTAAACAAACGAAAAGATAAAAGAAAAAAGGAGAAAAGTAGAGAAAAGAAGAGAAAAGAGAAAAGAAGAGAAAAGACAAGAAGAGTAAAGAGAAAAGAGAAAAGAAGAGAAAAGAAGAGAAATGAAGAGAAAAGAGAGAATAGAAAAGAGAAAAGAAGAGAACAGAAGAGAAAAGAAGAGAAACGAAGAGAAAACTGATAAGAAGAGAAAGGAAGCAAAAAGAATTAAAAGAGAAAAGAGAAAAGAAAAGAAGAGAAAGGAGTAAAGAGAAAAGAAGAGAACAGAAGAGAAAAGAAGAGAAATGAGAAAATCAGAGAAAAAGGAAAAGAGAAAAGACGAGAACAGAAGAGAAAAGAAAAGAGTATAGAAGAGAAAAGAGAAAAGAGAAAAGAAGAGACAAGAGAAAAGAAGAGAACAGAAGAGAAAAGAAGAGAAAAGAAGAGAAAAGTGAAAAGAAGAGAACAGAAGAGAAAGGAGATAAGAGAACACAGAAAAGAAGAGAAAAGAAAAGAAAACAGGAGAACAGTGAAAAGAAGAGAAAAGGAGCGAACAGAGAGTAAAGACAAAAGAGAAATGCAGTGAAATGAAGAGAAAAGAGATAATAGCAAAGACAAAAGAAGAGAATAGAAGAAAAAAGAGAAAAGAGAAAAGAAGCGAAAAGAGAAAAGAGAAAAGTAGAGAAAAGAAGAGAATAGAGATACGAGAAAAGGGAAAAGAAGAGAAAAGAGGAAAAAGATAAGAAGAGAAAAGATGAGAAAAGAAAAAAGAGAAAAGAAGTAAAAAGAGAAAAGATAAAAGAGGGGAAAAGACGGCAAAAGAAGAGAAAAGAGGAAAGAAGAGAAAAGAGAAAAGAAGAGAAAAGACAAAAGAGAAATGAAGAGAAAAGAGATAAGAGAAAAGAAGAGAAAAGAAGAATAAATGCAAAAGAAGAGAAAAGAGAAAAGAGATAAGAAGGGAAAAGAAGAGAAAAGAGAAAAGAGAAAAGTGAAAAGAGAAAAGAGAAAAGAGGAGAAAAGAAGTGTAAAGAAGAGAAAAGAGAAAAGAAGAGAAAAGACAAAAGAGAAATGAAGAGAAAAGAGATAAGAGAAAAGAAGAGAAAAGAAGAATAAATGCAAAAGAAGAGAAAAGAGATAAGAAGGGAAAAGAAGAGAAAAGAGAAAAGAGAAAAGTGAAAAGAGAAAAGAGAAAAGAGGAGAAAACAAGTGTAAAGAAGAGATAAGAGAAAAGAAGAGAAAAGACAAAAGATAAATGAAGAGAAAAGAGATAAGAGAAAAGAAGAGAAAAGAAGAATAAATGCAAAAGAAGAGAACAGAGAAAAGAAGAGAAAAGAGAAAAGAAGAGAAAAGAGACAAGTGAAAAGAGAAAAGAGAAAAGAGAAAAGAGGAGAAATGAAGTGTAAAGAAGAGAAAAGAGAAAAGAAGAGAAAAGACAAAAGAGAAATGAAGAGAAAAGAGATAAGAGAAAAGAAGAGAAAAGAAGAATAAATGCAAAAGAAGAGAAAAGAGAAAAGAGATAAGAAGGGAAAAGAAGAGAAAAGAGAAAAGAGAAAAGAGAAAAGTGAAAAGAGAAAAGAGAAAAGAGGAGAAAAGAAGTGTAAAGAAGAGATAAGAGAAAAGAAGAGAAAAGACAAAAGAGAAATGAAGAGAAAAGAGATAAGAGAAAAGAAGAGAAAAGAAGAATAAATGCAAAAGAAGAGAAAAGAGAAAAGAAGAGAAAAGAGAAAAGAAGAGAAAAGAAGAATAAATGCAAAAGAAGAGAAAAGAGAAAAGAGATAAGAAGGGAAAAGAAGAGAAAAGAGAAATGAGAAAAGAAGAGAAAACAAGAGAAAAGAGAAAAGAAGAGATAAGAGAAAAGAGAAAGTGGTAAAGCAGAGACAACAAGAGAAAAGAGAAAAGGGAAATGAAGAGAAAAGTAGAGAGAAGAGAAAGGAGAAAAGAAGAGAAAACAAGAGAAAAGAGAAAAGAAGTGAAAAGACAAGAAGAGTAAAGAGAAAAGATAAAATAAGAGAAAAGAAGGGAAATGAAGAGAAAAGAGAGAAGAGAAAAGAGAAAAGAAGAGAAAAGAGGAAAATATAAAAGCGAAAAGGAGAGTACAGACGATAAAAGAGAAAATAAGAGAAAACTAAAGAAGAGAAAAGTGAAAAGAGAAATGAGAATATAGAAAACAAGAGAAAACAAACGAAAAGATAAATGAAAAAAAGAGAAAAGTAGAGAAAAGAAGAGAAAAGAGAAAAGAAGAGAAAAGAGAAAAGAAGAGAAAAGAAGAGAAAAAAGAAAAGAGAAATGAGAAAAGAAGAGAATTAGAAAAGGAAAGAAGAGAAATGAAGAGAAAAGAGAAAAGAAGAGCAAACAAGAGAAATGAGAAAAGAAGGGAATTAGAAAAGGAAAGAAGAGAAATGAAGAGAAAAGAGAAAAGCAGAGAAAAGAAGAGCAAACCAGAGAAATGAGAAAAGAAGAGAAAAGAAGAGAAATGAAGAGAAAAGAAGAGAAAAGAGAAAAGAAGTGAAAAGAAGAGAAAAGAGAAAAGAAGAGAAAGGAAGCAAAAAGAATTAAAAGAGAAAAGAGAAAAGAAAGGAAGAGAAAGGAGTAAAGAGAAAATAAGAGAACAGAAGAGAAAAGAAGAAAAAGGAGAAAAGAGTAAAGAAGAGAACAGAAGACAAAAGAAGAGAAAAGAGAAAATCAGAGAAAAAGGAAAAGAGAAAAGACGAGAACAGAAGAGAAAAGAAAAGAGTATAGAAGAGAAAAGAGAAAAGAGAAAAGAAGAGAAAAGAAGAGACAAGAGAACAGAAGAGAAAAGAAGAGAAAAGAAGAGAAAAGTGAAAAGAAGAGAACAGAAGAGAAAGGAGATAAGAGAACACAGAAAAGAAGAGAAAAGAAAAGAAAACAGGAGAACAGTGAAAAGAAGAGAAAAGGAGCGAACAGAGAGTAAAGACAAAAGAGAAATGCAGTGAAATGAAGAGAAAAGAGATAATAGCAAAGACAAAAGAAGAGAATAGAAGAAAAAAGAGAAAAGAGAAAAGAAGCGAAAAGAGAAAAGTAGAGAAAAGAAGAGAATAGAGATACGAGAAAAGGGAAAAGAAGAGAAAAGAGATAAGAAGAGAAAAGATGAGAAAAGAAAAAAGAGAAAAGAAGTAAAAAGAGAAAAGATAAAAGAGGGGAAAAGACGGCAAAAGAAGAGAAAAGAGGAAAGAAGAGAAAAGAGAAAAGAAGAGAAAAGACAAAAGAGAAATGAAGAGAAAAGAGATAAGAGAAAAGAAGAATAAATACAAAAGCTGGGAAAAGAAGAGAAAAAGGAAAAGAAGAGAAAAAAGAGAAAAGAGAAAAGGGAAAAAACGAAAAAAGAGAAAAGAAACGAGAAAAGAAGAGAAAAGAAGAATAAATGCAAAAGAAGAGAAAAGAAGAGAAAAGAGAAAAGAGATAAGAAGGGAAAAGAAGAGAAAAGAGAAAAGAGAAAAGAAGTGTAAAGAAGAGAAAAGAGAAAAGAAGAGAAAAGACAAAAGAGAAATGAAGGGAAAAGAGATATGAGAAAAGAAGAGAAAAGAAGAGAAAAGGGAAAAGAAGACAAAACAAGAGAAAAGAGAAAAGAAGAGAAAACAAGGGAAAAGACAAAAGAAGAGAAATGAAGAGAAAAGAAGAGAAAAGAGAAATGAGAAAAGAAGAGAAAACAAGAGAAAAGAGAAAAGAAGAGAAAAGAGAAAAGAGAAAGGGGTAAAGCAGAGAAAACAAGAGAAAAGAGAAAAGAGAAATGAAGAGAAAAGAAGAGAGAAGAGAAAGGAGAAAAGAAGAGAAAACAAGAGAAAAGAGAAAAAAGAGAAAAGACAAGAAGAGTAATGAGAAAAGAGAAAAGAAGAGAAATGAAGAGAAAAGAGAGAATAGAAAAGAGAAAAGAAGAGAAAAGAGGAAAATATAAAAGCGAAAAGTAGAGTACAGAAGATAAAAGAGAAAATAAGAGAAAAGTAAAGAAGAGAAAAGTGAAAAGAGAAATGAGAATATAGAAAACAAGAGTAAACAAACGAAAAGATAAAAGAAAAAAGGAGAAAAGTAGAGAAATGAAGAGAAAAGAGAAAAGAAGAGAAAAGACAAGAAGAGTAAAGAGAAAAGAGAAAAGAAGAGAAAAGAAGAGAAATGAAGAGAAAAGAGAGAATAGAAAAGAGAAAAGAAGAGAACAGAAGAGAAAAGAAGAGAAAAGAAGAGAAAAGTGAAAAGAAGAGAACAGACGAGAAAGGAGATAAGAGAACACAGAAAAGAAGAGAAAAGAAAAGAAAACAGGAGAACAGTGAAAAGAAGAGAAAAGGAGCGAACAGAGAGTAAAGACAAAAGAGAAATGCAGTGAAATGAAGAGAAAAGAGATAATAGCAATGACAAAAGAAGAGAATAGAAGAAAAAAGAGAAAAGAGAAAAGAAGCGAAAAGAGAAAAGAGAAAAGTAGAGAAAAGAAGAGAATAGAGATACGAGAAAAGGGAAAAGAAGAGAAAAGAGGAAAGAGATAAGAAGAGAAAAGATGAGAAAAGAAAAAAGAGAAAATAAGGAAAAAGAGAAAAGATAAAAGAGGGGAAAAGACGGCAAAAGAAGAGAAAAGAGGAAAGAAGAGAAAAGAGAAAAGAAGAGAAAAGACAAAAGAGAAATGAAGAGAAAAGAGATAAGAGAAAAGAAGAGAAAAGAAGAATAAATGCAAAAGAAGAGAAAAGAGAAAAGAGATAAGAAGGGAAAAGAAGAGAAAAGAGAAAAGAGAAAAGTGAAAAGAGAAAAGAGAAGAGGAGAAAAGAAGTGTAAAGAAGAGATAAGAGAAAAGAAGAGAAAAGACAAAAGATAAATGAAGAGAAAAGAGATAAGAGAAAAGAAGAGAAAAGAAGAATAAATGCAAAAGAAGAGAACAGAGAAAAGAAGAGAAAAGAGAAAAGAAGAGAAAAGAGACAAGTGAAAAGAGAAAAGAGAAAAGAGAAAAGAGGAGAAAAGAAGTGTAAAGAAGAGAAAAGAGAAAAGAAGAGAAAAGACAAAAGAGAAATGAAGAGAAAAGAGATAAGAGAAAAGAAGAGAAAAGAAGAATAAATGCAAAAGAAGAGAAAAGAGAAAAGAGATAAGAAGGGAAAAGAAGAGAAAAGAGAAAAGAGAAAAGTGAAAAGAGAAAAGAGAAAAGAGGAGAAATGAAGTGTAAAGAAGAGATAAGAGAAAAGAAGAGAAAAGACAAAAGAGAAATGAAGAGAAAAGAGATAAGAGAAAAGAAGAGAAAAGAAGAATAAATGCAAAAGAAAAGAAAAGAGAAAAGAAGAGAAAAGAGAAAAGAAGAGAAAAGAAGAATAAATGCAAAAGAAGAGAAAGGAGAAAAGAGATAAGAAGGGAAAAGAAGAGAAAAGAGAAATGAGAAAAGAAGAGAAAACAAGAGAAAAGAGAAAAGAAGAGATAAGAGAAAAGAGAAAGTGGTAAAGCAGAGAAAACAAGAGAAAAGAGAAAAGGGAAATGAAGAGAAAAGAAGAGAGAAGAGAAAGGAGAAAAGAAGAGAAAACAAGAGAAAAGAGAAAAGAAGTGAAAAGACAAGAAGAGTCAAGAGAAAAGATAAAATAAGAGAAAAGAAGGGAAATGAAGAGAAAAGAGAGAAGAGAAAAGAGAAAAGAAGAGAAAAGAGGAAAATATAAAAGCGAAAAGGAGAGTACAGACGATAAAAGAGAAAATAAGAGAAAACTAAAGAAGAGAAAAGTGAAAAGAGAAATGAGAATATAGAAAACAAGAGAAAACAAACGAAAAGATAAAAGAAAAAAAGAGAAAAGTAGAGAAAAGAAGAGAAAAGAGAAAAGAAGAGAAAAGAGAAAAGAAGAGAAAAGAAGAGAAAAAAGAAAAGAGAAATGAGAAAAGAAGAGAATTAGAAAAGGAAAGAAGAGAAATGAAGAGAAAAGAGAAAAGAAGAGCAAACAAGAGAAATGAGAAAAGAAGGGAATTAGAAAAGGAAAGAAGAGAAATGAAGAGAAAAGAGAAAAGAAGAGAAAAGAAGAGCAAACCAGAGAAATGAGAAAAGAAGAGAAAAGAAGAGAAATGAAGAGAAAAGAAGAGAAAAGAGAAAAGAAGTGAAAAGAAGAGAAAAGAGAAAAGAAGAGAAAGGAAGCAAAAAGAATTAAAAGAGAAAAGAGAAAAGAAAGGAAGAGAAAGTAGTAAAGAGAAAAGAAGAGAACAGAAGAGAAAAGAAGAAAAAGGAGAAAAGAGTAAAGAAGAGAACAGAAGACAAAAGAAGAGAAAAGAGAAAATCAGAGAAAAAGGAAAAGAGAAAAGACGAGAACAGAAGAGAAAAGAAAAGAGTATAGAAGAGAAAAGAGAAAAGAGAAAAGAAGAGAAAAGAAGAGACAAGAGAACAGAAGAGAAAAGAAGAGAAAAGAAGAGAAAAGTGAAAAGAAGAGAACAGAAGAGAAAGGAGATAAGAGAACACAGAAAAGAAGAGAAAAGAAAAGAAAACAGGAGAACAGTGAAAAGAAGAGAAAAGGAGCGAACAGAGAGTAAAGACAAAAGAGAAATGCAGTGAAATGAAGAGAAAAGAGATAATAGCAAAGACAAAAGAAGAGAATAGAAGAAAAAAGAGAAAAGAGAAAAGAAGCGAAAAGAGAAAAGTAGAGAAAAGAAGAGAATAGAGATACGAGAAAAGGGAAAAGAAGAGAAAAGAGATAAGAAGAGAAAAGATGAGAAAAGAAAAAAGAGAAAAGAAGTAAAAAGAGAAAAGATAAAAGAGGGGAAAAGACGGCAAAAGAAGAGAAAAGAGGAAAGAAGAGAAAAGAGAAAAGAAGAGAAAAGACAAAAGAGAAATGAAGAGAAAAGAGATAAGAGAAAAGAAGAATAAATACAAAAGCTGGGAAAAGAAGAGAAAAAGGAAAAGAAGAGAAAAAAGAGAAAAGAGAAAAGGGAAAAAACGAAAAAAGAGAAAAGAAACGAGAAAAGAAGAGAAAAGAAGAATAAATGCAAAAGAAGAGAAAAGAAGAGAAAAGAGAAAAGAGATAAGAAGGGAAAAGAAGAGAAAAGAGAAAAGAGAAAAGAAGTGTAAAGAAGAGAAAAGAGAAAAGAAGAGAAAAGACAAACGAGAAATGAAGGGAAAAGAGATATGAGAAAAGAAGAGAAAAGAAGAGAAAAGGGAAAAGAAGACAAAAACAGGAGAAAAGAGAAAAGAAGAGAAAACAAGGGAAAAGACAAAAGAAGAGAAATGAAGAGAAAAGAAGAGAAAAGAGAAATGAGAAAAGAAGAGAAAACAAGAGAAAAGAGAAAAGAAGAGAAAAGAGAAAAGAGAAAGGGGTAAAGCAGAGAAAACAAGAGAAAAGAGAAAAGAGAAATGAAGAGAAAAGAAGAGAGAAGAGAAAGGAGAAAAGAAGAGAAAACAAGAGAAAAGAGAAAAAAGAGAAAAGACAAGAAGAGTAATGAGAAAAGAGAAAAGAAGAGAAATGAAGAGAAAAGAGAGAATAGAAAAGAGAAAAGAAGAGAAAAGAGGAAAATATAAAAGCGAAAAGGAGAGTACAGAAGATAAAAGAGAAAATAAGAGAAAAGTAAAGAAGAGAAAAGTGAAAAGAGAAATGAGAATATAGAAAACAAGAGTAAACAAACGAAAAGATAAAAGAAAAAAGGAGAAAAGTAGAGAAATGAAGAGAAAAGAGAAAAGAAGAGAAAAGACAAGAAGAGTAAAGAGAAAAGAGAAAAGAAGAGAAAAGAAGAGAAATGAAGAGAAAAGAGAGAATAGAAAAGAGAAAAGAAGAGAACAGAAGAGAAAAGAAGAGAAAAGAAGAGAAAAGTGAAAAGAAGAGAACAGAAGAGAAAGGAGATAAGAGAACACAGAAAAGAAGAGAAAAGAAAAGAAAACAGGAGAACAGTGAAAAGAAGAGAAAAGGAGCGAACAGAGAGTAAAGACAAAAGAGAAATGCAGTGAAATGAAGAGAAAAGAGATAATAGCAAAGACAAAAGAAGAGAATAGAAGAAAAAAGAGAAAAGAGAAAAGAAGCGAAAAGAGAAAAGAGAAAAGTAGAGAAAAGAAGAGAATAGAGATACGAGAAAAGGGAAAAGAAGAGAAAAGAGGAAAGAGATAAGAAGAGAAAAGATGAGAAAAGAAAAAAGAGAAAAGAAGTAAAAAGAGAAAAGATAAAAGAGGGGAAAAGACGGCAAAAGAAGAGAAAAGAGGAAAGAAGAGAAAAGAGAAAAGAAGAGAAAAGACAAAAGAAAAATGAAGAGAAAAGAGATAAGAGAAAAGAAGAGAAAAGAAGAATAAATGCAAAAGAAGAGAAAAGAGAAAAGAGATAAGAAGGGAAAAGAAGAGAAAAGAGAAAAGAGAAAAGTGAAAAGAGAAAAGAGAAAAGAGGAGAAAAGAAGTGTAAAGAAGAGAAAAGAGAAAAGAAAAGACAAAAGAGAAATGAAGAGAGAAGAGATAAGAGAAAAGAAGAGAAAAGAAGAATAAATGCAAAAGAAGAGAAAAGAGTAAAGAGATAAGAAGGGAAAAGAAGAGAAAAGAGAAAAGAGAAAAGTGAAAAGAGAAAAGAGAAAAGAGGAGAAAAGAAGTGTAAAGAAGAGAAAAGAGAAAAGAAGAGAAAAGACAAAAGAGAAATGAAGAGAAAAGAGATAAGAGAAAAGAAGAGAAAAGAAGAATAAATGCAAAAGAAGAGAAAAGAGAAAAGAGATAAGAAGGGAAAAGAATAGAAAAGAGAAAAGAGAAAAGTGAAAAGAGAAAAGAGAAAAGAGGAGAAAAGAAGTGTAAAGAAGAGATAAGAGAAAAGAAGAGAAAAGACAAAAGATAAATGAAGAGAAAAGAGATAAGAGAAAAGAAGACAAAAGAAGAATAAATGCAAAAGAAGAGAACAGAGAAAAGAAGAGAAAAGAGAAAAGAAGAGAAAAGAGAAAAGAGACAAGTGAAAAGAGAAAAGAGAAAAGAGGAGAAAAGAAGTGTAAAGAAGAGAAAAGAGAAAAGAAGAGAAAAGACAAAAGAGAAATGAAGAGAAAAGAGATAAGAGAAAAGAAGAGAAAAGAAGAATAAATGCAAAAGAGGAGAACAGAGAAAAGAAGAGAAAAGAGACAAGTGAAATGAGAAAAGAGAAAAGAGAAAAGAGGAGAAAAGAAGTGTAAAGAAGAGAAAAGAGAAAAGAAGAGAAAAGACAAAAGAGAAATGAAGAGAAAAGAGATAAGAGAAAAGAAGAGAAAAGAAGAATAAATGCAAAAGAAGAGAAAAGAGAAAAGAGATAAGAAGGGAAAAGAAGAGAAAAGAGAAAAGAGAAAAGTGAAAAGAGAAAAGAGAAAAGAGGAGAAAAGAAGTGTAAAGAAGAGATAAGAGAAAAGAAGAGAAAAGACAAAAGAGAAATGAAGAGAAAAGAGATAAGAGAAAAGAAGAGAAAAGAAGAATAAATGCAAAAGAAGAGAAAAGAGAAAAGAAGAGAAAAGAGAAAAGAAGAGAAAAGAAGAATAAATGCAAAAGAAGAGAAAAGAGAAAAGAGATAAGAAGGGAAAAGAAGAGAAAAGAGAAATGAGAAAAGAAGAGAAAACAAGAGAAAAGAGAAAAGAAGAGATAAGAGAAAAGAGAAAGTGGTAAAGCAGAGAAAACAAGAGAAAAGAGAAAAGGGAAATGAAGAGAAAAGAAGAGAGAAGAGAAAGGAGAAAAGAAGAGAAAACAAGAGAAAAGAGAAAAGAAGTGAAAAGACAAGAAGAGTCAAGAGAAAAGATAAAATAAGAGAAAAGAAGGGAAATGAAGAGAAAAGAGAAAAGAAGAGAAAAGAGGAAAATATAAAAGCGAAAAGGAGAGTACAGACGATAAAAGAGAAAATAAGAGAAAACTAAAGAAGAGAAAAGTGAAAAGAGAAATGAGAATATAGAAAACAAGAGAAAACAAACGAAAAGATAAAAGAAAAAAAGAGAAAAGTAGAGAAAAGAAGAGAAATGAGAAAAGAAGAGAAAAGAGAAAAGAAGAGAAAAGAAGAGAAAAAAGAAAAGAGAAATGAGAAAAGAAGAGAATTAGAAAAGGAAAGAAGAGAAATGAAGAGAAAAGAGAAAAGAAGAGCAAACAAGAGAAATGAGAAAAGAAGGGAATTAGAAAAGGAAAGAAGAGAAATGAAGAGAAAAGAGAAAAGAAGAGAAAAGAAGAGCAAACCAGAGAAATGAGAAAAGAAGAGAAAAGAAGAGAAATGAAGAGAAAAGAAGAGAAAAGAGAAAAGAAGTGAAAAGAAGAGAAAAGAGAAAAGAAGAGAAAGGAAGCAAAAAGAATTAAAAGAGAAAAGAGAAAAGAAAGGAAGAGAAAGTAGTAAAGAGAAAAGAAGAGAACAAAAGAGAAAAGAAGAAAAAGGAGAAAAGAGTAAAGAAGAGAACAGAAGACAAAAGAAGAGAAAAGAGAAAATCAGAGAAAAAGGAAAAGAGAAAAGACGAGAACAGAAGAGAAAAGAAAAGAGTATAGAAGAGAAAAGAGAAAAGAGAAAAGAAGAGAAAAGAAGAGACAAGAGAACAGAAGAGAAAAGAAGAGAAAAGAAGAGAAAAGTGAAAAGAAGAGAACAGAAGAGAAAGGAGATAAGAGAACACAGAAAAGAAGAGAAAAGAAAAGAAAACAGGAGAACAGTGAAAAGAAGAGAAAAGGAGCGAACAGAGAGTAAAGACAAAAGAGAAATGCAGTGAAATGAAGAGAAAAGAGATAATAGCAAAGACAAAAGAAGAGAATAGAAGAAAAAAGAGAAAAGAGAAAAGAAGCGAAAAGAGAAAAGAGAAAAGTAGAGAAAAGAAGAGAATAGAGATACGAGAAAAGGGAAAAGAAGAGAAAAGAGGAAAGAGATAAGAAGAGAAAAGATGAGAAAAGAAAAAAGAGAAAAGAAGTAAAAAGAGAAAAGATAAAAGAGGGGAAAAGACGGCAAAAGAAGAGAAAAGAGGAAAGAAGAGAAAAGAGAAAAGAAGAGAAAAGACAAAAGAGAAATGAAGAGAAAAGAGATAAGAGAAAAGAAGAATAAATACAAAAGCTGGGAAAAGAAGAGAAAAAGGAAAAGAAGAGAAAAAAGAGAAAAGAGAAAAGGGAAAAAACGAAAAAAGAGAAAAGAAACGAGAAAAGAAGAGAAAAGAAGAATAAATGCAAAAGAAGAGAAAAGAAGAGAAAAGAGAAAAGAGATAAGAAGGGAAAAGAAGAGAAAAGAGAAAAGAGAAAAGAAGTGTAAAGAAGAGAAAAGTGAAAAGAAGAGAAAAGACAAAAGAGAAATGAAGGGAAAAGAGATATGAGAAAAGAAGAGAAAAGAAGAATAAATGCAAAAGAAGAGAACAGAGAAAAGAAGAGAAAAGAGAAAAGAAGAGAAAAGAGACAAGTGAAAAGAGAAAAGAAAAAAGAGAAAAGAGGAGAAAAGAAGTGTAAAGAAGAGATAAGAGAAAAGAAGAGAAAAGACAAAAGATAAATGAAGAGAAAAGAGATAAGAGAAAAGAAGAGAAAAGAAGAATAAATGCAAAAGAAGAGAACAGAGAAAAGAAGAGAAAAGAGAAAAGAAGCGAAAAGAGAAAAGAGAAAAGTAGAGAAAAGAAGAGAATAGAGATACGAGAAAAAGGAAAAGAAGAGAAAAGAGATCAGAAGAGAAAAGATGAGAAAAGAAAAAAGAGAAAAGAAGTAAAAAGAGAAAAGATAAAAGAGGGGAAAAGACGGCAAAAGAAGAGAAAAGAGGAAAGAAGAGAAAAGAGAAAAGAAGAGAAAAGACAAAAGAGAAATGAAGAGAAAAGAGTTAAGAGAAAAGAAGAATAAATACAAAAGCTGGGAAAAGAAGAGAAAAAGGAAAAGAAGAGAAAAAAGAGAAAAGAGAAAAGGGAAAAAACGAAAAAAGAGAAAAGAAACGAGAAAAGAAGAGAAAAGAAGAATAAATGCAAAAGAAGAGAAAAGAAGAGAAAAGAGAAAAGAGATAAGAAGGGAAAAGAAGAGAAAAGAGAAAAGAGAAAAGAAGTGTAAAGAAGAGAAAAAAGAAAAGAAGAGAAAAGACAAAAGAGAAATGAAGGGAAAAGAGATATGAGAAAAGAAGAGAAAAGAAGAATAAATGCAAAAGAAGAGAACAGAGAAAAGAAGAGAAAAGAGAAAAGAAGAGAAAAGAGACAAGTGAAAAGAGAAAAGAGAAAAGAGAAAAGAGGAGAAAAGAAGTGTAAAGAAGAGATAAGAGAAAAGAAGAGAAAAGACAAAAGATAAATGAAGAGAAAAGAGATAAGAGAAAAGAAGAGAAAAGAAGAATAAATGCAAAAGAAGAGAAAAGAGAAAAGAGATAAGAAGGGAAAAGAAGAGAAAAGAGAAAAGAGAAAAGTGAAAAGAGAAAAGAGAAAAGAGGAGAAAAGAAGTGTAAAGAAGAGATAAGAGAAAAGAAGAGAAAAGACAAAAGAGAAATGAAGAGAAAAGAGATAAGAGAAAAGAAGAGAAAAGAAGAATAAATGCAAAAGAAGAGAAAAGAGAAAAGAAGAGAAAAGAGAAAAGAAGAGAAAAGAAGAATAAATGCAAAAGAAGAGAAAAGAGAAAAGAGATAAGAAGGGAAAAGAAGAGAAAGGAGAAAAGAAGAGAAAAGAGGAAAATATAAAAGCGAAAAGGAGAGTACAGACGATAAAAGAGAAAATAAGAGAAAACTAAAGAAGAGAAAAGTGAAAAGAGAAATGAGAATATAGAAAACAAGAGAAAACAAACGAAAAGATAAAAGAAAAAAAGAGAAAAGTAGAGAAAAGAAGAGAAAAGAGAAAAGAAGAGAAAAGAGAAAAGAAGAGAAAAGAAGAATAAATGCAAAAGAAGAGAAAAGAGAAAAGAAGAGAAAAGAGAAAAGAAGAGAAAAGAAGAATTAATTCCAAAGAAGAGAAAAGAGAAAAGAGATAAGAAGGGAAAAGAAGAGAAAAGAGAAATGAGAAAAGAAGTGAAAACAAGAGAAAAGAGAAAAGAAGAGCAAACAAGAGAAATGAGAAAAGAAGGGAATTAGAAAAGGAAAGAAGAGAAATGAAAAGAAAAGAGAAAAGAAGAGCAATCAAGAGAAATGAGAAAAGAAGAGAAAAGAAGAGAAATGAAGAGAAAAGAAGAGAAAAGAGAAAAGAAGTGAAAAGAAGAGAAAAGAGAAAAGAAGAAAAAGGAAGCAAAAAGAATTAAAAGAGAAAAGAGAAAAGAAAGGAAGAGAAAGGAGTAAAGAGAAAAGAAGAGAACAGAAGAGAAAAGAAGAAAAAGGAGAAAAGAGTAAAGAAGAGAACAGAAGACAAAAGAAGAGAAAAGAGAAAATCAGAGAAAAAGGAAAAGAGAAAAGACGAGAACAGAAGAGAAAAGAAAAGAGTATAGAAGAGAAAAGAGAAAAGAGAAAAGAAGAGAAAAGAAGAGACAAGAGAACAGAAGAGAAAAGAAGAGAAAAGAAGAGAAAAGTGAAAAGAAGAGAACAGAAGAGAAAGGAGATAAGAGAACACAGAAAAGAAGAGAAAAGAAAAGAAAACAGGAGAACAGTGAAAAGAAGAGAAAAGGAGCGAACAGAGAGTAAAGACAAAAGAGAAATGCAGTGAAATGAAGAGAAAAGAGATAATAGCAAAGACAAAAGAAGAGAATAGAAGAAAAAAGAGAAAAGAGAAAAGAAGCGAAAAGAGAAAAGAGAAAAGTAGAGAAAAGAAGAGAATAGAGATACGAGAAAAGGGAAAAGAAGAGAAAAGAGATAAGAAGAGAAAAGATGGGAAAAGAAAAAAGAGAAAAGAAGTAAAAAGAGAAAAGATAAAAGAGGGGAAAAGACGGCAAAAGAAGAGAAAAGAGGAAAGAAGAGAAAAAAGAAAAGAAGAGAAAAGACAAAAGAGAAATGAAGAGAAAAGAGATAAGAGAAAAGAAGAATAAATACAAAAGCTGGGAAAAGAAGAGAAAAAGGAAAAGAAGAGAAAAAAGAGAAAAGAGAAAAGGGAAAAAACGAAAAAAGAGAAAAGAAACGAGAAAAGAAGAGAAAAGAAGAATAAATGCAAAAGAAGAGAAAAGAAGAGAAAAGAGAAAAGAGATAAGAAGGGAAAAGAAGAGAAAAGAGAAAAGAGAAAAGAAATGTAAAGAAGAGAAAAGAGAAAAGAAGAGAAAAGACAAAAGAGAAATGAAGGGAAAAGAGATATGAGAAAAGAAGAGAAAAGAAGAGAAAAGGGAAAAGAAGACAAAACAAGAGAAAAGAGAAAAGAAGAGAAAACAAGAGAAAAGACAAAAGAAGAGAAATGAAGAGAAAAGAAGAGAAAAGAGAAATGAGAAAAGAAGGGAAAACAAGAGAAAAGAGAAAAGAAGAGAAAAGAGAAAAGAGAAAGGGGTAAAGCAGAGAAAACAAGAGAAAAGAGAAAAGAGAAATGAAGAGAAAAGAAGAGAGAAGAGAAAGGAGAAAAGAAGAGAAAACAAGAGAAAAGAGAAAAAAGAGAAAAGACAAGAAGAGTAATGAGAAAAGAGAAAAGAAGAGAAATGAAGAGAAAAGAGAGAATAGAAAAGAGAAAAGAAGAGAAAAGAGGAAAATATAAAAGCGAAAAGGAGAGTACAGAAGATAAAAGAGAAAATAAGAGAAAAGTAAAGAAGAGAAAAGTGAAAAGAGAAATGAGAATATAGAAAACAAGAGTAAACAAACGAAAAGATAAAAGAAAAAAGGAGAAAAGTAGAGAAAGGAAGAGAAAAGAGAAAAGAAGAGAAAAGACAAGAAGAGTAAAGAGAAAAGAGAAAAGAAGAGAAAAGAAGAGAAATGAAGAGAAAAGAGAGAATAGAAAAGAGAAAAGAAGAGAACAGAAGAGAAAAGAAGAGAAAAGAAGAGAAAAGTGAAAAGAAGAGAACAGAAGAGAAAGGAGATAAGAGAACACAGAAAAGAAGAGAAAAGAAAAGAAAACAGGAGAACAGTGAAAAGAAGAGAAAAGGAGCGAACAGAGAGTAAAGACAAAAGAGAAATGCAGTGAAATGAAGAGAAAAGAGATAATAGCAAAGACAAAAGAAGAGAATAGAAGAAAAAAGAGAAAAGAGAAAAGAAGAGAAAAGAGACAAGTGAAAAGAGAAAAGAGAAAAGAGAAAAGAGGAGAAAAGAAGTGTAAAGAAGAGAAAAGAGAAAAGAAGAGAAAAGACAAAAGAGAAATGAAGAGAAAAGAGATAAGAGAAAAGAAGAGAAAAGAAGAATAAATGCAAAAGAAGAGAAAAGAGAAAAGAGATAAGAAGGGAAAAGAAGAGAAAAGAGAAAAGAGAAAAGTGAAAAGAGAAAAGAGAAAAGAGGAGAAAAGAAGTGTAAAGAAGAGATAAGAGAAAAGAAGAGAAAAGACAAAAGAGAAATGAAGAGAAAAGAGATAAGAGAAAAGAAGAGAAAAGAAGAATAAATGCAAAAGAAGAGAAAAGAGAAAAGAAGAGAAAAGAGAAAAGAAGAGAAAAGAAGAATAAATGCAAAAGAAGAGAAAAGAGAAAAGAGATAAGAAGGGAAAAGAAGAGAAAAGAGAAATGAGAAAAGAAGAGAAAACAAGAGAAAAGAGAAAAGAAGAGATAAGAGAAAAGAGAAAGTGGTAAAGCAGAGAAAACAAGAGAAAAGAGAAAAGGGAAATGAAGAGAAAAGAAGAGAGAAGAGAAAGGAGAAAAGAAGAGAAAACAAGAGAAAAGAGAAAAGAAGTGAAAAGACAAGAAGAGTAAAGAGAAAAGATAAAATAAGAGAAAAGAAGGGAAATGAAGAGAAAAGAGAGAAGAGAAAAGAGAAAAGAAGAGAAAAGAGGAAAATATAAAAGCGAAAAGGAGAGTACAGACGATAAAAGAGAAAATAAGAGAAAACTAAAGAAGAGAAAAGTGAAAAGAGAAATGAGAATATAGAAAACAAGAGAAAACAAACGAAAAGATAAAAGAAAAAAAGAGAAAAGTAGAGAAAAGAAGAGAAAAGAGAAAAGAAGAGAAAAGAGAAAAGAAGAGAAAAGAAGAATAAATGCAAAAGAAGAGAAAAGAGAAAAGAAGAGAAAAGAGAAAAGAAGAGAAAAGAAGAATTAATTCCAAAGAAGAGAAAAGAGAAAAGAGATAAGAAGGGAAAAGAAGAGAAAAGAGAAATGAGAAAAGAAGTGAAAACAAGAGAAAAGAGAAAAGAAGAGCAAACAAGAGAAATGAGAAAAGAAGGGAATTAGAAAAGGAAAGAAGAGAAATGAAGAGAAAAGAGAAAAGAAGAGAAAAGAAGAGCAAACAAGAGAAATGAGAAAAGAAGAGAAAAGAAGAGAAATGAAGAGAAAAGAAGAGAAAAGAGAAAAGAAGTGAAAAGAAGAGAAAAGAGAAAAGAAGAGAAAGGAAGCAAAAAGAATTAAAAGAGAAAAGAGAAAAGAAAGGAAGAGAAAGGAGTAAAGAGAAAAGAAGAGAACAGAAGAGAAAAGAAGAAAAAGGAGAAAAGAGTAAAGAAGAGAACAGAAGACAAAAGAAGAGAAAAGAGAAAATCAGAGAAAAAGGAAAAGAGAAAAGACGAGAACAGAAGAGAAAAGAAAAGAGTATAGAAGAGAAAAGAGAAAAGAGAAAATAAGAGAAAAGAAGAGACAAGAGAACAGAAGAGAAAAGAAGAGAAAAGAAGAGAAAAGTGAAAAGAAGAGAACAGAAGAGAAAGGAGATAAGAGAACACAGAAAAGAAGAGAAAAGAAAAGAAAACAGGAGAACAGTGAAAAGAAGAGAAAAGGAGCGAACAGAGAGTAAAGACAAAAGAGAAATGCAGTGAAATGAAGAGAAAAGAGATAATAGCAAAGACAAAAGAAGAGAATAGAAGAAAAAAGAGAAAAGAGAAAAGAAGCGAAAAGAGAAAAGAGAAAAGTAGAGAAAAGAAGAGAATAGAGATACGAGAAAAGGGAAAAGAAGAGAAAAGAGATAAGAAGAGAAAAGATGAGAAAAGAAAAAAGAGAAAAGAAGTAAAAAGAGAAAAGATAAAAGAGGGGAAAAGACGGCAAAAGAAGAGAAAAGAGGAAAGAAGATAAAAGAGAAAAGAAGAGAAAAGACAAAAGAGAAATGAAGAGAAAAGAGATAAGAGAAAAGAAGAATAAATACAAAAGCTGGGAAAAGAAGAGAAAAAGGAAAAGAAGAGAAAAAAGAGAAAAGAGAAAAGGGAAAAAACGAAAAAAGAGAAAAGAAACGAGAAAAGAAGAGAAAAGAAGAATAAATGCAAAAGAAGAGAAAAGAAGAGAAAAGAGAAAAGAGATAAGAAGGGAAAAGAAGAGAAAAGAGAAAAGAGAAAAGAAGTGTAAAGAAGAGAAAAGAGAAAAGAAGAGAAAAGACAAAAGAGAAATGAAGGGAAAAGAGATATGAGAAAAGAAGAGAAAAGAAGAGAAAAGGGAAAAGAAGACAAAACAAGAGAAAAGAGAAAAGAAGAGAAAACAAGAGAAAAGACAAAAGAAGAGAAATGAAGAGAAAAGAAGAGAAAAGAGAAATGAGAAAAGAAGAGAAAACAAGAGAAAAGAGAAAAGAAGAGAAAAGAGAAAAGAGAAAGGGGTAAAGCAGAGAAAACAAGAGAAAAGAGAAAAGAGAAATGAAGAGAAAAGAAGAGAGAAGAGAAAGGAGAAAAGAAGAGAAAACAAGAGAAAAGAGAAAAAAGAGAAAAGACAAGAAGAGTAATGAGAAAAGAGAAAAGAAGAGAAATGAAGAGAAAAGAGAGAATAGAAAAGAGAAAAGAAGAGAAAAGAGGAAAATATAAAAGCGAAAAGGAGAGTACATAAGATAAAAGAGAAAATAAGAGAAAAGTAAAGAAGAGAAAAGTGAAAAGAGAAATGAGAATATAGAAAACAAGAGTAAACAAACGAAAAGATAAAAGAAAAAAGGAGAAAAGTAGAGAAAAGAAGAGAAAAGAGAAAAGAAGAGAAAAGACAAGAAGAGTAAAGAGAAAAGAGAAAAGAAGAGAAATGAAGAGAAAAGAGAGAATAGAAAAGAGAAAAGAAGAGAACAGAAGAGAAAAGAAGAGAAAAGAAGAGAAAAGTGAAAAGAAGAGAACAGAAGAGAAAGGAGATAAGAGAACACAGAAAAGAAGAGAAAAGAAAAGAAAACAGGAGAACAGTGAAAAGAAGAGAAAAGGAGCGAACAGAGAGTAAAGACAAAAGAGAAATGCAGTGAAATGAAGAGAAAAGAGATAATAGCAAAGACAAAAGAAGAGAATAGAAGAAAAAAGAGAAAAGAGAAAAGAAGCGAAAAGAGAAAAGAGAAAAGTAGAGAAAAGAAGAGAATAGAGATACGAGAAAAGGGAAAAGAAGAGAAAAGAGGAAAGAGATAAGAAGAGAAAAGATGAGAAAAGAAAAAAGAGAAAAGAAGTAAAAAGAGAAAAGATAAAAGAGGGGAAAAGACGGCAAAAGAAGAGAAAAGAGGAAAGAAGAGAAAAGAGAAAAGAAGAGAAAAGACAAAAGAGAAATGAAGAGAAAAGAGATAAGAGAAAAGAAGAGAAAAGAAGAATAAATGCAAAAGAAGAGAAAAGAGAAAAGAGATAAGAAGGGAAAAGAAGAGAAAAGAGAAAAGAGAAAAGTGAAAAGAGAAAAGAGAAAAGAGGAGAAAAGAAGTGTAAAGAAGAGAAAAGAGAAAAGAAGAGAAAAGACAAAAGAGAAATGAAGAGAAAAGAGATAAGAGAAAAGAAGAGAAAAGAAGAATAAATGCAAAAGAAGAGAAAAGAGAAAAGAGATAAGAAGGGAAAAGAAGAGAAAAGAGAAATGAGAAAAGAAGTGAAAACAAGAGAAAAGAGAAAAGAAGAGCAAACAAGAGAAATGAGAAAAGAAGGGAATTAGAAAAGGAAAGAAGAGAAATGAAGAGAAAAGAGAAAAGAAGAGAAAAGAAGAGCAAACAAGAGAAATGAGAAAAGAAGAGAAAAGAAGAGAAATGAAGAGAAAAGAAGAGAAAAGAGAAAAGAAGTGAAAAGAAGAGAAAAGAGAAAAGAAGAGAAAGGAAGCAAAAAGAATTAAAAGAGAAAAGAGAAAAGAAAGGAAGAGAAAGGAGTAAAGAGAAAAGAAGAGAACAGAAGAGAAAAGAAGAAAAAGGAGAAAAGAGTAAAGAAGAGAACAGAAGACAAAAGAAGAGAAAAGAGAAAATCAGAGAAAAAGGAAAAGAGAAAAGACGAGAACAGAAGAGAAAAGAAAAGAGTATAGAAGAGAAAAGAGAAAAGAGAAAAGAAGAGAAAAGAAGAGACAGGAGAACAGAAGAGAAAAGAAGAGAAAAGAAGAGAAAAGTGAAAAGAAGAGAACAGAAGAGAAAGGAGATAAGAGAACACAGAAAAGAAGAGAAAAGAAAAGAAAACAGGAGAACAGTGAAAAGAAGAGAAAAGGAGCGAACAGAGAGTAAAGACAAAAGAGAAATGCAGTGAAATGAAGAGAAAAGAGATAATAGCAAAGACAAAAGAAGAGAATAGAAGAAAAAAGAGAAAAGAGAAAAGAAGCGAAAAGAGAAAAGAGAAAAGTAGAGAAAAGAAGAGAATAGAGATACGAGAAAAGGGAAAAGAAGAGAAAAGAGATCAGAAGAGAAAAGATGAGAAAAGAAAAAAGAGAAAAGAAGTAAAAAGAGAAAAGATAAAAGAGGGGAAAAGACGGCAAAAGAAGAGAAAAGAGGAAAGAAGATAAAAGAGAAAAGAAGAGAAAAGACAAAAGAGAAATGAAGAGAAAAGAGATAAGAGAAAAGAAGAATAAATACAAAAGCTGGGAAAAGAAGAGAAAAAGGAAAAGAAGAGAAAAAAGAGAAAAGAGAAAAGGGAAAAAACGAAAAAAGAGAAAAGAAACGAGAAAAGAAGAGAAAAGAAGAATAAATGCAAAAGAAGAGAAAAGAAGAGAAAAGAGAAAAGAGATAAGAAGGGAAAAGAAGAGAAAAGAGAAAAGAGAAAAGAAGTGTAAAGAAGAGAAAAGAGAAAAGAAGAGAAAAGACAAAAGAGAAATGAAGGGAAAAGAGATATGAGAAAAGAAGAGAAAAGAAGAGAAAAGGGAAAAGAAGACAAAACAAGAGAAAAGAGAAAAGAAGAGAAAACAAGAGAAAAGACAAAAGAAGAGAAATGAAGAGAAAAGAAGAGAAAAGAGAAATGAGAAAAGAAGAGAAAACAAGAGAAAAGAGAAAAGAAGAGAAAAGAGAAAAGAGAAAGGGGTAAAGCAGAGAAAACAAGAGAAAAGAGAAAAGAGAAATGAAGAGAAAAGAAGAGAGAAGAGAAAGGAGAAAAGAAGAGAAAACAAGAGAAAAGAGAAAAAAGAGAAAAGACAAGAAGAGTAATGAGAAAAGAGAAAAGAAGAGAAATGAAGAGAAAAGAGAGAATAGAAAAGAGAAAAGAAGAGAAAAGAGGAAAATATAAAAGCGAAAAGGAGAGTACAGAAGATAAAAGAGAAAATAAGAGAAAAGTAAAGAAGAGAAAAGTGAAAAGAGAAATGAGAATATAGAAAACAAGAGTAAACAAACGAAAAGATAAAAGAAAAAAGGAGAAAAGTAGAGAAAAGAAGAGAAAAGAGAAAAGAAGAGAAAAGACAAGAAGAGTAAAGAGAAAAGAGAAAAGAAGAGAAATGAAGAGAAAAGAGAGAATAGAAAAGAGAAAAGAAGAGAACAGAAGAGAAAAGAAGAGAAAAGAAGAGAAAAGTGAAAAGAAGAGAACAGAAGAGAAAGGAGATAAGAGAACACAGAAAAGAAGAGAAAAGAAAAGAAAACAGGAGAACAGTGAAAAGAAGAGAAAAGGAGCGAACAGAGAGTAAAGACAAAAGAGAAATGCAGTGAAATGAAGAGAAAAGAGATAATAGCAAAGACAAAAGAAGAGAATAGAAGAAAAAAGAGAAAAGAGAAAAGAAGCAAAAAGAGAAAAGAGAAAAGTAGAGAAAAGAAGAGAATAGAGATACGAGAAAAGGGAAAAGAAGAGAAAAGAGGAAAGAGATAAGAAGAGAAAAGATGAGAAAAGAAAGAAGAGAAAAGAAGTAAAAAGAGAAAAGATAAAAGAGGGGAAAAGACGGCAAAAGAAGAGAAAAGAGGAAAGAAGAGAAAAGAGAAAAGAAGAGAAAAGACAAAAGAGAAATGAAGAGAAAAGAGATAAGAGAAAAGAAGAGAAAAGAAGAATAAATGCAAAAGAAGAGAAAAGAGAAAAGAGATAAGAAGGGAAAAGAAGAGAAAAGAGAAAAGAGAAAAGTGAAAAGAGAAAAGAGAAAAGAGGAGAAAAGAAGTGTAAAGAAGAGAAAAGAGAAAAGAAGAGAAAAGACAAAAGAGAAATGAAGAGAAAAGAGATAAGAGAAAAGAAGAGAAAAGAAGAATAAATGCAAAAGAAGAGAAAAGAGAAAAGAGATAAGAAGGGAAAAGAAGAGAAAAGAGAAATGAGAAAAGAAGTGAAAACAAGAGAAAAGAGAAAAGAAGAGCAAACAAGAGAAATGAGAAAAGAAGGGAATTAGAAAAGGAAAGAAGAGAAATGAAGAGAAAAGAGAAAAGAAGAGAAAAGAAGAGCAAACAAGAGAAATGAGAAAAGAAGAAAAAAGAAGAGAAATGAAGAGAAAAGAAGAGAAAAGAGAAAAGAAGTGAAAAGAAGAGAAAAGAGAAAAGAAGAGAAAGGAAGCAAAAAGAATTAAAAGAGAAAAGAGAAAAGAAAGGAAGAGAAAGGAGTAAAGAGAAAAGAAGAGAACAGAAGAGAAAAGAAGAAAAAGGAGAAAAGAGTAAAGAAGAGAACAGAAGACAAAAGAAGAGAAAAGAGAAAATCAGAGAAAAAGGAAAAGAGAAAAGACGAGAACAGAAGAGAAAAGAAAAGAGTATAGAAGAGAAAAGAGAAAAGAGAAAAGAAGAGAAAAGAAGAGACAAGAGAACAGAAGAGAAAAGAAGAGAAAAGAAGAGAAAAGTGAAAAGAAGAGAACAGAAGAGAAAGGAGATAAGAGAACACAGAAAAGAAGAGAAAAGAAAAGAAAACAGGAGAACAGTGAAAAGAAGAGAAAAGGAGCGAACAGAGAGTAAAGACAAAAGAGAAATGCAGTGAAATGAAGAGAAAAGAGATAATAGCAAAGACAAAAGAAGAGAATAGAAGAAAAAAGAGAAAAGAGAAAAGAAGCGAAAAGAGAAAAGAGAAAAGTAGAGAAAAGAAGAGAATAGAGATACGAGAAAAGGGAAAAGAAGAGAAAAGAGATAAGAAGAGAAAAGATGAGAAAAGAAAAAAGAGAAAAGAAGTAAAAAGAGAAAAGATAAAAGAGGGGAAAAGACGGCAAAAGAAGAGAAAAGAGGAAAGAAGAGAAAAGAGAAAAGAAGAGAAAAGACAAAAGAGAAATGAAGAGAAAAGAGATAAGAGAAAAGAAGAATAAATACAAAAGCTGGGAAAAGAAGAGAAAAAGGAAAAGAAGAGAAAAAAGAGAAAAGAGAAAAGGGAAAAAACGAAAAAAGAGAAAAGAAACGAGAAAAGAAGAGAATAGAAGAATAAATGCAAAAGAAGAGAAAAGAAGAGAAAAGAGAAAAGAGATAAGAAGGGAAAAGAAGAGAAAAGAGAAAAGAGAAAAGAAGTGTAAAGAAGAGAAAAGAGAAAAGAAGAGAAAAGACAAAAGAGAAATGAAGGGAAAAGAGATATGAGAAAAGAAGAGAAAAGAAGAGAAAAGGGAAAAGAAGACAAAACAAGAGAAAAGAGAAAAGAAGAGAAAACAAGAGAAAAGACAAAAGAAGAGAAATGAAGAGAAAAGAAGAGAAAAGAGAAATGAGAAAAGAAGAGAAAACAAGAGAAAAGAGAAAAGAAGAGAAAAGAGAAAAGAGAAAGGGGTAAAGCAGAGAAAACAAGAGAAAAGAGAAAAGAGAAATGAAGAGAAAAGAAGAGAGAAGAGAAAGGAGAAAAGAAGAGAAAACAAGAGAAAAGAGAAAAAAGAGAAAAGACAAGAAGAGTAATGAGAAAAGAGAAAAGAAGAGAAATGAAGAGAAAAGAGAGAATAGAAAAGAGAAAAGAAGAGAAAAGAGGAAAATATAAAAGCGAAAAGGAGAGTACAGAAGATAAAAGAGAAAATAAGAGAAAAGTAAAGAAGAGAAAAGTGAAAAGAGAAATGAGAATATAGAAAACAAGAGTAAACAAACGAAAAGATAAAAGAAAAAAGGAGAAAAGTAGAGAAAAGAAGAGAAAAGAGAAAAGAAGAGAAAAGACAAGAAGAGTAAAGAGAAAAGAGAAAAGAAGAGAAAAGAAGAGAAATGAAGAGAAAAGAGAGAATAGAAAAGAGAAAAGAAGAGAACAGAAGAGAAAAGAAGAGAAAAGAAGAGAAAAGTGAAAAGAAGAGAACAGAAGAGAAAGGAGATAAGAGAACACAGAAAAGAAGAGAAAAGAAAAGAAAACAGGAGAACAGTGAAAAGAAGAGAAAAGGAGCGAACAGAGAGTAAAGACAAAAGAGAAATGCAGTGAAATGAAGAGAAAAGAGATAATAGCAAAGACAAAAGAAGAGAATAGAAGAAAAAAGAGAAAAGAGAAAAGAAGAGAAAAGAGACAAGTGAAAAGAGAAAAGAGAAAAGAGAAAAGAGGAGAAAAGAAGTGTAAAGAAGAGAAAAGAGAAAAGAAGAGAAAAGACAAAAGAGAAATGAAGAGAAAAGAGATAAGAGAAAAGAAGAGAAAAGAAGAATAAATGCAAAAGAAGAGAAAAGAGAAAAGAAGAGAAAAGAGAAAAGAGATAAGAAGGGAAAAGAAGAGAAAAGAGAAAAGAGAAAAGTGAAAAGAGAAAAGAGAAAAGAGGAGAAAAGAAGTGTAAAGAAGAGATAAGAGAAAAGAAGAGAAAAGACAAAAGAGAAATGAAGAGAAAAGAGATAAGAGAAAAGAAGAGAAAAGAAGAATAAATGCAAAAGAAGAGAAAAGAGAAAAGAAGAGAAAAGAGAAAAGAAGAGAAAAGAAGATAAATGCAAAAGAAGAGAAAAGAGAAAAGAGATAAGAAGGGAAAAGAAGAGAAAAGAGAAATGAGAAAAGAAGAGAAAACAAGAGAAAAGAGAAAAGAAGAGATAAGAGAAAAGAGAAAGTGGTAAAGCAGAGAAAACAAGAGAAAAGAGAAAAGGGAAATGAAGAGAAAAGAAGAGAGAAGAGAAAGGAGAAAAGAAGAGAAAACAAGAGAAAAGAGAAAAGAAGTGAAAAGACAAGAAGAGTAAAGAGAAAAGATAAAATAAGAGAAAAGAAGGGAAATGAAGAGAAAAGAGAGAAGAGAAAAGAGAAAAGAAGAGAAAAGAGGAAAATATAAAAGCGAAAAGGAGAGTACAGACGATAAAAGAGAAAATAAGAGAAAACTAAAGAAGAGAAAAGTGAAAAGAGAAATGAGAATATAGAAAACAAGAGAAAACAAACGAAAAGATAAAAGAAAAAAAGAGAAAAGTAGAGAAAAGAAGAGAAAAGAGAAAAGAAGAGAAAAGAGAAAAGAAGAGAAAAGAAGAATAAATGCAAAAGAAGAGAAAAGAGAAAAGAAGAGAAAAGAGAAAAGAAGAGAAAAGAAGAATAAATGCAAAAGAAGAGAAAAGAGAAAAGAGATAAGAAGGGAAAAGAAGAGAAAAGAGAAATGAGAAAAGAAGTGAAAACAAGAGAAAAGAGAAAAGAAGAGCAAACAAGAGAAATGAGAAAAGAAGGGAATTAGAAAAGGAAAGAAGAGAAATGAAGAGAAAAGAGAAAAGAAGAGAAAAGAAGAGCAAACAAGAGAAATGAGAAAAGAAGAGAAAAGAAGAGAAATGAAGAGAAAAGAAGAGAAAAGAGAAAAGAAGTGAAAAGAAGAGAAAAGAGAAAAGAAGAGAAAGGAAGCAAAAAGAATTAAAAGAGAAAAGAGAAAAGAAAGGAAGAGAAAGGAGTAAAGAGAAAAGAAGAGAACAGAAGAGAAAAGAAGAAAAAGGAGAAAAGAGTAAAGAAGAGAACAGAAGACAAAAGAAGAGAAAAGAGAAAATCAGAGAAAAAGGAAAAGAGAAAAGACGAGAACAGAAGAGAAAAGAAAAGAGTATAGAAGAGAAAAGAGAAAAGAGAAAAGAAGAGAAAAGAAGAGACAAGAGAACAGAAGAGAAAAGAAGAGAAAAGAAGAGAAAAGTGAAAAGAAGAGAACAGAAGAGAAAGGAGATAAGAGAACACAGAAAAGAAGAGAAAAGAAAAGAAAACAGGAGAACAGTGAAAAGAAGAGAAAAGGAGCGAACAGAGAGTAAAGACAAAAAAGAAATGCAGTGAAATGAAGAGAAAAGAGATAATAGCAAAGACAAAAGAAGAGAATAGAAGAAAAAAGAGAAAAGAGAAAAGAAGCGAAAAGAGAAAAGAGAAAAGTAGAGAAAAGAAGAGAATAGAGATACGAGAAAAGGGAAAAGAAGAGAAAAGAGATCAGAAGAGAAAAGATGAGAAAAGAAAAAAGAGAAAAGAAGTAAAAAGAGAAAAGATAAAAGAGGGGAAAAGACGGCAAAAGAAGAGAAAAGAGGAAAGAAGATAAAAGAGAAAAGAAGAGAAAAGACAAAAGAGAAATGAAGAGAAAAGAGATAAGAGAAAAGAAGAATAAATACAAAAGCTGGGAAAAGAAGAGAAAAAGGAAAAGAAGAGAAAAAAGAGAAAAGAGAAAAGGGAAAAAACGAAAAAAGAGAAAAGAAACGAGAAAAGAAGAGAAAAGAAGAATAAATGCAAAAGAAGAGAAAAGAAGAGAAAAGAGAAAAGAGATAAGAAGGGAAAAGAAGAGAAAAGAGAAAAGAGAAAAGAAGTGTAAAGAAGAGAAAAGAGAAAAGAAGAGAAAAGACAAAAGAGAAATGAAGGGAAAAGAGATATGAGAAAAGAAGAGAAAAGAAGAGAAAAGGGAAAAGAAGACAAAACAAGAGAAAAGAGAAAAGAAGAGAAAACAAGAGAAAAGACAAAAGAAGAGAAATGAAGAGAAAAGAAGAGAAAAGAGAAATGAGAAAAGAAGAGAAAACAAGAGAAAAGAGAAAAGAAGAGAAAAGAGAAAAGAGAAAGGGGTAAAGCAGAGAAAACAAGAGAAAAGAGAAAAGAGAAATGAAGAGAAAAGAAGAGAGAAGAGAAAGGAGAAAAGAAGAGAAAACAAGAGAAAAGAGAAAAAAGAGAAAAGACAAGAAGAGTAATGAGAAAAGAGAAAAGAAGAGAAATGAAGAGAAAAGAGAGAATAGAAAAGAGAAAAGAAGAGAAAAGAGGAAAATATAAAAGCGAAAAGGAGAGTACAGAAGATAAAAGAGAAAATAAGAGAAAAGTAAAGAAGAGAAAAGTGAAAAGAGAAATGAGAATATAGAAAACAAGAGTAAACAAACGAAAAGATAAAAGAAAAAAGGAGAAAAGTAGAGAAAAGAAGAGAAAAGAGAAAAGAAGAGAAAAGACAAGAAGAGTAAAGAGAAAAGAGAAAAGAAGAGAAAAGAAGAGAAATGAAGAGAAAAGAGAGAATAGAAAAGAGAAAAGAAGAGAACAGAAGAGAAAAGAAGAGAAAAGAAGAGAAAAGTGAAAAGAAGAGAACAGAAGAGAAAGGAGATAAGAGAACACAGAAAAGAAGAGAAAAGAAAAGAAAACAGGAGAACAGTGAAAAGAAGAGAAAAGGAGCGAACAGAGAGTAAAGACAAAAGAGAAATGCAGTGAAATGAAGAGAAAAGAGATAATAGCAAAGACAAAAGAAGAGAATAGAAGAAAAAAGAGAAAAGAGAAAAGAAGAGAAAAGAGACAAGTGAAAAGAGAAAAGAGAAAAGAGAAAAGAGGAGAAAAGAAGTGTAAAGAAGAGAAAAGAGAAAAGAAGAGAAAAGACAAAAGAGAAGTGAAGAGAAAAGAGATAAGAGAAAAGAAGAGAAAAGAAGAATAAATGCAAAAGAAGAGAAAAGAGAAAAGAAGAGAAAAGAGAAAAGAGATAAGAAGGGAAAAGAAGAGAAAAGAGAAAAGAGAAAAGTGAAAAGAGAAAAGAGAAAAGAGGAGAAAAGAAGTGTAAAGAAGAGATAAGAGAAAAGAAGAGAAAAGACAAAAGAGAAATGAAGAGAAAAGAGATAAGAGAAAAGAAGAGAAAAGAAGAATAAATGCAAAAGAAGAGAAAAGAGAAAAGAAGAGAAAAGAGAAAAGAAGAGAAAAGAAGATAAATGCAAAAGAAGAGAAAAGAGAAAAGAGATAAGAAGGGAAAAGAAGAGAAAAGAGAAATGAGAAAAGAAGAGAAAACAAGAGAAAAGAGAAAAGAAGAGATAAGAGAAAAGAGAAAGTGGTAAAGCAGAGAAAACAAGAGAAAAGAGAAAAGGGAAATGAAGAGAAAAGAAGAGAGAAGAGAAAGGAGAAAAGAAGAGAAAACAAGAGAAAAGAGAAAAGAAGTGAAAAGACAAGAAGAGTAAAGAGAAAAGATAAAATAAGAGAAAAGAAGGGAAATGAAGAGAAAAGAGAGAAGAGAAAAGAGAAAAGAAGAGAAAAGAGGAAAATATAAAAGCGAAAAGGAGAGTACAGACGATAAAAGAGAAAATAAGAGAAAACTAAAGAAGAGAAAAGTGAAAAGAGAAATGAGAATATAGAAAACAAGAGAAAACAAACGAAAAGATAAAAGAAAAAAAGAGAAAAGTAGAGAAAAGAAGAGAAAAGAGAAAAGAAGAGAAAAGAGAAAAGAAGAGAAAAGAAGAATAAATGCAAAAGAAGAGAAAAGAGAAAAGAAGAGAAAAGAGAAAAGAAGAGAAAAGAAGAATAAATGCAAAAGAAGAGAAAAGAGAAAAGAGATAAGAAGGGAAAAGAAGAGAAAAGAGAAATGAGAAAAGAAGTGAAAACAAGAGAAAAGAGAAAAGAAGAGCAAACAAGAGAAATGAGAAAAGAAGGGAATTAGAAAAGGAAAGAAGAGAAATGAAGAGAAAAGAGAAAAGAAGAGAAAAGAAGAGCAAACAAGAGAAATGAGAAAAGAAGAGAAAAGAAGAGAAATGAAGAGAAAAGAAGAGAAAAGAGAAAAGAAGTGAAAAGAAGAGAAAAGAGAAAAGAAGAGAAAGGAAGCAAAAAGAATTAAAAGAGAAAAGAGAAAAGAAAGGAAGAGAAAGGAGTAAAGAGAAAAGAAGAGAACAGAAGAGAAAAGAAGAAAAAGGAGAAAAGAGTAAAGAAGAGAACAGAAGACAAAAGAAGAGAAAAGAGAAAATCAGAGAAAAAGGAAAAGAGAAAAGACGAGAACAGAAGAGAAAAGAAAAGAGTATAGAAGAGAAAAGAGAAAAGAGAAAAGAAGAGAAAAGAAGAGACAAGAGAACAGAAGAGAAAAGAAGAGAAAAGAAGAGAAAAGTGAAAAGAAGAGAACAGAAGAGAAAGGAGATAAGAGAACACAGAAAAGAAGAGAAAAGAAAAGAAAACAGGAGAACAGTGAAAAGAAGAGAAAAGGAGCGAACAGAGAGTAAAGACAAAAGAGAAATGCAGTGAAATGAAGAGAAAAGAGATAATAGCAAAGACAAAAGAAGAGAATAGAAGAAAAAAGAGAAAAGAGAAAAGAAGCGAAAAGAGAAAAGAGAAAAGTAGAGAAAAGAAGAGAATAGAGATACGAGAAAAGGGAAAAGAAGAGAAAAGAGATCAGAAGAGAAAAGATGAGAAAAGAAAAAAGAGAAAAGAAGTAAAAAGAGAAAAGATAAAAGAGGGGAAAAGACGGCAAAAGAAGAGAAAAGAGGAAAGAAGATAAAAGAGAAAAGAAGAGAAAAGACAAAAGAGAAATGAAGAGAAAAGAGATAAGAGAAAAGAAGAATAAATACAAAAGCTGGGAAAAGAAGAGAAAAAGGAAAAGAAGAGAAAAAAGAGAAAAGAGAAAAGGGAAAAAACGAAAAAAGAGAAAAGAAACGAGAAAAGAAGAGAAAAGAAGAATAAATGCAAAAGAAGAGAAAAGAAGAGAAAAGAGAAAAGAGATAAGAAGGGAAAAGAAGAGAAAAGAGAAAAGAGAAAAGAAGTGTAAAGAAGAGAAAAGAGAAAAGAAGAGAAAAGACAAAAGAGAAATGAAGGGAAAAGAGATATGAGAAAAGAAGAGAAAAGAAGAGAAAAGGGAAAAGAAGACAAAACAAGAGAAAAGAGAAAAGAAGAGAAAACAAGAGAAAAGACAAAAGAAGAGAAATGAAGAGAAAAGAAGAGAAAAGAGAAATGAGAAAAGAAGAGAAAACAAGAGAAAAGAGAAAAGAAGAGAAAAGAGAAAAGAGAAAGGGGTAAAGCAGAGAAAACAAGAGAAAAGAGAAAAGAGAAATGAAGAGAAAAGAAGAGAGAAGAGAAAGGAGAAAAGAAGAGAAAACAAGAGAAAAGAGAAAAAAGAGAAAAGACAAGAAGAGTAATGAGAAAAGAGAAAAGAAGAGAAATGAAGAGAAAAGAGAGAATAGAAAAGAGAAAAGAAGAGAAAAGAGGAAAATATAAAAGCGAAAAGGAGAGTACAGAAGATAAAAGAGAAAATAAGAGAAAAGTAAAGAAGAGAAAAGTGAAAAGAGAAATGAGAATATAGAAAACAAGAGTAAACAAACGAAAAGATAAAAGAAAAAAGGAGAAAAGTAGAGAAAAGAAGAGAAAAGAGAAAAGAAGAGAAAAGACAAGAAGAGTAAAGAGAAAAGAGAAAAGAAGAGAAATGAAGAGAAAAGAGAGAATAGAAAAGAGAAAAGAAGAGAACAGAAGAGAAAAGAAGAGAAAAGAAGAGAAAAGTGAAAAGAAGAGAACAGAAGAGAAAGGAGATAAGAGAACACAGAAAAGAAGAGAAAAGAAAAGAAAACAGGAGAACAGTGAAAAGAAGAGAAAAGGAGCGAACAGAGAGTAAAGACAAAAGAGAAATGCAGTGAAATGAAGAGAAAAGAGATAATAGCAAAGACAAAAGAAGAGAATAGAAGAAAAAAGAGAAAAGAGAAAAGAAGCGAAAAGAGAAAAGAGAAAAGTAGAGAAAAGAAGAGAATAGAGATACGAGAAAAGGGAAAAGAAGAGAAAAGAGGAAAGAGATAAGAAGAGAAAAGATGAGAAAAGAAAAAAGAGAAAAGAAGTAAAAAGAGAAAAGATAAAAGAGGGGAAAAGACGGCAAAAGAAGAGAAAAGAGGAAAGAAGAGAAAAGAGAAAAGAAGAGAAAAGACAAAAGAGAAATGAAGAGAAAAGAGATAAGAGAAAAGAAGAGAAAAGAAGAATAAATGCAAAAGAAGAGAAAAGAGAAAAGAGATAAGAAGGGAAAAGAAGAGAAAAGAGAAAAGAGAAAAGTGAAAAGAGAAAAGAGAAAAGAGGAGAAAAGAAGTGTAAAGAAGAGAAAAGAGAAAAGAAGAGAAAAGACAAAAGAGAAATGAAGAGAAAAGAGATAAGAGAAAAGAAGAGAAAAGAAGAATAAATGCAAAAGAAGAGAAAAGAGAAAAGAGATAAGAAGGGAAAAGAAGAGAAAAGAGAAATGAGAAAAGAAGTGAAAACAAGAGAAAAGAGAAAAGAAGAGCAAACAAGAGAAATGAGAAAAGAAGGGAATTAGAAAAGGAAAGAAGAGAAATGAAGAGAAAAGAGAAAAGAAGAGAAAAGAAGAGCAAACAAGAGAAATGAGAAAAGAAGAGAAAAGAAGAGAAATGAAGAGAAAAGAAGAGAAAAGAGAAAAGAAGTGAAAAGAAGAGAAAAGAGAAAAGAAGAGAAAGGAAGCAAAAAGAATTAAAAGAGAAAAGAGAAAAGAAAGGAAGAGAAAGGAGTAAAGAGAAAAGAAGAGAACAGAAGAGAAAAGAAGAAAAAGGAGAAAAGAGTAAAGAAGAGAACAGAAGACAAAAGAAGAGAAAAGAGAAAATCAGAGAAAAAGGAAAAGAGAAAAGACGAGAACAGAAGAGAAAAGAAAAGAGTATAGAAGAGAAAAGAGAAAAGAGAAAAGAAGAGAAAAGAAGAGACAGGAGAACAGAAGAGAAAAGAAGAGAAAAGAAGAGAAAAGTGAAAAGAAGAGAACAGAAGAGAAAGGAGATAAGAGAACACAGAAAAGAAGAGAAAAGAAAAGAAAACAGGAGAACAGTGAAAAGAAGAGAAAAGGAGCGAACAGAGAGTAAAGACAAAAGAGAAATGCAGTGAAATGAAGAGAAAAGAGATAATAGCAAAGACAAAAGAAGAGAATAGAAGAAAAAAGAGAAAAGAGAAAAGAAGCGAAAAGAGAAAAGAGAAAAGTAGAGAAAAGAAGAGAATAGAGATACGAGAAAAGGGAAAAGAAGAGAAAAGAGATCAGAAGAGAAAAGATGAGAAAAGAAAAAAGAGAAAAGAAGTAAAAAGAGAAAAGATAAAAGAGGGGAAAAGACGGCAAAAGAAGAGAAAAGAGGAAAGAAGATAAAAGAGAAAAGAAGAGAAAAGACAAAAGAGAAATGAAGAGAAAAGAGATAAGAGAAAAGAAGAATAAATACAAAAGCTGGGAAAAGAAGAGAAAAAGGAAAAGAAGAGAAAAAAGAGAAAAGAGAAAAGGGAAAAAACGAAAAAAGAGAAAAGAAACGAGAAAAGAAGAGAAAAGAAGAATAAATGCAAAAGAAGAGAAAAGAAGAGAAAAGAGAAAAGAGATAAGAAGGGAAAAGAAGAGAAAAGAGAAAAGAGAAAAGAAGTGTAAAGAAGAGAAAAGAGAAAAGAAGAGAAAAGACAAAAGAGAAATGAAGGGAAAAGAGATATGAGAAAAGAAGAGAAAAGAAGAGAAAAGGGAAAAGAAGACAAAACAAGAGAAAAGAGAAAAGAAGAGAAAACAAGAGAAAAGACAAAAGAAGAGAAATGAAGAGAAAAGAAGAGAAAAGAGAAATGAGAAAAGAAGAGAAAACAAGAGAAAAGAGAAAAGAAGAGAAAAGAGAAAAGAGAAAGGGGTAAAGCAGAGAAAACAAGAGAAAAGAGAAAAGAGAAATGAAGAGAAAAGAAGAGAGAAGAGAAAGGAGAAAAGAAGAGAAAACAAGAGAAAAGAGAAAAAAGAGAAAAGACAAGAAGAGTAATGAGAAAAGAGAAAAGAAGAGAAATGAAGAGAAAAGAGAGAATAGAAAAGAGAAAAGAAGAGAAAAGAGGAAAATATAAAAGCGAAAAGGAGAGTACAGAAGATAAAAGAGAAAATAAGAGAAAAGTAAAGAAGAGAAAAGTGAAAAGAGAAATGAGAATATAGAAAACAAGAGTAAACAAACGAAAAGATAAAAGAAAAAAGGAGAAAAGTAGAGAAAAGAAGAGAAAAGAGAAAAGAAGAGAAAAGACAAGAAGAGTAAAGAGAAAAGAGAAAAGAAGAGAAATGAAGAGAAAAGAGAGAATAGAAAAGAGAAAAGAAGAGAACAGAAGAGAAAAGAAGAGAAAAGAAGAGAAAAGTGAAAAGAAGAGAACAGAAGAGAAAGGAGATAAGAGAACACAGAAAAGAAGAGAAAAGAAAAGAAAACAGGAGAACAGTGAAAAGAAGAGAAAAGGAGCGAACAGAGAGTAAAGACAAAAGAGAAATGCAGTGAAATGAAGAGAAAAGAGATAATAGCAAAGACAAAAGAAGAGAATAGAAGAAAAAAGAGAAAAGAGAAAAGAAGCGAAAAGAGAAAAGAGAAAAGTAGAGAAAAGAAGAGAATAGAGATACGAGAAAAGGGAAAAGAAGAGAAAAGAGGAAAGAGATAAGAAGAGAAAAGATGAGAAAAGAAAGAAGAGAAAAGAAGTAAAAAGAGAAAAGATAAAAGAGGGGAAAAGACGGCAAAAGAAGAGAAAAGAGGAAAGAAGAGAAAAGAGAAAAGAAGAGAAAAGACAAAAGAGAAATGAAGAGAAAAGAGATAAGAGAAAAGAAGAGAAAAGAAGAATAAATGCAAAAGAAGAGAAAAGAGAAAAGAGATAAGAAGGGAAAAGAAGAGAAAAGAGAAAAGAGAAAAGTGAAAAGAGAAAAGAGAAAAGAGGAGAAAAGAAGTGTAAAGAAGAGAAAAGAGAAAAGAAGAGAAAAGACAAAAGAGAAATGAAGAGAAAAGAGATAAGAGAAAAGAAGAGAAAAGAAGAATAAATGCAAAAGAAGAGAAAAGAGAAAAGAGATAAGAAGGGAAAAGAAGAGAAAAGAGAAATGAGAAAAGAAGTGAAAACAAGAGAAAAGAGAAAAGAAGAGCAAACAAGAGAAATGAGAAAAGAAGGGAATTAGAAAAGGAAAGAAGAGAAATGAAGAGAAAAGAGAAAAGAAGAGAAAAGAAGAGCAAACAAGAGAAATGAGAAAAGAAGAGAAAAGAAGAGAAATGAAGAGAAAAGAAGAGAAAAGAGAAAAGAAGTGAAAAGAAGAGAAAAGAGAAAAGAAGAGAAAGGAAGCAAAAAGAATTAAAAGAGAAAAGAGAAAAGAAAGGAAGAGAAAGGAGTAAAGAGAAAAGAAGAGAACAGAAGAGAAAAGAAGAAAAAGGAGAAAAGAGTAAAGAAGAGAACAGAAGACAAAAGAAGAGAAAAGAGAAAATCAGAGAAAAAGGAAAAGAGAAAAGACGAGAACAGAAGAGAAAAGAAAAGAGTATAGAAGAGAAAAGAGAAAAGAGAAAAGAAGAGAAAAGAAGAGACAAGAGAACAGAAGAGAAAAGAAGAGAAAAGAAGAGAAAAGTGAAAAGAAGAGAACAGAAGAGAAAGGAGATAAGAGAACACAGAAAAGAAGAGAAAAGAAAAGAAAACAGGAGAACAGTGAAAAGAAGAGAAAAGGAGCGAACAGAGAGTAAAGACAAAAGAGAAATGCAGTGAAATGAAGAGAAAAGAGATAATAGCAAAGACAAAAGAAGAGAATAGAAGAAAAAAGAGAAAAGAGAAAAGAAGCGAAAAGAGAAAAGAGAAAAGTAGAGAAAAGAAGAGAATAGAGATACGAGAAAAGGGAAAAGAAGAGAAAAGAGATCAGAAGAGAAAAGATGAGAAAAGAAAAAAGAGAAAAGAAGTAAAAAGAGAAAAGATAAAAGAGGGGAAAAGACGGCAAAAGAAGAGAAAAGAGGAAAGAAGATAAAAGAGAAAAGAAGAGAAAAGACAAAAGAGAAATGAAGAGAAAAGAGATAAGAGAAAAGAAGAATAAATACAAAAGCTGGGAAAAGAAGAGAAAAAGGAAAAGAAGAGAAAAAAGAGAAAAGAGAAAAGGGAAAAAACGAAAAAAGAGAAAAGAAACGAGAAAAGAAGAGAAAAGAAGAATAAATGCAAAAGAAGAGAAAAGAAGAGAAAAGAGAAAAGAGATAAGAAGGGAAAAGAAGAGAAAAGAGAAAAGAGAAAAGAAGTGTAAAGAAGAGAAAAGAGAAAAGAAGAGAAAAGACAAAAGAGAAATGAAGGGAAAAGAGATATGAGAAAAGAAGAGAAAAGAAGAGAAAAGGGAAAAGAAGACAAAACAAGAGAAAAGAGAAAAGAAGAGAAAACAAGAGAAAAGACAAAAGAAGAGAAATGAAGAGAAAAGAAGAGAAAAGAGAAATGAGAAAAGAAGAGAAAACAAGAGAAAAGAGAAAAGAAGAGAAAAGAGAAAAGAGAAAGGGGTAAAGCAGAGAAAACAAGAGAAAAGAGAAAAGAGAAATGAAGAGAAAAGAAGAGAGAAGAGAAAGGAGAAAAGAAGAGAAAACAAGAGAAAAGAGAAAAAAGAGAAAAGACAAGAAGAGTAATGAGAAAAGAGAAAAGAAGAGAAATGAAGAGAAAAGAGAGAATAGAAAAGAGAAAAGAAGAGAAAAGAGGAAAATATAAAAGCGAAAAGGAGAGTACAGAAGATAAAAGAGAAAATAAGAGAAAAGTAAAGAAGAGAAAAGTGAAAAGAGAAATGAGAATATAGAAAACAAGAGTAAACAAACGAAAAGATAAAAGAAAAAAGGAGAAAAGTAGAGAAAAGAAGAGAAAAGAGAAAAGAAGAGAAAAGACAAGAAGAGTAAAGAGAAAAGAGAAAAGAAGAGAAATGAAGAGAAAAGAGAGAATAGAAAAGAGAAAAGAAGAGAACAGAAGAGAAAAGAAGAGAAAAGAAGAGAAAAGTGAAAAGAAGAGAACAGAAGAGAAAGGAGATAAGAGAACACAGAAAAGAAGAGAAAAGAAAAGAAAACAGGAGAACAGTGAAAAGAAGAGAAAAGGAGCGAACAGAGAGTAAAGACAAAAGAGAAATGCAGTGAAATGAAGAGAAAAGAGATAATAGCAAAGACAAAAGAAGAGAATAGAAGAAAAAAGAGAAAAGAGAAAAGAAGAGAAAAGAGACAAGTGAAAAGAGAAAAGAGAAAAGAGAAAAGAGGAGAAAAGAAGTGTAAAGAAGAGAAAAGAGAAAAGAAGAGAAAAGACAAAAGAGAAATGAAGAGAAAAGAGATAAGAGAAAAGAAGAGAAAAGAAGAATAAATGCAAAAGAAGAGAAAAGAAAAAAGAGATAAGAAGGGAAAAGAAGAGAAAAGAGAAAAGTGAAAAGAGAAAAGAGAAAAGAGGAGAAAAGAAGTGTAAAGAAGAGATAAGAGAAAAGAAGAGAAAAGACAAAAGAGAAATGAAGAGAAAAGAGATAAGAGAAAAGAAGAGAAAAGAAGAATAAATGCAAAAGAAGAGAAAAGAGAAAAGAAGAGAAAAGAGAAAAGAAGAGAAAAGAAGAATAAATGCAAAAGAAGAGAAAAGAGAAAAGAGATAAGAAGGGAAAAGAAGAGAAAAGAGAAATGAGAAAAGAAGAGAAAACAAGAGAAAAGAGAAAAGAAGAGATAAGAGAAAAGAGAAAGTGGTAAAGCAGAGAAAACAAGAGAAAAGAGAAAAGGGAAATGAAGAGAAAAGAAGAGAGAAGAGAAAGGAGAAAAGAAGAGAAAACAAGAGAAAAGAGAAAAAAGAGAAAAGACAAGAAGAGTAATGAGAAAAGAGAAAAGAAGAGAAATGAAGAGAAAAGAGAGAATAGAAAAGAGAAAAGAAGAGAAAAGAGGAAAATATAAAAGCGAAAAGGAGAGTACAGAAGATAAAAGAGAAAATAAGAGAAAAGTAAAGAAGAGAAAAGTGAAAAGAGAAATGAGAATATAGAAAACAAGAGTAAACAAACGAAAAGATAAAAGAAAAAAGGAGAAAAGTAGAGAAAAGAAGAGAAAAGAGAAAAGAAGAGAAAAGACAAGAAGAGTAAAGAGAAAAGAGAAAAGAAGAGAAATGAAGAGAAAAGAGAGAATAGAAAAGAGAAAAGAAGAGAACAGAAGAGAAAAGAAGAGAAAAGAAGAGAAAAGTGAAAAGAAGAGAACAGAAGAGAAAGGAGATAAGAGAACACAGAAAAGAAGAGAAAAGAAAAGAAAACAGGAGAACAGTGAAAAGAAGAGAAAAGGAGCGAACAGAGAGTAAAGACAAAAGAGAAATGCAGTGAAATGAAGAGAAAAGAGATAATAGCAAAGACAAAAGAAGAGAATAGAAGAAAAAAGAGAAAAGAGAAAAGAAGAGAAAAGAGACAAGTGAAAAGAGAAAAGAGAAAAGAGAAAAGAGGAGAAAAGAAGTGTAAAGAAGAGAAAAGAGAAAAGAAGAGAAAAGACAAAAGAGAAATGAAGAGAAAAGAGATAAGAGAAAAGAAGAGAAAAGAAGAATAAATGCAAAAGAAGAGAAAAGAAAAAAGAGATAAGAAGGGAAAAGAAGAGAAAAGAGAAAAGAGAAAAGTGAAAAGAGAAAAGAGAAAAGAGGAGAAAAGAAGTGTAAAGAAGAGATAAGAGAAAAGAAGAGAAAAGACAAAAGAGAAATGAAGAGAAAAGAGATAAGAGAAAAGAAGAGAAAAGAAGAATAAATGCAAAAGAAGAGAAAAGAGAAAAGAAGAGAAAAGAGAAAAGAAGAGAAAAGAAGAATAAATGCAAAAGAAGAGAAAAGAGAAAAGAGATAAGAAGGGAAAAGAAGAGAAAAGAGAAATGAGAAAAGAAGAGAAAACAAGAGAAAAGAGAAAAGAAGAGATAAGAGAAAAGAGAAAGTGGTAAAGCAGAGAAAACAAGAGAAAAGAGAAAAGGGAAATGAAGAGAAAAGAAGAGAGAAGAGAAAGGAGAAAAGAAGAGAAAACAAGAGAAAAGAGAAAAGAAGTGAAAAGACAAGAAGAGTAAAGAGAAAAGATAAAATAAGAGAAAAGAAGGGAAATGAAGAGAAAAGAGAGAAGAGAAAAGAGAAAAGAAGAGAAAAGAGGAAAATATAAAAGCGAAAAGGAGAGTACAGACGATAAAAGAGAAAATAAGAGAAAACTAAAGAAGAGAAAAGTGAAAAGAGAAATGAGAATATAGAAAACAAGAGAAAACAAACGAAAAGATAAAAGAAAAAAAGAGAAAAGTAGAGAAAAGAAGAGAAAAGAGAAAAGAAGAGAAAAGATAAAAGAAGAGAAAAGAAGAATAAATGCAAAAGAAGAGAAAAGAGAAAAGAAGAGAAAAGAGAAAGGAAGAGAAAAGAAGAATAAATGCAAAAGAAGAGAAAAGAGAAAAGAGATAAGAAGGGAAAAGAAGAGAAAAGAGAAATGAGAAAAGAAGTGAAAACAAGAGAAAAGAGAAAAGAAGAGCAAACAAGAGAAATGAGAAAAGAAGGGAATTAGAAAAGGAAAGAAGAGAAATGAAGAGAAAAGAGAAAAGAAGAGAAAAGAAGAGCAAACAAGAGAAATGAGAAAAGAAGAGAAAAGAAGAGAAGTGAAGAGAAAAGAAGAGAAAAGAGAAAAGAAGAGAAAGGAAGCAAAAAGAATTAAAAGAGAAAAGAGAAAAGAAAGGAAGAGAAAGGAGTAAAGAGAAAAGAAGAGAACAGAAGAGAAAAGAAGAAAAAGGAGAAAAGAGTAAAGAAGAGAACAGAAGACAAAAGAAGAGAAAAGAGAAAATCAGAGAAAAAGGAAAAGAGAAAAGACGAGAACAGAAGAGAAAAGAAAAGAGTATAGAAGAGAAAAGAGAAAAGAGAAAATAAGAGAAAAGAAGAGACAAGAGAACAGAAGAGAAAAGAAGAGAAAAGTGAAAAGAAGAGAACAGAAGAGAAAGGAGATAAGAGAACACAGAAAAGAAGAGAAAAGAAAAGAAAACAGGAGAACAGTGAAAAGAAGAGAAAAGGAGCGAACAGAGAGTAAAGACAAAAGAGAAATGCAGTGAAATGAAGAGAAAAGAGATAATAGCAAAGACAAAAGAAGAGAATAGAAGAAAAAAAGAGAAAAGAGAAAAGAAGCGAAAAGAGAAAAGAGAAAAGTAGAGAAAAGAAGAGAATAGAGATACGAGAAAAGGGAAAAGAAGAGAAAAGAGATAAGAAGAGAAAAGATGAGAAAAGAAAAAAGAGAAAAGAAGTAAAAAGAGAAAAGATAAAAGAGGGGAAAAGACGGCAAAAGAAGAGAAAAGAGGAAAGAAGAGAAAAAAGAAAAGAAGAGAAAAGACAAAAGAGAAATGAAGAGAAAAGAGATAAGAGAAAAGAAGAATAAATACAAAAGCTGGGAAAAGAAGAGAAAAAGGAAAAGAAGAGAAAAAAGAGAAAAGAGAAAAGGGAAAAAACGAAAAAAGAGAAAAGAAACGAGAAAAGAAGAGAAAAGAAGAATAAATGCAAAAGAAGAGAAAAGAGGAGAAAAGAGAAAAGAGATAAGAAGGGAAAAGAAGAGAAAAGAGAAAAGAGAAAAGAAGTGTAAAGAAGAGAAAAGAGAAAAGAAGAGAAAAGACAAAAGAGAAATGAAGGGAAAAGAGATATGAGAAAAGAAGAGAAAAGAAGAGAAAAGGGAAAAGAAGACAAAACAAGAGAAAAGAGAAAAGAAGAGAAAACAAGAGAAAAGACAAAAGAAGAGAAATGAAGAGAAAAGAAGAGAAAAGAGAAATGAGAAAAGAAGAGAAAACAAGAGAAAAGAGAAAAGAAGAGAAAAGAGAAAAGAGAAAGGGGTAAAGCAGAGAAAACAAGAGAAAAGAGAAAAGAGAAATGAAGAGAAAAGAAGAGAGAAGAGAAAGGAGAAAAGAAGAGAAAACAAGAGAAAAGAGAAAAAAGAGAAAAGACAAGAAGAGTAATGAGAAAAGAGAAAAGAAGAGAAATGAAGAGAAAAGAGAGAATAGAAAAGAGAAAAGAAGAGAACAGAAGAGAAAAGAAGAGAAAAGAAGAGAAAAGTGAAAAGAAGAAAACAGAAGAGAAAGGAGATAAGAGAACACAGAAAAGAAGAGAAAAGAAAAGAAAACAGGAGAACAGTGAAAAGAAAAGAAAAGGAGCGAACAGAGAGTAAAGACAAAAGAGAAATGCAGTGAAATGAAGAGAAAAGAGATAATAGCAAAGACAAAAGAAGAGAATAGAAGAAAAAAGAGAAAAGAGAAAAGAAGAGAAAAGAGACAAGTGAAAAGAGAAAAGAGAAAAGAGAAAAGAGGAGAAAAGAAGTGTAAAGAAGAGAAAAGAGAAAAGAAGAGAAAAGACAAAAGAGAAATGAAGAGAAAAGAGATAAGAGAAAAGAAGAGAAAAGAAGAATAAATGCAAAAGAAGAGAAAAGAGAAAAGAGATAAGAAGGGAAAAGAAGAGAAAAGAGAAAAGAGAAAAGTGAAAAGAGAAAAGAGAAAAGAGGAGAAAAGAAGTGTAAAGAAGAGATAAGAGAAAAGAAGAGAAAAGACAAAAGAGAAATGAAGAGAAAAGAGATAAGAGAAAAGAAGAGAAAAGAAGAATAAATGCAAAAGAAGAGAAAAGAGAAAAGAAGAGAAAAGAGAAAAGAAGAGAAAAGAAGAATAAATGCAAAAGAAGAGAAAAGAGAAAAGAGATAAGAAGGGAAAAGAAGAGAAAAGAGAAATGAGAAAAGAAGAGAAAACAAGAGAAAAGAGAAAAGAAGAGATAAGAGAAAAGAGAAAGTGGTAAAGCAGAGAAAACAAGAGAAAAGAGAAAAGGGAAATGAAGAGAAAAGAAGAGAGAAGAGAAAGGAGAAAAGAAGAGAAAAGAGGAAAATATAAAAGCGAAAAGGAGAGTACAGAAGATAAAAGAGAAAATAAGAGCAAAGTAAAGAAGAGAAAAGTGAAAAGAGAAATGAGAATATAGAAAACAAGAGTAAACAAACGAAAAGATAAAAGAAAAAAGGAGAAAAGTAGAGAAAAGAAGAGAAAAGAGAAAAGAAGAGAAAAGACAAGAAGAGTAAAGAGAAAAGAGAAAAGAAGAGAAAAGAAGAGAAATGAAGAGAAAAGAGAGAATAGAAAAGAGAAAAGAAGAGAACAGAAGAGAAAAGAAGAGAAAAGAAGAGAAAAGTGAAAAGAAGAAAACAGAAGAGAAAGGAGATAAGAGAACACAGAAAAGAAGAGAAAAGAAAAGAAAACAGGAGAACAGTGAAAAGAAAAGAAAAGGAGCGAACAGAGAGTAAAGACAAAAGAGAAATGCAGTGAAATGAAGAGAAAAGAGATAATAGCAAAGACAAAAGAAGAGAATAGAAGAAAAAAGAGAAAAGAGAAAAGAAGAGAAAAGAGACAAGTGAAAAGAGAAAAGAGAAAAGAGAAAAGAGGAGAAAAGAAGTGTAAAGAAGAGAAAAGAGAAAAGAAGAGAAAAGACAAAAGAGAAATGAAGAGAAAAGAGATAAGAGAAAAGAAGAGAAAAGAAGAATAAATGCAAAAGAAGAGAAAAGAGAAAAGAGATAAGAAGGGAAAAGAAGAGAAAAGAGAAAAGAGAAAAGTGAAAAGAGAAAAGAGAAAAGAGGAGAAAAGAAGTGTAAAGAAGAGATAAGAGAAAAGAAGAGAAAAGACAAAAGAGAAATGAAGAGAAAAGAGATAAGAGAAAAGAAGAGAAAAGAAGAATAAATGCAAAAGAAGAGAAAAGAGAAAAGAAGAGAAAAGAGAAAAGAAGAGAAAAGAAGAATAAATGCAAAAGAAGAGAAAAGAGAAAAGAGATAAGAAGGGAAAAGAAGAGAAAAGAGAAATGAGAAAAGAAGAGAAAACAAGAGAAAAGAGAAAAGAAGAGATAAGAGAAAAGAGAAAGTGGTAAAGCAGAGAAAACAAGAGAAAAGAGAAAAGGGAAATGAAGAGAAAAGAAGAGAGAAGAGAAAGGAGAAAAGAAGAGAAAACAAGAGAAAAGAGAAAAGAAGTGAAAAGACAAGAAGAGTAAAGAGAAAAGATAAAATAAGAGAAAAGAAGGGAAATGAAGAGAAAAGAGAGAAGAGAAAAGAGAAAAGAAGAGAAAAGAGGAAAATATAAAAGCGAAAAGGAGAGTACAGACGATAAAAGAGAAAATAAGAGAAAACTAAAGAAGAGAAAAGTGAAAAGAGAAATGAGAATATAGAAAACAAGAGAAAACAAACGAAAAGATAAAAGAAAAAAAGAGAAAAGTAGAGAAAAGAAGAGAAAAGAGAAAAGAAGAGAAAAGATAAAAGAAGAGAAAAGAAGAATAAATGCAAAAGAAGAGAAAAGAGAAAAGAAGAGAAAAGAGAAAGGAAGAGAAAAGAAGAATAAATGCAAAAGAAGAGAAAAGAGAAAAGAGATAAGAAGGGAAAAGAAGAGAAAAGAGAAATGAGAAAAGAAGTGAAAACAAGAGAAAAGAGAAAAGAAGAGCAAACAAGAGAAATGAGAAAAGAAGGGAATTAGAAAAGGAAAGAAGAGAAATGAAGAGAAAAGAGAAAAGAAGAGAAAAGAAGAGCAAACAAGAGAAATGAGAAAAGAAGAGAAAAGAAGAGAAATGAAGAGAAAAGAAGAGAAAAGAGAAAAGAAGTGAAAAGAAGAGAAAAGAGAAAAGAAGAGAAAGGAAGCAAAAAGAATTAAAAGAGAAAAGAGAAAAGAAAGGAAGAGAAAGGAGTAAAGAGAAAAGAAGAATAAATGCAAAAGAAGAGAAAAGAAAAAAGAGATAAGAAGGGAAAAGAAGAGAAAAGAGAAAAGAGAAAAGTGAAAAGAGAAAAGAGAAAAGAGGAGAAAAGAAGTGTAAAGAAGAGATAAGAGAAAAGAAGAGAAAAGACAAAAGAGAAATGAAGAGAAAAGAGATAAGAGAAAAGAAGAGAAAAGAAGAATAAATGCAAAAGAAGAGAAAAGAGAAAAGAAGAGAAAAGAGAAAAGAAGAGAAAAGAAGAATAAATGCAAAAGAAGAGAAAAGAGAAAAGAGATAAGAAGGGAAAAGAAGAGAAAAGAGAAATGAGAAAAGAAGAGAAAACAAGAGAAAAGAGAAAAGAAGAGATAAGAGAAAAGAGAAAGTGGTAAAGCAGAGAAAACAAGAGAAAAGAGAAAAGGGAAATGAAGAGAAAAGAAGAGAGAAGAGAAAGGAGAAAAGAAGAGAAAACAAGAGAAAAGAGAAAAGAAGTGAAAAGACAAGAAGAGTAAAGAGAAAAGATAAAATAAGAGAAAAGAAGGGAAATGAAGAGAAAAGAGAGAAGAGAAAAGAGAAAAGAAGAGAAAAGAGGAAAATATAAAAGCGAAAAGGAGAGTACAGACGATAAAAGAGAAAATAAGAGAAAACTAAAGAAGAGAAAAGTGAAAAGAGAAATGAGAATATAGAAAACAAGAGAAAACAAACGAAAAGATAAAAGAAAAAAAGAGAAAAGTAGAGAAAAGAAGAGAAAAGAGAAAAGAAGAGAAAAGAGAAAAGAAGAGAAAAGAGAAAGGAAGAGAAAAGAAGAATAAATGCAAAAGAAGAGAAAAGAGAAAAGAGATAAGAAGGGAAAAGAAGAGAAAAGAGAAATGAGAAAAGAAGTGAAAACAAGAGAAAAGAGAAAAGAAGAGCAAACAAGAGAAATGAGAAAAGAAGGGAATTAGAAAAGGAAAGAAGAGAAATGAAGAGAAAAGAGAAAAGAAGAGAAAAGAAGAGCAAACAAGAGAAATGAGAAAAGAAGAGAAAAGAAGAGAAATGAAGAGAAAAGAAGAGAAAAGAGAAAAGAAGAGAAATGAAGCAAAAAGAATTAAAAGAGAAAAGAGAAAAGAAAGGAAGAGAAAGGAGTAAAGAGAAAAGAAGAGAACAGAAGAGAAAAGAAGAAAAAGGAGAAAAGAGTAAAGAAGAGAACAGAAGACAAAAGAAGAGAAAAGAGAAAATCAGAGAAAAAGGAAAAGAGAAAAGACGAGAACAGAAGAGAAAAGAGAAAAGAGAAAATAAGAGAAAAGAAGAGACAAGAGAACAGAAGAGAAAAGAAGAGAAAAGAAGAGAAAAGTGAAAAGAAGAGAACAGAAGAGAAAGGAGATAAGAGAACACAGAAAAGAAGAGAAAAGAAAAGAAAACAGGAGAACAGTGAAAAGAAGAGAAAAGGAGCGAACAGAGAGTAAAGACAAAAGAGAAATGCAGTGAAATGAAGAGAAAAGAGATAATAGCAAAGACAAAAGAAGAGAATAGAAGAAAAAAGAGAAAAGAGAAAAGAAGCGAAAAGAGAAAAGAGAAAAGTAGAGAAAAGAAGAGAATAGAGATACGAGAAAAGGGAAAAGAAGAGAAAAGAGATCAGAAGAGAAAAGATGAGAAAAGAAAAAAGAGAAAAGAAGTAAAAAGAGAAAAGATAAAAGAGGGGAAAAGACGGCAAAAGAAGAGAAAAGAGGAAAGAAGATAAAAGAGAAAAGAAGAGAAAAGACAAAAGAGAAATGAAGAGAAAAGAGATAAGAGAAAAGAAGAATAAATACAAAAGCTGGGAAAAGAAGAGAAAAAGGAAAAGAAGAGAAAAAAGAGAAAAGAGAAAAGGGAAAAAACGAAAAAAGAGAAAAGAAACGAGAAAAGAAGAGAAAAGAAGAATAAATGCAAAAGAAGAGAAAAGAGGAGAAAAGAGAAAAGAGATAAGAAGGGAAAAGAAGAGAAAAGAGAAAAGAGAAAAGAAGTGTAAAGAAGAGAAAAGAGAAAAGAAGAGAAAAGACAAAAGAGAAATGAAGGGAAAAGAGATATGAGAAAAGAAGAGAAAAGAAGAGAAAAGGGAAAAGAAGACAAAACAAGAGAAAAGAGAAAAGAAGAGAAAACAAGAGAAAAGACAAAAGAAGAGAAATGAAGAGAAAAGAAGAGAAAAGAGAAATGAGAAAAGAAGAGAAAACAAGAGAAAAGAGAAAAGAAGAGAAAAGAGAAAAGAGAAAGGGGTAAAGCAGAGAAAACAAGAGAAAAGAGAAAAGAGAAATGAAGAGAAAAGAAGAGAGAAGAGAAAGGAGAAAAGAAGAGAAAACAAGAGAAAAGAGAAAAAAGAGAAAAGACAAGAAGAGTAATGAGAAAAGAGAAAAGAAGAGAAATGAAGAGAAAAGAGAGAATAGAAAAGAGAAAAGAAGAGAACAGAAGAGAAAAGAAGAGAAAAGAAGAGAAAAGTGAAAAGAAGAAAACAGAAGAGAAAGGAGATAAGAGAACACAGAAAAGAAGAGAAAAGAAAAGAAAACAGGAGAACAGTGAAAAGAAAAGAAAAGGAGCGAACAGAGAGTAAAGACAAAAGAGAAATGCAGTGAAATGAAGAGAAAAGAGATAATAGCAAAGACAAAAGAAGAGAATAGAAGAAAAAAGAGAAAAGAGAAAAGAAGAGAAAAGAGACAAGTGAAAAGAGAAAAGAGAAAAGAGAAAAGAGGAGAAAAGAAGTGTAAAGAAGAGAAAAGAGAAAAGAAGAGAAAAGACAAAAGAGAAATGAAGAGAAAAGAGATAAGAGAAAAGAAGAGAAAAGAAGAATAAATGCAAAAGAAGAGAAAAGAGAAAAGAGATAAGAAGGGAAAAGAAGAGAAAAGAGAAAAGAGAAAAGTGAAAAGAGAAAAGAGAAAAGAGGAGAAAAGAAGTGTAAAGAAGAGATAAGAGAAAAGAAGAGAAAAGACAAAAGAGAAATGAAGAGAAAAGAGATAAGAGAAAAGAAGAGAAAAGAAGAATAAATGCAAAAGAAGAGAAAAGAGAAAAGAAGAGAAAAGAGAAAAGAAGAGAAAAGAAGAATAAATGCAAAAGAAGAGAAAAGAGAAAAGAGATAAGAAGGGAAAAGAAGAGAAAAGAGAAATGAGAAAAGAAGAGAAAACAAGAGAAAAGAGAAAAGAAGAGATAAGAGAAAAGAGAAAGTGGTAAAGCAGAGAAAACAAGAGAAAAGAGAAAAGGGAAATGAAGAGAAAAGAAGAGAGAAGAGAAAGGAGAAAAGAAGAGAAAAGAGGAAAATATAAAAGCGAAAAGGAGAGTACAGAAGATAAAAGAGAAAATAAGAGCAAAGTAAAGAAGAGAAAAGTGAAAAGAGAAATGAGAATATAGAAAACAAGAGTAAACAAACGAAAAGATAAAAGAAAAAAGGAGAAAAGTAGAGAAAAGAAGAGAAAAGAGAAAAGAAGAGAAAAGACAAGAAGAGTAAAGAGAAAAGAGAAAAGAAGAGAAAAGAAGAGAAATGAAGAGAAAAGAGAGAATAGAAAAGAGAAAAGAAGAGAACAGAAGAGAAAAGAAGAGAAAAGAAGAGAAAAGTGAAAAGAAGAAAACAGAAGAGAAAGGAGATAAGAGAACACAGAAAAGAAGAGAAAAGAAAAGAAAACAGGAGAACAGTGAAAAGAAAAGAAAAGGAGCGAACAGAGAGTAAAGACAAAAGAGAAATGCAGTGAAATGAAGAGAAAAGAGATAATAGCAAAGACAAAAGAAGAGAATAGAAGAAAAAAGAGAAAAGAGAAAAGAAGAGAAAAGAGACAAGTGAAAAGAGAAAAGAGAAAAGAGAAAAGAGGAGAAAAGAAGTGTAAAGAAGAGAAAAGAGAAAAGAAGAGAAAAGACAAAAGAGAAATGAAGAGAAAAGAGATAAGAGAAAAGAAGAGAAAAGAAGAATAAATGCAAAAGAAGAGAAAAGAGAAAAGAGATAAGAAGGGAAAAGAAGAGAAAAGAGAAAAGAGAAAAGTGAAAAGAGAAAAGAGAAAAGAGGAGAAAAGAAGTGTAAAGAAGAGATAAGAGAAAAGAAGAGAAAAGACAAAAGAGAAATGAAGAGAAAAGAGATAAGAGAAAAGAAGAGAAAAGAAGAATAAATGCAAAAGAAGAGAAAAGAGAAAAGAAGAGAAAAGAGAAAAGAAGAGAAAAGAAGAATAAATGCAAAAGAAGAGAAAAGAGAAAAGAGATAAGAAGGGAAAAGAAGAGAAAAGAGAAATGAGAAAAGAAGAGAAAACAAGAGAAAAGAGAAAAGAAGAGATAAGAGAAAAGAGAAAGTGGTAAAGCAGAGAAAACAAGAGAAAAGAGAAAAGGGAAATGAAGAGAAAAGAAGAGAGAAGAGAAAGGAGAAAAGAAGAGAAAACAAGAGAAAAGAGAAAAGAAGTGAAAAGACAAGAAGAGTAAAGAGAAAAGATAAAATAAGAGAAAAGAAGGGAAATGAAGAGAAAAGAGAGAAGAGAAAAGAGAAAAGAAGAGAAAAGAGGAAAATATAAAAGCGAAAAGGAGAGTACAGACGATAAAAGAGAAAATAAGAGAAAACTAAAGAAGAGAAAAGTGAAAAGAGAAATGAGAATATAGAAAACAAGAGAAAACAAACGAAAAGATAAAAGAAAAAAAGAGAAAAGTAGAGAAAAGAAGAGAAAAGAGAAAAGAAGAGAAAAGATAAAAGAAGAGAAAAGAAGAATAAATGCAAAAGAAGAGAAAAGAGAAAAGAAGAGAAAAGAGAAAGGAAGAGAAAAGAAGAATAAATGCAAAAGAAGAGAAAAGAGAAAAGAGATAAGAAGGGAAAAGAAGAGAAAAGAGAAATGAGAAAAGAAGTGAAAACAAGAGAAAAGAGAAAAGAAGAGCAAACAAGAGAAATGAGAAAAGAAGGGAATTAGAAAAGGAAAGAAGAGAAATGAAGAGAAAAGAGAAAAGAAGAGAAAAGAAGAGCAAACAAGAGAAATGAGAAAAGAAGAGAAAAGAAGAGAAATGAAGAGAAAAGAAGAGAAAAGAGAAAAGAAGTGAAAAGAAGAGAAAAGAGAAAAGAAGAGAAAGGAAGCAAAAAGAATTAAAAGAGAAAAGAGAAAAGAAAGGAAGAGAAAGGAGTAAAGAGAAAAGAAGAATAAATGCAAAAGAAGAGAAAAGAAAAAAGAGATAAGAAGGGAAAAGAAGAGAAAAGAGAAAAGAGAAAAGTGAAAAGAGAAAAGAGAAAAGAGGAGAAAAGAAGTGTAAAGAAGAGATAAGAGAAAAGAAGAGAAAAGACAAAAGAGAAATGAAGAGAAAAGAGATAAGAGAAAAGAAGAGAAAAGAAGAATAAATGCAAAAGAAGAGAAAAGAGAAAAGAAGAGAAAAGAGAAAAGAAGAGAAAAGAAGAATAAATGCAAAAGAAGAGAAAAGAGAAAAGAGATAAGAAGGGAAAAGAAGAGAAAAGAGAAATGAGAAAAGAAGAGAAAACAAGAGAAAAGAGAAAAGAAGAGATAAGAGAAAAGAGAAAGTGGTAAAGCAGAGAAAACAAGAGAAAAGAGAAAAGGGAAATGAAGAGAAAAGAAGAGAGAAGAGAAAGGAGAAAAGAAGAGAAAACAAGAGAAAAGAGAAAAGAAGTGAAAAGACAAGAAGAGTAAAGAGAAAAGATAAAATAAGAGAAAAGAAGGGAAATGAAGAGAAAAGAGAGAAGAGAAAAGAGAAAAGAAGAGAAAAGAGGAAAATATAAAAGCGAAAAGGAGAGTACAGACGATAAAAGAGAAAATAAGAGAAAACTAAAGAAGAGAAAAGTGAAAAGAGAAATGAGAATATAGAAAACAAGAGAAAACAAACGAAAAGATAAAAGAAAAAAAGAGAAAAGTAGAGAAAAGAAGAGAAAAGAGAAAAGAAGAGAAAAGAGAAAAGAAGAGAAAAGAGAAAGGAAGAGAAAAGAAGAATAAATGCAAAAGAAGAGAAAAGAGAAAAGAGATAAGAAGGGAAAAGAAGAGAAAAGAGAAATGAGAAAAGAAGTGAAAACAAGAGAAAAGAGAAAAGAAGAGCAAACAAGAGAAATGAGAAAAGAAGGGAATTAGAAAAGGAAAGAAGAGAAATGAAGAGAAAAGAGAAAAGAAGAGAAAAGAAGAGCAAACAAGAGAAATGAGAAAAGAAGAGAAAAGAAGAGAAATGAAGAGAAAAGAAGAGAAAAGAGAAAAGAAGAGAAATGAAGCAAAAAGAATTAAAAGAGAAAAGAGAAAAGAAAGGAAGAGAAAGGAGTAAAGAGAAAAGAAGAGAACAGAAGAGAAAAGAAGAAAAAGGAGAAAAGAGTAAAGAAGAGAACAGAAGACAAAAGAAGAGAAAAGAGAAAATCAGAGAAAAAGGAAAAGAGAAAAGACGAGAACAGAAGAGAAAAGAGAAAAGAGAAAATAAGAGAAAAGAAGAGACAAGAGAACAGAAGAGAAAAGAAGAGAAAAGAAGAGAAAAGTGAAAAGAAGAGAACAGAAGAGAAAGGAGATAAGAGAACACAGAAAAGAAGAGAAAAGAAAAGAAAACAGGAGAACAGTGAAAAGAAGAGAAAAGGAGCGAACAGAGAGTAAAGACAAAAGAGAAATGCAGTGAAATGAAGAGAAAAGAGATAATAGCAAAGACAAAAGAAGAGAATAGAAGAAAAAAGAGAAAAGAGAAAAGAAGCGAAAAGAGAAAAGAGAAAAGTAGAGAAAAGAAGAGAATAGAGATACGAGAAAAGGGAAAAGAAGAGAAAAGAGATCAGAAGAGAAAAGATGAGAAAAGAAAAAAGAGAAAAGAAGTAAAAAGAGAAAAAATAAAAGAGGGGAAAAGACGGCAAAAGAAGAGAAAAGAGGAAAGAAGATAAAAGAGAAAAGAAGAGAAAAGACAAAAGAGAAATGAAGAGAAAAGAGATAAGAGAAAAGAAGAATAAATACAAAAGCTGGGAAAAGAAGAGAAAAAGGAAAAGAAGAGAAAAAAGAGAAAAGAGAAAAGGGAAAAAACGAAAAAAGAGAAAAGAAACGAGAAAAGAAGAGAAAAGAAGAATAAATGCAAAAGAAGAGAAAAGAGGAGAAAAGAGAAAAGAGATAAGAAGGGAAAAGAAGAGAAAAGAGAAAAGAGAAAAGAAGTGTAAAGAAGAGAAAAGAGAAAAGAAGAGAAAAGACAAAAGAGAAATGAAGGGAAAAGAGATATGAGAAAAGAAGAGAAAAGAAGAGAAAAGGGAAAAGAAGACAAAACAAGAGAAAAGAGAAAAGAAGAGAAAACAAGAGAAAAGACAAAAGAAGAGAAATGAAGAGAAAAGAAGAGAAAAGAGAAATGAGAAAAGAAGAGAAAACAAGAGAAAAGAGAAAAGAAGAGAAAAGAGAAAAGAGAAAGGGGTAAAGCAGAGAAAACAAGAGAAAAGAGAAAAGAGAAATGAAGAGAAAAGAAGAGAGAAGAGAAAGGAGAAAAGAAGAGAAAACAAGAGAAAAGAGAAAAAAGAGAAAAGACAAGAAGAGTAATGAGAAAAGAGAAAAGAAGAGAAATGAAGAGAAAAGAGAGAATAGAAAAGAGAAAAGAAGAGAACAGAAGAGAAAAGAAGAGAAAAGAAGAGAAAAGTGAAAAGAAGAAAACAGAAGAGAAAGGAGATAAGAGAACACAGAAAAGAAGAGAAAAGAAAAGAAAACAGGAGAACAGTGAAAAGAAAAGAAAAGGAGCGAACAGAGAGTAAAGACAAAAGAGAAATGCAGTGAAATGAAGAGAAAAGAGATAATAGCAAAGACAAAAGAAGAGAATAGAAGAAAAAAGAGAAAAGAGAAAAGAAGAGAAAAGAGACAAGTGAAAAGAGAAAAGAGAAAAGAGAAAAGAGGAGAAAAGAAGTGTAAAGAAGAGAAAAGAGAAAAGAAGAGAAAAGACAAAAGAGAAATGAAGAGAAAAGAGATAAGAGAAAAGAAGAGAAAAGAAGAATAAATGCAAAAGAAGAGAAAAGAGAAAAGAGATAAGAAGGGAAAAGAAGAGAAAAGAGAAAAGAGAAAAGTGAAAAGAGAAAAGAGAAAAGAGGAGAAAAGAAGTGTAAAGAAGAGATAAGAGAAAAGAAGAGAAAAGACAAAAGAGAAATGAAGAGAAAAGAGATAAGAGAAAAGAAGAGAAAAGAAGAATAAATGCAAAAGAAGAGAAAAGAGAAAAGAAGAGAAAAGAGAAAAGAAGAGAAAAGAAGAATAAATGCAAAAGAAGAGAAAAGAGAAAAGAGATAAGAAGGGAAAAGAAGAGAAAAGAGAAATGAGAAAAGAAGAGAAAACAAGAGAAAAGAGAAAAGAAGAGATAAGAGAAAAGAGAAAGTGGTAAAGCAGAGAAAACAAGAGAAAAGAGAAAAGGGAAATGAAGAGAAAAGAAGAGAGAAGAGAAAGGAGAAAAGAAGAGAAAAGAGGAAAATATAAAAGCGAAAAGGAGAGTACAGAAGATAAAAGAGAAAATAAGAGAAAAGTAAAGAAGAGAAAAGTGAAAAGAGAAATGAGAATATAGAAAACAAGAGTAAACAAACGAAAAGATAAAAGAAAAAAGGAGAAAAGTAGAGAAAAGAAGAGAAAAGAGAAAAGAAGAGAAAAGACAAGAAGAGTAAAGAGAAAAGAGAAAAGAAGAGAAAAGAAGAGAAATGAAGAGAAAAGAGAGAATAGAAAAGAGAAAAGAAGAGAACAGAAGAGAAAAGAAGAGAAAAGAAGAGAAAAGTGAAAAGAAGAAAACAGAAGAGAAAGGAGATAAGAGAACACAGAAAAGAAGAGAAAAGAAAAGAAAACAGGAGAACAGTGAAAAGAAAAGAAAAGGAGCGAACAGAGAGTAAAGACAAAAGAGAAATGCAGTGAAATGAAGAGAAAAGAGATAATAGCAAAGACAAAAGAAGAGAATAGAAGAAAAAAGAGAAAAGAGAAAAGAAGAGAAAAGAGACAAGTGAAAAGAGAAACGAGAAAAGAGAAAAGAGGAGAAAAGAAGTGTAAAGAAGAGAAAAGAGAAAAGAAGAGAAAAGACAAAAGAGAAATGAAGAGAAAAGAGATAAGAGAAAAGAAGAGAAAAGAAGAATAAATGCAAAAGAAGAGAAAAGAGAAAAGAGATAAGAAGGGAAAAGAAGAGAAAAGAGAAAAGAGAAAAGTGAAAAGAGAAAAGAGAAAAGAGGAGAAAAGAAGTGTAAAGAAGAGATAAGAGAAAAGAAGAGAAAAGACAAAAGAGAAATGAAGAGAAAAGAGATAAGAGAAAAGAAGAGAAAAGAAGAATAAATGCAAAAGAAGAGAAAAGAGAAAAGAAGAGAAAAGAGAAAAGAAGAGAAAAGAAGAATAAATGCAAAAGAAGAGAAAAGAGAAAAGAGATAAGAAGGGAAAAGAAGAGAAAAGAGAAATGAGAAAAGAAGAGAAAACAAGAGAAAAGAGAAAAGAAGAGATAAGAGAAAAGAGAAAGTGGTAAAGCAGAGAAAACAAGAGAAAAGAGAAAAGGGAAATGAAGAGAAAAGAAGAGAGAAGAGAAAGGAGAAAAGAAGAGAAAACAAGAGAAAAGAGAAAAGAAGTGAAAAGACAAGAAGAGTAAAGAGAAAAGATAAAATAAGAGAAAAGAAGGGAAATGAAGAGAAAAGAGAGAAGAGAAAAGAGAAAAGAAGAGAAAAGAGGAAAATATAAAAGCGAAAAGGAGAGTACAGACGATAAAAGAGAAAATAAGAGAAAACTAAAGAAGAGAAAAGTGAAAAGAGAAATGAGAATATAGAAAACAAGAGAAAACAAACGAAAAGATAAAAGAAAAAAAGAGAAAAGTAGAGAAAAGAAGAGAAAAGAGAAAAGAAGAGAAAAGATAAAAGAAGAGAAAAGAAGAATAAATGCAAAAGAAGAGAAAAGAGAAAAGAAGAGAAAAGAGAAAGGAAGAGAAAAGAAGAATAAATGCAAAAGAAGAGAAAAGAGAAAAGAGATAAGAAGGAAAAGAAGAGAAAAGAGAAATGAGAAAAGAAGTGAAAACAAGAGAAAAGAGAAAAGAAGAGCAAACAAGAGAAATGAGAAAAGAAGGGAATTAGAAAAGGAAAGAAGAGAAATGAAGAGAAAAGAGAAAAGAAGAGAAAAGAAGAGCAAACAAGAGAAATGAGAAAAGAAGAGAAAAGAAGAGAAATGAAGAGAAAAGAAGAGAAAAGAGAAAAGAAGTGAAAAGAAGAGAAAAGAGAAAAGAAGAGAAAGGAAGCAAAAAGAATTAAAAGAGAAAAGAGAAAAGAAAGGAAGAGAAAGGAGTAAAGAGAAAAGAAGAATAAATGCAAAAGAAGAGAAAAGAAAAAAGAGATAAGAAGGGAAAAGAAGAGAAAAGAGAAAAGAGAAAAGTGAAAAGAGAAAAGAGAAAAGAGGAGAAAAGAAGTGTAAAGAAGAGATAAGAGAAAAGAAGAGAAAAGACAAAAGAGAAATGAAGAGAAAAGAGATAAGAGAAAAGAAGAGAAAAGAAGAATAAATGCAAAAGAAGAGAAAAGAGAAAAGAAGAGAAAAGAGAAAAGAAGAGAAAAGAAGAATAAATGCAAAAGAAGAGAAAAGAGAAAAGAGATAAGAAGGGAAAAGAAGAGAAAAGAGAAATGAGAAAAGAAGAGAAAACAAGAGAAAAGAGAAAAGAAGAGATAAGAGAAAAGAGAAAGTGGTAAAGCAGAGAAAACAAGAGAAAAGAGAAAAGGGAAATGAAGAGAAAAGAAGAGAGAAGAGAAAGGAGAAAAGAAGAGAAAACAAGAGAAAAGAGAAAAGAAGTGAAAAGACAAGAAGAGTAAAGAGAAAAGATAAAATAAGAGAAAAGAAGGGAAATGAAGAGAAAAGAGAGAAGAGAAAAGAGAAAAGAAGAGAAAAGAGGAAAATATAAAATCGAAAAGGAGAGTACAGACGATAAAAGAGAAAATAAGAGAAAACTAAAGAAGAGAAAAGTGAAAAGAGAAATGAGAATATAGAAAACAAGAGAAAACAAACGAAAAGATAAAAGAAAAAAAGAGAAAAGTAGAGAAAAGAAGAGAAAAGAGAAAAGAAGAGAAAAGAGAAAAGAAGAGAAAAGAGAAAGGAAGAGAAAAGAAGAATAAATGCAAAAGAAGAGAAAAGAGAAAAGAGATAAGAAGGGAAAAGAAGAGAAAAGAGAAATGAGAAAAGAAGTGAAAACAAGAGAAAAGAGAAAAGAAGAGCAAACAAGAGAAATGAGAAAAGAAGGGAATTAGAAAAGGAAAGAAGAGAAATGAAGAGAAAAGAGAAAAGAAGAGAAAAGAAGAGCAAACAAGAGAAATGAGAAAAGAAGAGAAAAGAAGAGAAATGAAGAGAAAAGAAGAGAAAAGAGAAAAGAAGAGAAATGAAGCAAAAAGAATTAAAAGAGAAAAGAGAAAAGAAAGGAAGAGAAAGGAGTAAAGAGAAAAGAAGAGAACAGAAGAGAAAAGAAGAAAAAGGAGAAAAGAGTAAAGAAGAGAACAGAAGACAAAAGAAGAGAAAAGAGAAAATCAGAGAAAAAGGAAAAGAGAAAAGACGAGAACAGAAGAGAAAAGAGAAAAGAGAAAATAAGAGAAAAGAAGAGACAAGAGAACAGAAGAGAAAAGAAGAGAAAAGAAGAGAAAAGTGAAAAGAAGAGAACAGAAGAGAAAGGAGATAAGAGAACACAGAAAAGAAGAGAAAAGAAAAGAAAACAGGAGAACAGTGAAAAGAAGAGAAAAGGAGCGAACAGAGAGTAAAGACAAAAGAGAAATGCAGTGAAATGAAGAGAAAAGAGATAATAGCAAAGACAAAAGAAGAGAATAGAAGAAAAAAGAGAAAAGAGAAAAGAAGCGAAAAGAGAAAAGAGAAAAGTAGAGAAAAGAAGAGAATAGAGATACGAGAAAAGGGAAAAGAAGAGAAAAGAGATCAGAAGAGAAAAGATGAGAAAAGAAAAAAGAGAAAAGAAGTAAAAAGAGAAAAAATAAAAGAGGGGAAAAGACGGCAAAAGAAGAGAAAAGAGGAAAGAAGATAAAAGAGAAAAGAAGAGAAAAGACAAAAGAGAAATGAAGAGAAAAGAGATAAGAGAAAAGAAGAATAAATACAAAAGCTGGGAAAAGAAGAGAAAAAGGAAAAGAAGAGAAAAAAGAGAAAAGAGAAAAGGGAAAAAACGAAAAAAGAGAAAAGAAACGAGAAAAGAAGAGAAAAGAAGAATAAATGCAAAAGAAGAGAAAAGAGGAGAAAAGAGAAAAGAGATAAGAAGGGAAAAGAAGAGAAAAGAGAAAAGAGAAAAGAAGTGTAAAGAAGAGAAAAGAGAAAAGAAGAGAAAAGACAAAAGAGAAATGAAGGGAAAAGAGATATGAGAAAAGAAGAGAAAAGAAGAGAAAAGGGAAAAGAAGACAAAACAAGAGAAAAGAGAAAAGAAGAGAAAACAAGAGAAAAGACAAAAGAAGAGAAATGAAGAGAAAAGAAGAGAAAAGAGAAATGAGAAAAGAAGAGAAAACAAGAGAAAAGAGAAAAGAAGAGAAAAGAGAAAAGAGAAAGGGGTAAAGCAGAGAAAACAAGAGAAAAGAGAAAAGAGAAATGAAGAGAAAAGAAGAGAGAAGAGAAAGGAGAAAAGAAGAGAAAACAAGAGAAAAGAGAAAAAAGAGAAAAGACAAGAAGAGTAATGAGAAAAGAGAAAAGAAGAGAAATGAAGAGAAAAGAGAGAATAGAAAAGAGAAAAGAAGAGAACAGAAGAGAAAAGAAGAGAAAAGAAGAGAAAAGTGAAAAGAAGAAAACAGAAGAGAAAGGAGATAAGAGAACACAGAAAAGAAGAGAAAAGAAAAGAAAACAGGAGAACAGTGAAAAGAAAAGAAAAGGAGCGAACAGAGAGTAAAGACAAAAGAGAAATGCAGTGAAATGAAGAGAAAAGAGATAATAGCAAAGACAAAAGAAGAGAATAGAAGAAAAAAGAGAAAAGAGAAAAGAAGAGAAAAGAGACAAGTGAAAAGAGAAAAGAGAAAAGAGAAAAGAGGAGAAAAGAAGTGTAAAGAAGAGAAAAGAGAAAAGAAGAGAAAAGACAAAAGAGAAATGAAGAGAAAAGAGATAAGAGAAAAGAAGAGAAAAGAAGAATAAATGCAAAAGAAGAGAAAAGAGAAAAGAGATAAGAAGGGAAAAGAAGAGAAAAGAGAAAAGAGAAAAGTGAAAAGAGAAAAGAGAAAAGAGGAGAAAAGAAGTGTAAAGAAGAGATAAGAGAAAAGAAGAGAAAAGACAAAAGAGAAATGAAGAGAAAAGAGATAAGAGAAAAGAAGAGAAAAGAAGAATAAATGCAAAAGAAGAGAAAAGAGAAAAGAAGAGAAAAGAGAAAAGAAGAGAAAAGAAGAATAAATGCAAAAGAAGAGAAAAGAGAAAAGAGATAAGAAGGGAAAAGAAGAGAAAAGAGAAATGAGAAAAGAAGAGAAAACAAGAGAAAAGAGAAAAGAAGAGATAAGAGAAAAGAGAAAGTGGTAAAGCAGAGAAAACAAGAGAAAAGAGAAAAGGGAAATGAAGAGAAAAGAAGAGAGAAGAGAAAGGAGAAAAGAAGAGAAAAGAGGAAAATATAAAAGCGAAAAGGAGAGTACAGAAGATAAAAGAGAAAATAAGAGAAAAGTAAAGAAGAGAAAAGTGAAAAGAGAAATGAGAATATAGAAAACAAGAGTAAACAAACGAAAAGATAAAAGAAAAAAGGAGAAAAGTAGAGAAAAGAAGAGAAAAGAGAAAAGAAGAGAAAAGACAAGAAGAGTAAAGAGAAAAGAGAAAAGAAGAGAAAAGAAGAGAAATGAAGAGAAAAGAGAGAATAGAAAAGAGAAAAGAAGAGAACAGAAGAGAAAAGAAGAGAAAAGAAGAGAAAAGTGAAAAGAAGAAAACAGAAGAGAAAGGAGATAAGAGAACACAGAAAAGAAGAGAAAAGAAAAGAAAACAGGAGAACAGTGAAAAGAAAAGAAAAGGAGCGAACAGAGAGTAAAGACAAAAGAGAAATGCAGTGAAATGAAGAGAAAAGAGATAATAGCAAAGACAAAAGAAGAGAATAGAAGAAAAAAGAGAAAAGAGAAAAGAAGAGAAAAGAGACAAGTGAAAAGAGAAACGAGAAAAGAGAAAAGAGGAGAAAAGAAGTGTAAAGAAGAGAAAAGAGAAAAGAAGAGAAAAGACAAAAGAGAAATGAAGAGAAAAGAGATAAGAGAAAAGAAGAGAAAAGAAGAATAAATGCAAAAGAAGAGAAAAGAAAAAAGAGATAAGAAGGGAAAAGAAGAGAAAAGAGAAAAGAAGAGAAAAGAGACAAGTGAAAAGAGAAAAGTGAAAAGAGAAAAGAGAAAAGAGGAGAAAAGAAGTGTAAAGAAGAGATAAGAGAAAAGAAGAGAAAAGACAAAAGAGAAATGAAGAGAAAAGAGATAAGAGAAAAGAAGAGAAAAGAAGAATAAATGCAAAAGAAGAGAAAAGAGAAAAGAAGAGAAAAGAGAAAAGAAGAGAAAAGAAGAATAAATGCAAAAGAAGAGAAAAGAGAAAAGAGATAAGAAGGGAAAAGAAGAGAAAAGAGAAATGAGAAAAGAAGAGAAAACAAGAGAAAAGAGAAAAGAAGAGATAAGAGAAAAGAGAAAGTGGTAAAGCAGAGAAAACAAGAGAAAAGAGAAAAGGGAAATGAAGAGAAAAGAAGAGAGAAGAGAAAGGAGAAAAGAAGAGAAAACAAGAGAAAAGAGAAAAGAAGTGAAAAGACAAGAAGAGTAAAGAGAAAAGATAAAATAAGAGAAAAGAAGGGAAATGAAGAGAAAAGAGAGAAGAGAAAAGAGAAAAGAAGAGAAAAGAGGAAAATATAAAAGCGAAAAGGAGAGTACAGACGATAAAAGAGAAAATAAGAGAAAACTAAAGAAGAGAAAAGTGAAAAGAGAAATGAGAATATAGAAAACAAGAGAAAACAAACGAAAAGATAAAAGAAAAAAAGAGAAAAGTAGAGAAAAGAAGAGAAAAGAGAAAAGAAGAGAAAAGATAAAAGAAGAGAAAAGAAGAATAAATGCAAAAGAAGAGAAAAGAGAAAAGAAGAGAAAAGAGAAAGGAAGAGAAAAGAAGAATAAATGCAAAAGAAGAGAAAAGAGAAAAGAGATAAGAAGGGAAAAGAAGAGAAAAGAGAAATGAGAAAAGAAGTGAAAACAAGAGAAAAGAGAAAAGAAGAGCAAACAAGAGAAATGAGAAAAGAAGGGAATTAGAAAAGGAAAGAAGAGAAATGAAGAGAAAAGAGAAAAGAAGAGAAAAGAAGAGCAAACAAGAGAAATGAGAAAAGAAGAGAAAAGAAGAGAAATGAAGAGAAAAGAAGAGAAAAGAGAAAAGAAGTGAAAAGAAGAGAAAAGAGAAAAGAAGAGAAAGGAAGCAAAAAGAATTAAAAGAGAAAAGAGAAAAGAAAGGAAGAGAAAGGAGTAAAGAGAAAAGAAGAATAAATGCAAAAGAAGAGAAAAGAAAAAAGAGATAAGAAGGGAAAAGAAGAGAAAAGAGAAAAGAGAAAAGTGAAAAGAGAAAAGAGAAAAGAGGAGAAAAGAAGTGTAAAGAAGAGATAAGAGAAAAGAAGAGAAAAGACAAAAGAGAAATGAAGAGAAAAGAGATAAGAGAAAAGAAGAGAAAAGAAGAATAAATGCAAAAGAAGAGAAAAGAGAAAAGAAGAGAAAAGAGAAAAGAAGAGAAAAGAAGAATAAATGCAAAAGAAGAGAAAAGAGAAAAGAGATAAGAAGGGAAAAGAAGAGAAAAGAGAAATGAGAAAAGAAGAGAAAACAAGAGAAAAGAGAAAAGAAGAGATAAGAGAAAAGAGAAAGTGGTAAAGCAGAGAAAACAAGAGAAAAGAGAAAAGGGAAATGAAGAGAAAAGAAGAGAGAAGAGAAAGGAGAAAAGAAGAGAAAACAAGAGAAAAGAGAAAAGAAGTGAAAAGACAAGAAGAGTAAAGAGAAAAGATAAAATAAGAGAAAAGAAGGGAAATGAAGAGAAAAGAGAGAAGAGAAAAGAGAAAAGAAGAGAAAAGAGGAAAATATAAAAGCGAAAAGGAGAGTACAGACGATAAAAGAGAAAATAAGAGAAAACTAAAGAAGAGAAAAGTGAAAAGAGAAATGAGAATATAGAAAACAAGAGAAAACAAACGAAAAGATAAAAGAAAAAAAGAGAAAAGTAGAGAAAAGAAGAGAAAAGAGAAAAGAAGAGAAAAGAGAAAAGAAGAGAAAAGAAGAATAAATGCAAAAGAAGAGAAAAGAGAAAAGAAGAGAAAAGAGAAAGGAAGAGAAAAGAAGAATAAATGCAAAAGAAGAGAAAAGAGAAAAGAGATAAGAAGGGAAAAGAAGAGAAAAGAGAAATGAGAAAAGAAGTGAAAACAAGAGAAAAGAGAAAAGAAGAGCAAACAAGAGAAATGAGAAAAGAAGGGAATTAGAAAAGGAAAGAAGAGAAATGAAGAGAAAAGAGAAAAGAAGAGAAAAGAAGAGCAAACAAGAGAAATGAGAAAAGAAGAGAAAAGAAGAGAAATGAAGAGAAAAGAAGAGAAAAGAGAAAAGAAGAGAAATGAAGCAAAAAGAATTAAAAGAGAAAAGAGAAAAGAAAGGAAGAGAAAGGAGTAAAGAGAAAAGAAGAGAACAGAAGAGAAAAGAAGAAAAAGGAGAAAAGAGTAAAGAAGAGAACAGAAGACAAAAGAAGAGAAAAGAGAAAATCAGAGAAAAAGGAAAAGAGAAAAGACGAGAACAGAAGAGAAAAGAAAAGAGTATAGAAGAGAAAAGAGAAAAGAGAAAATAAGAGAAAAGAAGAGACAAGAGAACAGAAGAGAAAAGAAGAGAAAAGAAGAGAAAAGTGAAAAGAAGAGAACAGAAGAGAAAGGAGATAAGAGAACACAGAAAAGAAGAGAAAAGAAAAGAAAACAGGAGAACAGTGAAAAGAAGAGAAAAGGAGCGAACAGAGAGTAAAGACAAAAGAGAAATGCAGTGAAATGAAGAGAAAAGCGATAATAGCAAAGACAAAAGAAGAGAATAGAAGAAAAAAAGAGAAAAGAGAAAAGAAGCGAAAAGAGAAAAGAGAAAAGTAGAGAAAAGAAGAGAATAGAGATACGAGAAAAGGGAAAAGAAGAGAAAAGAGATAAGAAGAGAAAAGATGAGAAAAGAAAAAAGAGAAAAGAAGTAAAAAGAGAAAAGATAAAAGAGGGGAAAAGACGGCAAAAGAAGAGAAAAGAGGAAAGAAGAGAAAAAAGAAAAGAAGAGAAAAGACAAAAGAGAAATGAAGAGAAAAGAGATAAGAGAAAAGAAGAATAAATACAAAAGCTGGGAAAAGAAGAGAAAAAGGAAAAGAAGAGAAAAAAGAGAAAAGAGAAAAGGGAAAAAACGAAAAAAGAGAAAAGAAACGAGAAAAGAAGAGAAAAGAAGAATAAATGCAAAAGAAGAGAAAAGAGGAGAAAAGAGAAAAGAGATAAGAAGGGAAAAGAAGAGAAAAGAGAAAAGAGAAAAGAAGTGTAAAGAAGAGAAAAGAGAAAAGAAGAGAAAAGACAAAAGAGAAATGAAGGGAAAAGAGATATGAGAAAAGAAGAGAAAAGAAGAGAAAAGGGAAAAGAAGACAAAACAAGAGAAAAGAGAAAAGAAGAGAAAACAAGAGAAAAGACAAAAGAAGAGAAATGAAGAGAAAAGAAGAGAAAAGAGAAATGAGAAAAGAAGAGAAAACAAGAGAAAAGAGAAAAGAAGAGAAAAGAGAAAAGAGAAAGGGGTAAAGCAGAGAAAACAAGAGAAAAGAGAAAAGAGAAATGAAGAGAAAAGAAGAGAGAAGAGAAAGGAGAAAAGAAGAGAAAACAAGAGAAAAGAGAAAAAAGAGAAAAGACAAGAAGAGTAATGAGAAAAGAGAAAAGAAGAGAAATGAAGAGAAAAGAGAGAATAGAAAAGAGAAAAGAAGAGAACAGAAGAGAAAAGAAGAGAAAAGAAGAGAAAAGTGAAAAGAAGAAAACAGAAGAGAAAGGAGATAAGAGAACACAGAAAAGAAGAGAAAAGAAAAGAAAACAGGAGAACAGTGAAAAGAAAAGAAAAGGAGCGAACAGAGAGTAAAGACAAAAGAGAAATGCAGTGAAATGAAGAGAAAAGAGATAATAGCAAAGACAAAAGAAGAGAATAGAAGAAAAAAGAGAAAAGAGAAAAGAAGAGAAAAGAGACAAGTGAAAAGAGAAAAGAGAAAAGAGAAAAGAGGAGAAAAGAAGTGTAAAGAAGAGAAAAGAGAAAAGAAGAGAAAAGACAAAAGAGAAATGAAGAGAAAAGAGATAAGAGAAAAGAAGAGAAAAGAAGAATAAATGCAAAAGAAGAGAAAAGAGAAAAGAGATAAGAAGGGAAAAGAAGAGAAAAGAGAAAAGAGAAAAGTGAAAAGAGAAAAGAGAAAAGAGGAGAAAAGAAGTGTAAAGAAGAGATAAGAGAAAAGAAGAGAAAAGACAAAAGAGAAATGAAGAGAAAAGAGATAAGAGAAAAGAAGAGAAAAGAAGAATAAATGCAAAAGAAGAGAAAAGAGAAAAGAAGAGAAAAGAGAAAAGAAGAGAAAAGAAGAATAAATGCAAAAGAAGAGAAAAGAGAAAAGAGATAAGAAGGGAAAAGAAGAGAAAAGAGAAATGAGAAAAGAAGAGAAAACAAGAGAAAAGAGAAAAGAAGAGATAAGAGAAAAGAGAAAGTGGTAAAGCAGAGAAAACAAGAGAAAAGAGAAAAGGGAAATGAAGAGAAAAGAAGAGAGAAGAGAAAGGAGAAAAGAAGAGAAAAGAGGAAAATATAAAAGCGAAAAGGAGAGTACAGAAGATAAAAGAGAAAATAAGAGAAAAGTAAAGAAGAGAAAAGTGAAAAGAGAAATGAGAATATAGAAAACAAGAGTAAACAAACGAAAAGATAAAAGAAAAAAGGAGAAAAGTAGAGAAAAGAAGAGAAAAGAGAAAAGAAGAGAAAAGACAAGAAGAGTAAAGAGAAAAGAGAAAAGAAGAGAAAAGAAGAGAAATGAAGAGAAAAGAGAGAATAGAAAAGAGAAAAGAAGAGAACAGAAGAGAAAAGAAGAGAAAAGAAGAGAAAAGTGAAAAGAAGAAAACAGAAGAGAAAGGAGATAAGAGAACACAGAAAAGAAGAGAAAAGAAAAGAAAACAGGAGAACAGTGAAAAGAAAAGAAAAGGAGCGAACAGAGAGTAAAGACAAAAGAGAAATGCAGTGAAATGAAGAGAAAAGAGATAATAGCAAAGACAAAAGAAGAGAATAGAAGAAAAAAGAGAAAAGAGAAAAGAAGAGAAAAGAGACAAGTGAAAAGAGAAACGAGAAAAGAGAAAAGAGGAGAAAAGAAGTGTAAAGAAGAGAAAAGAGAAAAGAAGAGAAAAGACAAAAGAGAAATGAAGAGAAAAGAGATAAGAGAAAAGAAGAGAAAAGAAGAATAAATGCAAAAGAAGAGAAAAGAGAAAAGAGATAAGAAGGGAAAAGAAGAGAAAAGAGAAAAGAGAAAAGTGAAAAGAGAAAAGAGAAAAGAGGAGAAAAGAAGTGTAAAGAAGAGATAAGAGAAAAGAAGAGAAAAGACAAAAGAGAAATGAAGAGAAAAGAGATAAGAGAAAAGAAGAGAAAAGAAGAATAAATGCAAAAGAAGAGAAAAGAGAAAAGAAGAGAAAAGAGAAAAGAAGAGAAAAGAAGAATAAATGCAAAAGAAGAGAAAAGAGAAAAGAGATAAGAAGGGAAAAGAAGAGAAAAGAGAAATGAGAAAAGAAGAGAAAACAAGAGAAAAGAGAAAAGAAGAGATAAGAGAAAAGAGAAAGTGGTAAAGCAGAGAAAACAAGAGAAAAGAGAAAAGGGAAATGAAGAGAAAAGAAGAGAGAAGAGAAAGGAGAAAAGAAGAGAAAACAAGAGAAAAGAGAAAAGAAGTGAAAAGACAAGAAGAGTAAAGAGAAAAGATAAAATAAGAGAAAAGAAGGGAAATGAAGAGAAAAGAGAGAAGAGAAAAGAGAAAAGAAGAGAAAAGAGGAAAATATAAAAGCGAAAAGGAGAGTACAGACGATAAAAGAGAAAATAAGAGAAAACTAAAGAAGAGAAAAGTGAAAAGAGAAATGAGAATATAGAAAACAAGAGAAAACAAACGAAAAGATAAAAGAAAAAAAGAGAAAAGTAGAGAAAAGAAGAGAAAAGAGAAAAGAAGAGAAAAGATAAAAGAAGAGAAAAGAAGAATAAATGCAAAAGAAGAGAAAAGAGAAAAGAAGAGAAAAGAGAAAGGAAGAGAAAAGAAGAATAAATGCAAAAGAAGAGAAAAGAGAAAAGAGATAAGAAGGGAAAAGAAGAGAAAAGAGAAATGAGAAAAGAAGTGAAAACAAGAGAAAAGAGAAAAGAAGAGCAAACAAGAGAAATGAGAAAAGAAGGGAATTAGAAAAGGAAAGAAGAGAAATGAAGAGAAAAGAGAAAAGAAGAGAAAAGAAGAGCAAACAAGAGAAATGAGAAAAGAAGAGAAAAGAAGAGAAATGAAGAGAAAAGAAGAGAAAAGAGAAAAGAAGTGAAAAGAAGAGAAAAGAGAAAAGAAGAGAAAGGAAGCAAAAAGAATTAAAAGAGAAAAGAGAAAAGAAAGGAAGAGAAAGGAGTAAAGAGAAAAGAAGAGAACAGAAGAGAAAAGAAGAAAAAGGAGAAAAGAGTAAAGAAGAGAACAGAAGACAAAAGAAGAGAAAAGAGAAAATCAGAGAAAAAGGAAAAGAGAAAAGACGAGAACAGAAGAGAAAAGAAAAGAGTATAGAAGAGAAAAGAGAAAAGAGAAAAGAAGAGAAAAGAAGAGACAAGAGAACAGAAGAGAAAAGAAGAGAAAAGAAGAGAAAAGTGAAAAGAAGAGAACAGAAGAGAAAGGAGATAAGAGAACACAGAAAAGAAGAGAAAAGAAAAGAAAACAGGAGAACAGTGAAAAGAAGAGAAAAGGAGCGAACGGAGAGTAAAGACAAAAGAGAAATGCAGTGAAATGAAGAGAAAAGAGATAATAGCAAAGACAAAAGAAGAGAATAGAAGAAAAAAGAGAAAAGAGAAAAGAAGCAAAAAGAGAAAAGAGAAAAGTAGAGAAAAGAAGAGAATAGAGATACGAGAAAAGGGAAAAGAAGAGAAAAGAGATCAGAAGAGAAAAGATGAGAAAAGAAAAAAGAGAAAAGAAGTAAAAAGAGAAAAGATAAAAGAGGGGAAAAGACGGCAAAAGAAGAGAAAAGAGGAAAGAAGAGAAAAGAGAAAAGAAGAGAAAAGACAAAAGAGAAATGAAGAGAAAAGAGATAAGAGAAAAGAAGAATAAATACAAAAGCTGGGAAAAGAAGAGAAAAAGGAAAAGAAGAGAAAAAAGAGAAAAGAGAAAAGGGAAAAAACGAAAAAAGAGAAAAGAAACGAGAAAAGAAGAGAAAAGAAGAATAAATGCAAAAGAAGAGAAAAGAAGAGAAAAGAGAAAAGAGATAAGAAGGGAAAAGAAGAGAAAAGAGAAAAGAGAAAAGAAGTGTAAAGAAGAGAAAAGAGAAAAGAAGAGAAAAGACAAAAGAGAAATGAAGGGAAAAGAGATATGAGAAAAGAAGAGAAAAGAAGAGAAAAGGGAAAAGAAGACAAAACAAGAGAAAAGAGAAAAGAAGAGAAAACAAGAGAAAAGACAAAAGAAGAGAAATGAAGAGAAAAGAAGAGAAAAGAGAAATGAGAAAAGAAGAGAAAACAAGAGAAAAGAGAAAAGAAGAGAAAAGAGAAAAGAGAAAGGGGTAAAGCAGAGAAAACAAGAGAAAAGAGAAAAGAGAAATGAAGAGAAAAGAAGAGAGAAGAGAAAGGAGAAAAGAAGAGAAAACAAGAGAAAAGAGAAAAAAGAGAAAAGACAAGAAGAGTAATGACAAAAGAGAAAAGAAGAGAAATGAAGAGAAAAGAGAGAATAGAAAAGAGAAAAGAAGAGAAAAGAGGAAAATATAAAAGCGAAAAGGAGAGTACAGAAGATAAAAGAGAAAATAAGAGAAAAGTAAAGAAGAGAAAAGTGAAAAGAGAAATGAGAATATAGAAAACAAGAGTAAACAAACGAAAAGATAAAAGAAAAAAGGAGAAAAGTAGAGAAAAGAAGAGAAAAGAGAAAAGAAGAGAAAAGACAAGAAGAGTAAAGAGAAAAGAGAAAAGAAGAGAAAAGAAGAGAAATGAAGAGAAAAGAGAGAATAGAAAAGAGAAAAGAAGAGAACAGAAGAGAAAAGAAGAGAAAAGAAGAGAAAAGTGAAAAGAAGAGAACAGAAGAGAAAGGAGATAAGAGAACACAGAAAAGAAGAGAAAAGAAAAGAAAACAGGAGAACAGTGAAAAGAAGAGAAAAGGAGCGAACAGAGAGTAAAGACAAAAGAGAAATGCAGTGAAATGAAGAGAAAAGAGATAATAGCAAAGACAAAAGAAGAGAATAGAAGAAAAAAGAGAAAAGAGAAAAGAGAAAAGAAGCGAAAAGAGAAAAGTAGAGAAAAGAAGAGAATAGAGATACGAGAAAAGGGAAAAGAAGAGAAAAGAGGAAAGAGATAAGAAGAGAAAAGATGAGAAAAGAAAAAAGAGAAAAGAAGGAAAAAGAGAAAAGATAAAAGAGGGGAAAAGACGGCAAAAGAAGAGAAAAGAGGAAAGAAGAGAAAAGAGAAAAGAAGAGAAAAGACAAAAGAGAAATGAAGAGAAAAGAGATAAGAGAAAAGAAGAGAAAAGAAGAATAAATGCAAAAGAAGAGAAAAGAGAAAAGAGATAAGAAGGGAAAAGAAGAGAAAAGAAGAATAAATGCAAAAGAAGAGAAAAGAGAAAAGAGATAAGAAGGGAAAAGAAGAGAAAAGAGAAAAGAGAAAAGTGAAAAGAGAAAAGAGAAAAGAGGAGAAAAGAAGTGTAAAGAACAGAAAAGAGAAAAGAAGAGAAAAGACAAAAGAGAAATGAAGAGAAAAGAGATAAGAGAAAAGAAGAGAAAAGAAGAATAAATGCAAAAGAAGAGAAAAGAGAAAAGAGATAAGAAGGGAAAAGAAGAGAAAAGAGAAAAGAGAAAAGTGAAAAGAGAAAAGAGAAAAGAGGAGAAAACAAGTGTAAAGAAGAGATAAGAGAAAAGAAGAGAAAAGACAAAAGATAAATGAAGAGAAAAGAGATAAGAGAAAAGAAGAGAAAAGAAGAATAAATGCAAAAGAAGAGAACAGAGAAAAGAAGAGAAAAGAGAAAAGAAGAGAAAAGAGACAAGTGAAAAGAGAAAAGAGAAAAGAGAAAAGAGGAGAAAAGAAGTGTAAAGAAGAGAAAAGAGAAAAGAAGAGAAAAGACAAAAGAGAAATGAAGAGAAAAGAGATAAGAGAAAAGAAGAGAAAAGAAGAATAAATGCAAAAGAAGAGAAAAGAGAAAAGAGATAAGAAGGGAAAAGAAGAGAAAAGAGAAAAGTGAAAAGAGAAAAGAGAAAAGAGGAGAAAAGAAGTGTAAAGAAGAGATAAGAGAAAAGAAGAGAAAAGACAAAAGAGAAATGAAGAGAAAAGAGATAAGAGAAAAGAAGAGAAAAGAAGAATAAATGCAAAAGAAGAGAAAAGAGAAAAGAAGAGAAAAGAGAAAAGAAGAGAAAAGAAGAATAAATGCAAAAGAAGAGAAAGGAGAAAAGAGATAAGAAGGGAAAAGAATAGAAAAGAGAAATGAGAAAAGAAGAGAAAACAAGAGAAAAGAGAAAAGAAGAGATAAGAGAAAAGAGAAAGTGGTAAAGCAGAGAAAACAAGAGAAAAGAGAAAAGGGAAATGAAGAGAAAAGAAGAGAGAAGAGAAAGGAGAAAAGAAGAGAAAACAAGAGAAAAGAGAAAAGAAGTGAAAAGACAAGAAGAGTAAAGAGAAAAGATAAAATAAGAGAAAAGAAGGGAAATGAAGAGAAAAGAGAGAAGAGAAAAGAGAAAAGAAGAGAAAAGAGGAAAATATAAAAGCGAAAAGGAGAGTACAGACGATAAAAGAGAAAATAAGAGAAAACTAAAGAAGAGAAAAGTGAAAAGAGAAATGAGAATATAGAAAACAAGAGAAAACAAACGAAAAGATAAAAGAAAAAAAGAGAAAAGTAGAGAAAAGAAGAGAAAAGAGAACAGAAGAGAAAAGAGAAAAGAAGAGAAAAGAAGAGAAAAAAGAAAAGAGAAATGAGAAAAGAAGAGAATTAGAAAAGGAAAGAAGAGAAATGAAGAGAAAAGAGAAAAGAAGAGCAAACAAGAGAAATGAGAAAAGAAGAGAATTAGAAAAGGAAAGAAGAGAAATGAAGAGAAAAGAGAAAAGAAGAGAAAAGAAGAGCAAACAAGAGAAATGAGAAAAGAAGAGAAAAGAAGAGAAATGAAGAGAAAAGAAGAGAAAAGAGAAAAGAAGTGAAAAGAAGAGAAAAGAGAAAAGAAGAGAAAGGAAGCAAAAAGAATTAAAAGAGAAAAGAGAAAAGAAAGGAAGAGAAAGTAGTAAAGAGAAAAGAAGAGAACAGAAGAGAAAAGAAGAAAAAGGAGAAAAGAGTAAAGAAGAGAACAGAAGACAAAAGAAGAGAAAAGAGAAAATCAGAGAAAAAGGAAAAGAGAAAAGACGAGAACAGAAGAGAAAAGAAAAGAGTATAGAAGAGAAAAGAGAAAAGAGAAAAGAAGAGAAAAGAAGAGACAAGAGAACAGAAGAGAAAAGAAGAGAAAAGAAGAGAAAAGTGAAAAGAAGAGAACAGAAGAGAAAGGAGATAAGAGAACACAGAAAAGAAGAGAAAAGAAAAGAAAACAGGAGAACAGTGAAAAGAAGAGAAAAGGAGCGAACAGAGAGTAAAGACAAAAGAGAAATGCAGTGAAATGAAGAGAAAAGAGATAATAGCAAAGACAAAAGAAGAGAATAGAAGAAAAAAGAGAAAAGAGAAAACAAGCGAAAAGAGAAAAGAGAAAAGTAGAGAAAAGAAGAGAATAGAGATACGAGAAAAGGGAAAAGAAGAGAAAAGAGGAAAGAGATAAGAAGAGAAAAGATGAGAAAAGAAAAAAGAGAAAAGAAGTAAAAAGAGAAAAGATAAAAGAGGGGAAAAGACGGCAAAAGAAGAGAAAAGAGGAAAGAAGATAAAAGAGAAAAGAAGAGAAAAGACAAAAGAGAAATGAAGAGAAAAGAGATAAGAGAAAAGAAGAGAAAAGAAGAATAAATGCAAAAGAAGAGAAAAGAGAAAAGAGATAAGAAGGGAAAAGAAGAGAAAAGAGAAAAGAGAAAAGTGAAAAGAGAAAAGAGAAAAGAGGAGAAAAGAAGTGTAAAGAAGAGAAAAGAGAAAAGAAAAGACAAAAGAGAAATGAAGAGAGAAGAGATAAGAGAAAAGAAGAGAAAAGAAGAATAAATGCAAAAGAAGAGAAAAGAGTAAAGAGATAAGAAGGGAAAAGAAGAGAAAAGAGAAAAGAGAAAAGTGAAAAGAGAAAAGAGAAAAGAGGAGAAAAGAAGTGTAAAGAAGAGAAAAGAGAAAAGAAGAGAAAAGACAAAAGAGAAATGAAGAGAAAAGAGATAAGAGAAAAGAAGAGAAAAGAAGAATAAATGCAAAAGAAGAGAAAAGAGAAAAGAGATAAGAAGGGAAAAGAATAGAAAAGAGAAAAGAGAAAAGTGAAAAGAGAAAAGAGAAAAGAGGAGAAAAGAAGTGTAAAGAAGAGATAAGAGAAAAGAAGAGAAAAGACAAAAGATAAATGAAGAGAAAAGAGATAAGAGAAAAGAAGAGAAAAGAAGAATAAATGCAAAAGAAGAGAACAGAGAAAAGAAGAGAAAAGAGAAAAGAAGAGAAAAGAGAAAAGAGACAAGTGAAAAGAGAAAAGAGAAAAGAGGAGAAAAGAAGTGTAAAGAAGAGAAAAGAGAAAAGAAGAGAAAAGACAAAAGAGAAATGAAGAGAAAAGAGATAAGAGAAAAGAAGAGAAAAGAAGAATAAATGCAAAAGAAGAGAAAAGAGAAAAGAGATAAGAAGGGAAAAGAAGAGAAAAGAGAAAAGAGAAAAGTGAAAAGAGAAAAGAGGAGAAAAGAAGTGTAAAGAAGAGATAAGAGAAAAGAAGAGAAAAGACAAAAGATAAATGAAGAGAAAAGAGATAAGAGAAAAGAAGAATAAATGCAAAAGAAGAGAAAAGAGAAAAGAAGAGAATTAGAAAAGGAAAGAAGAGAAATGAAGAGAAAAGAGAAAAGAAGAGCAAACAAGAGAAATGAGAAAAGAAGAGAAAAGAAGAGAAATGAAGAGAAAAGAAGAGAAAAGAGAAAAGAAGTGAAAAGAAGAGAAACGAGAAAAGAAGAGAAAGGAAGCAAAAAGAATTAAAAGAGAAAAGAGAAAAGAAAAGAAGAGAAAGGAGTAAAGAGAAAAGAAGAGAACAGAAGAGAAAAGAAGAGAAAAGAGAAAATCAGAGAAAAAGGAAAAGAGAAAAGACGAGAACAGAAGAGAAAAGAAAAGAGTATAGAAGAGAAAAGAGAAAAGAGAAAAGAAGAGACAAGAGAAAAGAAGAGAACAGAAGAGAAAAGAAGAGAAAAGAAGAGAAAAGTGAAAAGAAGAGAACAGAAGAGAAAGGAGATAAGAGAACACAGAAAAGAAGAGAAAGAAAAGAAAACAGGAGAACAGTGAAAAGAAGAGAAAAGGAGCGAACAGAGAGTAAAGACAAAAGAGAAATGCAGTGAAATGAAGAGAAAAGAGATAATAGCAAAGACAAAAGAAGAGAATAGAAGAAAAAAGAGAAAAGAGAAAAGAAGCGAAAAGAGAAAAGAGAAAAGTAGAGAAAAGAAGAGAATAGAGATACGAGAAAAGGGAAAAGAAGAGAAAAGAGGAAAGAGATAAGAAGAGAAAAGATGAGAAAAGAAAAAAGAGAAAAGAAGTAAAAAGAGAAAAGATAAAAGAGGGGAAAAGACGGCAAAAGAAGAGAAAAGAGGAAAGAAGATAAAAGAGAAAAGAAGAGAAAAGACAAAAGAGAAATGAAGAGAAAAGAGATAAGAGAAAAGAAGAGAAAAGAAGAATAAATGCAAAAGAAGAGAAAAGAGAAAAGAGATAAGAAGGGAAAAGAAGAGAAAAGAGAAAAGAGAAAAGTGAAAAGAGAAAAGAGAAAAGAGGAGAAAAGAAGTGTAAAGAAGAGAAAAGAGAAAAGAAGAGAAAAGACAAAAGAGAAATGAAGAGAAAAGAGATAAGAGAAAAGAAGAGAAAAGAAGAATAAATGCAAAAGAAGAGAAAAGAGATAAGAAGGGAAAAGAAGAGAAAAGAGAAAAGAGAAAAGTGAAAAGAGAAAAGAGAAAAGAGGAGAAAACAAGTGTAAAGAAGAGATAAGAGAAAAGAAGAGAAAAGACAAAAGATAAATGAAGAGAAAAGAGATAAGAGAAAAGAAGAGAAAAGAAGAATAAATGCAAAAGAAGAGAACAGAGAAAAGAAGAGAAAAGAGAAAAGAAGAGAAAAGAGACAAGTGAAAAGAGAAAAGAGAAAAGAGAAAAGAGGAGAAAAGAAGTGTAAAGAAGAGAAAAGAGAAAAGAAGAGAAAAGACAAAAGAGAAATGAAGAGAAAAGAGATAAGAGAAAAGAAGAGAAAAAAAGAATAAATGCAAAAGAAGAGAAAAGAGAAAAGAGATAAGAAGGGAAAAGAAGAGAAAACAGAAAAGAGAAAAGTGAAAAGAGAAAAGAGAAAAGAGGAGAAAAGAAGTGTAAAGAAGAGATAAGAGAAAAGAAGAGAAAAGACAAAAGAGAAATGAAGAGAAAAGAGATAAGAGAAAAGAAGAGAAAAGAAGAATAAATGCAAAAGAAGAGAAAAGAGAAAAGAAGAGAAAAGAGAAAAGAAGAGAAAAGAAGAATAAATGCAAAAGAAGAGAAAAGAGAAAAGAGATAAGAAGGGAAAAGAAGAGAAAAGAGAAATGAGAAAAGAAGAGATAAGAGAAAAGAGAAAGTGGTAAAGCAGAGAAAACAAGAGAAAAGAGAAAAGGGAAATGAAGAGAAAAGAAGAGAGAAGAGAAAGGAGAAAAGAAGAGAAAACAAGAGAAAAGAGAAAAGAAGTGAAAAGACAAGAAGAGTAAAGAGAAAAGATAAAATAAGAGAAAAGAAGGGAAATGAAGAGAAAAGAGAGAAGAGAAAAGAGAAAAGAAGAGAAAAGAGGAAAATATAAAAGCGAAAAGGAGAGTACAGACGATAAAAGAGAAAATAAGAGAAAACTAAAGAGAAAAGTGAAAAGAGAAATGAGAATATAGAAAACAAGAGAAAACAAACGAAAAGATAAAAGAAAAAAAGAGAAAAGTAGAGAAAAGAAGAGAAAAGAGAACAGAAGAGAAAAGAGAAAAGAAGAGAACAGAAGACAAAAGAAGAGAAAAGAGAAAATCAGAGAAAAAGGAAAAGAGAAAAGACGAGAACAGAAGAGAAAAGAAAAGAGTATAGAAGAGAAAAGAGAAAAGAGAAAAGAAGAGAAAAGAAGAGACAAGAGAAAAGAAGAGAACAGAAGAGAAAAGAAGAGAAAAGAAGAGAAAAGTGAAAAGAAGAGAACAGAAGAGAAAGGAGATAAGAGAACACAGAAAAGAAGAGAAAAGAAAAGAAAACAGGAGAACAGTGAAAAGAAGAGAAAAGGAGCGAACAGAGAGTAAAGACAAAAGAGAAATGCAGTGAAATGAAGAGAAAAGAGATAATAGCAAAGACAAAAGAAGAGAATAGAAGAAAAAAGAGAAAAGAGAAAAGAAGCGAAAAGAGAAAAGAGAAAAGTAGAGAAAAGAAGAGAATAGAGATACGAGAAAAGGGAAAAGAAGAGAAAAGAGGAAAGAGATAAGAAGAGAAAAGATGAGAAAAGAAAAAAGAGAAAAGAAGTAAAAAGAGAAAAGATAAAAGAGGGGAAAAGACGGCAAAAGAAGAGAAAAGAGGAAAGAAGAGAAAAGAGAAAAGAAGAGAAAAGACAAAAGAGAAATGAAGAGAAAAGAGATAAGAGAAAAGAAGAGAAAAGAAGAATAAATGCAAAAGAAGAGAAAAGAGAAAAGAGATAAGAAGGGAAAAGAAGAGAAAAGAGAAAAGAGAAAAGTGAAAAGAGAAAAGAGAAAAGAGGAGAAAAGAAGTGTAAAGAAGAGAAAAGACAAAAGAAAAGACAAAAGAGAAATGAAGAGAGAAGAGATAAGAGAAAAGAAGAGAAAAGAAGAATAAATGCAAAAGAAGAGAAAAGAGTAAAGAGATAAGAAGGGAAAAGAAGAGAAAAGAGAAAAGAGAAAAGTGAAAAGAGAAAAGAGGAGAAAAGAAGTGTAAAGAAGAGATAAGAGAAAAGAAGAGAAAAGACAAAAGATAAATGAAGAGAAAAGAGATAAGAGAAAAGAAGAGAAAAGAGATAAGAGAAAAGAGATAAGAAGGGAAAAGAAGAGAAAAGAGAAAAGAGAAAAGTGAAAAGAGAAAAGAGGAGAAAAGAAGTGTAAAGAAGAGAAAAGAGAAAAGAAGAGAAAAGACAAAAGATAAATGAAGAGAAAAGAGATAAGAGAAAAGAAGAGAAAAGAAGAATAAATGCAAAAGAAGAGAAAAGAGAAAAGAAGAGAATTAGAAAAGGAAAGAAGAGAAATGAAGAGAAAAGAGAAAAGAAGAGCAAACAAGAGAAATGAGAAAAGAAGAGAAAAGAAGAGAAATGAAGAGAAAAGAAGAGAAAAGAGAAAAGAAGTGAAAAGAAGAGAAACGAGAAAAGAAGAGAAAGGAAGCAAAAAGAATTAAAAGAGAAAAGAGAAAAGAAAAGAAGAGAAAGGAGTAAAGAGAAAAGAAGAGAACAGAAGAGAAAAGAAGAGAAAAGAGAAAATCAGAGAAAAAGGAAAAGAGAAAAGACGAGAACAGAAGAGAAAAGAAAAGAGTATAGAAGAGAAAAGAGAAAAGAGAAAAGAAGAGAAAAGAAGAGACAAGAGAAAAGAAGAGAACAGAAGAGAAAAGAAGAGAAAAGAAGAGAAAAGTGAAAAGAAGAGAACAGAAGAGAAAGGAGATAAGAGAACACAGAAAAGAAGAGAAAAGAAAAGAAAACAGGAGAACAGTGAAAAGAAGAGAAAAGGAGAGAACAGAGAGTAAAGACAAAAGAGAAATGCAGTGAAATGAAGAGAAAAGAGATAATAGCAAAGACAAAAGAAGAGAATAGAAGAAAAAAGAGAAAAGAGAAAGGAAGCGAAAAGAGAAAAGAGAAAAGTAGAGAAAAGAAGAGAATAGAGATACGAGAAAAGGGAAAAGAAGAGAAATGAAGAGAAAAGAGAGAAGAGAAAAGAGAAAAGAAGAGAAAAGAGGAAAATATAAAAGCGAAAAGGAGAGTACAGACGATAAAAGAGAAAATAAGAGAAAACTAAAGAAGAGAAAAGTGAAAAGAGAAATGAGAATATAGAAAACAAGAGAAAACAAACGAAAAGATAAAAGAAAAAAAGAGAAAAGTAGAGAAAAGAAGAGAAAAGAGAAAAGAAGAGAAAAGAGAAAAGAAGAGAAAAGAAGAGAAAAAAGAAAAGAGAAATGAGAAAAGAAGAGAATTAGAAAAGGAAAGAAGAGAAATGAAGAGAAAAGAGAAAAGAAGAGCAAACAAGAGAAATGAGAAAAGAAGAGAATTAGAAAAGGAAAGAAGAGAAATGAAGAGAAAAGAGAAAAGAAGAGAAAAGAAGAGCAAACAAGAGAAATGAGAAAAGAAGAGAAAAGAAGAGAAATGAAGAGAAAAGAAGAGAAAAGAGAAAAGAAGTGAAAAGAAGAGAAAAGAGAAAAGAAGAGAAAGGAAGCAAAAAGAATTAAAAGAGAAAAGAGAAAAGAAAGGAAGAGAAAGTAGTAAAGAGAAAAGAAGAGAACAGAAGAGAAAAGAAGAAAAAGGAGAAAAGAGTAAAGAAGAGAACAGAAGACAAAAGAAGAGAAAAGAGAAAATCAGAGAAAAAGGAAAAGAGAAAAGACGAGAACAGAAGAGAAAAGAAAAGAGTATAGAAGAGAAAAGAGAAAAGAGAAAAGAAGAGAAAGGAAGAGACAAGAGAACAGAAGAGAAAAGAAGAGAAAAGAAGAGAAAAGTGAAAAGAAGAGAACAGAAGAGAAAGGAGATAAGAGAACACAGAAAAGAAGAGAAAAGAAAAGAAAACAGGAGAACAGTGAAAAGAAGAGAAAAGGAGCGAACAGAGAGTAAAGACAAAAGAGAAATGCAGTGAAATGAAGAGAAAAGAGATAATAGCAAAGACAAAAGAAGAGAATAGAAGAAAAAAGAGAAAAGAGAAAACAAGCGAAAAGAGAAAAGAGAAAAGTAGAGAAAAGAAGAGAATAGAGATACGAGAAAAGGGAAAAGAAGAGAAAAGAGGAAAGAGATAAGAAGAGAAAAGATGAGAAAAGAAAAAAGAGAAAAGAAGTAAAAAGAGAAAAGATAAAAGAGGGGAAAAGACGGCAAAAGAAGAGAAAAGAGGAAAGAAGATAAAAGAGAAAAGAAGAGAAAAGACAAAAGAGAAATGAAGAGAAAAGAGATAAGAGAAAAGAAGAGAAAAGAAGAATAAATGCAAAAGAAGAGAAAAGAGAAAAGAGATAAGAAGGGAAAAGAAGAGAAAAGAGAAAAGAGAAAAGTGAAAAGAGAAAAGAGAAAAGAGGAGAAAAGAAGTGTAAAGAAGAGAAAAGAGAAAAGAAAAGACAAAAGAGAAATGAAGAGAGAAGAGATAAGAGAAAAGAAGAGAAAAGAAGAATAAATGCAAAAGAAGAGAAAAGAGTAAAGAGATAAGAAGGGAAAAGAAGAGAAAAGAGAAAAGAGAAAAGTGAAAAGAGAAAAGAGAAAAGAGGAGAAAAGAAGTGTAAAGAAGAGAAAAGAGAAAAGAAGAGAAAAGACAAAAGAGAAATGAAGAGAAAAGAGATAAGAGAAAAGAAGAGAAAAGAAGAATAAATGCAAAAGAAGAGAAAAGAGAAAAGAGATAAGAAGGGAAAAGAATAGAAAAGAGAAAAGAGAAAAGTGAAAAGAGAAAAGAGAAAAGAGGAGAAAAGAAGTGTAAAGAAGAGATAAGAGAAAAGAAGAGAAAAGACAAAAGATAAATGAAGAGAAAAGAGATAAGAGAAAAGAAGAGAAAAGAAGAATAAATGCAAAAGAAGAGAACAGAGAAAAGAAGAGAAAAGAGAAAAGAAGAGAAAAGAGAAAAGAGACAAGTGAAAAGAGAAAAGAGAAAAGAGGAGAAAAGAAGTGTAAAGAAGAGAAAAGAGAAAAGAAGAGAAAAGACAAAAGAGAAATGAAGAGAAAAGAGATAAGAGAAAAGAAGAGAAAAGAAGAATAAATGCAAAAGAAGAGAAAAGAGAAAAGAGATAAGAAGGGAAAAGAAGAGAAAAGAGAAAAGAGAAAAGTGAAAAGAGAAAAGAGGAGAAAAGAAGTGTAAAGAAGAGATAAGAGAAAAGAAGAGAAAAGACAAAAGATAAATGAAGAGAAAAGAGATAAGAGAAAAGAAGAATAAATGCAAAAGAAGAGAAAAGAGAAAAGAAGAGAATTAGAAAAGGAAAGAAGAGAAATGAAGAGAAAAGAGAAAAGAAGAGCAAACAAGAGAAATGAGAAAAGAAGAGAAAAGAAGAGAAATGAAGAGAAAAGAAGAGAAAAGAGAAAAGAAGTGAAAAGAAGAGAAACGAGAAAAGAAGAGAAAGGAAGCAAAAAGAATTAAAAGAGAAAAGAGAAAAGAAGAGAAAGGAGTAAAGAGAAAAGAAGAGAACAGAAGAGAAAAGAAGAGAAAAGAGAAAATCAGAGAAAAAGGAAAAGAGAAAAGACGAGAACAGAAGAGAAAAGAAAAGAGTATAGAAGAGAAAAGAGAAAAGAGAAAAGAAGAGACAAGAGAAAAGAAGAGAACAGAAGAGAAAAGAAGAGAAAAGAAGAGAAAAGTGAAAAGAAGACAACAGAAGAGAAAGGAGATAAGAGAACACAGAAAAGAAGAGAAAAGAAAAGAAAACAGGAGAACAGTGAAAAGAAGAGAAAAGGAGCGAACAGAGAGTAAAGACAAAAGAGAAATGCAGTGAAATGAAGAGAAAAGAGATAATAGCAAAGACAAAAGAAGAGAATAGAAGAAAAAAGAGAAAAGAGAAAACAAGCGAAAAGAGAAAAGAGAAAAGTAGAGAAAAGAAGAGAATAGAGATACGAGAAAAGGGAAAAGAAGAGAAAAGAGGAAAGAGATAAGAAGAGAAAAGATGAGAAAAGAAAAAAGAGAAAAGAAGTAAAAAGAGAAAAGATAAAAGAGGGGAAAAGACGGCAAAAGAAGAGAAAAGAGGAAAGAAGAGAAAAGAGAAAAGAAGAGAAAAGACAAAAGAGAAATGAAGAGAAAAGAGATAAGAGAAAAGAAGAGAAAAGAAGAATAAATGCAAAAGAAGAGAAAAGAGAAAAGAGATAAGAAGGGAAAAGAAGAGAAAAGAGAAAAGAGAAAAGTGAAAAGAGAAAAGAGAAAAGAGGAGAAAAGAAGTGTAAAGAAGAGATAAGAGAAAAGAAGAGAAAAGACAAAAGAGAAATGAAGAGAAAAGAGATAAGAGAAAAGAAGAGAAAAGAAGAATAAATGCAAAAGAAGAGAAAAGAGAAAAGAAGAGAAAAGAGAAAAGAAGAGAAAAGAAGAATAAATGCAAAAGAAGATAAAAGAGAAAAGAGATAAGAAGGGAAAAGAAGAGAAAAGAGAAAAGAGAAAAGAAGAGATAAGAGAAAAGAGAAAGTGGTAAAGCAGAGAAAACAAGAGAAAAGAGAAAAGGGAAATGAAGAGAAAAGAAGAGAGAAGAGAAAGGAGAAAAGAAGAGAAAACAAGAGAAAAGAGAAAAGAAGTGAAAAGACAAGAAGAGTAAAGAGAAAAGATAAAATAAGAGAAAAGAAGGGAAATGAAGAGAAAAGAGAGAAGAGAAAAGAGAAAAGAAGAGAAAAGAGGAAAATATAAAAGCGAAAAGGAGAGTACAGACGATAAAAGAGAAAATAAGAGAAAACTAAAGAAGAGAAAAGTGAAAAGAGAAATGAGAATATAGAAAACAAGAGAAAACAAACGAAAAGATAAAAGAAAAAAAGAGAAAAGTAGAGAAAAGAAGAGAAAAGAGAAAAGAAGAGAAAAGAAGAGAAAAAAGAAAAGAGAAATGAGAAAAGAAGAGATTTAGAAAAGGAAAGAAGAGAAATGAAGAGAAAAGAGAAAAGAAGAGCAAACAAGAGAAATGAGAAAAGAAGAGAATTAGAAAAGGAAAGAAGAGAAATGAAGAGAAAGGAGAAAAGAAGAGAAAAGAAGAGCAAACAAGAGAAATGAGAAAAGAAGAGAAAAGAAGAGAAATGAAGAGAAAAGAAGAGAAAAGAGAAAAGAAGTGAAAAGAAGAGAAAAGAGAAAAGAAGAGAAAGGAAGCAAAAAGAATTAAAAGAGAAAAGAGAAAAGAAAGGAAGAGAAAGTAGTAAAGAGAAAAGAAGAGAACAGAAGAGAAAAGAAGAAAAAGGAGAAAAGAGTAAAGAAGAGAACAGAAGACAAAAGAAGAGAAAAGAGAAAATCAGAGAAAAAGGAAAAGAGAAAAGACGAGAACAGAAGAGAAAAGAAAAGAGTATAGAAGAGAAAAGAGAAAAGAGAAAAGAAGAGAAAAGAAGAGACAAGAGAACAGAAGAGAAAAGAAGAGAAAAGAAGAGAAAAGTGAAAAGAAGAGAACAGAAGAGAAAGGAGATAAGAGAACACAGAAAAGAAGAGAAAAGAAAAGAAAACAGGAGAACAGTGAAAAGAAGAGAAAAGGAGCGAACAGAGAGTAAAGACAAAAGAGAAATGCAGTGAAATGAAAAGAGATAATAGCAAAGACAAAAGAAGAGAATAGAAGAAAAAAGAGAAAAGAGAAAAGAAGCGAAAAGAGAAAAGAGAAAAGGGAAAAGAAGAGAAAAGAGGAAAGAGATAAGAAGAGAAAAGATGAGAAAAGAAAAAAGAGAAAAGAAGTAAAAAGAGAAAAGATAAAAGAGGGGAAAAGACGGCAAAAGAAGAGAAAAGAGGAAAGAAGAGAAAAGAGAAAAGAAGAGAAAAGACAAAAGAGAAATGAAGAGAAAAGAGATAAGAGAAAAGAAGAGAAAAGAAGAATAAATGCAAAAGAAGAGAAAAGAGAAAAGAGATAAGAAGGGAAAAGAAGAGAAAAGAGAAAAGAGAAAAGTGAAAAGAGAAAAGAGAAAAGAGGAGAAAAGAAGTGTAAAGAAGAGATAAGAGAAAAGAAGAGAAAAGACAAAAGAGAAATGAAGAGAAAAGAGATAAGAGAAAAGAAGAGAAAAGAAGAATAAATGCAAAAGAAGAGAAGAGTAAAGAGATAAGAAGGGAAAAGAAGAGAAAAGAGAAAAGAGAAAAGTGAAAAGAGAAAAGAGAAAAGAGGAGAAAAGAAGTGTAAAGAAGAGAAAAGAGAAAAGAAGAGAAAAGACAAAAGAGAAATGAAGAGAAAAGAGATAAGAGAAAAGAAGAGAAAACAAGAATAAATGCAAAAGAAGAGAAAAGAGAAAAGAGATAAGAAGGGAAAAGAATAGAAAAGAGAAAAGAGAAAAGTGAAAAGAGAAAAGAGAAAAGAGGAGAAAAGAAGTGTAAAGAAGAGATAAGAGAAAAGAAGAGAAAAGACAAAAGATAAATGAAGAGAAAAGAGATAAGAGAAAAGAAGAAAAAGAAGAATAAATGCAAAAGAAGAGAACAGAGAAAAGAAGAGAAAAGAGAAAAGAAGAGAAAAGAGAAAAGAGACAAGTGAAAAGAGAAAAGAGAAAAGAGGAGAAAAGAAGTGTAAAGAAGAGAAAAGAGAAAAGAAGAGAAAAGACAAAAGAGAAATGAAGAGAAAAGAGATAAGAGAAAAGAAGAGAAAAGAAGAATAAATGCAAAAGAAGAGAAAAGAGAAAAGAGATAAGAAGGGAAAAGAAGAGAAAAGTGAAAAGAAGAGAAAAGAGAAAAGAGAAAAGAGGAGAAAAGAAGTGTAAAGAAGAGAAAAGAGAAAAGAAGAGAAAAGACAAAAGATAAATGAAGAGAAAAGAGATAAGAGAAAAGAAGAATAAATGCAAAAGAAGAGAAAAGAGAAAAGAAGAGAATTAGAAAAGGAAAGAAGAGAAATGAAGAGAAAAGAGAAAAGAAGAGCAAACAAGAGAAATGAGAAAAGAAGAGAAAAGAAGAGAAATGAAGAGAAAAGAAGAGAAAAGAGAAAAGAAGTGAAAAGAAGAGAAACGAGAAAAGAAGAGAAAGGAAGCAAAAAGAATTAAAAGAGAAAAGAGAAAAGAAAAGAAGAGAAAGGAGTAAAGAGAAAAGAAGAGAACAGAAGAGAAAAGAAGAGAAAAGAGAAAATCAGAGAAAAAGGAAAAGAGAAAAGACGAGAACAGAAGAGAAAAGAAAAGAGTATAGAAGAGAAAAGAGAAAAGAGAAAAGAAGAGAAAAGAAGAGACAAGAGAAAAGAAGAGAACAGAAGAGAAAAGAAGAGAAAAGAGAAAAGAGAAAAGTGAAAAGAGAAAAGAGAAAAGAGGAGAAAACAAGTGTAAAGAAGAGATAAGAGATAAAGAAGAGAAAAGACAAAAGATAAATGAAGAGAAAAGAGATAAGAGAAAAGAAGAGAAAAGAAGAATAAATGCAAAAGAAGAGAACAGAGAAAAGAAGAGAAAAGAGAAAAGAAGAGAAAAGAGACAAGTGAAAAGAGAAAAGAGAAAAGAGAAAAGAGGAGAAAAGAAGTGTAAAGAAGAGAAAAGAGAAAAGAAGAGAAAAGACAAAAGAGAAATGAAGAGAAAAGAGATAAGAGAAAAGAAGAGAAAAAAAGAATAAATGCAAAAGAAGAGAAAAGAGAAAAGAGATAAGAAGGGAAAAGAAGAGAAAACAGAAAAGAGAAAAGTGAAAAGAGAAAAGAGAAAAGAGGAGAAAAGAAGTGTAAAGAAGAGATAAGAGAAAAGAAGAGAAAAGACAAAAGAGAAATGAAGAGAAAAGAGATAAGAGAAAAGAAGAATAAATGCAAAAGAAGAGAAAAGAGATAAGAGAAAAGAAGAGAAAAGAAGAATAAATGCAAAAGAAGAGAAAAGAGATAAGAAGGGAAAAGAAGAGAAAAGAGAAAAGAGAAAAGTGAAAAGAGAAAAGAGAAAAGAGGAGAAAAGAAGTGTAAAGAAGAGATAAGAGATAAAGAAGAGAAAAGACAAAAGATAAATGAAGAGAAAAGAGATAAGAGAAAAGAAGAGAAAAGAAGAATAAATGCAAAAGAAGAGAAAAGAGAAAAGAAGAGAAAAGAGACAAGTGAAAAGAGAAAAGAGAAAAGAGAAAAGAGGAGAAAAGAAGTGTAAAGAAGAGAAAAGAGAAAAGAAGAGAAAAGACAAAAGAGAAATGAAGAGAAAAGAGATAAGAGAAAAGAAGAGAAAAAAAGAATAAATGCAAAAGAAGAGAAAAGAGAAAAGAGATAAGAAGGGAAAAGAAGAGAAAACAGAAAAGAGAAAAGTGAAAAGAGAAAAGAGAAAAGAGGAGAAAAGAAGTGTAAAGAAGAGATAAGAGAAAAGAAGAGAAAAGACAAAAGAGAAATGAAGAGAAAAGAGATAAGAGAAAAGAAGAATAAATGCAAAAGAAGAGAAAAGAGAAAAGAAGAGAAAAGAGAAAAGAAGAGAAAAGAAGAATAAATGCAAAAGAAGAGAAAAGAGAAAAGAGATAAGAAGGGAAAAGAAGAGAAAAGAGAAATGAGAAAAGAAGAGAAAACAAGAGAAAAGAGAAAAGAAGAGATAAGAGAAAAGAGAAAGTGGTAAAGCAGAGAAAACAAGAGAAAAGAGAAAAGGGAAATGAAGAGAAAAGAAGAGAGAAGAGAAAGGAGAAAAGAAGAGAAAACAAGAGAAAAGAGAAAAGAAGTGAAAAGACAAGAAGAGTAAAGAGAAAAGATAAAATAAGAGAAAAGAAGGGAAATGAAGAGAAAAGAGAGAAGAGAAAAGAGAAAAGAAGAGAAAAGAGGAAAATATAAAAGCGAAAAGGAGAGTACAGACGATAAAAGAGAAAATAAGAGAAAACTAAAGAAGAGAAAAGTGAAAAGAGAAATGAGAATATAGAAAACAAGAGAAAACAAACGAAAAGATAAAAGAAAAAAAGAGAAAAGTAGAGAAAAGAAGAGAAAAGAGAAAAGAAGAGAAAAGAGAAAAGAAGAGAAAAGAAGAATAAATGCAAAAGAAGAGAAAAGAGAAAAGAAGAGAAAAGAGAAAAGAAGAGAAAAGAAGAATAAATGCAAAAGAAGAGAAAAGAGAAAAGAGATAAGAAGGGAAAAGAAGAGAAAAGAGAAATGAGAAAAGAAGTGAAAACAAGAGAAAAGAGAAAAGAAGAGCAAACAAGAGAAATGAGAAAAGAAGGGAATTAGAAAAGGAAAGAAGAGAAATGAAGAGAAAAGAGAAAAGAAGAGAAAAGAAGAGCAAACAAGAGAAATGAGAAAAGTAGAGAAAAGAATAGAAATGAAGAGAAAAGAAGAGAAAAGAGAAAAGAAGTGAAAAGAAGAGAAAAGAGAAAAGAAGAGAAAGGAAGCAAAAAGAATTAAAAGAGAAAAGAGAAAAGAAAGGAAGAGAAAGGAGTAAAGAGAAAAGAAGAGAAAAGAAGAAAAAGGAGAAAAGAGTAAAGAAGAGAACAGAAGACAAAAGAAGAGAAAAGAGAAAATCAGAGAAAAAGGAAAAGAGAAAAGACGAGAACAGAAGAGAAAAGAAAAGAGTATAGAAGAGAAAAGAGAAAAGAGAAAAGAAGAGAAAAGAAGAGACAAGAGAACAGAAGAGAAAAGAAGAGAAAAGAAGAGAAAAGTGAAAAGAAGAGAACAGAAGAGAAAGGAGATAAGAGAACACAGAAAAGAAGAGAAAAGAAAAGAAAACAGGAGAACAGTGAAAAGAAGAGAAAAGGAGCGAACAGAGAGTAAAGACAAAAGAGAAATGCAGTGAAATGAAGAGAAAAGAGATAATAGCAAAGACAAAAGAAGAGAATAGAAGAAAAAAGAGAAAAGAGAAAAGAAGCGAAAAGAGAAAAGAGAAAAGTAGAGAAAAGAAGAGAATAGAGATACGAGAAAAGGGAAAAGAAGAGAAAAGAGGAAAGAGATAAGAAGAGAAAAGATGAGAAAAGAAAAAAGAGAAAAGAAGTAAAAAGAGAAAAGATAAAAGAGGGGAAAAGACGGCAAAAGAAGAGAAAAGAGGAAAGAAGAGAAAAGAGAAAAGAAGAGAAAAGACAAAAGAGAAATGAAGAGAAAAGAGATAAGAGAAAAGAAGAGAAAAGAAGAATAAATGCAAAAGAAGAGAAAAGAGAAAAGAGATAAGAAGGGAAAAGAAGAGAAAAGAGAAAAGAGAAAAGTGAAAAGAGAAAAGAGAAAAGAGGAGAAAAGAAGTGTAAAGAAGAGATAAGAGAAAAGAAGAGAAAAGACAAAAGAGAAATGAAGAGAAAAGAGATAAGAGAAAAGAAGAGAAAAGAAGAATAAATGCAAAAGAAGAGAAAAGAGATAAGAAGGGAAAAGAAGAGAAAAGAGAAAAGAGAAAAGTGAAAAGAGAAAAGAGAAAAGAGGAGAAAACAAGTGTAAAGAAGAGATAAGAGATAAAGAAGAGAAAAGACAAAAGATAAATGAAGAGAAAAGAGATAAGAGAAAAGAAGAGAAAAGAAGAATAAATGCAAAAGAAGAGAACAGAGAAAAGAAGAGAAAAGAGAAAAGAAGAGAAAAGAGACAAGTGAAAAGAGAAAAGAGAAAAGAGAAAAGAGGAGAAAAGAAGTGTAAAGAAGAGAAAAGAGAAAAGAAGAGAAAAGACAAAAGAGAAATGAAGAGAAAAGAGATAAGAGAAAAGAAGAGAAAAAAAGAATAAATGCAAAAGAAGAGAAAAGAGAAAAGAGATAAGAAGGGAAAAGAAGAGAAAACAGAAAAGAGAAAAGTGAAAAGAGAAAAGAGAAAAGAGGAGAAAAGAAGTGTAAAGAAGAGATAAGAGAAAAGAAGAGAAAAGACAAAAGAGAAATGAAGAGAAAAGAGATAAGAGAAAAGAAGAATAAATGCAAAAGAAGAGAAAAGAGAAAAGAAGAGAAAAGAGAAAAGAAGAGAAAAGAAGAATAAATGCAAAAGAAGAGAAAAGAGAAAAGAGATAAGAAGGGAAAAGAAGAGAAAAGAGAAATGAGAAAAGAAGAGAAAACAAGAGAAAAGAGAAAAGAAGAGATAAGAGAAAAGAGAAAGTGGTAAAGCAGAGAAAACAAGAGAAAAGAGAAAAGGGAAATGAAGAGAAAAGAAGAGAGAAGAGAAAGGAGAAAAGAAGAGAAAACAAGAGAAAAGAGAAAAGAAGTGAAAAGACAAGAAGAGTAAAGAGAAAAGATAAAATAAGAGAAGAGAAGGGAAATGAAGAGAAAAGAGAGAAGAGAAAAGAGATAAGAAGAGAAAAGAGGAAAATATAAAAGCGAAAAGGAGAGTACAGACGATAAAAGAGAAAATAAGAGAAAACTAAAGAAGAGAAAAGTGAAAAGAGAAATGAGAATATAGAAAACAAGAGAAAACAAACGAAAAGATAAAAGAAAAAAAGAGAAAAGTAGAGAAAAGAAGAGAAAAGAGAAAAGAAGAGAAAAGAGAAAAGAAGAGAACAGAAGAGAAAAGAAGAGAAAAGTGAAAAGAAGAGAACAGAAGAGAAAGGAGATAAGAGAACACAGAAAAGAAGAGAAAAGAAAAGAAAACAGGAGAACAGTGAAAAGAAGAGAAAAGGAGCGAACAGAGAGTAAAGACAAAAGAGAAATGCAGTGAAATGAAGAGAAAAGAGATAATAGCAAAGACAAAAGAAGAGAATAGAAGAAAAAAGAGAAAAGAGAAAAGAAGCGAAATGAGAAAAGAGAAAAGTAGAGAAAAGAAGAGAATAGAGATACGAGAAAAGGGAAAAGAAGAGAAAAGAGGAAAGAGATAAGAAGAGAAAAGATGAGAAAAGAAAAAAGAGAAAAGAAGTAAAAAGAGAAAAGATAAAAGAGGGGAAAAGACGGCAAAAGAAGAGAAAAGAGGAAAGAAGAGAAAAGAGAAAAGAAGAGAAAAGACAAAAGAGAAATGAAGAGAAAAGAGATAAGAGAAAAGAAGAGAAAAGAAGAATAAATGCAAAAGAAGAGAAAAGAGAAAAGAGATAAGAAGGGAAAAGAAGAGAAAAGAGAAAAGAGAAAAGTGAAAAGAGAAAAGAGAAAAGAGGAGAAAAGAAGTGTAAAGAAGAGAAAAGTGAAAAGAAAAGACAAAAGAGAAATGAAGAGAGAAGAGATAAGAGAAAAGAAGAGAAAAGAAGAATAAATGCAAAAGAAGAGAAAAGAGAAAAGAGATAAGAAGGGAAAAGAAGAGAAAAGAGAAAAGAGAAAAGTGAAAAGAGAAAAGAGAAAAGAGGAGAAAAGAAGTGTAAAGAAGAGAAAAGAGAAAAGAAGAGAAAACTAAAGAAGAGAAAAGTGAAAAGAGAAATGAGAATATAGAAAACAAGAGAAAACAAACGAAAAGATAAAAGAAAAAAAGAGAAAAGTAGAGAAAAGAAGAGAAAAGAGAAAAGAAGAGAAAAGAAGAGAAAAAAGAAAAGAGAAATGAGAAAAGAAGAGAATTAGAAAAGGAAAGAAGAGAAATGAAGAGAAAAGAGAAAAGAAGAGCAAACAAGAGAAATGAGAAAAGAAGAGAATTAGAAAAGGAAAGAAGAGAAATGAAGAGAAAGGAGAAAAGAAGAGCAAACAAGAGAAATGAGAAAAGAAGAGAAAAGAAGAGAAATGAAGAGAAAAGAAGAGAAAAGAGAAAAGAAGTGAAAAGAAGAGAAAAGAGAAAAGAAGAGAAAGGAAGCAAAAAGAATTAAAAGAGAAAAGAGAAAAGAAAGGAAGAGAAAGTAGTAAAGAGAAAAGAAGAGAACAGAAGAGAAAAGAAGAAAAAGGAGAAAAGAGTAAAGAAGAGAACAGAAGACAAAAGAAGAGAAAAGAGAAAATCAGAGAAAAAGGAAAAGAGAAAAGACGAGAACAGAAGAGAAAAGAAAAGAGTATAGAAGAGAAAAGAGAAAAGAGAAAAGAAGAGAAAAGAAGAGACAAGAGAACAGAAGAGAAAAGAAGAGAAAAGAAGAGAAAAGTGAAAAGAAGAGAACAGAAGAGAAAGGAGATAAGAGAACACAGAAAAGAAGAGAAAAGAAAAGAAAACAGGAGAACAGTGAAAAGAAGAGAAAAGGAGCGAACAGAGAGTAAAGACAAAAGAGAAATGCAGTGAAATGAAAAGAGATAATAGCAAAGACAAAAGAAGAGAAAAGAAGTAAAAAGAGAAAAGATAAAAGAGGGGAAAAGACGGCAAAAGAAGAGAAAAGAGGAAAGAAGAGAAAAGAGAAAAGAAGAGAAAAGACAAAAGAGAAATGAAGAGAAAAGAGATAAGAGAAAAGAAGAGAAAAGAAGAATAAATGCAAAAGAAGAGAAAAGAGAAAAGAGATAAGAAGGGAAAAGAAGAGAAAAGAGAAAAGAGAAAAGTGAAAAGAGAAAAGAGAAAAGAGGAGAAAAGAAGTGTAAAGAAGAGAAAAGAGAAAAGAAAAGACAAAAGAGAAATGAAGAGAGAAGAGATAAGAGAAAAGAAGAGAAAAGAAGAATAAATGCAAAAGAAGAGAAGAGTAAAGAGATAAGAAGGGAAAAGAAGAGAAAAGAGAAAAGAGAAAAGTGAAAAGAGAAAAGAGAAAAGAGGAGAAAAGAAGTGTAAAGACGAGAAAAGAGAAAAGAAGAGAAAAGACAAAAGAGAAATGAAGAGAAAAGAGATAAGAGAAAAGAAGAGAAAACAAGAATAAATGCAAAAGAAGAGAAAAGAGAAAAGAGATAAGAAGGGAAAAGAATAGAAAAGAGAAAAGAGAAAAGTGAAAAGAGAAAAGAGAAAAGAGGAGAAAAGAAGTGTAAAGAAGAGATAAGAGAAAAGAAGAGAAAAGACAAAAGATAAATGAAGAGAAAAGAGATAAGAGAAAAGAAGAAAAAGAAGAATAAATGCAAAAGAAGAGAACAGAGAAAAGAAGAGAAAAGAGAAAAGAAGAGAAAAGAGAAAAGAGACAAGTGAAAAGAGAAAAGAGAAAAGAGGAGAAAAGAAGTGTAAAGAAGAGAAAAGAGAAAAGAAGAGAAAAGACAAAAGAGAAATGAAGAGAAAAGAGATAAGAGAAAAGAAGAGAAAAGAAGAATAAATGCAAAAGAAGAGAAAAGAGAAAAGAGATAAGAAGGGAAAAGAAGAGAAAAGTGAAAAGAAGAGAAAAGAGAAAAGAGAAAAGAGGAGAAAAGAAGTGTAAAGAAGAGATAAGAGAAAAGAAGAGAAAAGACAAAAGATAAATGAAGAGAAAAGAGATAAGAGAAAAGAAGAATAAATGCAAAAGAAGAGAAAAGAGAAAAGAAGAGAATTAGAAAAGGAAAGAAGAGAAATGAAGAGAAAAGAGAAAAGAAGAGCAAACAAGAGAAATGAGAAAAGAAGAGAAAAGAAGAGAAATGAAGAGAAAAGAAGAGAAAAGAGAAAAGAAGTGAAAAGAAGAGAAACGAGAAAAGAAGAGAAAGGAAGCAAAAAGAATTAAAAGAGAAAAGAGAAAAGAAAAGAAGAGAAAGGAGTAAAGAGAAAAGAAGAGAACAGAAGAGAAAAGAAGAGAAAAGAGAAAATCAGAGAAAAAGGAAAAGAGAAAAGACGAGAACAGAAGAGAAAAGAAAAGAGTATAGAAGAGAAAAGAGAAAAGAGAAAAGAAGAGAAAAGAAGAGACAAGAGAAAAGAAGAGAACAGAAGAGAAAAGAAGAGAAAAGAGAAAAGAGAAAAGTGAAAAGAGAAAAGAGAAAAGAGGAGAAAACAAGTGTAAAGAAGAGATAAGAGATAAAGAAGAGAAAAGACAAAAGATAAATGAAGAGAAAAGAGATAAGAGAAAAGAAGAGAAAAGAAGAATAAATGCAAAAGAAGAGAACAGAGAAAAGAAGAGAAAAGAGAAAAGAAGAGAAAAGAGACAAGTGAAAAGAGAAAAGAGAAAAGAGAAAAGAGGAGAAAAGAAGTGTAAAGAAGAGAAAAGAGAAAAGAAGAGAAAAGACAAAAGAGAAATGAAGAGAAAAGAGATAAGAGAAAAGAAGAGAAAAAAAGAATAAATGCAAAAGAAGAGAAAAGAGAAAAGAGATAAGAAGGGAAAAGAAGAGAAAACAGAAAAGAGAAAAGTGAAAAGAGAAAAGAGAAAAGAGGAGAAAAGAAGTGTAAAGAAGAGATAAGAGAAAAGAAGAGAAAAGACAAAAGAGAAATGAAGAGAAAAGAGATAAGAGAAAAGAAGAATAAATGCAAAAGAAGAGAAAAGAGAAAAGAAGAGAAAAGAGAAAAGGAGAGAAAAGAAGAATAAATGCAAAAGAAGAGAAAAGAGAAAAGAGATAAGAAGGGAAAAGAAGAGAAAAGAGAAATGAGAAAAGAAGAGAAAACAAGAGAAAAGAGAAAAGAAGAGATAAGAGAAAAGAGAAAGTGGTAAAGCAGAGAAAACAAGAGAAAAGAGAAAAGGGAAATGAAGAGAAAAGAAGAGAGAAGAGAAAGGAGAAAAGAAGAGAAAACAAGAGAAAAGAGAAAAGAAGTGAAAAGACAAGAAGAGTAAAGAGAAAAGATAAAATAAGAGAAAAGAAGGGAAATGAAGAGAAAAGAGAGAAGAGAAAAGAGAAAAGAAGAGAAAAGAGGAAAATATAAAAGCGAAAAGGAGAGTACAGACGATAAAAGAGAAAATAAGAGAAAACTAAAGAAGAGAAAAGTGAAAAGAGAAATGAGAATATAGAAAACAAGAGAAAACAAACGAAAAGATAAAAGAAAAAAAGAGAAAAGTAGAGAAAAGAAGAGAAAAGAGAAAAGAAGAGAAAAGAGAAAAGAAGAGAAAAGAAGAATAAATGCAAAAGAAGAGAAAAGAGAAAAGAAGAGAAAAGAGAAAAGAAGAGAAAAGAAGAATAAATGCAAAAGAAGAGAAAAGAGAAAAGAGATAAGAAGGGAAAAGAAGAGAAAAGAGAAATGAGAAAAGAAGTGAAAACAAGAGAAAAGAGAAAAGAAGAGCAAACAAGAGAAATGAGAAAAGAAGGGAATTAGAAAAGGAAAGAAGAGAAATGAAGAGAAAAGAGAAAAGAAGAGAAAAGAAGAGCAAACAAGAGAAATGAGAAAAGTAGAGAAAAGAATAGAAATGAAGAGAAAAGAAGAGAAAAGAGAAAAGAAGTGAAAAGAAGAGAAAAGAGAAAAGAAGAGAAAGGAAGCAAAAAGAATTAAAAGAGAAAAGAGAAAAGAAAGGAAGAGAAAGGAGTAAAGAGAAAAGAAGAGAAAAGAAGAAAAAGGAGAAAAGAGTAAAGAAGAGAACAGAAGACAAAAGAAGAGAAAAGAGAAAATCAGAGAAAAAGGAAAAGAGAAAAGACGAGAACAGAAGAGAAAAGAAAAGAGTATAGAAGAGAAAAGAGAAAAGAGAAAAGAAGAGAAAAGAAGAGACAAGAGAACAGAAGAGAAAAGAAGAGAAAAGAAGAGAAAAGTGAAAAGAAGAGAACAGAAGAGAAAGGAGATAAGAGAACACAGAAAAGAAGAGAAAAGAAAAGAAAACAGGAGAACAGTGAAAAGAAGAGAAAAGGAGCGAACAGAGAGTAAAGACAAAAGAGAAATGCAGTGAAATGAAGAGAAAAGAGATAATAGCAAAGACAAAAGAAGAGAATAGAAGAAAAAAGAGAAAAGAGAAAAGAAGCGAAAAGAGAAAAGAGAAAAGTAGAGAAAAGAAGAGAATAGAGATACGAGAAAAGGGAAAAGAAGAGAAAAGAGGAAAGAGATAAGAAGAGAAAAGATGAGAAAAGAAAAAAGAGAAAAGAAGTAAAAAGAGAAAAGATAAAAGAGGGGAAAAGACGGCAAAAGAAGAGAAAAGAGGAAAGAAGAGAAAAGAGAAAAGAAGAGAAAAGACAAAAGAGAAATGAAGAGAAAAGAGATAAGAGAAAAGAAGAGAAAAGAAGAATAAATGCAAAAGAAGAGAAAAGAGAAAAGAGATAAGAAGGGAAAAGAAGAGAAAAGAGAAAAGAGAAAAGTGAAAAGAGAAAAGAGAAAAGAGGAGAAAAGAAGTGTAAAGAAGAGAAAAGAGAAAAGAAGAGAAAAGACAAAAGAGAAATGAAGAGAAAAGAGATAAGAGAAAAGAAGAGAAAAGAAGAATAAATGCAAAAGAAGAGAAAAGAGATAAGAAGGGAAAAGAAGAGAAAAAAGAAAAGAGAAAAGTGAAAAGAGAAAAGAGAAAAGAGGAGAAAACAAGTGTAAAGAAGAGATAAGAGATAAAGAAGAGAAAAGACAAAAGATAAATGAAGAGAAAAGAGATAAGAGAAAAGAAGACAAAAGAAGAATAAATGCAAAAGAAGAGAACAGAGAAAAGAAGAGAAAAGAGAAAAGAAGAGAAAAGAGACAAGTGAAAAGAGAAAAGAGAAAAGAGAAAAGAGGAGAAAAGAAGTGTAAAGAAGAGAAAAGAGAAAAGAAGAGAAAAGACAAAAGAGAAATGAAGAGAAAAGAGATAAGAGAAAAGAAGAGAAAAAAAGAATAAATGCAAAAGAAGAGAAAAGAGAAAAGAGATAAGAAGGGAAAAGAAGAGAAAACAGAAAAGAGAAAAGTGAAAAGAGAAAAGAGAAAAGAGGAGAAAAGAAGTGTAAAGAAGAGATAAGAGAAAAGAAGAGAAAAGACAAAAGAGAAATGAAGAGAAAAGAGATAAGAGAAAAGAAGAATAAATGCAAAAGAAGAGAAAAGAGAAAAGAAGAGAAAAGAGAAAAGAAGAGAAAAGAAGAATAAATGCAAAAGAAGAGAAAAGAGAAAAGAGATAAGAAGGGAAAAGAAGAGAAAAGAGAAATGAGAAAAGAAGAGAAAACAAGAGAAAAGAGAAAAGAAGAGATAAGAGAAAAGAGAAAGTGGTAAAGCAGAGAAAACAAGAGAAAAGAGAAAAGGGAAATGAAGAGAAAAGAAGAGAGAAGAGAAAGGAGAAAAGAAGTGAAAAGACAAGAAGAGTAAAGAGAAAAGATAAAATAAGAGAAGAGAAGGGAAATGAAGAGGAAAGAGAGAAGAGAAAAGAGAAAAGAAGAGAAAAGAGGAAAATATAAAAGCGAAAAGGAGAGTACAGACGATAAAAGAGAAAATAAGAGAAAACTAAAGAAGAGAAAAGTGAAAAGAGAAATGAGAATATAGAAAACAAGAGAAAACAAACGAAAAGATAAAAGAAAAAAAGAGAAAAGTAGAGAAAAGAAGAGAAAAGAGAAAAGAATAGAAAAGAGAAAAGAAGAGAACAGAAGACAAAAGAAGAGAAAAGAGAAAATCAGAGAAAAAGGAAAAGAGAAAAGACGAGAACAGAAGAGAAAAGAAAAGAGCATAGAAGAGAAAAGAGAAAAGAGAAGAGAAGAGAAATGAAGAGAAAAGAGAAAAGAAGAGAACAGAAGAGAAAAGAAGAGAAAAGTGAAAAGAAGAGAACAGAAGAGAAAGGAGATAAGAGAACACAGAAAAGAAGAGAAAAGAAAAGAAAACAGGAGAACAGTGAAAAGAAGAGAAAAGGAGCGAACAGAGAGTAAAGACAAAAGAGAAATGCAGTGAAATGAACAGAAAAGAGATAATAGCAAAGACAAAAGAAGAGAATAGAAGAAAAAAGAGAAAAGAGAAAAGAAGCGAAAAGAGAAAAGAGAAAAGTAGAGAAAAGAAGAGAATAGAGATACGAGAAAAGGGAAAAGAAGAGAAAAGAGGAAAGAGATAAGAAGAGAAAAGATGAGAAAAGAAAAAAGAGAAAAGAAGTAAAAAGAGAAAAGATAAAAGAGGGGAAAAGACGGCAAAAGAAGAGAAAAGAGGAAAGAAGAGAAAAGAGAAAAGAAGAGAAAAGACAAAAGAGAAATGAAGAGAAAAGAGATAAGAGAAAAGAAGAGAAAAGAAGAATAAATGCAAAAGAAGAGAAAAGAGAAAAGAGATAAGAAGGGAAAAGAAGAGAAAAGAGAAAAGAGAAAAGTGAAAAGAGAAAAGAGGAGAAAAGAAGTGTAAAGAAGAGATAAGAGAAAAGAAGAGAAAAGACAAAAGAGAAAAGTGAAAAGAGAAAAGAGAAAAGAGGAGAAAAGAAGTGTAAAGAAGAGAAAAGTGAAAAGAAGAGAACAGAAGAGAAAGGAGATAAGAGAACACAGAAAAGAAGAGAAAAGAAAAGAAAACAGGAGAACAGTGAAAAGAAGAGAAAAGGAGCGAACAGAGAGTAAAGACAAAAGAGAAATGCAGTGAAATGAACAGAAAAGAGATAATAGCAAAGACAAAAGAAGAGAATAGAAGAAAAAAGAGAAAAGAGAAAAGAAGCGAAAAGAGAAAAGAGAAAAGTAGAGAAAAGAAGAGAATAGAGATACGAGAAAAGGGAAAAGAAGAGGAAAGAGGAAAGAGATAAGAAGAGAAAAGATGAGAAAAGAAAAAAGAGAAAAGAAGTAAAAAGAGAAAAGATAAAAGAGGGGAAAAGACGGCAAAAGAAGAGAAAAGAGGAAAGAAGAGAAAAGAGAAAAGAGAAAAGACAAAAGAGAAATGAAGAGAAAAGAGATAAGAGAAAAGAAGAGAAAAGAAGAATAAATGCAAAAGAAGAGAACAGAGAAAAGAAGAGAAAAGAGAAAAGAAGAGAAAAGAGACAAGTGAAAAGAGAAAAGAGAAAAGAGAAAAGAGGAGAAAAGAAGTGTAAAGAAGAGAAAAGAGAAAAGAAGAGAAAAGACAAAAGAGAAATGAAGAGAAAAGAGATAAGAGAAAAGAAGAGAAAAGAAGAATAAATGCAAAAGAAGAGAAAAGAGAAAAGAGATAAGAAGGGAAAAGAAGAGAAAAGAGAAAAGAGAAAAGTGAAAAGAGAAAAGAGAAAAGAGGAGAAAAGAAGTGTAAAGAAGAGAAAAGAGAAAAGAAGAGAAAAGACAAAAGAGAAATGAAGAGAAAAGAGATAAGAGAAAAGAAGAGAAAAGAAGAATAAATGCAAAAGAAGAGAAAAGAGAAAAGAAGAGAAAAGAGAAAAGAAGAGAAAAGAAGAATAAATGCAAAAGAAGAGAAAAGAGAAAAGAGATAAGAAGGGAAAAGAAGAGAAAAGAGAAATGAGAAAAGAAGAGAAAACAAGAGAAAAGAGAAAAGAAGAGATAAGAGAAAAGAGAAAGTGGTAAAGCAGAGAAAACAAGAGAAAAGAGAAAAGGGAAATGAAGAGAAAAGAAGAGAGAAGAGAAAGGAGAAAAGAAGAGAAAACAAGAGAAAAGAGAAAAGAAGTGAAAAGACAAGAAGAGTAAAGAGAAAAGATGAAATAAGAGAAAAGAAGGGAAATGAAGAGAAAAGAGAGAAGAGAAAAGAGAAAAGAAGAGAAAAGAGGAAAATATAAAAGCGAAAAGGAGAGTACAGACGATAAAAGAGAAAATAAGAGAAAACTAAAGAAGAGAAAAGTGAAAAGAGAAATGAGAATATAGAAAACAAGAGAAAACAAACGAAAAGATAAAAGAAAAAAAGAGAAAAGTAGAGAAAAGAAGAGAAAAGAGAAAAGAAGAGAAAAGAGAAAAGAAGAGAAAAGAAGAGAAAAAAGAAAAGAGAAATGAGAAAAGAAGAGAATTAGAAAAGGAAAGAAGAGAAATGAAGAGAAAACAGAAAAGAAGAGCAAACAAGAGAAATGAGAATAGAAGAGAATTAGAAAAGGAAAGAAGAGAAATGAAGAGAAAAGAGAAAAGAAGAGAAAAGAAGAGCAAACAAGAGAAATGAGAAAAGAAGAGAAAAGAAGAGAAATGAAGAGAAAAGAAGAGAAAAGAGAAAAGAAGTGAAAAGAAGAGAAAAGAGAAAAGAAGAGAAAGGAAGCAAAAAGAATTAAAAGAGAAAAGAGAAAAGAAAGGAAGAGAAAGTAGTAAAGAGAAAAGAAGAGAACAGAAGAGAAAAGAAGAAAAAGGAGAAAAGAGTAAAGAAGAGAACAGAAGACAAAAGAAGAGAAAAGAGAAAATCAGAGAAAAAGGAAAAGAGAAAAGAAGAGAAAAGAAGAATAAATGCAAAAGAAGAGAAAAGAGTAAAGAGATAAGAAGGGAAAAGAAGAGAAAAGAGAAAAGAGAAAAGTGAAAAGAGAAAAGAGGAGAAAAGAAGTGTAAAGAAGAGATAAGAGAAAAGAAGAGAAAAGACAAAAGATAAATGAAGAGAAAAGAGATAAGAGAAAAGAAGAGAAAAGAGATAAGAGAAAAGAGATAAGAAGGGAAAAGAAGAGAAAAGAGAAAAGAGAAAAGTGAAAAGAGAAAAGAGGAGAAAAGAAGTGTAAAGAAGAGAAAAGAGAAAAGAAGAGAAAAGACAAAAGATAAATGAAGAGAAAAGAGATAAGAGAAAAGAAGAGAAAAGAAGAATAAATGCAAAAGAAGAGAAAAGAGAAAAGAAGAGAATTAGAAAAGGAAAGAAGAGAAATGAAGAGAAAAGAGAAAAGAAGAGCAAACAAGAGAAATGAGAAAAGAAGAGAAAAGAAGAGAAATGAAGAGAAAAGAAGAGAAAAGAGAAAAGAAGTGAAAAGAAGAGAAACGAGAAAAGAAGAGAAAGGAAGCAAAAAGAATTAAAAGAGTAAAGAGAAAAGAAAAGAAGAGAAAGGAGTAAAGAGAAAAGAAGAGAACAGAAGAGAAAAGAAGAGAAAAGAGAAAATCAGAGAAAAAGGAAAAGAGAAAAGACGAGAACAGAAGAGAAAAGAAAAGAGTATAGAAGAGAAAAGAGAAAAGAGAAAAGAAGAGAAAAGAAGAGACAAGAGAAAAGAAGAGAACAGAAGAGAAAAGAAGAGAAAAGAAGAGAAAAGTGAAAAGAAGAGAACAGAAGAGAAAGGAGATTAGAGAACTCAGAAAAGAAGAGAAAAGAAAAGAAAACAGGAGAACAGTGAAAAGAAGAGAAAAGGAGCGAACAGAGAGTAAAGACAAAAGAGAAATGCAGTGAAATGAAGAGAAAAGAGATAATAGCAAAGACAAAAGAAGAGAATAGAAGAAAAAAGAGAAAAGAGAAAAGAAGCGAAAAGAGAAAAGAGAAAAGTAGAGAAAAGAAGAGAATAGAGAGACGAGAAAAGGGAAAAGAAGAGAAAAGAGGAAAGAGATAAGAAGAGAAAAGATGAGAAAAGAAAAAAGAGAAAAGAAGTAAAAAGAGAAAAGATAAAAGAGGGGAAAAGACGGCAAAAGAAGAGAAAAGAGGAAAGAAGAGAAAAGAGAAAAGAGAAAAGACAAAAGAGAAATGAAGAGAAAAGAGATAAGAGAAAAGAAGAGAAAAGAAGAATAAATGCAAAAGAAGAGAACAGAGAAAAGAAGAGAAAAGAGAAAAGAAGAGAAAAGAGACAAGTGAAAAGAGAAAAGAGAAAAGAGAAAAGAGGAGAAAAGAAGTGTAAAGAAGAGAAAAGAGAAAAGAAGAGAAAAGACAAAAGAGAAATGAAGAGAAAAGAGATAAGAGAAAAGAAGAGAAAAGAAGAATAAATGCAAAAGAAGAGAAAAGAGAAAAGAGATAAGAAGGGAAAAGAAGAGAAAAGAGAAAAGAGAAAAGTGAAAAGAGAAAAGAGAAAAGAGGAGAAAAGAAGTGTAAAGAAGAGAAAAGAGAAAAGAAGAGAAAAGACAAAAGAGAAATGAAGAGAAAAGAGATAAGAGAAAAGAAGAGAAAAGAAGAATAAATGCAAAAGAAGAGAAAAGAGAAAAGAAGAGAAAAGAGAAAAGAAGAGAAAAGAAGAATAAATGCAAAAGAAGAGAAAAGAGAAAAGAGATAAGAAGGGAAAAGAAGAGAAAAGAGAAATGAGAAAAGAAGAGAAAACAAGAGAAAAGAGAAAAGAAGAGATAAGAGAAAAGAGAAAGTGGTAAAGCAGAGAAAACAAGAGAAAAGAGAAAAGGGAAATGAAGAGAAAAGAAGAGAGAAGAGAAAGGAGAAAAGAAGAGAAAACAAGAGAAAAGAGAAAAGAAGTGAAAAGACAAGAAGAGTAAAGAGAAAAGATAAAATAAGAGAAAAGAAGGGAAATGAAGAGAAAAGAGAGAAGAGAAAAGAGAAAAGAAGAGAAAAGAGGAAAATATAAAAGCGAAAAGGAGAGTACAGACGATAAAAGAGAAAATAAGAGAAAACTAAAGAAGAGAAAAGTGAAAAGAGAAATGAGAATATAGAAAACAAGAGAAAACAAACGAAAAGATAAAAGAAAAAAAGAGAAAAGTAGAGAAAAGAAGAGAAAAGAGAAAAGAAGAGAAAAGAGAAAAGAAGAGAAAAGAAGAATAAATGCAAAAGAAGAGAAAAGAGAAAAGAAGAGAAAAGAGAAAAGAAGAGAAAAGAAGAATAAATGCAAAAGAAGAGAAAAGAGAAAAGAGATAAGAAGGGAAAAGAAGAGAAAAGAGAAATGAGAAAAGAAGTGAAAACAAGAGAAAAGAGAAAAGAAGAGCAAACAAGAGAAATGAGAAAAGAAGGGAATTAGAAAAGGAAAGAAGAGAAATGAAGAGAAAAGAGAAAAGAAGAGAAAAGAAGAGCAAACAAGAGAAATGAGAAAAGTAGAGAAAAGAATAGAAATGAAGAGAAAAGAAGAGAAAAGAGAAAAGAAGTGAAAAGAAGAGAAAAGAGAAAAGAAGAGAAAGGAAGCAAAAAGAATTAAAAGAGAAAAGAGAAAAGAAAGGAAGAGAAAGGAGTAAAGAGAAAAGAAGAGAAAAGAAGAAAAAGGAGAAAAGAGTAAAGAAGAGAACAGAAGACAAAAGAAGAGAAAAGAGAAAATCAGAGAAAAAGGAAAAGAGAAAAGACGAGAACAGAAGAGAAAAGAAAAGAGTATAGAAGAGAAAAGAGAAAAGAGAAAAGAAGAGAAAAGAAGAGACAAGAGAACAGAAGAGAAAAGAAGAGAAAAGAAGAGAAAAGTGAAAAGAAGAGAACAGAAGAGAAAGGAGATAAGAGAACACAGAAAAGAAGAGAAAAGAAAAGAAAACAGGAGAACAGTGAAAAGAAGAGAAAAGGAGCGAACAGAGAGTAAAGACAAAAGAGAAATGCAGTGAAATGAAGAGAAAAGAGATAATAGCAAAGACAAAAGAAGAGAATAGAAGAAAAAAGAGAAAAGAGAAAAGAAGCGAAAAGAGAAAAGAGAAAAGTAGAGAAAAGAAGAGAATAGAGATACGAGAAAAGGGAAAAGAAGAGAAAAGAGGAAAGAGATAAGAAGAGAAAAGATGAGAAAAGAAAAAAGAGAAAAGAAGTAAAAAGAGAAAAGATAAAAGAGGGGAAAAGACGGCAAAAGAAGAGAAAAGAGGAAAGAAGAGAAAAGAGAAAAGAAGAGAAAAGACAAAAGAGAAATGAAGAGAAAAGAGATAAGAGAAAAGAAGAGAAAAGAAGAATAAATGCAAAAGAAGAGAAAAGAGAAAAGAGATAAGAAGGGAAAAGAAGAGAAAAGAGAAAAGAGAAAAGTGAAAAGAGAAAAGAGAAAAGAGGAGAAAAGAAGTGTAAAGAAGAGAAAAGAGAAAAGAAGAGAAAAGACAAAAGAGAAATGAAGAGAAAAGAGATAAGAGAAAAGAAGAGAAAAGAAGAATAAATGCAAAAGAAGAGAAAAGAGATAAGAAGGGAAAAGAAGAGAAAAAAGAAAAGAGAAAAGTGAAAAGAGAAAAGAGAAAAGAGGAGAAAACAAGCGTAAAGAAGAGATAAGAGATAAAGAAGAGAAAAGACAAAAGATAAATGAAGAGAAAAGAGATAAGAGAAAAGAAGACAAAAGAAGAATAAATGCAAAAGAAGAGAACAGAGAAAAGAAGAGAAAAGAGAAAAGAAGAGAAAAGAGACAAGTGAAAAGAGAAAAGAGAAAAGAGAAAAGAGGAGAAAAGAAGTGTAAAGAAGAGAAAAGAGAAAAGAAGAGAAAAGACAAAAGAGAAATGAAGAGAAAAGAGATAAGAGAAAAGAAGAGAAAAAAAGAATAAATGCAAAAGAAGAGAAAAGAGAAAAGAGATAAGAAGGGAAAAGAAGAGAAAACAGAAAAGAGAAAAGTGAAAAGAGAAAAGAGAAAAGAGGAGAAAAGAAGTGTAAAGAAGAGATAAGAGAAAAGAAGAGAAAAGACAAAAGAGAAATGAAGAGAAAAGAGATAAGAGAAAAGAAGAATAAATGCAAAAGAAGAGAAAAGAGAAAAGAAGAGAAAAGAGAAAAGAAGAGAAAAGAAGAATAAATGCAAAAGAAGAGAAAAGAGAAAAGAGATAAGAAGGGAAAAGAAGAGAAAAGAGAAATGAGAAAAGAAGAGAAAACAAGAGAAAAGAGAAAAGAAGAGATAAGAGAAAAGAGAAAGTGGTAAAGCAGAGAAAACAAGAGAAAAGAGAAAAGGGAAATGAAGAGAAAAGAAGAGAGAAGAGAAAGGAGAAAAGAAGTGAAAAGACAAGAAGAGTAAAGAGAAAAGATAAAATAAGAGAAGAGAAGGGAAATGAAGAGGAAAGAGAGAAGAGAAAAGAGAAAAGAAGAGAAAAGAGGAAAATATAAAAGCGAAAAGGAGAGTACAGACGATAAAAGAGAAAATAAGAGAAAACTAAAGAAGAGAAAAGTGAAAAGAGAAATGAGAATATAGAAAACAAGAGAAAACAAACGAAAAGATAAAAGAAAAAAAGAGAAAAGTAGAGAAAAGAAGAGAAAAGAGAAAAGAATAGAAAAGAGAAAAGAAGAGAACAGAAGACAAAAGAAGAGAAAAGAGAAAATCAGAGAAAAAGGAAAAGAGAAAAGACGAGAACAGAAGAGAAAAGAAAAGAGCATAGAAGAGAAAAGAGAAAAGAGAAAAGAAGAGAAATGAAGAGAAAAGAGAAAAGAAGAGAACAGAAGAGAAAAGAAGAGAAAAGTGAAAAGAAGAGAACAGAAGAGAAAGGATATAAGAGAACACAGAAAAGAAGAGAAAAGAAAAGAAAACAGGAGAACAGTGAAAAGAAGAGAAAAGGAGCGAACAGAGAGTAAAGACAAAAGAGAAATGCAGTGAAATGAACAGAAAAGAGATAATAGCAAAGACAAAAGAAGAGAATAGAAGAAAAAAGAGAAAAGAGAAAAGAAGCGAAAAGAGAAAAGAGAAAAGTAGAGAAAAGAAGAGAATAGAGATACGAGAAAAGGGAAAAGAAGAGAAAAGAGGAAAGAGATAAGAAGAGAAAAGATGAGAAAAGAAAAAAGAGAAAAGAAGTAAAAAGAGAAAAGATAAAAGAGGGGAAAAGACGGCAAAAGAAGAGAAAAGAGGAAAGAAGAGAAAAGAGAAAAGAAGAGAAAAGACAAAAGAGAAATGAAGAGAAAAGAGATAAGAGAAAAGAAGAGAAAAGAAGAATAAATGCAAAAGAAGAGAAAAGAGAAAAGAGATAAGAAGGGAAAAGAAGAGAAAAGAGAAAAGAGAAAAGTGAAAAGAGAAAAGAGGAGAAAAGAAGTGTAAAGAAGAGAAAAGTGAAAAGAAAAGACAAAAGAGAAATGAAGAGAGAAGAGATAAGAGAAAAGAAGAGAAAAGAAGAATAAATGCAAAAGAAGAGAAAAGAGTAAAGAGATAAGAAGGGAAAAGAAGAGAAAAGAGAAAAGAGAAAAGTGAAAAGAGAAAAGAGGAGAAAAGAAGTGTAAAGAAGAGATAAGAGAAAAGAAGAGAAAAGACAAAAGATAAATGAAGAGAAAAGAGATAAGAGAAAAGAAGAGAAAAGAGATAAGAGAAAAGAGATAAGAAGGGAAAAGAAGAGAAAAGAGAAAAGAGAAAAGTGAAAAGAGAAAAGAGGAGAAAAGAAGTGTAAAGAAGAGAAAAGAGAAAAGAAGAGAAAAGACAAAAGATAAATGAAGAGAAAAGAGATAAGAGAAAAGAAGAGAAAAGAAGAATAAATGCAAAAGAAGAGAAAAGAGAAAAGAAGAGAATTAGAAAAGGAAAGAAGAGAAATGAAGAGAAAAGAGAAAAGAAGAGCAAACAAGAGAAATGAGAAAAGAAGAGAAAAGAAGAGAAATGAAGAGAAAAGAAGAGAAAAGAGAAAAGAAGTGAAAAGAAGAGAAACGAGAAAAGAAGAGAAAGGAAGCAAAAAGAATTAAAAGAGTAAAGAGAAAAGAAAAGAAGAGAAAGGAGTAAAGAGAAAAGAAGAGAACAGAAGAGAAAAGAAGAGAAAAGAGAAAATCAGAGAAAAAGGAAAAGAGAAAAGACGAGAACAGAAGAGAAAAGAAAAGAGTATAGAAGAGAAAAGAGAAAAGAAGAGAAAAGAAGAGACAAGAGAAAAGAAGAGAACAGAAGAGAAAAGAAGAGAAAAGAAGAGAAAAGTGAAAAGAAGAGAACAGAAGAGAAAGGAGATTAGAGAACTCAGAAAAGAAGAGAAAAGAAAAGAAAACAGGAGAACAGTGAAAAGAAGAGAAAAGGAGCGAACAGAGAGTAAAGACAAAAGAGAAATGCAGTGAAATGAAGAGAAAAGAGATAATAGCAAAGACAAAAGAAGAGAATAGAAGAAAAAAGAGAAAAGAGAAAAGAAGCGAAAAGAGAAAAGAGAAAAGTAGAGAAAAGAAGAGAATAGAGATACGAGAAAAGGGAAAAGAAGAGAAAAGAGGAAAGAGATAAGAAGAGAAAAGATGAGAAAAGAAAAAAGAGAAAAGAAGTAAAAAGAGAAAAGATAAAAGAGGGGAAAAGACGGCAAAAGAAGAGAAAAGAGGAAAGAAGAGAAAAGAGAAAAGAGAAAAGACAAAAGAGAAATGAAGAGAAAAGAGATAAGAGAAAAGAAGAGAAAAGAAGAATAAATGCAAAAGAAGAGAACAGAGAAAAGAAGAGAAAAGAGAAAAGAAGAGAAAAGAGACAAGTGAAAAGAGAAAAGAGAAAAGAGGAGAAAAGAAGTGTAAAGAAGAGAAAAGAGAAAAGAAGAGAAAAGACAAAAGAGAAATGAAGAGAAAAGAGATAAGAGAAAAGAAGAGAAAAGAAGAATAAATGCAAAAGAAGAGAAAAGAGAAAAGAGATAAGAAGGGAAAAGAAGAGAAAAGAGAAAAGAGAAAAGTGAAAAGAGAAAAGAGAAAAGAGGAGAAAAGAAGTGTAAAGAAGAGAAAAGAGAAAAGAAGAGAAAAGACAAAAGAGAAATGAAGAGAAAAGAGATAAGAGAAAAGAAGAGAAAAGAAGAATAAATGCAAAAGAAGAGAAAAGAGAAAAGAAGAGAAAAGAGAAAAGAAGAGAAAAGAAGAATAAATGCAAAAGAAGAGAAAAGAGAAAAGAGATAAGAAGGGAAAAGAAGAGAAAAGAGAAATGAGAAAAGAAGAGAAAACAAGAGAAAAGAGAAAAGAAGAGATAAGAGAAAAGAGAAAGTGGTAAAGCAGAGAAAACAAGAGAAAAGAGAAAAGGGAAATGAAGAGAAAAGAAGAGAGAAGAGAAAGGAGAAAAGAAGAGAAAACAAGAGAAAAGAGAAAAGAAGTGAAAAGACAAGAAGAGTAAAGAGAAAAGATAAAATAAGAGAAAAGAAGGGAAATGAAGAGAAAAGAGAGAAGAGAAAAGAGAAAAGAAGAGAAAAGAGGAAAATATAAAAGCGAAAAGGAGAGTACAGACGATAAAAGAGAAAATAAGAGAAAACTAAAGAAGAGAAAAGTGAAAAGAGAAATGAGAATATAGAAAACAAGAGAAAACAAACGAAAAGATAAAAGAAAAAAAGAGAAAAGTAGAGAAAAGAAGAGAAAAGAGAAAAGAAGAGAAAAGAGAAAAGAAGAGAAAAGAAGAGAAAAAAGAAGAGAAATGAGAAAAGAAGAGAATTAGAAAAGGAAAGAAGAGAAATGAAGAGAAAACAGAAAAGAAGAGCAAACAAGAGAAATGAGAAAAGAAGAGAAGTAGAAAAGGAAAGAAGAGAAATGAAGAGAAAAGAGAAAAGAAGAGAAAAGAAGAGCAAACAAGAGAAATGAGAAAAGAAGAGAAAAGAAGAGAAATGAAGAGAAAAGAAGAGAAAAGAGAAAAGAAGTGAAAAGAAGAGAAAAGAGAAAAGAAGAGAAAGGAAGCAAAAAGAATTAAAAGAGAAAAGAGAAAAGAAAGGAAGAGAAAGTAGTAAAGAGAAAAGAAGAGAACAGAAGAGAAAAGAAGAAAAAGGAGAAAAGAGTAAAGAAGAGAACAGAAGACAAAAGAAGAGAAAAGAGAAAATCAGAGAAAAAGGAAAAGAGAAAAGACGAGAACAGAAGAGAAAAGAAAAGAGTATAGAAGAGAAAAGAGAAAAGAGAAAAGAAGAGAAAAGAAGAGACAAGAGAACAGAAGAGAAAAGAAGAGAAAAGAAGAGAAAAGTGAAAAGAAGAGAACAGAAGAGAAAGGAGATAAGAGAACACAGAAAAGAAGAGAAAAGAAAAGAAAACAGGAGAACAGTGAAAAGAAGAGAAAAGGAGCGAACAGAGAGTAAAGACAAAAGAGAAATGCAGTGAAATGAAAAGAGATAATAGCAAAGACAAAAGAAGAGAATAGAAGAAAAAAGAGAAAAGAGAAAAGAAGCGAAAAGAGAAAAGAGAAAAGGGAAAAGAAGAGAAAAGAGGAAAGAGATAAGAAGAGAAAAGATGAGAAATGAAAAAAGAGAAAAGAAGTAAAAAGAGAAAAGATAAAAGAGGGGAAAAGACGGCAAAAGAAGAGAAAAGAGGAAAGAAGAGAAAAGAGAAAAGAAGAGAAAAGACAAAAGAGAAATGAAGAGAAAAGAGATAAGAGAAAAGAAGAGAAAAGAAGAATAAATGCAAAAGAAGAGAAAAGAGAAAAGAGATAAGAAGGGAAAAGAAGAGAAAAGAGAAAAGAGAAAAGTGAAAAGAGAAAAGAGAAAAGAGGAGAAAAGAAGTGTAAAGAAGAGAAAAGAGAAAAGAAAAGACAAAAGAGAAATGAAGAGAGAAGAGATAAGAGAAAAGAAGAGAAAAGAAGAATAAATGCAAAAGAAGAGAAGAGTAAAGAGATAAGAAGGGAAAAGAAGAGAAAAGAGAAAAGAGAAAAGTGAAAAGAGAAAAGAGAAAAGAGGAGAAAAGAAGTGTAAAGAAGAGAAAAGAGAAAAGAAGAGAAAAGACAAAAGAGAAATGAAGAGAAAAGAGATAAGAGAAAAGAAGAGAAAACAAGAATAAATGCAAAAGAAGAGAAAAGAGAAAAGAGATAAGAAGGGAAAAGAATAGAAAAGAGAAAAGAGAAAAGTGAAAAGAGAAAAGAGAAAAGAGGAGAAAACAAGTGTAAAGAAGAGATAAGAGAAAAGAAGAGAAAAGACAAAAGATAAATGAAGAGAAAAGAGATAAGAGAAAAGAAGAAAAAGAAGAATAAATGCAAAAGAAGAGAACAGAGAAAAGAAGAGAAAAGAGAAAAGAAGAGAAAAGAGAAAAGAGACAAGTGAAAAGAGAAAAGAGAAAAGAGGAGAAAAGAAGTGTAAAGAAGAGAAAAGACAAAAGAGAAATGAAGAGAAAAGAGATAAGAGAAAAGAAGAGAAAAGAAGAATAAATGCAAAAGAAGAGAAAAGAGAAAAGAGATAAGAAGGCAAAAGAAGAGAAAAGTGAAAAGAAGAGAAAAGAGAAAAGAGAAAAGAGGAGAAAAGAAGTGTAAAGAAGAGATAAGAGAAAAGAAGAGAAAAGACAAAAGATAAATGAAGAGAAAAGAGATAAGAGAAAAGAAGAGAAAAGAAGAATAAATGCAAAAGAAGAGAAAAGAGAAAAGAAGAGAATTAGAAAAGGAAAGAAGAGAAATGAAGAGAAAAGAGAAAAGAAGAGCAAACAAGAGAAATGAGAAAAGAAGAGAAAAGAAGAGAAATGAAGAGAAAAGAAGAGAAAAGAGAAAAGAAGTGAAAAGAAGAGAAACGAGAAAAGAAGAGAAAGGAAGCAAAAAGAATTAAAAGAGAAAAGAGAAAAGAAAAGAAGAGAAAGGAGTAAAGAGAAAAGAAGAGAACAGAAGAGAAAAGAAGAGAAAAGAGAAAATCAGAGAAAAAGGAAAAGAGAAAAGACGAGAACAGAAGAGAAAAGAAAAGAGTATAGAAGAGAAAAGAGAAAAGAGAAAAGAAGAGAAAAGAAGAGACAAGAGAAAAGAAGAGAACAGAAGAGAAAAGAAGAGAAAAGAAGAGAAAAGTGAAAAGAAGAGAACAGAAGAGAAAGGAGATAAGAGAACACAGAAAAGAAGAGAAAAGAAAAGAAAACAGGAGAACAGTGAAAAGAAGAGAAAAGGAGCGAACAGAGAGTAAAGACAAAAGAGAAATGCAGTGAAATGAAGAGAAAAGAGATAATAGCAAAGACAAAAGAAGAGAATAGAAGAAAAAAGAGAAAAGAGAAAAGAAGCGAAAAGAGAAAAGAGAAAAGTAGAGAAAAGAAGAGAATAGAGATACGAGAAAAGGGAAAAGAAGAGAAAAGAGGAAAGAGATAAGAAGATAAAAGATGAGAAAAGAAAAAAGAGAAAAGAAGTAAAAAGAGAAAAGATAAAAGAGGGGAAAAGACGGCAAAAGAAGAGAAAAGAGGAAAGAAGAGAAAAGAGAAAAGAAGAGAAAAGACAAAAGAGAAATGAAGAGAAAAGAGATAAGAGAAAAGAAGAGAAAAGAAGAATAAATGCAAAAGAAGAGAAAAGAGATAAGAAGGGAAAAGAAGAGAAAAGAGAAAAGAGAAAAGTGAAAAGAGAAAAGAGAAAAGAGGAGAAAACAAGTGTAAAGAAGAGATAAGAGATAAAGAAGAGAAAAGACAAAAGATAAATGAAGAGAAAAGAGATAAGAGAAAAGAAGAGAAAAAAAGAATAAATGCAAAAGAAGAGAAAAGAGAAAAGAGATAAGAAGGGAAAAGAAGAGAAAACAGAAAAGAGAAAAGTGAAAAGAGAAAAGAGAAAAGAGGAGAAAAGAAGTGTAAAGAAGAGATAAGAGAAAAGAAGAGAAAAGACAAAAGAGAAATGAAGAGAAAAGAGATAAGAGAAAAGAAGAATAAATGCAAAAGAAGAGAAAAGAGAAAAGAAGAGAAAAGAGAAAAGAAGAGAAAAGAAGAATAAATGCAAAAGAAGAGAAAAGAGAAAAGAGATAAGAAGGGAAAAGAAGAGAAAAGAGAAATGAGAAAAGAAGAGAAAACAAGAGAAAAGAGAAAAGAAGAGATAAGAGAAAAGAGAAAGTGGTAAAGCAGAGAAAACAAGAGAAAAGAGAAAAGGGAAATGAAGAGAAAAGAAGAGAGAAGAGAAAGGAGAAAAGAAGTGAAAAGACAAGAAGAGTAAAGAGAAAAGATAAAATAAGAGAAGAGAAGGGAAATGAAGAGGAAAGAGAGAAGAGAAAAGAGAAAAGAAGAGAAAAGAGGAAAATATAAAAGCGAAAAGGAGAGTACAGACGATAAAAGAGAAAATAAGAGAAAACTAAAGAAGAGAAAAGTGAAAAGAGAAATGAGAATATAGAAAACAAGAGAAAACAAACGAAAAGATAAAAGAAAAAAAGAGAAAAGTAGAGAAAAGAAGAGAAAAGAGAAAAGAATAGAAAAGAGAAAAGAAGAGAACAGAAGACAAAAGAAGAGAAAAGAGAAAATCAGAGAAAAAGGAAAAGAGAAAAGACGAGAACAGAAGAGAAAAGAAAAGAGCATAGAAGAGAAAAGAGAAAAGAGAAAAGAAGAGAAATGAAGAGAAAAGAGAAAAGAAGAGAACAGAAGAGAAAAGAAGAGAAAAGTGAAAAGAAGAGAACAGAAGAGAAAGGATATAAGAGAACACAGAAAAGAAGAGAAAAGAAAAGAAAACAGGAGAACAGTGAAAAGAAGAGAAAAGGAGCGAACAGAGAGTAAAGACAAAAGAGAAATGCAGTGAAATGAACAGAAAAGAGATAATAGCAAAGACAAAAGAAGAGAATAGAAGAAAAAAGAGAAAAGAGAAAAGAAGCGAAAAGAGAAAAGAGAAAAGTAGAGAAAAGAAGAGAATAGAGATACGAGAAAAGGGAAAAGAAGAGAAAAGAGGAAAGAGATAAGAAGAGAAAAGATGAGAAAAGAAAAAAGAGAAAAGAAGTAAAAAGAGAAAAGATAAAAGAGGGGAAAAGACGGCAAAAGAAGAGAAAAGAGGAAAGAAGAGAAAAGAGAAAAGAAGAGAAAAGACAAAAGAGAAATGAAGAGAAAAGAGATAAGAGAAAAGAAGAGAAAAGAAGAATAAATGCAAAAGAAGAGAAAAGAGAAAAGAGATAAGAAGGGAAAAGAAGAGAAAAGAGAAAAGAGAAAAGTGAAAAGAGAAAAGAGGAGAAAAGAAGTGTAAAGAAGAGAAAAGTGAAAAGAAAAGACAAAAGAGAAATGAAGAGAGAAGAGATAAGAGAAAAGAAGAGAAAAGAAGAATAAATGCAAAAGAAGAGAAAAGAGTAAAGAGATAAGAAGGGAAAAGAAGAGAAAAGAGAAAAGAGAAAAGTGAAAAGAGAAAAGAGGAGAAAAGAAGTGTAAAGAAGAGATAAGAGAAAAGAAGAGAAAAGACAAAAGATAAATGAAGAGAAAAGAGATAAGAGAAAAGAAGAGAAAAGAGATAAGAGAAAAGAGATAAGAAGGGAAAAGAAGAGAAAAGAGAAAAGAGAAAAGTGAAAAGAGAAAAGAGGAGAAAAGAAGTGTAAAGAAGAGAAAAGAGAAAAGAAGAGAAAAGACAAAAGATAAATGAAGAGAAAAGAGATAAGAGAAAAGAAGAGAAAAGAAGAATAAATGCAAAAGAAGAGAAAAGAGAAAAGAAGAGAATTAGAAAAGGAAAGAAGAGAAATGAAGAGAAAAGAGAAAAGAAGAGCAAACAAGAGAAATGAGAAAAGAAGAGAAAAGAAGAGAAATGAAGAGAAAAGAAGAGAAAAGAGAAAAGAAGTGAAAAGAAGAGAAACGAGAAAAGAAGAGAAAGGAAGCAAAAAGAATTAAAAGAGTAAAGAGAAAAGAAAAGAAGAGAAAGGAGTAAAGAGAAAAGAAGAGAACAGAAGAGAAAAGAAGAGAAAAGAGAAAATCAGAGAAAAAGGAAAAGAGAAAAGACGAGAACAGAAGAGAAAAGAAAAGAGTATAGAAGAGAAAAGAGAAAAGAAGAGAAAAGAAGAGACAAGAGAAAAGAAGAGAACAGAAGAGAAAAGAAGAGAAAAGAAGAGAAAAGTGAAAAGAAGAGAACAGAAGAGAAAGGAGATTAGAGAACTCAGAAAAGAAGAGAAAAGAAAAGAAAACAGGAGAACAGTGAAAAGAAGAGAAAAGGAGCGAACAGAGAGTAAAGACAAAAGAGAAATGCAGTGAAATGAAGAGAAAAGAGATAATAGCAAAGACAAAAGAAGAGAATAGAAGAAAAAAGAGAAAAGAGAAAAGAAGCGAAAAGAGAAAAGAGAAAAGTAGAGAAAAGAAGAGAATAGAGATACGAGAAAAGGGAAAAGAAGAGAAAAGAGGAAAGAGATAAGAAGAGAAAAGATGAGAAAAGAAAAAAGAGAAAAGAAGTAAAAAGAGAAAAGATAAAAGAGGGGAAAAGACGGCAAAAGAAGAGAAAAGAGGAAAGAAGAGAAAAGAGAAAAGAGAAAAGACAAAAGAGAAATGAAGAGAAAAGAGATAAGAGAAAAGAAGAGAAAAGAAGAATAAATGCAAAAGAAGAGAACAGAGAAAAGAAGAGAAAAGAGAAAAGAAGAGAAAAGAGACAAGTGAAAAGAGAAAAGAGAAAAGAGAAAAGAGGAGAAAAGAAGTGTAAAGAAGAGAAAAGAGAAAAGAAGAGAAAAGACAAAAGAGAAATGAAGAGAAAAGAGATAAGAGAAAAGAAGAGAAAAGAAGAATAAATGCAAAAGAAGAGAAAAGAGAAAAGAGATAAGAAGGGAAAAGAAGAGAAAAGAGAAAAGAGAAAAGTGAAAAGAGAAAAGAGAAAAGAGGAGAAAAGAAGTGTAAAGAAGAGAAAAGAGAAAAGAAGAGAAAAGACAAAAGAGAAATGAAGAGAAAAGAGATAAGAGAAAAGAAGAGAAAAGAAGAATAAATGCAAAAGAAGAGAAAAGAGAAAAGAAGAGAAAAGAGAAAAGAAGAGAAAAGAAGAATAAATGCAAAAGAAGAGAAAAGAGAAAAGAGATAAGAAGGGAAAAGAAGAGAAAAGAGAAATGAGAAAAGAAGAGAAAACAAGAGAAAAGAGAAAAGAAGAGATAAGAGAAAAGAGAAAGTGGTAAAGCAGAGAAAACAAGAGAAAAGAGAAAAGGGAAATGAAGAGAAAAGAAGAGAGAAGAGAAAGGAGAAAAGAAGAGAAAACAAGAGAAAAGAGAAAAGAAGTGAAAAGACAAGAAGAGTAAAGAGAAAAGATAAAATAAGAGAAAAGAAGGGAAATGAAGAGAAAAGAGAGAAGAGAAAAGAGAAAAGAAGAGAAAAGAGGAAAATATAAAAGCGAAAAGGAGAGTACAGACGATAAAAGAGAAAATAAGAGAAAACTAAAGAAGAGAAAAGTGAAAAGAGAAATGAGAATATAGAAAACAAGAGAAAACAAACGAAAAGATAAAAGAAAAAAAGAGAAAAGTAGAGAAAAGAAGAGAAAAGAGAAAAGAAGAGAAAAGAGAAAAGAAGAGAAAAGAAGAATAAATGCAAAAGAAGAGAAAAGAGAAAAGAAGAGAAAAGAGAAAAGAAGAGAAAAGAAGAATAAATGCAAAAGAAGAGAAAAGAGAAAAGAGATAAGAAGGGAAAAGAAGAGAAAAGAGAAATGAGAAAAGAAGTGAAAACAAGAGAAAAGAGAAAAGAAGAGCAAACAAGAGAAATGAGAAAAGAAGGGAATTAGAAAAGGAAAGAAGAGAAATGAAGAGAAAAGAGAAAAGAAGAGAAAAGAAGAGCAAACAAGAGAAATGAGAAAAGTAGAGAAAAGAATAGAAATGAAGAGAAAAGAAGAGAAAAGAGAAAAGAAGTGAAAAGAAGAGAAAAGAGAAAAGAAGAGAAAGGAAGCAAAAAGAATTAAAAGAGAAAAGAGAAAAGAAAGGAAGAGAAAGGAGTAAAGAGAAAAGAAGAGAAAAGAAGAAAAAGGAGAAAAGAGTAAAGAAGAGAACAGAAGACAAAAGAAGAGAAAAGAGAAAATCAGAGAAAAAGGAAAAGAGAAAAGACGAGAACAGAAGAGAAAAGAAAAGAGTATAGAAGAGAAAAGAGAAAAGAGAAAAGAAGAGAAAAGAAGAGACAAGAGAACAGAAGAGAAAAGAAGAGAAAAGAAGAGAAAAGTGAAAAGAAGAGAACAGAAGAGAAAGGAGATAAGAGAACACAGAAAAGAAGAGAAAAGAAAAGAAAACAGGAGAACAGTGAAAAGAAGAGAAAAGGAGCGAACAGAGAGTAAAGACAAAAGAGAAATGCAGTGAAATGAAGAGAAAAGAGATAATAGCAAAGACAAAAGAAGAGAATAGAAGAAAAAAGAGAAAAGAGAAAAGAAGCGAAAAGAGAAAAGAGAAAAGTAGAGAAAAGAAGAGAATAGAGATACGAGAAAAGGGAAAAGAAGAGAAAAGAGGAAAGAGATAAGAAGAGAAAAGATGAGAAAAGAAAAAAGAGAAAAGAAGTAAAAAGAGAAAAGATAAAAGAGGGGAAAAGACGGCAAAAGAAGAGAAAAGAGGAAAGAAGAGAAAAGAGAAAAGAAGAGAAAAGACAAAAGAGAAATGAAGAGAAAAGAGATAAGAGAAAAGAAGAGAAAAGAAGAATAAATGCAAAAGAAGAGAAAAGAGAAAAGAGATAAGAAGGGAAAAGAAGAGAAAAGAGAAAAGAGAAAAGTGAAAAGAGAAAAGAGAAAAGAGGAGAAAAGAAGTGTAAAGAAGAGAAAAGAGAAAAGAAGAGAAAAGACAAAAGAGAAATGAAGAGAAAAGAGATAAGAGAAAAGAAGAGAAAAGAAGAATAAATGCAAAAGAAGAGAACAGAGAAAAGAAGGGAAAAGAAGAGAAAAAAGAAAAGAGAAAAGTGAAAAGAGAAAAGAGAAAAGAGGAGAAAACAAGCGTAAAGAAGAGATAAGAGATAAAGAAGAGAAAAGACAAAAGATAAATGAAGAGAAAAGAGATAAGAGAAAAGAAGACAAAAGAAGAATAAATGCAAAAGAAGAGAACAGAGAAAAGAAGAGAAAAGAGAAAAGAAGAGAAAAGAGACAAGTGAAAAGAGAAAAGAGAAAAGAGAAAAGAGGAGAAAAGAAGTGTAAAGAAGAGAAAAGAGAAAAGAAGAGAAAAGACAAAAGAGAAATGAAGAGAAAAGAGATAAGAGAAAAGAAGAGAAAAAAAGAATAAATGCAAAAGAAGAGAAAAGAGAAAAGAGATAAGAAGGGAAAAGAAGAGAAAACAGAAAAGAGAAAAGTGAAAAGAGAAAAGAGAAAAGAGGAGAAAAGAAGTGTAAAGAAGAGATAAGAGAAAAGAAGAGAAAAGACAAAAGAGAAATGAAGAGAAAAGAGATAAGAGAAAAGAAGAATAAATGCAAAAGAAGAGAAAAGAGAAAAGAAGAGAAAAGAGAAAAGAAGAGAAAAGAAGAATAAATGCAAAAGAAGAGAAAAGAGAAAAGAGATAAGAAGGGAAAAGAAGAGAAAAGAGAAATGAGAAAAGAAGAGAAAACAAGAGAAAAGAGAAAAGAAGAGATAAGAGAAAAGAGAAAGTGGTAAAGCAGAGAAAACAAGAGAAAAGAGAAAAGGGAAATGAAGAGAAAAGAAGAGAGAAGAGAAAGGAGAAAAGAAGTGAAAAGACAAGAAGAGTAAAGAGAAAAGATAAAATAAGAGAAGAGAAGGGAAATGAAGAGAAAAGAGAGAAGAGAAAAGAGAAAAGAAGAGAAAAGAGGAAAATATAAAAGCGAAAAGGAGAGTACAGACGATAAAAGAGAAAATAAGAGAAAACTAAAGAAGAGAAAAGTGAAAAGAGAAATGAGAATATAGAAAACAAGAGAAAACAAACGAAAAGATAAAAGAAAAAAAGAGAAAAGTAGAGAAAAGAAGAGAAAAGAGAAAAGAATAGAAAAGAGAAAAGAAGAGAACAGAAGACAAAAGAAGAGAAAAGAGAAAATCAGAGAATAAGGAAAAGAGAAAAGACGAGAACAGAAGAGAAAAGAAAAGAGCATAGAAGAGAAAAGAGAAAAGAGAAAAGAAGAGAAATGAAGAGAAAAGAGAAAAGAAGAGAACAGAAGAGAAAAGAAGAGAAAAGTGAAAAGAAGAGAACAGAAGAGAAAGGATATAAGAGAACACAGAAAAGAAGAGAAAAGAAAAGAAAACAGGAGAACAGTGAAAAGAAGAGAAAAGGAGCGAACAGAGAGTAAAGACAAAAGAGAAATGCAGTGAAATGAACAGAAAAGAGATAATAGCAAAGACAAAAGAAGAGAATAGAAGAAAAAAGAGAAAAGAGAAAAGAAGCGAAAAGAGAAAAGAGAAAAGTAGAGAAAAGAAGAGAATAGAGATACGAGAAAAGGGAAAAGAAGAGAAAAGAGGAAAGAGATAAGAAGAGAAAAGATGAGAAAAGAAAAAAGAGAAAAGAAGTAAAAAGAGAAAAGATAAAAGAGGGGAAAAGACGGCAAAAGAAGAGAAAAGAGGAAAGAAGAGAAAAGAGAAAAGAAGAGAAAAGACAAAAGAGAAATGAAGAGAAAAGAGATAAGAGAAAAGAAGAGAAAAGAAGAATAAATGCAAAAGAAGAGAAAAGAGAAAAGAGATAAGAAGGGAAAAGAAGAGAAAAGAGAAAAGAGAAAAGTGAAAAGAGAAAAGAGAAAAGAGGAGAAAAGAAGTGTAAAGAAGAGAAAAGTGAAAAGAAAAGACAAAAGAGAAATGAAGAGAGAAGAGATAAGAGAAAAGAAGAGAAAAGAAGAATAAATGCAAAAGAAGAGAAAAGAGTAAAGAGATAAGAAGGGAAAAGAAGAGAAAAGAGAAAAGAGAAAAGTGAAAAGAGAAAAGAGGAGAAAAGAAGTGTAAAGAAGAGATAAGAGAAAAGAAGAGAAAAGACAAAAGATAAATGAAGAGAAAAGAGATAAGAGAAAAGAAGAGAAAAGAGATAAGAGAAAAGAGATAAGAAGGGAAAAGAAGAGAAAAGAGAAAAGAGAAAAGTGAAAAGAGAAAAGAGGAGAAAAGAAGTGTAAAGAAGAGAAAAGAGAAAAGAAGAGAAAAGACAAAAGATAAATGAAGAGAAAAGAGATAAGAGAAAAGAAGAGAAAAGAAGAATAAATGCAAAAGAAGAGAAAAGAGAAAAGAAGAGAATTAGAAAAGGAAAGAAGAGAAATGAAGAGAAAAGAGAAAAGAAGAGCAAACAAGAGAAATGAGAAAAGAAGAGAAAAGAAGAGAAATGAAGAGAAAAGAAGAGAAAAGAGAAAAGAAGTGAAAAGAAGAGAAACGAGAAAAGAAGAGAAAGGAAGCAAAAAGAATTAAAAGAGTAAAGAGAAAAGAAAAGAAGAGAAAGGAGTAAAGAGAAAAGAAGAGAACAGAAGAGAAAAGAAGAGAAAAGAGAAAATCAGAGAAAAAGGAAAAGAGAAAAGACGAGAACAGAAGAGAAAAGAAAAGAGTATAGAAGAGAAAAGAGAAAAGAGAAAAGAAGAGAAAAGAAGAGACAAGAGAAAAGAAGAGAACAGAAGAGAAAAGAAGAGAAAAGAAGAGAAAAGTGAAAAGAAGAGAACAGAAGAGAAAGGAGATTAGAGAACTCAGAAAAGAAGAGAAAAGAAAAGAAAACAGGAGAACAGTGAAAAGAAGAGAAAAGGAGCGAACAGAGAGTAAAGACAAAAGAGAAATGCAGTGAAATGAAGAGAAAAGAGATAATAGCAAAGACAAAAGAAGAGAATAGAAGAAAAAAGAGAAAAGAGAAAAGAAGCGAAAAGAGAAAAGAGAAAAGTAGAGAAAAGAAGAGAATAGAGATACGAGAAAAGGGAAAAGAAGAGAAAAGAGGAAAGAGATAAGAAGAGAAAAGATGAGAAAAGAAAAAAGAGAAAAGAAGTAAAAAGAGAAAAGATAAAAGAGGGGAAAAGACGGCAAAAGAAGAGAAAAGAGGAAAGAAGAGAAAAGAGAAAAGAGAAAAGACAAAAGAGAAATGAAGAGAAAAGAGATAAGAGAAAAGAAGAGAAAAGAAGAATAAATGCAAAAGAAGAGAACAGAGAAAAGAAGAGAAAAGAGAAAAGAAGAGAAAAGAGACAAGTGAAAAGAGAAAAGAGAAAAGAGGAGAAAAGAAGTGTAAAGAAGAGAAAAGAGAAAAGAAGAGAAAAGACAAAAGAGAAATGAAGAGAAAAGAGATAAGAGAAAAGAAGAGAAAAGAAGAATAAATGCAAAAGAAGAGAAAAGAGAAAAGAGATAAGAAGGGAAAAGAAGAGAAAAGAGAAAAGAGAAAAGTGAAAAGAGAAAAGAGAAAAGAGGAGAAAAGAAGTGTAAAGAAGAGAAAAGAGAAAAGAAGAGAAAAGACAAAAGAGAAATGAAGAGAAAAGAGATAAGAGAAAAGAAGAGAAAAGAAGAATAAATGCAAAAGAAGAGAAAAGAGAAAAGAAGAGAAAAGAGAAAAGAAGAGAAAAGAAGAATAAATGCAAAAGAAGAGAAAAGAGAAAAGAGATAAGAAGGGAAAAGAAGAGAAAAGAGAAATGAGAAAAGAAGAGAAAACAAGAGAAAAGAGAAAAGAAGAGATAAGAGAAAAGAGAAAGTGGTAAAGCAGAGAAAACAAGAGAAAAGAGAAAAGGGAAATGAAGAGAAAAGAAGAGAGAAGAGAAAGGAGAAAAGAAGAGAAAACAAGAGAAAAGAGAAAAGAAGTGAAAAGACAAGAAGAGTAAAGAGAAAAGATAAAATAAGAGAAAAGAAGGGAAATGAAGAGAAAAGAGAGAAGAGAAAAGAGAAAAGAAGAGAAAAGAGGAAAATATAAAAGCGAAAAGGAGAGTACAGACGATAAAAGAGAAAATAAGAGAAAACTAAAGAAGAGAAAAGTGAAAAGAGAAATGAGAATATAGAAAACAAGAGAAAACAAACGAAAAGATAAAAGAAAAAAAGAGAAAAGTAGAGAAAAGAAGAGAAAAGAGAAAAGAAGAGAAAAGAGAAAAGAAGAGAAAAGAAGAGAAAAAAGAAGAGAAATGAGAAAAGAAGAGAATTAGAAAAGGAAAGAAGAGAAATGAAGAGAAAACAGAAAAGAAGAGCAAACAAGAGAAATGAGAAAAGAAGAGAAGTAGAAAAGGAAAGAAGAGAAATGAAGAGAAAAGAGAAAAGAAGAGAAAAGAAGAGCAAACAAGAGAAATGAGAAAAGAAGAGAAAAGAAGAGAAATGAAGAGAAAAGAAGAGAAAAGAGAAAAGAAGTGAAAAGAAGAGAAAAGAGAAAAGAAGAGAAAGGAAGCAAAAAGAATTAAAAGAGAAAAGAGAAAAGAAAGGAAGAGAAAGTAGTAAAGAGAAAAGAAGAGAACAGAAGAGAAAAGAAGAAAAAGGAGAAAAGAGTAAAGAAGAGAACAGAAGACAAAAGAAGAGAAAAGAGAAAATCAGAGAAAAAGGAAAAGAGAAAAGACGAGAACAGAAGAGAAAAGAAAAGAGTATAGAAGAGAAAAGAGAAAAGAGAAAAGAAGAGAAAAGAAGAGACAAGAGAACAGAAGAGAAAAGAAGAGAAAAGAAGAGAAAAGTGAAAAGAAGAGAACAGAAGAGAAAGGAGATAAGAGAACACAGAAAAGAAGAGAAAAGAAAAGAAAACAGGAGAACAGTGAAAAGAAGAGAAAAGGAGCGAACAGAGAGTAAAGACAAAAGAGAAATGCAGTGAAATGAAAAGAGATAATAGCAAAGACAAAAGAAGAGAATAGAAGAAAAAAGAGAAAAGAGAAAAGAAGCGAAAAGAGAAAAGAGAAAAGGGAAAAGAAGAGAAAAGAGGAAAGAGATAAGAAGAGAAAAGATGAGAAATGAAAAAAGAGAAAAGAAGTAAAAAGAGAAAAGATAAAAGAGGGGAAAAGACGGCAAAAGAAGAGAAAAGAGGAAAGAAGAGAAAAGAGAAAAGAAGAGAAAAGACAAAAGAGAAATGAAGAGAAAAGAGATAAGAGAAAAGAAGAGAAAAGAAGAATAAATGCAAAAGAAGAGAAAAGAGAAAAGAGATAAGAAGGGAAAAGAAGAGAAAAGAGAAAAGAGAAAAGTGAAAAGAGAAAAGAGAAAAGAGGAGAAAAGAAGTGTAAAGAAGAGAAAAGAGAAAAGAAAAGACAAAAGAGAAATGAAGAGAGAAGAGATAAGAGAAAAGAAGAGAAAAGAAGAATAAATGCAAAAGAAGAGAAGAGTAAAGAGATAAGAAGGGAAAAGAAGAGAAAAGAGAAAAGAGAAAAGTGAAAAGAGAAAAGAGAAAAGAGGAGAAAAGAAGTGTAAAGAAGAGAAAAGAGAAAAGAAGAGAAAAGACAAAAGAGAAATGAAGAGAAAAGAGATAAGAGAAAAGAAGAGAAAACAAGAATAAATGCAAAAGAAGAGAAAAGAGAAAAGAGATAAGAAGGGAAAAGAATAGAAAAGAGAAAAGAGAAAAGTGAAAAGAGAAAAGAGAAAAGAGGAGAAAACAAGTGTAAAGAAGAGATAAGAGAAAAGAAGAGAAAAGACAAAAGATAAATGAAGAGAAAAGAGATAAGAGAAAAGAAGAAAAAGAAGAATAAATGCAAAAGAAGAGAACAGAGAAAAGAAGAGAAAAGAGAAAAGAAGAGAAAAGAGAAAAGAGACAAGTGAAAAGAGAAAAGAGAAAAGAGGAGAAAAGAAGTGTAAAGAAGAGAAAAGACAAAAGAGAAATGAAGAGAAAAGAGATAAGAGAAAAGAAGAGAAAAGAAGAATAAATGCAAAAGAAGAGAAAAGAGAAAAGAGATAAGAAGGCAAAAGAAGAGAAAAGTGAAAAGAAGAGAAAAGAGAAAAGAGAAAAGAGGAGAAAAGAAGTGTAAAGAAGAGATAAGAGAAAAGAAGAGAAAAGACAAAAGATAAATGAAGAGAAAAGAGATAAGAGAAAAGAAGAGAAAAGAAGAATAAATGCAAAAGAAGAGAAAAGAGAAAAGAAGAGAATTAGAAAAGGAAAGAAGAGAAATGAAGAGAAAAGAGAAAAGAAGAGCAAACAAGAGAAATGAGAAAAGAAGAGAAAAGAAGAGAAATGAAGAGAAAAGAAGAGAAAAGAGAAAAGAAGTGAAAAGAAGAGAAACGAGAAAAGAAGAGAAAGGAAGCAAAAAGAATTAAAAGAGAAAAGAGAAAAGAAAAGAAGAGAAAGGAGTAAAGAGAAAAGAAGAGAACAGAAGAGAAAAGAAGAGAAAAGAGAAAATCAGAGAAAAAGGAAAAGAGAAAAGACGAGAACAGAAGAGAAAAGAAAAGAGTATAGAAGAGAAAAGAGAAAAGAGAAAAGAAGAGAAAAGAAGAGACAAGAGAAAAGAAGAGAACAGAAGAGAAAAGAAGAGAAAAGAAGAGAAAAGTGAAAAGAAGAGAACAGAAGAGAAAGGAGATAAGAGAACACAGAAAAGAAGAGAAAAGAAAAGAAAACAGGAGAACAGTGAAAAGAAGAGAAAAGGAGCGAACAGAGAGTAAAGACAAAAGAGAAATGCAGTGAAATGAAGAGAAAAGAGATAATAGCAAAGACAAAAGAAGAGAATAGAAGAAAAAAGAGAAAAGAGAAAAGAAGCGAAAAGAGAAAAGAGAAAAGTAGAGAAAAGAAGAGAATAGAGATACGAGAAAAGGGAAAAGAAGAGAAAAGAGGAAAGAGATAAGAAGATAAAAGATGAGAAAAGAAAAAAGAGAAAAGAAGTAAAAAGAGAAAAGATAAAAGAGGGGAAAAGACGGCAAAAGAAGAGAAAAGAGGAAAGAAGAGAAAAGAGAAAAGAAGAGAAAAGACAAAAGAGAAATGAAGAGAAAAGAGATAAGAGAAAAGAAGAGAAAAGAAGAATAAATGCAAAAGAAGAGAAAAGAGAAAAGAGATAAGAAGGGAAAAGAAGAGAAAAGAGAAAAGAGAAAAGTGAAAAGAGAAAAGAGAAAAGAGGAGAAAAGAAGTGTAAAGAAGAGAAAAGAGAAAAGAAGAGAAAAGACAAAAGAGAAATGAAGAGAAAAGAGATAAGAGAAAAGAAGAGAAAAGAAGAATAAATGCAAAAGAAGAGAAAAGAGATAAGAAGGGAAAAGAAGAGAAAAGAGAAAAGAGAAAAGTGAAAAGAGAAAAGAGAAAAGAGGAGAAAACAAGTGTAAAGAAGAGATAAGAGATAAAGAAGAGAAAAGACAAAAGATAAATGAAGAGAAAAGAGATAAGAGAAAAGAAGAGAAAAGAAGAATAAATGCAAAAGAAGAGAACAGAGAAAAGAAGAGAAAAGAGAAAAGAAGAGAAAAGAGACAAGTGAAAAGAGAAAAGAGAAAAGAGAAAAGAGGAGAAAAGAAGTGTAAAGAAGAGAAAAGAGAAAAGAAGAGAAAAGACAAAAGAGAAATGAAGAGAAAAGAGATAAGAGAAAAGAAGAGAAAAAAAGAATAAATGCAAAAGAAGAGAAAAGAGAAAAGAGATAAGAAGGGAAAAGAAGAGAAAACAGAAAAGAGAAAAGTGAAAAGAGAAAAGAGAAAAGAGGAGAAAAGAAGTGTAAAGAAGAGATAAGAGAAAAGAAGAGAAAAGACAAAAGAGAAATGAAGAGAAAAGAGATAAGAGAAAAGAAGAATAAATGCAAAAGAAGAGAAAAGAGAAAAGAAGAGAAAAGAGAAAAGAAGAGAAAAGAAGAATAAATGCAAAAGCAGAGAAAAGAGAAAAGAGATAAGAAGGGAAAAGAAGAGAAAAGAGAAATGAGAAAAGAAGAGAAAACAAGAGAAAAGAGAAAAGAAGAGATAAGAGAAAAGAGAAAGTGGTAAAGCAGAGAAAACAAGAGAAAAGAGAAAAGGGAAATGAAGAGAAAAGAAGAGAGAAGAGAAAGGAGAAAAGAAGAGAAAACAAGAGAAAAGAGAAAAGAAGTGAAAAGACAAGAAGAGTAAAGAGAAAAGATAAAATAAGAGAAAAGAAGGGAAATGAAGAGAAAAGAGAGAAGAGAAAAGAGAAAAGAAGAGAAAAGAGGAAAATATAAAAGCGAAAAGGAGAGTACAGACGATAAAAGAGAAAATAAGAGAAAACTAAAGAAGAGAAAAGTGAAAAGAGAAATGAGAATATAGAAAACAAGAGAAAACAAACGAAAAGATAAAAGAAAAAAAGAGAAAAGTAGAGAAAAGAAGAGAAAAGAGAAAAGAAGAGAAAAGAGAAAAGAAGAGAAAAGAAGAATAAATGCAAAAGAAGAGAAAAGAGAAAAGAAGAGAAAAGAGAAAAGAAGAGAAAAGAAGAATAAATGCAAAAGAAGAGAAAAGAGAAAAGAGATAAGAAGGGAAAAGAAGAGAAAAGAGAAATGAGAAAAGAAGTGAAAACAAGAGAAAAGAGAAAAGAAGAGCAAACAAGAGAAATGAGAAAAGAAGGGAATTAGAAAAGGAAAGAAGAGAAATGAAGAGAAAAGAGAAAAGAAGAGAAAAGAAGAGCAAACAAGAGAAATGAGAAAAGTAGAGAAAAGAATAGAAATGAAGAGAAAAGAAGAGAAAAGAGAAAAGAAGTGAAAAGAAGAGAAAAGAGAAAAGAAGAGAAAGGAAGCAAAAAGAATTAAAAGAGAAAAGAGAAAAGAAAGGAAGAGAAAGGAGTAAAGAGAAAAGAAGAGAAAAGAAGAAAAAGGAGAAAAGAGTAAAGAAGAGAACAGAAGACAAAAGAAGAGAAAAGAGAAAATCAGAGAAAAAGGAAAAGAGAAAAGACGAGAACAGAAGAGAAAAGAAAAGAGTATAGAAGAGAAAAGAGAAAAGAGAAAAGAAGAGAAAAGAAGAGACAAGAGAACAGAAGAGAAAAGAAGAGAAAAGAAGAGAAAAGTGAAAAGAAGAGAACAGAAGAGAAAGGAGATAAGAGAACACAGAAAAGAAGAGAAAAGAAAAGAAAACAGGAGAACAGTGAAAAGAAGAGAAAAGGAGCGAACAGAGAGTAAAGACAAAAGAGAAATGCAGTGAAATGAAGAGAAAAGAGATAATAGCAAAGACAAAAGAAGAGAATAGAAGAAAAAAGAGAAAAGAGAAAAGAAGCGAAAAGAGAAAAGAGAAAAGTAGAGAAAAGAAGAGAATAGAGATACGAGAAAAGGGAAAAGAAGAGAAAAGAGGAAAGAGATAAGAAGAGAAAAGATGAGAAAAGAAAAAAGAGAAAAGAAGTAAAAAGAGAAAAGATAAAAGAGGGGAAAAGACGGCAAAAGAAGAGAAAAGAGGAAAGAAGAGAAAAGAGAAAAGAAGAGAAAAGACAAAAGAGAAATGAAGAGAAAAGAGATAAGAGAAAAGAAGAGAAAAGAAGAATAAATGCAAAAGAAGAGAAAAGAGAAAAGAGATAAGAAGGGAAAAGAAGAGAAAAGAGAAAAGAGAAAAGTGAAAAGAGAAAAGAGAAAAGAGGAGAAAAGAAGTGTAAAGAAGAGAAAAGAGAAAAGAAGAGAAAAGACAAAAGAGAAATGAAGAGAAAAGAGATAAGAGAAAAGAAGAGAAAAGAAGAATAAATGCAAAAGAAGAGAAAAGAGATAAGAAGGGAAAAGAAGAGAAAAGAGAAAAGAGAAAAGTGAAAAGAGAAAAGAGAAAAGAGGAGAAAACAAGTGTAAAGAAGAGATAAGAGAAAAGAAGAGAAAAGACAAAAGAGAAATGAAGAGAAAGGAGATAAGAGAAAAGAAGAGAAAAGAAGAATAAATGCAAAAGAAGAGAACAGAGAAAAGAAGAGAAAAGAGAAAAGAAGAGAAAAGAGACAAGTGAAAAGAGAAAAGAGAAAAGAGAAAAGAGGAGAAAAGAAGTGTAAAGAAGAGAAAAGAGAAAAGAAGAGAAAAGACAAAAGAGAAATGAAGAGAAAAGAGATAAGAGAAAAGAAGAGAAAACAAGAATAAATGCAAAAGAAGAGAAAAGAGAAAAGAGATAAGAAGGGAAAAGAAGAGAAAACAGAAAAGAGAAAAGTGAAAAGAGAAAAGAGAAAAGAGGAGAAAAGAAGTGTAAAGAAGAGATAAGAGAAAAGAAGAGAAAAGACAAAAGAGAAATGAAGAGAAAAGAGATAAGAGAAAAGAAGAGAAAAGAAGAATAAATGCAAAAGAAGAGAAAAGAGAAAAGAGATAAGAAGGGAAAAGAAGAGAAAAGAGAAAAGAGAAAAGTGAAAAGAGAAAAGAGAAAAGAGGAGAAAAGAAGTGTAAAGAAGAGATAAGAGAAAAGAAGAGAAAAGACAAAAGAGAAATGAAGAGAAAAGAGATAAGAGAAAAGAAGAGAAAAGAAGAATAAATGCAAAAGAAGAGAAAAGAGATAAGAAGGGAAAAGAAGAGAAAAGAGAAAAGAGAAAAGTGAAAAGAGAAAAGAGAAAAGAGGAGAAAACAAGTGTAAAGAAGAGATAAGAGATAAAGAAGAGAAAAGACAAAAGATAAATGAAGAGAAAAGAGATAAGAGAAAAGAAGAGAAAAGAAGAATAAATGCAAAAGAAGAGAACAGAGAAAAGAAGAGAAAAGAGAAAAGAAGAGAAAAGAGACAAGTGAAAAGAGAAAAGAGAAAAGAGAAAAGAGGAGAAAAGAAGTGTAAAGAAGAGAAAAGAGAAAAGAAGAGAAAAGACAAAAGAGAAATGAAGAGAAAAGAGATAAGAGAAAAGAAGAGAAAACAAGAATAAATGCAAAAGAAGAGAAAAGAGAAAAGAGATAAGAAGGGAAAAGAAGAGAAAACAGAAAAGAGAAAAGTGAAAAGAGAAAAGAGAAAAGAGGAGAAAAGAAGTGTAAAGAAGAGATAAGAGAAAAGAAGAGAAAAGACAAAAGAGAAATGAAGAGAAAAGAGATAAGAGAAAAGAAGAGAAAAGAAGAATAAATGCAAAAGAAGAGAAAAGAGAAAAGAGATAAGAAGGGAAAAGAAGAGAAAAGTGAAAAGAAGAGAAAAGAGAAAAGAGAAAAGAGGAGAAAAGAAGTGTAAAGAAGAGATAAGAGAAAAGAAGAGAAAAGACAAAAGATAAATGAAGAGAAAAGAGATAAGAGAAAAGAAGAGAAAAGAAGAATAAATGCAAAAGAAGAGAAAAGAGAAAAGAAGAGAATTAGAAAAGGAAAGAAGAGAAATGAAGAGAAAAGAGAAAAGAAGAGCAAACAAGAGAAATGAGAAAAGAAGAGAAAAGAAGAGAAATGAAGAGAAAAGAAGAGAAAAGAGAAAAGAAGTGAAAAGAAGAGAAACGAGAAAAGAAGAGAAAGGAAGCAAAAAGAATTAAAAGAGAAAAGAGAAAAGAAAAGAAGAGAAAGGAGTAAAGAGAAAAGAAGAGAACAGAAGAGAAAAGAAGAGAAAAGAGAAAATCAGAGAAAAAGGAAAAGAGAAAAGACGAGAACAGAAGAGAAAAGAAAAGAGTATAGAAGAGAAAAGAGAAAAGAGAAAAGAAGAGAAAAGAAGAGACAAGAGAAAAGAAGAGAACAGAAGAGAAAAGAAGAGAAAAGAAGAGAAAAGTGAAAAGAAGAGAACAGAAGAGAAAGGAGATAAGAGAACACAGAAAAGAAGAGAAAAGAAAAGAAAACAGGAGAACAGTGAAAAGAAGAGAAAAGGAGCGAACAGAGAGTAAAGACAAAAGAGAAATGCAGTGAAATGAAGAGAAAAGAGATAATAGCAAAGACAAAAGAAGAGAATAGAAGAAAAAAGAGAAAAGAGAAAAGTAGCGAAAAGAGAAAAGAGAAAAGTAGAGAAAAGAAGAGAATAGAGATACGAGAAAAGGGAAAAGAAGAGAAAAGAGGAAAGAGATAAGAAGATAAAAGATGAGAAAAGAAAAAAGAGAAAAGAAGTAAAAAGAGAAAAGATAAAAGAGGGGAAAAGACGGCAAAAGAAGAGAAAAGAGGAAAGAAGAGAAAAGAGAAAAGAAGAGAAAAGACAAAAGAGAAATGAAGAGAAAAGAGATAAGAGAAAAGAAGAGAAAAGAAGAATAAATGCAAAAGAAGAGAAAAGAGAAAAGAGATAAGAAGGGAAAAGAAGAGAAAAGAGAAAAGAGAAAAGTGAAAAGAGAAAAGAGAAAAGAGGAGAAAAGAAGTGTAAAGAAGAGAAAAGAGAAAAGAAGAGAAAAGACAAAAGAGAAATGAAGAGAAAAGAGATAAGAGAAAAGAAGAGAAAAGAAGAATAAATGCAAAAGAAGAGAAAAGAGATAAGAAGGGAAAAGAAGAGAAAAGAGAAAAGAGAAAAGTGAAAAGAGAAAAGAGAAAAGAGGAGAAAACAAGTGTAAAGAAGAGATAAGAGATAAAGAAGAGAAAAGACAAAAGATAAATGAAGAGAAAAGAGATAAGAGAAAAGAAGAGAAAAGAAGAATAAATGCAAAAGAAGAGAACAGAGAAAAGAAGAGAAAAGAGAAAAGAAGAGAAAAGAGACAAGTGAAAAGAGAAAAGAGAAAAGAGAAAAGAGGAGAAAAGAAGTGTAAAGAAGAGAAAAGAGAAAAGAAGAGAAAAGACAAAAGAGAAATGAAGAGAAAAGAGATAAGAGAAAAGAAGAGAAAAAAAGAATAAATGCAAAAGAAGAGAAAAGAGAAAAGAGATAAGAAGGGAAAAGAAGAGAAAACAGAAAAGAGAAAAGTGAAAAGAGAAAAGAGAAAAGAGGAGAAAAGAAGTGTAAAGAAGAGAAAAGAGAAAAGAAGAGAAAAGACAAAAGAGAAATGAAGAGAAAAGAGATAAGAGAAAAGAAGAGAAAAGAAGAATAAATGCAAAAGAAGAGAAAAGAGAAAAGAAGAGAAAAGAGAAAAGAAGAGAAAAGAAGAATAAATGCAAAAGAAGAGAAAAGAGAAAAGAGATAAGAAGGGAAAAGAAGAGAAAAGAGAAAAGAGAAAAGAAGAGATAAGAGAAAAGAGAAAGTGGTAAAGCAGAGAAAACAAGAGAAAAGAGAAAAGGGAAATGAAGAGAAAAGAAGAGAGAAGAGAAAGGAGAAAAGAAGAGAAAACAAGAGAAAAGAGAAAAGAAGTGAAAAGACAAGAAGAGTAAAGAGAAAAGATAAAATAAGAGAAAAGAAGGGAAATGAAGAGAAAAGAGAGAAGAGAAAAGAGAAAAGAAGAGAAAAGAGGAAAATATAAAAGCGAAAAGGAGAGTACAGACGATAAAAGAGAAAATAAGAGAAAACTAAAGAAGAGAAAAGTGAAAAGAGAAATGAGAATATAGAAAACAAGAGAAAAGTAGAGAAAAGAAGAGAAAAGTAGAGAAAAGAAGAGAAAAGAGAAAAGAAGAGAAAAGAGAAAAGAAGAGAAAAGAAGAGAAAAAAGAAAAGAGAAATGAGAAAAGAAGAGAATTAGAAAAGGAAAGAAGAGAAATGAAGAGAAAAGAGAAAAGAAGAGCAAACAAGAGAAATGAGAAAAGAAGAGAATTAGAAAAGGAAAGAAGAGAAATGAAGAGAAAGGAGAAAAGAAGAGAAAAGAAGAGCAAACAAGAGAAATGAGAAAAGAAGAGAAAAGAAGAGAAATGAAGAGAAAAGAAGAGAAAAGAGAAAAGAAGTGAAAAGAAGAGAAAAGAGAAAAGAAGAGAAAGGAAGCAAAAAGAATTAAAAGAGAAAAGAGAAAAGAAAGGAAGAGAAAGTAGTAAAGAGAAAAGAAGAGAACAGAAGAGAAAAGAAGAAAAAGGAGAAAAGAGTAAAGAAGAGAACAGAAGACAAAAGAAGAGAAAAGAGAAAATCAGAGAAAAAGGAAAAGAGAAAAGACGAGAACAGAAGAGAAAAGAAAAGAGTATAGAAGAGAAAAGAGAAAAGAGAAAAGAAGAGAAAAGAAGAGACAAGAGAACAGAAGAGAAAAGAAGAGAAAAGAAGAGAAAAGTGAAAAGAAGAGAACAGAAGAGAAAGGAGATAAGAGAACACAGAAAAGAAGAGAAAAGAAAAGAAAACAGGAGAACAGTGAAAAGAAGAGAAAAGGAGCGAACAGAGAGTAAAGACAAAAGAGAAATGCAGTGAAATGAAAAGAGATAATAGCAAAGACAAAAGAAGAGAATAGAAGAAAAAAGAGAAAAGAGAAAAGAAGCGAAAAGAGAAAAGAGAAAAGGGAAAAGAAGAGAAAAGAGGAAAGAGATAAGAAGAGAAAAGATGAGAAAAGAAAAAAGAGAAAAGAAGTAAAAAGAGAAAAGATAAAAGAGGGGAAAAGACGGCAAAAGAAGAGAAAAGAGGAAAGAAGAGAAAAGAGAAAAGAAGAGAAAAGACAAAAGAGAAATGAAGAGAAAAGAGATAAGAGAAAAGAAGAGAAAAGAAGAATAAATGCAAAAGAAGAGAAAAGAGAAAAGAGATAAGAAGGGAAAAGAAGAGAAAAGAGAAAAGAGAAAAGTGAAAAGAGAAAAGAGAAAAGAGGAGAAAAGAAGTGTAAAGAAGAGAAAAGAGAAAAGAAGAGAAAAGACAAAAGAGAAATGAAGAGAAAAGAGATAAGAGAAAAGAAGAGAAAAGAAGAATAAATGCAAAAGAAGAGAAGAGTAAAGAGATAAGAAGGGAAAAGAAGAGAAAAGAGAAAAGAGAAAAGTGAAAAGAGAAAAGAGAAAAGAGGAGAAAAGAAGTGTAAAGAAGAGAAAAGAGAAAAGAAGAGAAAAGACAAAAGAGAAATGAAGAGAAAAGAGATAAGAGAAAAGAAGAGAAAACAAGAATAAATGCAAAAGAAGAGAAAAGAGAAAAGAGATAAGAAGGGAAAAGAATAGAAAAGAGAAAAGAGAAAAGTGAAAAGAGAAAAGAGAAAAGAGGAGAAAAGAAGTGTAAAGAAGAGATAAGAGAAAAGAAGAGAAAAGACAAAAGATAAATGAAGAGAAAAGAGATAAGAGAAAAGAAGAAAAAGAAGAATAAATGCAAAAGAAGAGAACAGAGAAAAGAAGAGAAAAGAGAAAAAAAGAGAAAAGAGAAAAGAGACAAGTGAAAAGAGAAAAGAGAAAAGAGGAGAAAAGAAGTGTAAAGAAGAGAAAAGACAAAAGAGAAATGAAGAGAAAAGAGATAAGAGAAAAGAAGAGAAAAGAAGAATAAATGCAAAAGAAGAGAAAAGAGAAAAGAGATAAGAAGGGAAAAGAAGAGAAAAGTGAAAAGAAGAGAAAAGAGAAAAGAGAAAAGAGGAGAAAAGAAGTGTAAAGAAGAGAAAAGAGAAAAGAAGAGAAAAGACAAAAGAGAAATGAAGAGAAAAGAGATAAGAGAAAAGAAGAGAAAACAAGAATAAATGCAAAAGAAGAGAAAAGAGAAAAGAGATAAGAAGGGAAAAGAAGAGAAAACAGAAAAGAGAAAAGTGAAAAGAGAAAAGAGAAAAGAGGAGAAAAGAAGTGTAAAGAAGAGATAAGAGAAAAGAAGAGAAAAGACAAAAGAGAAATGAAGAGAAAAGAGATAAGAGAAAAGAAGAATAAATGCAAAAGAAGAGAAAAGAGAAAAGAAGAGAAAAGAGAAAAGAAGAGAAAAGAAGAATAAATGCAAAAGAAGAGAAAAGAGAAAAGAGATAAGAAGGGAAAAGAAGAGAAAAGAGAAATGAGAAAAGAAGAGAAAACAAGAGAAAAGAGAAAAGAAGAGATAAGAGAAAAGAGAAAGTGGTAAAGCAGAGAAAACAAGAGAAAAGAGAAAAGGGAAATGAAGAGAAAAGAAGAGAGAAGAGAAAGGAGAAAAGAAGAGAAAACAAGAGAAAAGAGAAAAGAAGTGAAAAGACAAGAAGAGTAAAGAGAAAAGATAAAATAAGAGAAAAGAAGGGAAATGAAGAGAAAAGAGAGAAGAGAAAAGAGAAAAGAAGAGAAAAGAGGAAAATATAAAAGCGAAAAGGAGAGTACAGACGATAAAAGAGAAAATAAGAGAAAACTAAAGAAGAGAAAAGTGAAAAGAGAAATGAGAATATAGAAAACAAGAGAAAACAAACGAAAAGATAAAAGAAAAAAAGAGAAAAGTAGAGAAAAGAAGAGAAAAGAGAAAAGAAGAGAAAAGAGAAAAGAAGAGAACAGACGACAAAAGAAGAGAAAAGAGAAAATCAGAGAAAAAGGAAAAGAGAAAAGCCGAGAACAGAAGAGAAAAGAAAAGAGTATAGAAGAGAAAAGAGAAAAGAGAAAAGAAGAGAAAAGAAGAGACAAGAGAAAAGAAGAGAACAGAAGAGAAAAGAAGAGAAAAGTGAAAAGAAGAGAACAGAAGAGAAAGGAGATAAGAGAACACAGAAAAGAAGAGAAAAGAAAAGAAAACAGGAGAACAGTGAAAAGAAGAGAAAAGGAGCGAACAGAGAGTAAAGACAAAAGAGAAATGCAGTGAAATGAAGAGAAAAGAGATAATAGCAAAGACAAAAGAAGAGAATAGAAGAAAAAAGAGAAAAGAGAAAAGAAGCGAAAAGAGAAAAGAGAAAAGTAGAGAAAAGAAGAGAATAGAGATACGAGAAAAGGGAAAAGAAGAGAAAAGAGGAAAGAGATAAGAAGAGAAAAGATGAGAAAAGAAAAAAGAGAAAAGAAGTAAAAAGAGAAAAGATAAAAGAGGGGAAAAGACGGCAAAAGAAGAGAAAAGAGGAAAGAAGAGAAAAGAGAAAAGAAGAGAAAAGACAAAAGAGAAATGAAGAGAAAAGAGATAAGAGAAAAGAAGAGAAAAGAAGAATAAATGCAAAAGAAGAGAAAAGAGAAAAGAGATAAGAAGGGAAAAGAAGAGAAAAGAGAAAAGAGAAAAGTGAAAAGAGAAAAGAGAAAAGAGGAGAAAAGAAGTGTAAAGAAGAGAAAAGTGAAAAGAAAAGACAAAAGAGAAATGAAGAGAGAAGAGATAAGAGAAAAGAAGAGAAAAGAAGAATAAATGCAAAAGAAGAGAAAAGAGTAAAGAGATAAGAAGGGAAAAGAAGAGAAAAGAGAAACGAGAAAAGTGAAAAGAGAAAAGAGGAGAAAAGAAGTGTAAAGAAGAGATAAGAGAAAAGAAGAGAAAAGACAAAAGATAAATGAAGAGAAAAGAGATAAGAGAAAAGAAGAGAAAAGAGATAAGAGAAAAGAGATAAGAAGGGAAAAGAAGAGAAAAGAGAAAAGAGAAAAGTGAAAAGAGAAAAGAGGAGAAAAGAAGTGTAAAGAAGAGAAAAGAGAAAAGAAGAGAAAAGACAAAAGATAAATGAAGAGAAAAGAGATAAGAGAAAAGAAGAGAAAAGAAGAATAAATGCAAAAGAAGAGAAAAGAGAAAAGAAGAGAATTAGAAAAGGAAAGAAGAGAAATGAAGAGAAAAGAGAAAAGAAGAGCAAACAAGAGAAATGAGAAAAGAAGAGAAAAGAAGAGAAATGAAGAGAAAAGAAGAGAAAAGAGAAAAGAAGTGAAAAGAAGAGAAACGAGAAAAGAAGAGAAAGGAAGCAAAAAGAATTAAAAGAGAAAAGAGAAAAGAAAAGAAGAGAAAGGAGTAAAGAGAAAAGAAGAGAACAGAAGAGAAAAGAAGAGAAAAGAGAAAATCAGAGAAAAAGGAAAAGAGAAAAGACGAGAACAGAAGAGAAAAGAAAAGAGTATAGAAGAGAAAAGAGAAAAGAGAAAAGAAGAGAAAAGAAGAGACAAGAGAAAAGAAGAGAACAGAAGAGAAAAGAAGAGAAAAGAAGAGAAAAGTGAAAAGAAGAGAACAGAAGAGAAAGGAGATAAGAGAACACAGAAAAGAAGAGAAAAGAAAAGAAAACAGGAGAACAGTGAAAAGAAGAGAAAAGGAGCGAACAGAGAGTAAAGACAAAAGAGAAATGCAGTGAAATGAAGAGAAAAGAGATAATAGCAAAGACAAAAGAAGAGAATAGAAGAAAAAAGAGAAAAGAGAAAAGAAGCGAAAAGAGAAAAGAGAAAAGTAGAGAAAAGAAGAGAATAGAGATACGAGAAAAGGGAAAAGAAGAGAAAAGAGGAAAGAGATAAGAAGAGAAAAGATGAGAAAAGAAAAAAGAGAAAAGAAGTAAAAAGAGAAAAGATAAAAGAGGGGAAAAGACGGCAAAAGAAGAGAAAAGAGGAAAGAAGAGAAAAGAGAAAAGAAGAGAAAAGACAAAAGAGAAATGAAGAGAAAAGAGATAAGAGAAAAGAAGAGAAAAGAAGAATAAATGCAAAAGAAGAGAAAAGAGAAAAGAGATAAGAAGGGAAAAGAAGAGAAAAGAGAAAAGAGAAAAGTGAAAAGAGAAAAGAGAAAAGAGGAGAAAAGAAGTGTAAAGAAGAGATAAGAGAAAAGAAGAGAAAAGACAAAAGAGAAATGAAGAGAAAAGAGATAAGAGAAAAGAAGAGAAAAGAAGAATAAATGCAAAAGAAGAGAAAAGAGATAAGAAGGGAAAAGAAGAGAAAAGAGAAAAGAGAAAAGTGAAAAGAGAAAAGAGAAAAGAGGAGAAAACAAGTGTAAAGAAGAGATAAGAGATAAAGAAGAGAAAAGACAAAAGATAAATGAAGAGAAAAGAGATAAGATAAAAGAAGAGAAAAGAAGAATAAATGCAAAAGAAGAGAACAGAGAAAAGAAGAGAAAAGAGAAAAGAAGAGAAAAGAGACAAGTGAAAAGAGAAAAGAGAAAAGAGAAAAGAGGAGAAAAGAGAAAAGAAGAGAAAAGAAGAGAAAAAAGAAAAGAGAAATGAGAAAAGAAGAGAATTAGAAAAGGAAAGAAGAGAAATGAAGAGAAAAGAGAAAAGAAGAGCAAACAAGAGAAATGAGAAAAGAAGAGAATTAGAAAAGGAAAGAAGAGAAATGAAGAGAAAGGAGAAAAGAAGAGAAAAGAAGAGCAAACAAGAGAAATGAGAAAAGAAGAGAAAAGAAGAGAAATGAAGAGAAAAGAAGAGAAAAGAGAAAAGAAGTGAAAAGAAGAGAAAAGAGAAAAGAAGAGAAAGGAAGCAAAAAGAATTAAAAGAGAAAAGAGAAAAGAAAGGAAGAGAAAGTAGTAAAGAGAAAAGAAGAGAACAGAAGAGAAAAGAAGAAAAAGGAGAAAAGAGTAAAGAAGAGAACAGAAGACAAAAGAAGAGAAAAGAGAAAATCAGAGAAAAAGGAAAAGAGAAAAGACGAGAACAGAAGAGAAAAGAAAAGAGTATAGAAGAGAAAAGAGAAAAGAGAAAAGAAGAGAAAAGAAGAGACAAGAGAACAGAAGAGAAAAGAAGAGAAAAGAAGAGAAAAGTGAAAAGAAGAGAACAGAAGAGAAAGGAGATAAGAGAACACAGAAAAGAAGAGAAAAGAAAAGAAAACAGGAGAACAGTGAAAAGAAGAGAAAAGGAGCGAACAGAGAGTAAAGACAAAAGAGAAATGCAGTGAAATGAAAAGAGATAAAAGCAAAGACAAAAGAAGAGAATAGAAGAAAAAAGAGAAAAGAGAAAAGAAGCGAAAAGAGAAAAGAGAAAAGGGAAAAGAAGAGAAAAGAGGAAAGAGATAAGAAGAGAAAAGATGAGAAAAGAAAAAAGAGAAAAGAAGTAAAAAGAGAAAAGATAAAAGAGGGGAAAAGACGGCAAAAGAAGAGAAAAGAGGAAAGAAGAGAAAAGAGAAAAGAAGAGAAAAGACAAAAGAGAAATGAAGAGAAAAGAGATAAGAGAAAAGAAGAGAAAAGAAGAATAAATGCAAAAGAAGAGAAAAGAGAAAAGAGATAAGAAGGGAAAAGAAGAGAAAAGAGAAAAGAGAAAAGTGAAAAGAGAAAAGAGAAAAGAGGAGAAAAGAAGTGTAAAGAAGAGAAAAGAGAAAAGAAGAGAAAAGACAAAAGAGAAATGAAGAGAAAAGAGATAAGAGAAAAGAAGAGAAAAGAAGAATAAATGCAAAAGAAGAGAAGAGTAAAGAGATAAGAAGGGAAAAGAAGAGAAAAGAGAAAAGAGAAAAGTGAAAAGAGAAAAGAGAAAAGAGGAGAAAAGAAGTGTAAAGAAGAGAAAAGAGAAAAGAAGAGAAAAGACAAAAGAGAAATGAAGAGAAAAGAGATAAGAGAAAAGAAGAGAAAACAAGAATAAATGCAAAAGAAGAGAAAAGAGAAAAGAGATAAGAAGGGAAAAGAATAGAAAAGAGAAAAGAGAAAAGTGAAAAGAGAAAAGAGAAAAGAGGAGAAAAGAAGTGTAAAGAAGAGATAAGAGAAAAGAAGAGAAAAGACAAAAGATAAATGAAGAGAAAAGAGATAAGAGAAAAGAAGAAAAAGAAGAATAAATGCAAAAGAAGAGAACAGAGAAAAGAAGAGAAAAGAGAAAAAAAGAGAAAAGAGAAAAGAGACAAGTGAAAAGAGAAAAGAGAAAAGAGGAGAAAAGAAGTGTAAAGAAGAGAAAAGACAAAAGAGAAATGAAGAGAAAAGAGATAAGAGAAAAGAAGAGAAAAGAAGAATAAATGCAAAAGAAGAGAAAAGAGAAAAGAGATAAGAAGGGAAAAGAAGAGAAAAGTGAAAAGAAGAGAAAAGAGAAAAGAGAAAAGAGGAGAAAAGAAGTGTAAAGAAGAGAAAAGAGAAAAGAAGAGAAAAGACAAAAGAGAAATGAAGAGAAAAGAGATAAGAGAAAAGAAGAGAAAACAAGAATAAATGCAAAAGAAGAGAAAAGAGAAAAGAGATAAGAAGGGAAAAGAAGAGAAAACAGAAAAGAGAAAAGTGAAAAGAGAAAAGAGAAAAGAGGAGAAAAGAAGTGTAAAGAAGAGATAAGAGAAAAGAAGAGAAAAGACAAAAGAGAAATGAAGAGAAAAGAGATAAGAGAAAAGAAGAATAAATGCAAAAGAAGAGAAAAGAGAAAAGAAGAGAAAAGAGAAAAGAAGAGAAAAGAAGAATAAATGCAAAAGAAGAGAAAAGAGAAAAGAGATAAGAAGGGAAAAGAAGAGAAAAGAGAAATGAGAAAAGAAGAGAAAACAAGAGAAAAGAGAAAAGAAGAGATAAGAGAAAAGAGAAAGTGGTAAAGCAGAGAAAACAAGAGAAAAGAGAAAAGGGAAATGAAGAGAAAAGAAGAGAGAAGAGAAAGGAGAAAAGAAGAGAAAACAAGAGAAAAGAGAAAAGAAGTGAAAAGACAAGAAGAGTAAAGAGAAAAGATAAAATAAGAGAAAAGAAGGGAAATGAAGAGAAAAGAGAGAAGAGAAAAGAGAAAAGAAGAGAAAAGAGGAAAATATAAAAGCGAAAAGGAGAGTACAGACGATAAAAGAGAAAATAAGAGAAAACTAAAGAAGAGAAAAGTGAAAAGAGAAATGAGAATATAGAAAACAAGAGAAAACAAACGAAAAGATAAAAGAAAAAAAGAGAAAAGTAGAGAAAAGAAGAGAAAAGAGAAAAGAAGAGAAAAGAGAAAAGAAGAGAACAGACGACAAAAGAAGAGAAAAGAGAAAATCAGAGAAAAAGGAAAAGAGAAAAGCCGAGAACAGAAGAGAAAAGAAAAGAGTATAGAAGAGAAAAGAGAAAAGAGAAAAGAAGAGAAAAGAAGAGACAAGAGAAAAGAAGAGAACAGAAGAGAAAAGAAGAGAAAAGTGAAAAGAAGAGAACAGAAGAGAAAGGAGATAAGAGAACACAGAAAAGAAGAGAAAAGAAAAGAAAACAGGAGAACAGTGAAAAGAAGAGAAAAGGAGCGAACAGAGAGTAAAGACAAAAGAGAAATGCAGTGAAATGAAGAGAAAAGAGATAATAGCAAAGACAAAAGAAGAGAATAGAAGAAAAAAGAGAAAAGAGAAAAGAAGCGAAAAGAGAAAAGAGAAAAGTAGAGAAAAGAAGAGAATAGAGATACGAGAAAAGGGAAAAGAAGAGAAAAGAGGAAAGAGATAAGAAGAGAAAAGATGAGAAAAGAAAAAAGAGAAAAGAAGTAAAAAGAGAAAAGATAAAAGAGGGGAAAAGACGGCAAAAGAAGAGAAAAGAGGAAAGAAGAGAAAAGAGAAAAGAAGAGAAAAGACAAAAGAGAAATGAAGAGAAAAGAGATAAGAGAAAAGAAGAGAAAAGAAGAATAAATGCAAAAGAAGAGAAAAGAGAAAAGAGATAAGAAGGGAAAAGAAGAGAAAAGAGAAAAGAGAAAAGTGAAAAGAGAAAAGAGAAAAGAGGAGAAAAGAAGTGTAAAGAAGAGAAAAGTGAAAAGAAAAGACAAAAGAGAAATGAAGAGAGAAGAGATAAGAGAAAAGAAGAGAAAAGAAGAATAAATGCAAAAGAAGAGAAAAGAGTAAAGAGATAAGAAGGGAAAAGAAGAGAAAAGAGAAACGAGAAAAGTGAAAAGAGAAAAGAGGAGAAAAGAAGTGTAAAGAAGAGATAAGAGAAAAGAAGAGAAAAGACAAAAGATAAATGAAGAGAAAAGAGATAAGAGAAAAGAAGAGAAAAGAGATAAGAGAAAAGAGATAAGAAGGGAAAAGAAGAGAAAAGAGAAAAGAGAAAAGTGAAAAGAGAAAAGAGGAGAAAAGAAGTGTAAAGAAGAGAAAAGAGAAAAGAAGAGAAAAGACAAAAGATAAATGAAGAGAAAAGAGATAAGAGAAAAGAAGAGAAAAGAAGAATAAATGCAAAAGAAGAGAAAAGAGAAAAGAAGAGAATTAGAAAAGGAAAGAAGAGAAATGAAGAGAAAAGAGAAAAGAAGAGCAAACAAGAGAAATGAGAAAAGAAGAGAAAAGAAGAGAAATGAAGAGAAAAGAAGAGAAAAGAGAAAAGAAGTGAAAAGAAGAGAAACGAGAAAAGAAGAGAAAGGAAGCAAAAAGAATTAAAAGAGAAAAGAGAAAAGAAAAGAAGAGAAAGGAGTAAAGAGAAAAGAAGAGAACAGAAGAGAAAAGAAGAGAAAAGAGAAAATCAGAGAAAAAGGAAAAGAGAAAAGACGAGAACAGAAGAGAAAAGAAAAGAGTATAGAAGAGAAAAGAGAAAAGAGAAAAGAAGAGAAAAGAAGAGACAAGAGAAAAGAAGAGAACAGAAGAGAAAAGAAGAGAAAAGAAGAGAAAAGTGAAAAGAAGAGAACAGAAGAGAAAGGAGATAAGAGAACACAGAAAAGAAGAGAAAAGAAAAGAAAACAGGAGAACAGTGAAAAGAAGAGAAAAGGAGCGAACAGAGAGTAAAGACAAAAGAGAAATGCAGTGAAATGAAGAGAAAAGAGATAATAGCAAAGACAAAAGAAGAGAATAGAAGAAAAAAGAGAAAAGAGAAAAGAAGCGAAAAGAGAAAAGAGAAAAGTAGAGAAAAGAAGAGAATAGAGATACGAGAAAAGGGAAAAGAAGAGAAAAGAGGAAAGAGATAAGAAGAGAAAAGATGAGAAAAGAAAAAAGAGAAAAGAAGTAAAAAGAGAAAAGATAAAAGAGGGGAAAAGACGGCAAAAGAAGAGAAAAGAGGAAAGAAGAGAAAAGAGAAAAGAAGAGAAAAGACAAAAGAGAAATGAAGAGAAAAGAGATAAGAGAAAAGAAGAGAAAAGAAGAATAAATGCAAAAGAAGAGAAAAGAGAAAAGAGATAAGAAGGGAAAAGAAGAGAAAAGAGAAAAGAGAAAAGTGAAAAGAGAAAAGAGAAAAGAGGAGAAAAGAAGTGTAAAGAAGAGATAAGAGAAAAGAAGAGAAAAGACAAAAGAGAAATGAAGAGAAAAGAGATAAGAGAAAAGAAGAGAAAAGAAGAATAAATGCAAAAGAAGAGAAAAGAGATAAGAAGGGAAAAGAAGAGAAAAGAGAAAAGAGAAAAGTGAAAAGAGAAAAGAGAAAAGAGGAGAAAACAAGTGTAAAGAAGAGATAAGAGATAAAGAAGAGAAAAGACAAAAGATAAATGAAGAGAAAAGAGATAAGATAAAAGAAGAGAAAAGAAGAATAAATGCAAAAGAAGAGAACAGAGAAAAGAAGAGAAAAGAGAAAAGAAGAGAAAAGAGACAAGTGAAAAGAGAAAAGAGAAAAGAGAAAAGAGGAGAAAAGAAGTGTAAAGAAGAGAAAAGAGAAAAGAAGAGAAAAGACAAAAGAGAAATGAAGAGAAAAGAGATAAGAGAAAAGAAGAGAAAAGAAGAATAAATGCAAAAGAAGAGAAAAGAGAAAAGAGATAAGAAGGGAAAAGAAGAGAAAAGAGAAAAGAGAAAAGTGAAAAGAGAAAAGAGAAAAGAGGAGAAAAGAAGTGTAAAGAAGAGATAAGAGAAAAGAAGAGAAAAGACAAAAGAGAAATGAAGAGAAAAGAGATAAGAGAAAAGAAGAGAAAAGAAGAATAAATGCAAAAGAAGAGAAAAGAGAAAAGAAGAGAAAAGAGAAAAGAAGAGAAAAGAAGAATAAATGCAAAAGAAGAGAAAAGAGAAAAGAGATAAGAAGGGAAAAGAAGAGAAAAGAGAAATGAGAAAAGAAGAGAAAACAAGAGAAAAGAGAAAAGAAGAGATAAGAGAAAAGAGAAAGTGGTAAAGCAGAGAAAACAAGAGAAAAGAGAAAAGGGAAATGAAGAGAAAAGAAGAGAGAAGAGAAAGGAGAAAAGAAGAGAAAACAAGAGAAAAGAGAAAAGAAGTGAAAAGACAAGAAGAGTAAAGAGAAAAGATAAAATAAGAGAAAAGAAGGGAAATGAAGAGAAAAGAGAGAAGAGAAAAGAGAAAAGAAGAGAAAAGAGGAAAATATAAAAGCGAAAAGGAGAGTACAGACGATAAAAGAGAAAATAAGAGAAAACTAAAGAAGAGAAAAGTGAAAAGAGAAATGAGAATATAGAAAACAAGAGAAAACAAACGAAAAGATAAAAGAAAAAAAGAGAAAAGTAGAGAAAAGAAGAGAAAAGAGAAAAGAAGAGAAAAGAGAAAAGAAGAGAAAAGAAGAGAAAAAAGAAAAGAGAAATGAGAAAAGAAGAGAATTAGAAAAGGAAAGAAGAGAAATGAAGAGAAAAGAGAAAAGAAGAGCAAACAAGAGAAATGAGAAAAGAAGAGAATTAGAAAAGGAAAGAAGAGAAATGAAGAGAAAAGAGAAAAGAAGAGAAAAGAAGAGCAAACAAGAGAAATGAGAAAAGAAGAGAAAAGAAGAGAAATGAAGAGAAAAGAAGAGAAAAGAGAAAAGAAGTGAAAAGAAGAGAAAAGAGAAAAGAAGAGAAAGGAAGCAAAAAGAATTAAAAGAGAAAAGAGAAAAGAAAGGAAGAGAAAGTAGTAAAGAGAAAAGAAGAGAACAGAAGAGAAAAGAAGAAAAAGGAGAAAAGAGTAAAGAAGAGAACAGAAGACAAAAGAAGAGAAAAGAGAAAATCAGAGAAAAAGGAAAAGAGAAAAGACGAGAACAGAAGAGAAAAGAAAAGAGTATAGAAGAGAAAAGAGAAAAGAGAAAAGAAGAGAAAAGAAGAGACAAGAGAACAGAAGATAAAAGAAGAGAAAAGAAGAGAAAAGTGAAAAGAAGAGAACAGAAGAGAAAGGAGATAAGAGAACACAGAAAAGAAGAGAAAAGAAAAGAAAACAGGAGAACAGTGAAAAGAAGAGAAAAGGAGCGAACAGAGAGTAAAGACAAAAGAGAAATGCAGTGAAATGAAAAGAGATAATAGCAAAGACAAAAGAAGAGAATAGAAGAAAAAAGAGAAAAGAGAAAAGAAGCGAAAAGAGAAAAGAGAAAAGAGAAAAGAAGTAAAAAGAGAAAAGATAAAAGAGGGGAAAAGACGGCAAAAGAAGAGAAAAGAGGAAAGAAGAGAAAAGAGAAAAGAAGAGAAAAGACAAAAGAGAAATGAAGAGAAAAGAGATAAGAGAAAAGAAGAGAAAAGAAGAATAAATGCAAAAGAAGAGAAAAGAGAAAAGAGATAAGAAGGGAAAAGAAGAGAAAAGAGAAAAGAGAAAAGTGAAAAGAGAAAAGAGAAAAGAGGAGAAAAGAAGTGTAAAGAAGAGAAAAGAGAAAAGAAAAGACAAAAGAGAAATGAAGAGAGAAGAGATAAGAGAAAAGAAGAGAAAAGAAGAATAAATGCAAAAGAAGAGAAAAGAGTAAAGAGATAAGAAGGGAAAAGAAGAGAAAAGAGAAAAGAGAAAAGTGAAAAGAGAAAAGAGAAAAGAGGAGAAAAGAAGTGTAAAGAAGAGAAAAGACAAAAGAGAAATGAAGAGAAAAGAGATAAGAGAAAAGAAGAGAAAACAAGAATAAATGCAAAAGAACAGAAAAGAGAAAAGAGATAAGAAGGGAAAAGAAAAGAAAAGAGAAAAGAGAAAAGTGAAAAGAGAAAAGAGAAAAGAGGAGAAAAGAAGTGTAAAGAAGAGATAAGAGAAAAGAAGAGAAAAGACAAAAGATAAATGAAGAGAAAAGAGATAAGAGAAAAGAAGAAAAAGAAGAATAAATGCAAAAGAAGAGAACAGAGAAAAGAAGAGAAAAGAGAAAAGAAGAGAAAAGAGAAAAGAGACAAGTGAAAAGAGAAAAGAGAAAAAAAGGAGAAAAGAAGTGTAAAGAAGAGAAAAGAGAAAAGAAGAGAAAAGACAAAAGAGAAATGAAGAGAAAAGAGATAAGAGAAAAGAAGAGAAAAGAAGAATAAATGCAAAAGAAGAGAAAAGAGAAAAGAGATAAGAAGGGAAAAGAAGAGAAAAGAGAAAAGAGAAAAGTGAAAAGAGAAAAGAGGAGAAAAGAAGTGTAAAGAAGAGAAAAGAGAAAAGAAGAGAAAAGACAAAAGATAAATGAAGAGAAAAGAGATAAGAGAAAAGAAGAGAAAAGAAGAATAAATGCAAAAGAAGAGAAGAGTAAAGAGATAAGAAGGGAAAAGAAGAGAAAAGAGAAAAGAGAAAAGTGAAAAGAGAAAAGAGAAAAGAGGAGAAAAGAAGTGTAAAGAAGAGAAAAGAGAAAAGAAGAGAAAAGACAAAAGAGAAATGAAGAGAAAAGAGATAAGAGAAAAGAAGAGAAAACAAGAATAAATGCAAAAGAAGAGAAAAGAGAAAAGAGATAAGAAGGGAAAAGAATAGAAAAGAGAAAAGAGAAAAGTGAAAAGAGAAAAGAGAAAAGAGGAGAAAAGAAGTGTAAAGAAGAGATAAGAGAAAAGAAGAGAAAAGACAAAAGATAAATGAAGAGAAAAGAGATAAGAGAAAAGAAGAAAAAGAAGAATAAATGCAAAAGAAGAGAACAGAGAAAAGAAGAGAAAAGAGAAAAGAAGAGAAAAGAGAAAAGAGACAAGTGAAAAGAGAAAAGAGAAAAGAGGAGAAAAGAAGTGTAAAGAAGAGAAAAGACAAAAGAGAAATGAAGAGAAAAGAGATAAGAGAAAAGAAGAGAAAAGAAGAATAAATGCAAAAGAAGAGAAAAGAGAAAAGAGATAAGAAGGGAAAAGAAGAGAAAAGTGAAAAGAAGAGAAAAGAGAAAAGAGAAAAGAGGAGAAAAGAAGTGTAAAGAAGAGATAAGAGAAAAGAAGAGAAAAGACAAAAGATAAATGAAGAGAAAAGAGATAAGAGAAAAGAAGAGAAAAGAAGAATAAATGCAAAAGAAGAGAAAAGAGAAAAGAAGAGAATTAGAAAAGGAAAGAAGAGAAATGAAGAGAAAAGAGAAAAGAAGAGCAAACAAGAGAAATGAGAAAAGAAGAGAAAAGAAGAGAAATGAAGAGAAAAGAAGAGAAAAGAGAAAAGAAGTGAAAAGAAGAGAAACGAGAAAAGAAGAGAAAGGAAGCAAAAAGAATTAAAAGAGAAAAGAGAAAAGAAAAGAAGAGAAAGGAGTAAAGAGAAAAGAAGAGAACAGAAGAGAAAAGAAGAGAAAAGAGAAAATCAGAGAAAAAGGAAAAGAGAAAAGACGAGAACAGAAGAGAAAAGAAAAGAGTATAGAAGAGAAAAGAGAAAAGAGAAAAGAAGAGAAAAGAAGAGACAAGAGAAAAGAAGAGAACAGAAGAGAAAAGAAGAGAAAAGAAGAGAAAAGTGAAAAGAAGAGAACAGAAGAGAAAGGAGATAAGAGAACACAGAAAAGAAGAGAAAAGAAAAGAAAACAGGAGAACAGTGAAAAGAAGAGAAAAGGAGCGAACAGAGAGTAAAGACAAAAGAGAAATGCAGTGAAATGAAGAGAAAAGAGATAATAGCAAAGACAAAAGAAGAGAATAGAAGAAAAAAGAGAAAAGAGAAAAGAAGCGAAAAGAGAAAAGAGAAAAGTAGAGAAAAGAAGAGAATAGAGATACGAGAAAAGGGAAAAGAAGAGAAAAGAGGAAAGAGATAAGAAGAGAAAAGATGAGAAAAGAAAAAAGAGAAAAGAAGTAAAAAGAGAAAAGATAAAAGAGGGGAAAAGACGGCAAAAGAAGAGAAAAGAGGAAAGAAGAGAAAAGAGAAAAGAAGAGAAAAGACAAAAGAGAAATGAAGAGAAAAGAGATAAGAGAAAAGAAGAGAAAAGAAGAATAAATGCAAAAGAAGAGAAAAGAGAAAAGAGATAAGAAGGGAAAAGAAGAGAAAAGAGAAAAGAGAAAAGTGAAAAGAGAAAAGAGAAAAGAGGAGAAAAGAAGTGTAAAGAAGAGAAAAGAGAAAAGAAGAGAAAAGACAAAAGAGAAATGAAGAGAAAAGAGATAAGAGAAAAGAAGAGAAAAGAAGAATAAATGCAAAAGAAGAGAAAAGAGATAAGAAGGGAAAAGAAGAGAAAAGAGAAAAGAGAAAAGTGAAAAGAGAAAAGAGAAAAGAGGAGAAAACAAGTGTAAAGAAGAGATAAGAGAAAAGAAGAGAAAAGACAAAAGAGAAATGAAGAGAAAAGAGATAAGAGAAAAGAAGAGAAAAGAAGAATAAATGCAAAAGAAGAGAACAGAGAAAAGAAGAGAAAAGAGAAAAGAAGAGAAAAGAGACAAGTGAAAAGAGAAAAGAGAAAAGAGAAAAGAGGAGAAAAGAAGTGTAAAGAAGAGAAAAGAGAAAAGAAGAGAAAAGACAAAAGAGAAATGAAGAGAAAAGAGATAAGAGAAAAGAAGAGAAAAGAAGAATAAATGCAAAAGAAGAGAAAAGAGAAAAGAGATAAGAAGGGAAAAGAAGAGAAAAGAGAAAAGAGAAAAGTGAAAAGAGAAAAGAGAAAAGAGGAGAAAAGAAGTGTAAAGAAGAGATAAGAGAAAAGAAGAGAAAAGACAAAAGAGAAATGAAGAGAAAAGAGATAAGAGAAAAGAAGAGAAAAGAAGAATAAATGCAAAAGAAGAGAAAAGAGAAAAGAAGAGAAAAGAGAAAAGAAGAGAAAAGAAGAATAAATGCAAAAGAAGAGAAAAGAGAAAAGAGATAAGAAGGGAAAAGAAGAGAAAAGAGAAATGAGAAAAGAAGAGAAAACAAGAGAAAAGAGAAAAGAAGAGATAAGAGAAAAGAGAAAGTGGTAAAGCAGAGAAAACAAGAGAAAAGAGAAAAGGGAAATGAAGAGAAAAGAAGAGAGAAGAGAAAGGAGAAAAGAAGAGAAAACAAGAGAAAAGAGAAAAGAAGTGAAAAGACAAGAAGAGTAAAGAGAAAAGATAAAATAAGAGAAAAGAAGGGAAATGAAGAGAAAAGAGAGAAGAGAAAAGAGAAAAGAAGAGAAAAGAGGAAAATATAAAAGCGAAAAGGAGAGTACAGACGATAAAAGAGAAAATAAGAGAAAACTAAAGAAGAGAAAAGTGAAAAGAGAAATGAGAATATAGAAAACAAGAGAAAACAAACGAAAAGATAAAAGAAAAAAAGAGAAAAGTAGAGAAAAGAAGAGAAAAGAGAAAAGAAGAGAAAAGAGAAAAGAAGAGAAAAGAAGAGAAAAAAGAAAAGAGAAATGAGAAAAGAAGAGAATTAGAAAAGGAAAGAAGAGAAATGAAGAGAAAAGAGAAAAGAAGAGCAAACAAGAGAAATGAGAAAAGAAGAGAATTAGAAAAGGAAAGAAGAGAAATGAAGAGAAAAGAGAAAAGAAGAGAAAAGAAGAGCAAACAAGAGAAATGAGAAAAGAAGAGAAAAGAAGAGAAATGAAGAGAAAAGAAGAGAAAAGAGAAAAGAAGTGAAAAGAAGAGAAAAGAGAAAAGAAGAGAAAGGAAGCAAAAAGAATTAAAAGAGAAAAGAGAAAAGAAAGGAAGAGAAAGTAGTAAAGAGAAAAGAAGAGAACAGAAGAGAAAAGAAGAAAAAGGAGAAAAGAGTAAAGAAGAGAACAGAAGACAAAAGAAGAGAAAAGAGAAAATCAGAGAAAAAGGAAAAGAGAAAAGACGAGAACAGAAGAGAAAAGAAAAGAGTATAGAAGAGAAAAGAGAAAAGAGAAAAGAAGAGAAAAGAAGAGACAAGAGAACAGAAGAGAAAAGAAGAGAAAAGAAGAGAAAAGTGAAAAGAAGAGAAAAGACAAAAGAGAAATGAAGAGAAAAGAGATAAGAGAAAAGAAGAGAAAAGAAGAATAAATGCAAAAGAAGAGAAAAGAGAAAAGAGATAAGAAGGGAAAAGAAGAGAAAAGAGAAAAGAGAAAAGTGAAAAGAGAAAAGAGAAAAGAGGAGAAAAGAAGTGTAAAGAAGAGATAAGAGAAAAGAAGAGAAAAGACAAAAGAGAAATGAAGAGAAAAGAGATAAGAGAAAAGAAGAGAAAAGAAGAATAAATGCAAAAGAAGAGAAAAGAGAAAAGAAGAGAAAAGAGAAAAGAAGAGAAAAGAAGAATAAATGCAAAAGAAGAGAAAAGAGAAAAGAGATAAGAAGGGAAAAGAAGAGAAAAGAGAAATGAGAAAAGAAGAGAAAACAAGAGAAAAGAGAAAAGAAGAGATAAGAGAAAAGAGAAAGTGGTAAAGCAGAGAAAACAAGAGAAAAGAGAAAAGGGAAATGAAGAGAAAAGAAGAGAGAAGAGAAAGGAGAAAAGAAGAGAAAACAAGAGAAAAGAGAAAAGAAGTGAAAAGACAAGAAGAGTAAAGAGAAAAGATAAAATAAGAGAAAAGAAGGGAAATGAAGAGAAAAGAGAGAAGAGAAAAGAGAAAAGAAGAGAAAAGAGGAAAATATAAAAGCGAAAAGGAGAGTACAGACGATAAAAGAGAAAATAAGAGAAAACTAAAGAAGAGAAAAGTGAAAAGAGAAATGAGAATATAGAAAACAAGAGAAAACAAACGAAAAGATAAAAGAAAAAAAGAGAAAAGTAGAGAAAAGAAGAGAAAAGAGAAAAGAAGAGAAAAGAGAAAAGAAGAGAAAAGAAGAGAAAAAAGAAAAGAGAAATGAGAAAAGAAGAGAATTAGAAAAGGAAAGAAGAGAAATGAAGAGAAAAGAGAAAAGAAGAGCAAACAAGAGAAATGAGAAAAGAAGAGAATTAGAAAAGGAAAGAAGAGAAATGAAGAGAAAAGAGAAAAGAAGAGAAAAGAAGAGCAAACAAGAGAAATGAGAAAAGAAGAGAAAAGAAGAGAAATGAAGAGAAAAGAAGAGAAAAGAGAAAAGAAGTGAAAAGAAGAGAAAAGAGAAAAGAAGAGAAAGGAAGCAAAAAGAATTAAAAGAGAAAAGAGAAAAGAAAGGAAGAGAAAGTAGTAAAGAGAAAAGAAGAGAACAGAAGAGAAAAGAAGAAAAAGGAGAAAAGAGTAAAGAAGAGAACAGAAGACAAAAGAAGAGAAAAGAGAAAATCAGAGAAAAAGGAAAAGAGAAAAGACGAGAACAGAAGAGAAAAGAAAAGAGTATAGAAGAGAAAAGAGAAAAGAGAAAAGAAGAGAAAAGAAGAGACAAGAGAACAGAAGAGAAAAGAAGAGAAAAGAAGAGAAAAGTGAAAAGAAGAGAACAGAAGAGAAAGGAGATAAGAGAACACAGAAAAGAAGAGAAAAGAAAAGAAAACAGGAGAACAGTGAAAAGAAGAGAAAAGGAGCGAACAGAGAGTAAAGACAAAAGAGAAATGCAGTGAAATGAAAAGAGATAATAGCAAAGACAAAAGAAGAGAATAGAAGAAAAAAGAGAAAAGAGAAAAGAAGCGAAAAGAGAAAAGAGAAAAGAGAAAAGAAGTAAAAAGAGAAAAGATAAAAGAGGGGAAAAGACGGCAAAAGAAGAGAAAAGAGGAAAGAAGAGAAAAGAGAAAAGAAGAGAAAAGACAAAAGAGAAATGAAGAGAAAAGAGATAAGAGAAAAGAAGAGAAAAGAAGAATAAATGCAAAAGAAGAGAAAAGAGAAAAGAGATAAGAAGGGAAAAGAAGAGAAAAGAGAAAAGAGAAAAGTGAAAAGAGAAAAGAGAAAAGAGGAGAAAAGAAGTGTAAAGAAGAGAAAAGAGAAAAGAAAAGACAAAAGAGAAATGAAGAGAGAAGAGATAAGAGAAAAGAAGAGAAAAGAAGAATAAATGCAAAAGAAGAGAAAAGAGTAAAGAGATAAGAAGGGAAAAGAAGAGAAAAGAGAAAAGAGAAAAGTGAAAAGAGAAAAGAGAAAAGAGGAGAAAAGAAGTGTAAAGAAGAGAAAAGACAAAAGAGAAATGAAGAGAAAAGAGATAAGAGAAAAGAAGAGAAAACAAGAATAAATGCAAAAGAACAGAAAAGAGAAAAGAGATAAGAAGGGAAAAGAAAAGAAAAGAGAAAAGAGAAAAGTGAAAAGAGAAAAGAGAAAAGAGGAGAAAAGACAAAAGATAAATGAAGAGAAAAGAGATAAGAGAAAAGAAGAAAAAGAAGAATAAATGCAAAAGAAGAGAACAGAGAAAAGAAGAGAAAAGAGATAAGAAGAGAAAAGAGAAAAGAGACAAGTGAAAAGAGAAAAGAGAAAAGAGGAGAAAAGAAGTGTAAAGAAGAGAAAAGAGAAAAGAAGAGAAAAGACAAAAGAGAAATGAAGAGAAAAGAGATAAGAGAAAAGAAGAGAAAAGAAGAATAAATGCAAAAGAAGAGAAAAGAGAAAAGAGATAAGAAGGGAAAAGAAGAGAAAAGAGAAAAGAGAAAAGTGAAAAGAGAAAAGAGGAGAAAAGAAGTGTAAAGAAGAGAAAAGAGAAAAGAAGAGAAAAGACAAAAGATAAATGAAGAGAAAAGAGATAAGAGAAAAGAAGAGAAAAGAAGAATAAATGCAAAAGAAGAGAAAAGAGAAAAGAAAAGAAGAGAAAGGAGTAAAGAGAAAAGAAGAGAACAGAAGAGAAAAGAAGAGAAAAGAGAAAATCAGAGAAAAAGGAAAAGAGAAAAGACGAGAACAGAAGAGAAAAGAAAAGAGTATAGAAGAGAAAAGAGAAAAGAGAAAAGAAGAGAAAAGAAGAGACAAGAGAAAAGAAGAGAACAGAAGAGAAAAGAAGAGAAAAGAAGAGAAAAGTGAAAAGAAGAGAACAGAAGAGAAAGGAGATAAGAGAACACAGAAAAGAAGAGAAAAGAAAAGAAAACAGGAGAACAGTGAAAAGAAGAGAAAAGGAGCGAACAGAGAGTAAAGACAAAAGAGAAATGCAGTGAAATGAAGAGAAAAGAGATAATAGCAAAGACAAAAGAAGAGAATAGAAGAAAAAAGAGAAAAGAGAAAAGAAGCGAAAAGAGAAAAGAGAAAAGTAGAGAAAAGAAGAGAATAGAGATACGAGAAAAGGGAAAAGAAGAGAAAAGAGGAAAGAGATAAGAAGAGAAAAGATGAGAAAAGAAAAAAGAGAAAAGAAGTAAAAAGAGAAAAGATAAAAGAGGGGAAAAGACGGCAAAAGAAGAGAAAAGAGGAAAGAAGAGAAAAGAGAAAAGAAGAGAAAAGACAAAAGAGAAATGAAGAGAAAAGAGATAAGAGAAAAGAAGAGAAAAGAAGAATAAATGCAAAAGAAGAGAAAAGAGAAAAGAGATAAGAAGGGAAAAGAAGAGAAAAGAGAAAAGAGAAAAGTGAAAAGAGAAAAGAGAAAAGAGGAGAAAAGAAGTGTAAAGAAGAGAAAAGAGAAAAGAAGAGAAAAGACAAAAGAGAAATGAAGAGAAAAGAGATAAGAGAAAAGAAGAGAAAAGAAGAATAAATGCAAAAGAAGAGAAAAGAGATAAGAAGGGAAAAGAAGAGAAAAGAGAAAAGAGAAAAGTGAAAAGAGAAAAGAGAAAAGAGGAGAAAACAAGTGTAAAGAAGAGATAAGAGATAAAGAAGAGAAAAGACAAAAGATAAATGAAGAGAAAAGAGATAAGAGAAAAGAAGAGAAAAGAAGAATAAATGCAAAAGAAGAGAACAGAGAAAAGAAGAGAAAAGAGAAAAGAAGAGAAAAGAGACAAGTGAAAAGAGAAAAGAGAAAAGAGAAAAGAGGAGAAAAGAAGTGTAAAGAAGAGAAAAGAGAAAAGAAGAGAAAAGACAAAAGAGAAATGAAGAGAAAAGAGATAAGAGAAAAGAAGAATAAATGCAAAAGAAGAGAAAAGAGAAAAGAAGAGAAAAGAGAAAAGAAGAGAAAAGAAGAATAAATGCAAAAGAAGAGAAAAGAGAAAAGAGATAAGAAGGGAAAAGAAGAGAAAAGAGAAATGAGAAAAGAAGAGAAAACAAGAGAAAAGAGAAAAGAAGAGATAAGAGAAAAGAGAAAGTGGTAAAGCAGAGAAAACAAGAGAAAAGAGAAAAGGGAAATGAAGAGAAAAGAAGAGAGAAGAGAAAGGAGAAAAGAAGAGAAAACAAGAGAAAAGAGAAAAGAAGTGAAAAGACAAGAAGAGTAAAGAGAAAAGATAAAATAAGAGAAAAGAAGGGAAATGAAGAGAAAAGAGAGAAGAGAAAAGAGAAAAGAAGAGAAAAGAGGAAAATATAAAAGCGAAAAGGAGAGTACAGACGATAAAAGAGAAAATAAGAGAAAACTAAAGAAGAGAAAAGTGAAAAGAGAAATGAGAATATAGAAAACAAGAGAAAACAAACGAAAAGATAAAAGAAAAAAAGAGAAAAGTAGAGAAAAGAAGAGAAAAGAGAAAAGAAGAGAAAAGAGAAAAGAAGAGAACAGACGACAAAAGAAGAGAAAAGAGAAAATCAGAGAAAAAGGAAAAGAGAAAAGCCGAGAACAGAAGAGAAAAGAAAAGAGTATAGAAGAGAAAAGAGAAAAGAGAAAAGAAGAGAAAAGAAGAGACAAGAGAAAAGAAGAGAACAGAAGAGAAAAGAAGAGAAAAGTGAAAAGAAGAGAACAGAAGAGAAAGGAGATAAGAGAACACAGAAAAGAAGAGAAAAGAAAAGAAAACAGGAGAACAGTGAAAAGAAGAGAAAAGGAGCGAACAGAGAGTAAAGACAAAAGAGAAATGCAGTGAAATGAAGAGAAAAGAGATAATAGCAAAGACAAAAGAAGAGAATAGAAGAAAAAAGAGAAAAGAGAAAAGAAGCGAAAAGAGAAAAGAGAAAAGTAGAGAAAAGAAGAGAATAGAGATACGAGAAAAGGGAAAAGAAGAGAAAAGAGGAAAGAGATAAGAAGAGAAAAGATGAGAAAAGAAAAAAGAGAAAAGAAGTAAAAAGAGAAAAGATAAAAGAGGGGAAAAGACGGCAAAAGAAGAGAAAAGAGGAAAGAAGAGAAAAGAGAAAAGAAGAGAAAAGACAAAAGAGAAATGAAGAGAAAAGAGATAAGAGAAAAGAAGAGAAAAGAAGAATAAATGCAAAAGAAGAGAAAAGAGAAAAGAGATAAGAAGGGAAAAGAAGAGAAAAGAGAAAAGAGAAAAGTGTAAAGAGAAAAGAGAAAAGAGGAGAAAAGAAGTGTAAAGAAGAGAAAAGTGAAAAGAAAAGACAAAAGAGAAATGAAGAGAGAAGAGATAAGAGAAAAGAAGAGAAAAGAAGAATAAATGCAAAAGAAGAGAAAAGAGTAAAGAGATAAGAAGGGAAAAGAAGAGAAAAGAGAAACGAGAAAAGTGAAAAGAGAAAAGAGGAGAAAAGAAGTGTAAAGAAGAGATAAGAGAAAAGAAGAGAAAAGACAAAAGATAAATGAAGAGAAAAGAGATAAGAGAAAAGAAGAGAAAAGAGATAAGAGAAAAGAGATAAGAAGGGAAAAGAAGAGAAAAGAGAAAAGAGAAAAGTGAAAAGAGAAAAGAGGAGAAAAGAAGTGTAAAGAAGAGAAAAGAGAAAAGAAGAGAAAAGACAAAAGATAAATGAAGAGAAAAGAGATAAGAGAAAAGAAGAGAAAAGAAGAATAAATGCAAAAGAAGAGAAAAGAGAAAAGAAGAGAATTAGAAAAGGAAAGAAGAGAAATGAAGAGAAAAGAGAAAAGAAGAGCAAACAAGAGAAATGAGAAAAGAAGAGAAAAGAAGAGAAATGAAGAGAAAAGAAGAGAAAAGAGAAAAGAAGTGAAAAGAAGAGAAACGAGAAAAGAAGAGAAAGGAAGCAAAAAGAATTAAAAGAGAAAAGAGAAAAGAAAAGAAGAGAAAGGAGTAAAGAGAAAAGAAGAGAACAGAAGAGAAAAGAAGAGAAAAGAGAAAATCAGAGAAAAAGGAAAAGAGAAAAGACGAGAACAGAAGAGAAAAGAAAAGAGTATAGAAGAGAAAAGAGAAAAGAGAAAAGAAGAGAAAAGAAGAGACAAGAGAAAAGAAGAGAACAGAAGAGAAAAGAAGAGAAAAGAAGAGAAAAGTGAAAAGAAGAGAACAGAAGAGAAAGGAGATAAGAGAACACAGAAAAGAAGAGAAAAGAAAAGAAAACAGGAGAACAGTGAAAAGAAGAGAAAAGGAGCGAACAGAGAGTAAAGACAAAAGAGAAATGCAGTGAAATGAAGAGAAAAGAGATAATAGCAAAGACAAAAGAAGAGAATAGAAGAAAAAAGAGAAAAGAGAAAAGAAGCGAAAAGAGAAAAGAGAAAAGTAGAGAAAAGAAGAGAATAGAGATACGAGAAAAGGGAAAAGAAGAGAAAAGAGGAAAGAGATAAGAAGAGAAAAGATGAGAAAAGAAAAAAGAGAAAAGAAGTAAAAAGAGAAAAGATAAAAGAGGGGAAAAGACGGCAAAAGAAGAGAAAAGAGGAAAGAAGAGAAAAGAGAAAAGAAGAGAAAAGACAAAAGAGAAATGAAGAGAAAAGAGATAAGAGAAAAGAAGAGAAAAGAAGAATAAATGCAAAAGAAGAGAAAAGAGAAAAGAGATAAGAAGGGAAAAGAATAGAAAAGAGAAAAGAGAAAAGTGAAAAGAGAAAAGAGAAAAGAGGAGAAAAGAAGTGTAAAGAAGAGAAAAGAGAAAAGAAGAGAAAAGACAAAAGAGAAATGAAGAGAAAAGAGATAAGAGAAAAGAAGAGAAAAGAAGAATAAATGCAAAAGAAGAGAAAAGAGATAAGAAGGGAAAAGAAGAGAAAAGAGAAAAGAGAAAAGTGAAAAGAGAAAAGAGAAAAGAGGAGAAAACAAGTGTAAAGAAGAGATAAGAGAAAAGAAGAGAAAAGACAAAAGAGAAATGAAGAGAAAAGAGATAAGAGAAAAGAAGAGAAAAGAAGAATAAATGCAAAAGAAGAGAACAGAGAAAAGAAGAGAAAAGAGAAAAGAAGAGAAAAGAGACAAGTGAAAAGAGAAAAGAGAAAAGAGAAAAGAGGAGAAAAGAAGTGTAAAGAAGAGAAAAGAGAAAAGAAGAGAAAAGACAAAAGAGAAATGAAGAGAAAAGAGATAAGAGAAAAGAAGAGAAAAGAAGAATAAATGCAAAAGAAGAGAAAAGAGAAAAGAGATAAGAAGGGAAAAGAAGAGAAAAGAGAAAAGAGAAAAGTGAAAAGAGAAAAGAGAAAAGAGGAGAAAAGAAGTGTAAAGAAGAGATAAGAGAAAAGAAGAGAAAAGACAAAAGAGAAATGAAGAGAAAAGAGATAAGAGAAAAGAAGAGAAAAGAAGAATAAATGCAAAAGAAGAGAAAAGAGAAAAGAAGAGAAAAGAGAAAAGAAGAGAAAAGAAGAATAAATGCAAAAGAAGAGAAAAGAGAAAAGAGATAAGAAGGGAAAAGAAGAGAAAAGAGAAATGAGAAAAGAAGAGAAAACAAGAGAAAAGAGAAAAGAAGAGATAAGAGAAAAGAGAAAGTGGTAAAGCAGAGAAAACAAGAGAAAAGAGAAAAGGGAAATGAAGAGAAAAGAAGAGAGAAGAGAAAGGAGAAAAGAAGAGAAAACAAGAGAAAAGAGAAAAGAAGTGAAAAGACAAGAAGAGTAAAGAGAAAAGATAAAATAAGAGAAAAGAAGGGAAATGAAGAGAAAAGAGAGAAGAGAAAAGAGAAAAGAAGAGAAAAGAGGAAAATATAAAAGCGAAAAGGAGAGTACAGACGATAAAAGAGAAAATAAGAGAAAACTAAAGAAGAGAAAAGTGAAAAGAGAAATGAGAATATAGAAAACAAGAGAAAACAAACGAAAAGATAAAAGAAAAAAAGAGAAAAGTAGAGAAAAGAAGAGAAAAGAGAAAAGAAGAGAAAAGAGAAAAGAAGAGAAAAGAAGAGAATTTAGAAAAGAGAAATGAGAAAAGAAGAGAATTAGAAAAGGAAAGAAGAGAAATGAAGAGAAAAGAGAAAAGAAGAGCAAACAAGAGAAATGAGAAAAGAAGAGAATTAGAAAAGGAAAGAAGAGAAATGAAGAGAAAAGAGAAAAGAAGAGAAAAGAAGAGCAAACAAGAGAAATGAGAAAAGAAGAGAAAAGAAGAGAAATGAAGAGAAAAGAAGAGAAAAGAGAAAAGAAGTGAAAAGAAGAGAAAAGAGAAAAGAAGAGAAAGGAAGCAAAAAGAATTAAAAGAGAAAAGAGAAAAGAAAGGAAGAGAAAGTAGTAAAGAGAAAAGAAGAGAACAGAAGAGAAAAGAAGAAAAAGGAGAAAAGAGTAAAGAAGAGAACAGAAGACAAAAGAAGAGAAAAGAGAAAATCAGAGAAAAAGGAAAAGAGAAAAGACGAGAACAGAAGAGAAAAGAACAGAGTATAGAAGAGAAAAGAGAAAAGAGAAATGAAGAGAAAAGAAGAGACAAGAGAACAGAAGAGAAAAGAAGAGAAAAGAAGAGAAAAGTGAAAAGAAGAGAACAGAAGAGAAAGGAGATAAGAGAACACAGAAAAGAAGAGAAAAGAAAAGAAAACAGGAGAACAGTGAAAAGAAGAGAAAAGGAGCGAACAGAGAGTAAAGACAAAAGAGAAATGCAGTGAAATGAAAAGAGATAATAGCAAAGACAAAAGAAGAGAATAGAAGAAAAAAGAGAAAAGAGAAAAGAAGCGAAAAGAGAAAAGAGAAAAGGGAAAAGAAGAGAAAAGAGGAAAGAGATAAGAAGAGAAAAGATGAGAAAAGAAAAAGAGAAAAGAAGTAAAAAGAGAAAAGATAAAAGAGGGGAAAAGACGGCAAAAGAAGAGAAAAGAGGAAAGAAGAGAAAAGAGAAAAGAAGAGAAAAGACAAAAGAGAAATGAAGAGAAAAGAGATAAGAGAAAAGAAGAGAAAAGAAGAATAAATGCAAAAGAAGAGAAAAGAGAAAAGAGATAAGAAGGAAAAAGAAGAGAAAAGCGAAAAGAGAAAAGTGAAAAGAGAAAAGAGAAACGAGTAGAAAAGAAGAGAAAAGAGAAAAGAAGAGAAAAGACAAAAGAGAAATGAAGAGAAAAGAGATAAGAGAAAAGAAGAGAAAAGAAGACTAAATGCAAAAGAAGAGAAAAGAGAAAAGAGATAAGAAGGGAAAAGAAGAGAAAAGAGAAAAGAGAAAAGTGAAAAGAGAAAAGAGAAAAGAGGAGAAAACAAGTGTAAAGAAGAGATAAGAGAAAAGAAGAGAAAAGACAAAAGATAAATGAAGAGAAAAGAGATAAGAGAAAAGAAGAGAAAAGAAGAATAAATGCAAAAGAAGAGAACAGAGAAAAGAAGAGAAAAGAGAAAAGAAGAGAAAAGAGACAAGTGAAAAGAGAAAAGAGAAAAGAGAAAAGAGGAGAAAAGAAGTGTAAAGAAGATAATAGAGAAAAGAAGAGAAAAGACAAAAGAGAAATGAAGAGAAAAGAGATAAGAGAAAAGAAGAGAAAAGAAGAATAAATGCAAAAGAAGAGAAAAGAGAAAAGAAGAGAAAAGAGAAAAGAAGAGAAAAGAAGAATAAATGCAAAAGAAGAGAAAAGAGAAAAGAGATAAGAAGGGAAAAGAAGAGAAAAGAGAAATGAGAAAAGAAGAGAAAACAAGAGGAAAGAGAAAAGAAGAGATAAGAGAAAAGAGAAAGTGGTAAAGCAGAGAAAACAAGAGAAAAGAGAAAAGGGAAATGAAGAGAAAAGAAGAGCGAAGAGAAAGGAGAAAAGAAGAGAAAACAAGAGAAAAGAGAAAAGAAGTGAAAAGACAAGAAGAGTAAAGAGAAAAGATAAAATAAGAGAAAAGAAGGGAAATGAAGAGAAAAGAGAGAAGAGAAAAGAGAAAAGAAGAGAAAAGAGGAAAATATAAAAGCGAAAAGGAGAGTACAGACGATAAAAGAGAAAATAAGAGAAAACTAAAGAAGAGAAAAGTGAAAAGAGAAATGAGAATATAGAAAACAAGAGAAAACAAACGAAAAGATAAAAGAAAAAAAGAGAAAAGTAGAGAAAAGAAGAGAAAAGAGAAAAGAAGAGAAAAGAAGAGAAAAAAGAAAAGAGAAATGAGAAAAGAAGAGAATTAGAAAAGGAAAGAAGAGAAATGAAGAGAAAAGAAAAAAGAAGAGCAAACAAGAGAAATGAGAAAAGAAGAGAATTAGAAAAGGAAAGAAGAGAAATGAAGAGAAAAGAGAAAAGAAGATAAAAGAAGAGCAAACAAGAGAAATGAGAAAAGAAGAGAAAAGAAGAGAAATGAAGAGAAAAGAAGAGAAAAGAGAAAAGAAGTGAAAAGAAGAGAAAAGAGAAAAGAAGAGAAAGGAAGCAAAAAGAATTAAAAGAGAAAAGAGAAAAGAAAGGAAGAGAAAGTAGTAAAGAGAAAAGAAGAGAACAGAAGAGAAAAGAAGAAAAAGGAGAAAAGAGTAAAGAAGAGAACAGAAGACAAAAGAAGAGAAAAGAGAAAATCAGAGAAAAAGGAAAAGAGAAAAGACGAGAACAGAAGAGAAAAGAAAAGAGTATAGAAGAGAAAAGAGAAAAGAGAAAAGAAGAGAAAAGAAGAGACAAGAGAACAGAAGAGAAAAGAAGAGAAAAGAAGAGAAAAGTGAAAAGAAGAGAACAGAAGAGAAAGGAGATAAGAGAACACAGAAAAGAAGAGAAAAGAAAAGAAAACAGGAGAACAGTGAAAAGAAGAGAAAAGGAGCGAACAGAGAGTAAAGACAAAAGAGAAATGCAGTGAAATGAAAAGAGATAATAGCAAAGACAAAAGAAGAGCATAGAAGAAAAAAGAGAAAAGAGAAAAGAAGCGAAAAGAGAAAAGAGAAAAGGGAAAAGAAGAGAAAAGAGGAAAGAGATAAGAAGAGAAAAGATGAGAAAAGAAAAAAGAGAAAAGAAGTAAAAAGAGAAAAGATAAAAGAGGGGAAAAGACGGCAAAAGAAGAGAAAAGGGGAAAGAAGAGAAAAGAGAAAAGAAGAGAAAAGACAAAAGAGAAATGAAGAGAAAAGAGATAAGAGAAAAGAAGAGAAAAGAAGAATAAATGCAAAAGAAGAGAAAAGAGAAAAGAGATAAGAAGGGAAAAGAAGAGAAAAGAGAAAAGAGAAAAGTGAAAAGAGAAAAGAGAAAAGAGGAGAAAAGAAGTGTAAAGAAGAGAAAAGAGAAAAGAAAAGACAAAAGAGAAATGAAGAGAGAATAGATAAGAGAAAAGAAGAGAAAAGAAGAATAAATGCAAAAGAAGAGAAAAGAGTAAAGAGATAAGAAGGGAAAAGAAGAGAAAAGAGAAAAGAGAAAAGTGAAAAGAGAAAAGAGAAAAGAGGAGAAAAGAAGTGTAAAGAAGAGAAAAGAGAAAAGAAGAGAAAAGACAAAAGAGAAATGAAGAGAAAAGAGATAAGAGAAAAGAAGAGAAAAGAAGAATAAATGCAAAAGAAGAGAAAAGAGAAAAGAGATAAGAAGGGAAAAGAATAGAAAAGAGAAAAGAGAAAAGTGAAAAGAGAAAAGAGAAAAGAGGAGAAAAGAAGTGTAAAGAAGAGATAAGAGAAAAGAAGAGAAAAGACAAAAGATAAATGAAGAGAAAAGAGATAAGAGAAAAGAAGAAAAAGAAGAATAAATGCAAAAGAAGAGAACAGAGAAAAGAAGAGAAAAGAGAAAAGAAGAGAAAAGAGAAAAGAGACAAGTGAAAAGAGAAAAGAGAAAAGAGGAGAAAAGAAGTGTAAAGAAGAGAAAAGAGAAAAGAAGAGAAAAGACAAAAGAGAAATGAAGAGAAAAGAGATAAGAGAAAAGAAGAGAAAAGAAGAATAAATGCAAAAGAAGAGAAAAGAGAAAAGAGATAAGAAGGGAAAAGAAGAGAAAAGAGAAAAGAGAAAAGTGAAAAGAGAAAAGAGGAGAAAAGAAGTGTAAAGAAGAGATAAGAGAAAAGAAGAGAAAAGACAAAAGATAAATGAAGAGAAAAGAGATAAGAGAAAAGAAGAGAAAAGAAGAATAAATGCAAAAGAAGAGAAAAGAGAAAAGAAGAGAATTAGAAAAGGAAAGAAGAGAAATGAAGAGAAAAGAGAAAAGAAGAGCAAACAAGAGAAATGAGAAAAGAAGAGAAAAGAAGAGAAATGAAGAGAAAAGAAGAGAAAAGAGAAAAGAAGTGAAAAGAAGAGAAACGAGAAAAGAAGAGAAAGGAAGCAAAAAGAATTAAAAGAGTAAAGAGAAAAGAAAAGAAGAGAAAGGAGTAAAGAGAAAAGAAGAGAACAGAAGAGAAAAGAAGAGAAAAGAGAAAATCAGAGAAAAAGGAAAAGAGAAAAGACGAGAACAGAAGAGAAAAGAAAAGAGTATAGAAGAGAAAAGAGAAAAGAGAAAAGAAGAGAAAAGAAGAGACAAGAGAAAAGAAGAGAACAGAAGAGAAAAGAAGAGAAAAGAAGAGAAAAGTGAAAAGAAGAGAACAGAAGAGAAAGGAGATAAGAGAACACAGAAAAGAAGAGAAAAGAAAAGAAAACAGGAGAACAGTGAAAAGAAGAGAAAAGGAGCGAACAGAGAGTAAAGACAAAAGAGAAATGCAGTGAAATGAAGAGAAAAGAGATAATAGCAAAGACAAAAGAAGAGAATAGAAGAAAAAAGAGAAAAGAGAAAAGAAGCGAAAAGAGAAAAGAGAAAAGTAGAGAAAAGAAGAGAATAGAGATACGAGAAAAGGGAAAAGAAGAGAAAAGAGGATAGAGATAAGAAGAGAAAAGATGAGAAAAGAAAAAAGAGAAAAGAAGTAAAAAGAGAAAAGATAAAAGAGGGGAAAAGACGGCAAAAGAAGAGAAAAGAGGAAAGAAGAGAAAAGAGAAAAGAAGAGAAAAGACAAAAGAGAAATGAAGAGAAAAGAGATAAGAGAAAAGAAGAGAAAAGAAGAATAAATGCAAAAGAAGAGAAAAGAGAAAAGAGATAAGAAGGGAAAAGAAGAGAAAAGAGAAAAGAGAAAAGTGAAAAGAGAAAAGAGAAAAGAGGAGAAAAGAAGTGTAAAGAAGAGAAAAGAGAAAAGAAGAGAAAAGACAAAAGAGAAATGAAGAGAAAAGAGATAAGAGAAAAGAAGAGAAAAGAAGAATAAATGCAAAAGAAGAGAAAAGAGAAAAGAGATAAGAAGGGAAAAGAATAGAAAAGAGAAAAGAGAAAAGTGAAAAGAGAAAAGAGGAGAAAAGAAGTGTAAAGAAGAGATAAGAGAAAAGAAGAGAAAAGACAAAAGATAAATGAAGAGAAAAGAGATAAGAGAAAAGAAGAGAAAAGAGATAAGAGAAAAGAGATAAGAAGGGAAAAGAAGAGAAAAGAGAAAAGAGAAAAGTGAAAAGAGAAAAGAGGAGAAAAGAAGTGTAAAGAAGAGAAATGAGAAAAGAAGAGAAAAGACAAAAGATAAATGAAGAGAAAAGAGATAAGAGAAAAGAAGAGAAAAGAAGAATAAATGCAAAAGAAGAGAAAAGAGAAAAGAAGAGAATTAGAAAAGGAAAGAAGAGAAATGAAGAGAAAAGAGAAAAGAAGAGCAAACAAGAGAAATGAGAAAAGAAGAGAATTAGAAAAGGAAAGAAGAGAAATGAAGAGAAAAGAGAAAAGAAGATAAAAGAAGAGCAAACAAGAGAAATGAGAAAAGAAGAGAAAAGAAGAGAAATGAAGAGAAAAGAAGAGAAAAGAGAAAAGAAGTGAAAAGAAGAGAAAAGAGAAAAGAAGAGAAAGGAAGCAAAAAGAATTAAAAGAGAAAAGAGAAAAGAAAGGAAGAGAAAGTAGTAAAGAGAAAAGAAGAGAACAGAAGAGAAAAGAAGAAAAAGGAGAAAAGAGTAAAGAAGAGAACAGAAGACAAAAGAAGAGAAAAGAGAAAATCAGAGAAAAAGGAAAAGAGAAAAGACGAGAACAGAAGAGAAAAGAAAAGAGTATAGAAGAGAAAAGAGAAAAGAGAAAAGAAGAGAAAAGAAGAGACAAGAGAACAGAAGAGAAAAGAAGAGAAAAGAAGAGAAAAGTGAAAAGAAGAGAACAGAAGAGAAAGGAGATAAGAGAACACAGAAAAGAAGAGAAAAGAAAAGAAAACAGGAGATCAGTGAAAAGAAGAGAAAAGGAGCGAACAGAGAGTAAAGACAAAAGAGAAATGCAGTGAAATGAAAAGAGATAATAGCAAAGACAAAAGAAGAGCATAGAAGAAAAAAGAGAAAAGAGAAAAGAAGCGAAAAGAGAAAAGAGAAAAGGGAAAAGAAGAGAAAAGAGGAAAGAGATAAGAAGAGAAAAGATGAGAAAAGAAAAAAGAGAAAAGAAGTAAAAAGAGAAAAGATAAAAGAGGGGAAAAGACGGCAAAAGAAGAGAAAAGGGGAAAGAAGAGAAAAGAGAAAAGAAGAGAAAAGACAAAAGAGAAATGAAGAGAAAAGAGATAAGAGAAAAGAAGAGAAAAGAAGAATAAATGCAAAAGAAGAGAAAAGAGAAAAGAGATAAGAAGGGAAAAGAAGAGAAAAGAGAAAAGAGAAAAGTGAAAAGAGAAAAGAGAAAAGAGGAGAAAAGAAGTGTAAAGAAGAGAAAAGAGAAAAGAAAAGACAAAAGAGAAATGAAGAGAGAATAGATAAGAGAAAAGAAGAGAAAAGAAGAATAAATGCAAAAGAAGAGAAAAGAGTAAAGAGATAAGAAGGGAAAAGAAGAGAAAAGAGAAAAGAGAAAAGTGAAAAGAGAAAAGAGAAAAGAGGAGAAAAGAAGTGTAAAGAAGAGAAAAGAGAAAAGAAGAGAAAAGACAAAAGAGAAATGAAGAGAAAAGAGATAAGAGAAAAGAAGAGAAAAGAAGAATAAATGCAAAAGAAGAGAAAAGAGAAAAGAGATAAGAAGGGAAAAGAATAGAAAAGAGAAAAGAGAAAAGTGAAAAGAGAAAAGAGAAAAGAGGAGAAAAGAAGTGTAAAGAAGAGATAAGAGAAAAGAAGAGAAAAGACAAAAGATAAATGAAGAGAAAAGAGATAAGAGAAAAGAAGAAAAAGAAGAATAAATGCAAAAGAAGAGAACAGAGAAAAGAAGAGAAAAGAGAAAAGAAGAGAAAAGAGAAAAGAGACAAGTGAAAAGAGAAAAGAGAAAAGAGGAGAAAAGAAGTGTAAAGAAGAGAAAAGAGAAAAGAAGAGAAAAGACAAAAGAGAAATGAAGAGAAAAGAGATAAGAGAAAAGAAGAGAAAAGAAGAATAAATGCAAAAGAAGAGAAAAGAGAAAGGAGATAAGAAGGGAAAAGAAGAGAAAAGAGAAAAGAGAAAAGTGAAAAGAGAAAAGAGGAGAAAAGAAGTGTAAAGAAGAGATAAGAGAAAAGAAGAGAAAAGACAAAAGATAAATGAAGAGAAAAGAGATAAGAGAAAAGAAGAGAAAAGAAGAATAAATGCAAAAGAAGAGAAAAGAGAAAAGAAGAGAATTAGAAAAGGAAAGAAGAGAAATGAAGAGAAAAGAGAAAAGAAGAGCAAACAAGAGAAATGAGAAAAGAAGAGAAAAGAAGAGAAATGAAGAGAAAAGAAGAGAAAAGAGAAAAGAAGTGAAAAGAAGAGAAACGAGAAAAGAAGAGAAAGGAAGCAAAAAGAATTAAAAGAGTAAAGAGAAAAGAAAAGAAGAGAAAGGAGTAAAGAGAAAAGAAGAGAACAGAAGAGAAAAGAAGAGAAAAGAGAAAATCAGAGAAAAAGGAAAAGAGAAAAGACGAGAACAGAAGAGAAAAGAAAAGAGTATAGAAGAGAAAAGAGAAAAGAGAAAAGAAGAGAAAAGAAGAGACAAGAGAAAAGAAGAGAACAGAAGAGAAAAGAAGAGAAAAGAAGAGAAAAGTGAAAAGAAGAGAACAGAAGAGAAAGGAGATAAGAGAACACAGAAAAGAAGAGAAAAGAAAAGAAAACAGGAGAACAGTGAAAAGAAGAGAAAAGGAGCGAACAGAGAGTAAAGACAAAAGAGAAATGCAGTGAAATGAAGAGAAAAGAGATAATAGCAAAGACAAAAGAAGAGAATAGAAGAAAAAAGAGAAAAGAGAAAAGAAGCGAAAAGAGAAAAGAGAAAAGTAGAGAAAAGAAGAGAATAGAGATACGAGAAAAGGGAAAAGAAGAGAAAAGAGGATAGAGATAAGAAGAGAAAAGATGAGAAAAGAAAAAAGAGAAAAGAAGTAAAAAGAGAAAAGATAAAAGTGGGGAAAAGACGGCAAAAGAAGAGAAAAGAGGAAAGAAGAGAAAAGAGAAAAGAAGAGAAAAGACAAAAGAGAAATGAAGAGAAAAGAGATAAGAGAAAAGAAGAGAAAAGAAGAATAAATGCAAAAGAAGAGAAAAGAGAAAAGAGATAAGAAGGGAAAAGAAGAGAAAAGAGAAAAGAGAAAAGTGAAAAGAGAAAAGAGAAAAGAGGAGAAAAGAAGTGTAAAGAAGAGAAAAGAGAAAAGAAGAGAAAAGACAAACGAGAAATGAAGAGAAAAGAGATAAGAGAAAAGAAGAGAAAAGAAGAATAAATGCAAAAGAAGAGAAAAGAGATAAGAAGGGAAAAGAAGAGAAAAGAGAAAAGAGAAAAGTGAAAAGAGAAAAGAGAAAAGAGGAGAAAACAAGTGTAAAGAAGAGATAAGAGAAAAGAAGAGAAAAGACAAAAGATAAATGAAGAGAAAAGAGATAAGAGAAAAGAAGAGAAAAGAAGAATAAATGCAAAAGAAGAGAACAGAGAAAAGAAGAGAAAAGAGAAAAGAAGAGAAAAGAGACAAGTGAAAAGAGAAAAGAGAAAAGAGGAGAAAAGAAGTGTAAAGAAGAGAAAAGAGAAAAGAAGAGAAAAGACAAAAGAGAAATGAAGAGAAAAGAGATAAGAGAAAAGAAGAGAAAAGAAGAATAAATGCAAAAGAAGAGAAAAGAGAAAAGAGATAAGAAGGGAAAAGAAGAGAAAAGAGAAAAGAGAAAAGTGAAAAGAGAAAAGAGAAAAGAGGAGAAAAGAAGTGTAGATAAGAGAAAAGAAGAGAAAAGACAAAAGAGAAATGAAGAGAAAAGAGATAAGAGAAAAGAAGAGAAAAGAAGAATAAATGCAAAAGAAGAGAAAACAGAAAAGAAGAGAAAAGAGAAAAGAAGATTAAAGAAGAATAAATGCAAAAGAAGAGAAAAGAGAAAAGAGATAAGAAGGGAAAAGAAGAGAAAAGAGAAATGAGAAAAGAAGAGAAAACAAGAGAAAAGAGAAAAGAAGAGATAAGAGAAAAGAGAAAGTGGTAAAGCAGAGAAAACAAGAGAAAAGAGAAAAGGGAAATGAAGAGAAAAGAAGAGAGAAGAGAAAGGAGAAAAGAAGAGAAAACAAGAGAAAAGAGAAAAGAAGTGAAAAGACAAGAAGAGTAAAGAGAAAAGATAAAATAAGAGAAAAGAAGGGAAATGAAGAGAAAAGAGAGAAGAGAAAAGAGAAAAGAAGAGAAAAGAGGAAAATATAAAAGCGAAAAGGAGAGTACAGACGATAAAAGAGAAAATAAGAGAAAACTAAAGAAGAGAAAAGTGAAAAGAGAAATGAGAATATAGAAAACAAGAGAAAACAAACGAAAAGATAAAAGAAAAAAAGAGAAAAGTAGAGAAAAGAAGAGAAAAGAGAAAAGAAGAGAAAAGAGAAAAGAAGAGAACAGAAGACAAAAGAAGAGAAAAGAGAAAATCAGAGAAAAAGGAAAAGAGAAAAGACGAGAACAGAAGAGAAAAGAAAAGAGTATAGAAGAGAAAAGAGAAAAGAGAAAAGAAGAGAAAAGAAGAGACAAGAGAAAAGAAGAGAACAGAAGAGAAAAGAAGAGAAAAGAAGAGAAAAGTGAAAAGAAGAGAACAGAAGAGAAAGGAGATAAGAGAACACAGAAAAGAAGAGAAAAGAAAAGAAAACAGGAGAACAGTGAAAAGAAGAGAAAAGGAGCGAACAGAGAGTAAAGACAAAAGAGAAATGCAGTGAAATGAACAGAAAAGAGATAATAGCAAAGACAAAAGAAGAGAATAGAAGAAAAAAGAGAAAAGAGAAAAGAAGCGAAAAGAGAAAAGAGAAAAGTAGAGAAAAGAAGAGAATAGAGATACGAGAAAAGGGAAAAGAAGAGAAAAGAGGAAAGAGATAAGAAGAGAAAAGATGAGAAAAGAAAAAAGAGAAAAGAAGTAAAAAGAGAAAAGATAAAAGAGGGGAAAAGACGGCAAAAGAAGAGAAAAGAGGAAAGAAGAGAAAAGAGAAAAGAAGAGAAAAGACAAAAGAGAAATGAAGAGAAAAGAGATAAGAGAAAAGAAGAGAAAAGAAGAATAAATGCAAAAGAAGAGAAAAGAGAAAAGAGATAAGAAGGGAAAAGAAGAGAAAAGAGAAAAGAGAAAAGTGAAAAGAGAAAAGAGAAAAGAGGAGAAAAGAAGTGTAAAGAAGAGAAAAGAGAAAAGAAAAGACAAAAGAGAAATGAAGAGAGAAGAGATAAGAGAAAAGAAGAGAAAAGAAGAATAAATGCAAAAGAAGAGAAAAGAGTAAAGAGATAAGAAGGGAAAAGAAGAGAAAAGAGAAAAGAGAAAAGTGAAAAGAGAAAAGAGGAGAAAAGAAGTGTAAAGAAGAGATAAGAGAAAAGAAGAGAAAAGACAAAAGATAAATGAAGAGAAAAGAGATAAGAGAAAAGAAGAGAAAAGAGATAAGAGAAAAGAGATAAGAAGGGAAAAGAAGAGAAAAGAGAAAAGAGAAAAGTGAAAAGAGAAAAGAGGAGAAAAGAAGTGTAAAGAAGAGATAAGAGAAAAGAAGAGAAAAGACAAAAGATAAATGAAGAGAAAAGAGATAAGAGAAAAGAAGAGAAAAGAAGAATAAATGCAAAAGAAGAGAAAAGAGAAAAGAAGAGAATTAGAAAAGGAAAGAAGAGAAATGAAGAGAAAAGAGAAAAGAAGAGCAAACAAGAGAAATGAGAAAAGAAGAGAAAAGAAGAGAAATGAAGAGAAAAGAAGAGAAAAGAGAAAAGAAGTGAAAAGAAGAGAAACGAGAAAAGAAGAGAAAGGAAGCAAAAAGAATTAAAAGAGAAAAGAGAAAAGAAAAGAAGAGAAAGGAGTAAAGAGAAAAGAAGAGAACAGAAGAGAAAAGAAGAGAAAAGAGAAAATCAGAGAAAAAGGAAAAGAGAAAAGACGAGAACAGAAGAGAAAAGAAAAGAGTATAGAAGAGAAAAGAGAAAAGAGAAAAGAAGAGAAAAGAAGAGACAAGAGAAAAGAAGAGAACAGAAGAGAAAAGAAGAGAAAAGAAGAGAAAAGTGAAAAGAAGAGAACAGAAGAGAAAGGAGATAAGAGAACACAGAAAAGAAGAGAAAAGAAAACAGGAGAACAGTGAAAAGAAGATAAAAGGAGCGAACAGAGAGTAAAGACAAAAGAGAAATGCAGTGAAATGAAGAGAAAAGAGATAATAGCAAAGACAAAAGAAGAGAATAGAAGAAAAAAGAGAAAAGAGAAAAGAAGCGAAAAGAGAAAAGAGAAAAGTAGAGAAAAGAAGAGAATAGAGATACGAGAAAAGGGAAAAGAAGAGAAAAGAGGAAAGAGATAAGAAGAGAAAAGATGAGAAAAGAAAAAAGAGAAAAGAAGTAAAAAGAGAAAAGATAAAAGAGGGGAAAAGACGGCAAAAGAAGAGAAAAGAGGAAAGAAGAGAAAAGAGAAAAGAAGAGAAAAGACAAAAGAGAAATGAAGAGAAAAGAGATAAGAGAAAAGAAGAGAAAAGAAGAATAAATGCAAAAGAAGAGAAAAGAGAAAAGAGATAAGAAGGGAAAAGAATAGAAAAGAGAAAAGAGAAAAGTGAAAAGAGAAAAGAGAAAAGAGGAGAAAAGAAGTGTAAAGAAGAGAAAAGAGAAAAGAAGAGAAAAGACAAAAGAGAAATGAAGAGAAAAGAGATAAGAGAAAAGAAGAGAAAAGAAGAATAAATGCAAAAGAAGAGAAAAGAGAAAAGAGATAAGAAGGGAAAAGAATAGAAAAGAGAAAAGAGAAAAGTGAAAAGAGAAAAGAGGAGAAAAGAAGTGTAAAGAAGAGATAAGAGAAAAGAAGAGAAAAGACAAAAGATAAATGAAGAGAAAAGAGATAAGAGAAAAGAAGAGAAAAGAGATAAGAGAAAAGAGATAAGAAGGGAAAAGAAGAGAAAAGAGAAAAGAGAAAAGTGAAAAGAGAAAAGAGGAGAAAAGAAGTGTAAAGAAGAGAAATGAGAAAAGAAGAGAAAAGACAAAAGAGAAATGAAGAGAAAAGAGATAAGAGAAAAGAAGAGAAAAGAAGAATAAATGCAAAAGAAGAGAAAAGAGAAAAGAAGAGAATTAGAAAAGGAAAGAAGAGAAATGAAGAGAAAAGAGAAAAGAAGAGCAAACAAGAGAAATGAGAAAAGAAGAGAAAAGAAGAGAAATGAAGAGAAAAGAAGAGAAAAGAGAAAAGAAGTGAAAAGAAGAGAAACGAGAAAAGAAGAGAAAGGAAGCAAAAAGAATTAAAAGAGAAAAGAGAAAAGAAAAGAAGAGAAAGGAGTAAAGAGAAAAGAAGAGAACAGAAGAGAAAAGAAGAGAAAAGAGAAAATCAGAGAAAAAGGAAAAGAGAAAAGACGAGAACAGAAGAGAAAAGAAAAGAGTATAGAAGAGAAAAGAGAAAAGAGAAAAGAAGAGAAAAGAAGAGACAAGAGAAAAGAAGAGAACAGAAGAGAAAAGAAGAGAAAAGAAGAGAAAAGTGAAAAGAAGAGAACAGAAGAGAAAGGAGATAAGAGAACACAGAAAAGAAGAGAAAAGAAAAGAAAACAGGAGAACAGTGAAAAGAAGAGAAAAGGAGCGAACAGAGAGTAAAGACAAAAGAGAAATGCAGTGAAATGAAGAGAAAAGAGATAATAGCAAAGACAAAAGAAGAGAATAGAAGAAAAAAGAGAAAAGAGAAAAGAAGCGAAAAGAGAAAAGAGAAAAGTAGAGAAAAGAAGAGAATAGAGATACGAGAAAAGGGAAAAGAAGAGAAAAGAGGAAAGAGATAAGAAGAGAAAAGATGAGAAAAGAAAAAAGAGAAAAGAAGTAAAAAGAGAAAAGATAAAAGAGGGGAAAAGACGGCAAAAGAAGAGAAAAGAGGAAAGAAGAGAAAAGAGAAAAGAAGAGAAAAGACAAAAGAGAAATGAAGAGAAAAGAGATAAGAGAAAAGAAGAGAAAAGAAGAATAAATGCAAAAGAAGAGAAAAGAGAAAAGAGATAAGAAGGGAAAAGAAGAGAAAAGAGAAAAGAGAAAAGTGAAAAGAGAAAAGAGAAAAGAGGAGAAAAGAAGTGTAAAGAAGAGAAAAGAGAAAAGAAGAGAAAAGACAAAAGAGAAATGAAGAGAAAAGAGATAAGAGAAAAGAAGAGAAAAGAAGAATAAATGCAAAAGAAGAGAAAAGAGATAAGAAGGGAAAAGAAGAGAAAAGAGAAAAGAGAAAAGTGAGAAGAGAAAAGAGAAAAGAGGAGAAAACAAGTGTAAAGAAGAGATAAGAGAAAAGAAGAGAAAAGACAAAAGAGAAATGAAAGAATAGAGATAAGAGAAAAGAAGAGAAAAGAAGAATAAATGCAAAAGAAGAGAACAGAGAAAAGAAGAGAAAAGAGAAAAGAAGAGAAAAGAGACAAGTGAAAAGAGAAAAGAGAAAAGAGAAAAGAGGAGAAAAGAAGTGTAAAGAAGAGAAAAGAGAAAAGAAGAGAAAAGACAAAAGAGAAATGAAGAGAAAAGAGATAAGAGAAAAGAAGAGAAAAGAAGAATAAATGCAAAAGAAGAGAAAAGAGAAAAGAGATAAGAAGGGAAAAGAAGAGAAAAGAGAAAAGAGAAAAGTGAAAAGAGAAAAGAGAAAAGAGGAGAAAAGAAGTGTAAAGAAGAGATAAGAGAAAAGAAGAGAAAAGACAAAAGAGAAATGAAGAGAAAAGAGATAAGAGAAAAGAAGAGAAAAGAAGAATAAATGCAAAAGAAGAGAAAAGAGAAAAGAAGAGAAAAGAGAAAAGAAGAGAAAAGAAGAATAAATGCAAAAGAAGAGAAAAGAGAAAAGAGATAAGAAGGGAAAAGAAGAGAAAAGAGAAATGAGAAAAGAAGAGAAAACAAGAGAAAAGAGAAAAGAAGAGATAAGAGAAAAGAGAAAGTGGTAAAGCAGAGAAAACAAGAGAAAAGAGAAAAGGGAAATGAAGAGAAAAGAAGAGAGAAGAGAAAGGAGAAAAGAAGAGAAAACAAGAGAAAAGAGAAAAGAAGTGAAAAGACAAGAAGAGTAAAGAGAAAAGATAAAATAAGAGAAAAGAAGGGAAATGAAGAGAAAAGAGAGAAGAGAAAAGAGAAAAGAAGAGAAAAGAGGAAAATATAAAAGCGAAAAGGAGAGTACAGACGATAAAAGAGAAAATAAGAGAAAACTAAAGAAGAGAAAAGTGAAAAGAGAAATGAGAATATAGAAAACAAGAGAAAACAAACGAAAAGATAAAAGAAAAAAAGAGAAAAGTAGAGAAAAGAAGAGAAAAGAGAAAAGAAGAGAAAAGAGAAAAGAAGAGAAAAAAGAAAAGAGAAATGAGAAAAGAAGAGAATTAGAAAAGGAAAGAAGAGAAATGAAGAGAAAAGAGAAAAGAAGAGCAAACAAGAGAAATGAGAAAAGAAGAGAATTAGAAAAGGAAAGAAGAGAAATGAAGAGAAAAGAGAAAAGAAGAGAAAAGAAGAGCAAACAAGAGAAATGAGAAAAGAAGAGAAAAGAAGAGAAATGAAGAGAAAAGAAGAGAAAAGAGAAAAGAAGTGAAAAGAAGAGAAAAGAGAAAAGAAGAGAAAGGAAGCAAAAAGAATTAAAAGAGAAAAGAGAAAAGAAAGGAAGAGAAAGTAGTAAAGAGAAAAGAAGAGAACAGAAGAGAAAAGAAGAAAAAGGAGAAAAGAGTAAAGAAGAGAACAGAAGACAAAAGAAGAGAAAAGAGAAAATCAGAGAAAAAGGAAAAGAGAAAAGACGAGAACAGAAGAGAAAAGAAAAGAGTATAGAAGAGAAAAGAGAAAAGAGAAAAGAAGAGAAAAGAAGAGACAAGAGAACAGAAGAGAAAAGAAGAGAAAAGAAGAGAAAAGTGAAAAGAAGAGAACAGAAGAGAAAGGAGATAAGAGAACACAGAAAAGAAGAGAAAAGAAAAGAAAACAGGAGAACAGTGAAAAGAAGAGAAAAGGAGCGAACAGAGAGTAAAGACAAAAGAGAAATGCAGTGAAATGAAAAGAGATAATAGCAAAGACAAAAGAAGAGAATAGAAGAAAAAAGAGAAAAGAGAAAAGAAGCGAAAAGAGAAAAGAGAAAAGAGAAAAGAAGTAAAAAGAGAAAAGATAAAAGAGGGGAAAAGACGGCAAAAGAAGAGAAAAGAGGAAAGAAGAGAAAAGAGAAAAGAAGAGAAAAGACAAAAGAGAAATGAAGAGAAAAGAGATAAGAGAAAAGAAGAGAAAAGAAGAATAAATGCAAAAGAAGAGAAAAGAGAAAAGAGATAAGAAGGGAAAAGAAGAGAAAAGAGAAAAGAGAAAAGTGAAAAGAGAAAAGAGAAAAGAGGAGAAAAGAAGTGTAAAGAAGAGAAAAGAGAAAAGAAAAGACAAAAGAGAAATGAAGAGAGAAGAGATAAGAGAAAAGAAGAGAAAAGAAGAATAAATGCAAAAGAAGAGAAAAGAGTAAAGAGATAAGAAGGGAAAAGAAGAGAAAAGAGAAAAGAGAAAAGTGAAAAGAGAAAAGAGAAAAGAGGAGAAAAGAAGTGTAAAGAAGAGAAAAGACAAAAGAGAAATGAAGAGAAAAGAGATAAGAGAAAAGAAGAGAAAACAAGAATAAATGCAAAAGAACAGAAAAGAGAAAAGAGATAAGAAGGGAAAAGAAAAGAAAAGAGAAAAGAGAAAAGTGAAAAGAGAAAAGAGAAAAGAGGAGAAAAGAAGTGTAAAGAAGAGATAAGAGAAAAGAAGAGAAAAGACAAAAGATAAATGAAGAGAAAAGAGATAAGAGAAAAGAAGAAAAAGAAGAATAAATGCAAAAGAAGAGAACAGAGAAAAGAAGAGAAAAGAGAAAAGAAGAGAAAAGAGAAAAGAGACAAGTGAAAAGAGAAAAGAGAAAAGAGGAGAAAAGAAGTGTAAAGAAGAGAAAAGAGAAAAGAAGAGAAAAGACAAAAGAGAAATGAAGAGAAAAGAGATAAGAGAAAAGAAGAGAAAAGAAGAATAAATGCAAAAGAAGAGAAAAGAGAAAAGAGATAAGAAGGGAAAAGAAGAGAAAAGAGAAAAGAGAAAAGTGAAAAGAGAAAAGAGGAGAAAAGAAGTGTAAAGAAGAGAAAAGAGAAAAGAAGAGAAAAGACAAAAGATAAATGAAGAGAAAAGAGATAAGAGAAAAGAAGAGAAAAGAAGAATAAATGCAAAAGAAGAGAAAAGAGAAAAGAAGAGAATTAGAAAAGGAAAGAAGAGAAATGAAGAGAAAAGAGAAAAGAAGAGCAAACAAGAGAAATGAGAAAAGAAGAGAAAAGAAGAGAAATGAAGAGAAAAGAAGAGAAAAGAGAAAAGAAGTGAAAAGAAGAGAAACGAGAAAAGAAGAGAAAGGAAGCAAAAAGAATTAAAAGAGAAAAGAGAAAAGAAAAGAAGAGAAAGGAGTAAAGAGAAAAGAAGAGAACAGAAGAGAAAAGAAGAGAAAAGAGAAAATCAGAGAAAATGGAAAAGAGAAAAGACGAGAACAGAAGAGAAAAGAAAAGAGTATAGAAGAGAAAAGAGAAAAGAGAAAAGAAGAGAAAAGAAGAGACAAGAGAAAAGAAGAGAACAGAAGAGAAAAGAAGAGAAAAGAAGAGAAAAGTGAAAAGAAGAGAACAGAAGAGAAAGGAGATAAGAGAACACAGAAAAGAAGAGAAAAGAAAAGAAAACAGGAGAACAGTGAAAAGAAGAGAAAAGGAGCGAACAGAGAGTAAAGACAAAAGAGAAATGCAGTGAAATGAACAGAAAAGAGATAATAGCAAAGACAAAAGAAGAGAATAGAAGAAAAAAGAGAAAAGAGAAAGGAAGCGAAAAGAGAAAAGAGAAAAGTAGAGAAAAGAAGAGAATAGAGATACGAGAAAAGGGAAAAGAAGAGAAAAGAGGAAAGAGATAAGAAGAGAAAAGATGAGAAAAGAAAAAAGAGAAAAGAAGTAAAAAGAGAAAAGATAAAAGAGGGGAAAAGACTGCAAAAGAAGAGAAAAGAGGAAAGAAGAGAAAAGAGAAAAGAGAAAAGACAAAAGAGAAATGAAGAGAAAAGAGATAAGAGAAAAGAAGAGAAAAGAAGAATAAATGCAAAAGAAGAGAAAAGAGAAAAGAGATAAGAAGGGAAAAGAAGAGAAAAGAGAAAAGAGAAAAGTGAAAAGAGAAAAGAGAAAAGAGGAGAAAAGAAGTGTAAAGAAGAGAAAAGTGAAAAGAAAAGACAAAAGAGAAATGAAGAGAGAAGAGATAAGAGAAAAGAAGAGAAAAGAAGAATAAATGCAAAAGAAGAGAAAAGAGTAAAGAGATAAGAAGGGAAAAGAAGAGAAAAGAGAAAAGAGAAAAGTGAAAAGAGAAAAGAGGAGAAAAGAAGTGTAAAGAAGAGATAAGAGAAAAGAAGAGAAAAGACAAAAGATAAATGAAGAGAAAAGAGATAAGAGAAAAGAATTGAAAAGAGATGAGAAAAGAGATAAGACGGGAAAAGAAGAGAAAAGAGAAAAGTGAAAAAAGAAAAGAGGAGAAAAGAAGTGTAAAGAAGAGAAAAGAGAAAAGAAGAGAAAAGACAAAAGATAAATGAAGAGAAAAGAGATAAGAGAAAAGAAGAGAAAAGAAGAATAAATGCAAAAGAAGAGAAAAGAGAAAAGAAGAGAATTAGAAAAGGAAAGAAGAGAAATGAAGAGAAAAGAGAAAAGAAGAGCAAACAAGAGAAATGAGAAAAGAAGAGAAATGAAGAGAAAAGAAGAGAAAAGAGAAAAGAAGTGAAAAGAAGAGAAACGAGAAAAGAAGAGAAAGGAAGCAAAAAGAATTAAAAGAGAAAAGAGAAAAGAAAAGAAGAGAAAGGAGTAAAGAGAAAAGAAGAGAACAGAAGAGAAAAGAAGAGAAAAGAGAAAATAAGAGAAAAAGGAAAAGAGAAAAGACGAGAACAGAAGAGAAAAGAAAAGAGTATAGAAGAGAAAAGAGAAAAGAGAAAAGAAGAGAAAAGAAGAGACAAGAGAAAAGAAGAGAACAGAAGAGAAAAGAAGAGAAAAGAAGAGAAAAGTGAAAAGAAGAGAACAGAAGAGAAAGGAGATAAGAGAACACAGAAAAAAAGAGAAAAGAAAAGAAAACAGGAGAACAGTGAAAAGAAGAGAAAAGGAGCGAACAGAGAGTAAAGACAAAAGAGAAATGCAGTGAAATGAAGAGAAAAGAGATAATAGCAAAGACAAAAGAAGAGAATAGAAGTAAAAAGAGAAAAGAGAAAAGAAGCGAAAAGAGAAAAGAGAAAAGTAGAGAAAAGAAGAGAATAGAGATACGAGAAAAGGGAAAAGAAGAGAAAAGAGGAAAGAGATAAGAAGAGAAAAGATGAGAAAAGAAAAAAGAGAAAAGAAGTAAAAAGAGAAAAGATAAAAGAGGGGAAAAGACGGAAAAAGAAGAGAAAAGAGGAAAGAAGAGAAAAGACAAAAGAGAAATGAAGAGAAAAGAGATAAGAGAAAAGAAGAGAAAAGAAGAATAAATGCAAAAGAAGAGAAAAGAGAAAAGAGATAAGAAGGGAAAAGAAGAGAAAAGAGAAAAGAGAAAAGTGAAAAGAGAAAAGAGAAAAGAGGAGAAAAGAAGTGTAAAGAAGAGAAAAGAGAAAAGAAGAGAAAAGACAAAAGAGAAATGAAGAGAAAAGAGATAAGAGAAACGAAGAGAAAAGAAGAATAAATGCAAAAGAAGAGAAAAGAGATAAGAAGGGAAAAGAAGAGAAAAGAGAAAAGAGAAAAGTTAAAAGAGAAAAGAGAAAAGAGGAGAAAACAAGTGTAAAGAAGAGATAAGAGAAAAGAAGAGAAAAGACAAAAGAGAAATGAAGAGAAAGGAGTAAGAGAAAAGAAGAGAAAAGAAGAATAAATGCAAAAGAAGAGAACAGAGAAAAGAAGAGAAAAGAGAAAAGAAGAGAAAAGAGACAAGTGAAAAGAGAAAAGAGAAAAGAGAAAAGAGGAGAAAAGAAGTGTAAAGAAGAGAAAAGAGAAAAGAAGAGAAAAGACAAAAGAGAAATGAAGAGAAAAGAGATAAGAGAAAAGAAGAGAAAAGAAGAATAAATGCAAAAGAAGAGAAAAGAGAAAAGAGATAAGAAGGGAAAAGAAGAGAAAAGAGAAAAGAGAAAAGTGAAAAGAGAAAAGAGAAAAGAGGAGAAAAGAAGTGTAAAGAAGAGATAAGAGAAAAGAAGAGAAAAGACAAAAGAGAAATGAAGAGAAAAGAGATAAGAGAAAAGAAGAGAAAAGAAGAATAAATGCAAAAGAAGAGAAAAGAGAAAAGAAGAGAAAAGAGAAAAGAAGAGAAAAGAAGAATAAATGCAAAAGAAGAGAAAAGAGAAAAGAGATAAGAAGGGAAAAGAAGAGAAAAGAGAAATGAGAAAAGAAGAGAAAACAAGAGAAAAGAGAAAAGAAGAGATAAGAGAAAAGAGAAAGTGGTAAAGCAGAGAAAACAAGAGAAAAGAGAAAAGGGAAATGAAGAGAAAAGAAGAGCGAAGAGAAAGGAGAAAAGAAGAGAAAACAAGAGAAAAGAGAAAAGAAGTGAAAAGACAAGAAGAGTAAAGAGAAAAGATAAAATAAGAGAAAAGAAGGGAAATGAAGAGAAAAGAGAGAAGAGAAAAGAGAAAAGAAGATAAAAGAGGAAAATATAAAAGCGAAAAGGAGAGTACAGACGATAAAAGAGAAAATAAGAGAAAACTAAAGAAGAGAAAAGTGAAAAGAGAAATGAGAATATAGAAAACAAGAGAAAACAAACGAAAAGATAAAAGAAAAAAAGAGAAAAGTAGAGAAAAGAAGAGAAAAGAGAAAAGAAGAGAAAAGAGAAAAGAAGAGAAAAGAAGAGAAAAAAGAAAAGAGAAATGAGAAAAGAAGAGAATTAGAAAAGGAAAGAAGAGAAATGAAGAGAAAAGAGAAAAGAAGAGCAAACAAGAGAAATGAGAAAAGAAGAGAATTAGAAAAGGAAAGAAGAGAAATGAAGAGAAAAGAGAAAAGAAGAGAAAAGAAGAGCAAACAAGAGAAATGAGAAAAGAAGAGAAAAGAAGAGAAATGAAGAGAAAAGAAGAGAAAAGAGAAAAGAAGTGAAAAGAAGAGAAAAGAGAAAAGAAGAGAAAGGAAGCAAAAAGAATTAAAAGAGAAAAGAGAAAAGAAAGGAAGAGAAAGGAGTAAAGAGAAAAGAAGAGAACAGAAGAGAAAAGAAGAAAAAGGAGAAAAGAGTAAAGAAGAGAACAGAAGACAAAAGAAGAGAAAAGAGAAAATCAGAGAAAAAGGAAAAGAGAAAAGACGAGAACAGAAGAGAAAAGAAAAGAGTATAGAAGAGAAAAGAGAAAAGAGAAAATAAGAGAAAAGAAGAGACAAGAGAACAGAAGAGAAAAGAAGAGAAAAGAAGAGAAAAGTGAAAAGAAGAGAACAGAAGAGAAAGGAGATAAGAGAACACAGAAAAGAAGAGAAAAGAAAAGAAAACAGGAGAACAGTGAAAAGAAGAGAAAAGGAGCGAACAGAGAGTAAAGACAAAAGAGAAATGCAGTGAAATGAAGAGAAAAGAGATAATAGCAAAGACAAAAGAAGAGAATAGAAGAAAAAAGAGAAAAGAGAAAAGAAGCGAAAAGAGAAAAGAGAAAAGTAGAGAAAAGAAGAGAATAGAGATACGAGAAAAGGGAAAAGAAGAGAAAAGAGGAAAGAGATAAGAAGAGAAAAGATGAGAAAAGAAAAAAGAGAAAAGAAGTAAAAAGAGAAAAGATAAAAGAGGGGAAAAGAGGGCAAAAGAAGAGAAAAGAGGAAAGAAGAGAAAAGAGAAAAGAAGAGAAAAGACAAAAGAGAAATGAAGAGAAAAGAGATAAGAGAAAAGAAGAGAAAAGAAGAATAAATGCAAAAGAAGAGAAAAGAGAAAAGAGATAAGAAGGGAAAAGAAGAGAAAAGAGAAAAGAGAAAAGTGAAAAGAGAAAAGAGAAGAGGAGAAAAGAAGTGTAAAGAAGAGATAAGAGAAAAGAAGAGAAAAGACAAAAGATAAATGAAGAGAAAAGAGATAAGAGAAAAGAAGAGAAAAGAAGAATAAATGCAAAAGAAGAGAAAAGAGAAAAGAAGAGAAAAGAGAAAAGAAGAGAAAAGAAGAATAAATGCAAAAGAAGAGAAAGGAGAAAATCAGAGAAAAAGGAAAAGAGAAAAGACGAGAACAGAAGAGAAAAGAAAAGAGTATAGAAGAGAAAAGAGAAAAGAGAAAAGAAGAGAAAAGAAGAGACAAGAGAACAGAAGAGAAAAGAAGAGAAAAGAAGAGAAAAGTGAAAAGAAGAGAACAGAAGAGAAAGGAGATAAGAGAACACAGAAAAGAAGAGAAAAGAAAAGAAAACAGGAGAACAGTGAAAAGAAGAGAAAAGGAGCGAACAGAGAGTAAAGACAAAAGAGAAATGCAGTGAAATGAAGAGAAAAGAGATAATAGCAAAGACAAAAGAAGAGAATAGAAGAAAAAAGAGAAAAGAGAAAAGAAGCGAAAAGAGAAAAGAGAAAAGTAGAGAAAAGAAGAGAATAGAGATACGAGAAAAGGGAAAAGAAGAGAAAAGAGGAAAGAGATAAGAAGAGAAAAGATGAGAAAAGAAAAAAGAGAAAAGAAGTAAAAAGAGAAAAGATAAAAGAGGGGAAAAGACGGCAAAAGAAGAGAAAAGAGGAAAGAAGAGAAAAGAGAAAAGAAGAGAAAAGACAAAAGAGAAATGAAGAGAAAAGAGATAAGAGAAAAGAAGAGAAAAGAAGAATAAATGCAAAAGAAGAGAAAAGAGAAAAGAGATAAGAAGGGAAAAGAAGAGAAAAGAGAAAAGAGAAAAGTGAAAAGAGAAAAGAGAAAAGAGGAGAAAAGAAGTGTAAAGAAGAGAAAAGAGAAAAGAAAAGACAAAAGAGAAATGAAGAGAGAAGAGATAAGAGAAAAGAAGAGAAAAGAAGAATAAATGCAAAAGAAGAGAAAAGAGTAAAGAGATAAGAAGGGAAAAGAAGAGAAAAGAGAAAAGAGAAAAGTGAAAAGAGAAAAGAGAAAAGAGGAGAAAAGAAGTGTAAAGAAGAGAAAAGAGAAAAGAAGAGAAAAGACAAAAGAGAAATGAAGAGAAAAGAGATAAGAGAAAAGAAGAGAAAAGAAGAATAAATGCAAAAGAAGAGAAAAGAGAAAAGAGATAAGAAGGGAAAAGAAGAGAAAAGAGAAAAGTGAAAAGAGAAAAGAGGAGAAAAGAAGTGTAAAGAAGAGATAAGAGAAAAGAAGAGAAAAGACAAAAGATAAATGAAGAGAAAAGAGATAAGAGAAAAGAAGAATAAATGCAAAAGAAGAGAAAAGAGAAAAGAAGAGAATTAGAAAAGGAAAGAAGAGAAATGAAGAGAAAAGAGAAAAGAAGAGCAAACAAGAGAAATGAGAAAAGAAGAGAAAAGAAGAGAAATGAAGAGAAAAGAAGAGAAAAGAGAAAAGAAGTGAAAAGAAGAGAAACGAGAAAAGAAGAGAAAGGAAGCAAAAAGAATTAAAAGAGAAAAGAGAAAAGAAAAGAAGAGAAAGGAGTAAAGAGAAAAGAAGAGAACAGAAGAGAAAATAAGAGAAAAGAGAAAATCAGAGAAAAAGGAAAAGAGAAAAGACGAGAACAGAAGAGAAAAGAAAAGAGTATAGAAGAGACAAGAGAAAAGAAGAGAACAGAAGAGAAAAGAAGAGAAAAGAAGAGAAAAGTGAAAAGAAGAGAACAGAAGAGAAAGGAGATAAGAGAACACAGAAAAGAAGAGAAAAGAAAAGAAAACAGGAGAACAGTGAAAAGAAGAGAAAAGGAGCGAACAGAGAGTAAAGACAAAAGAGAAATGCAGTGAAATGAAGAGAAAAGAGATAATAGCAAAGACAAAAGAAGAGAATAGAAGAAAAAAGAGAAAAGAGAAAAGAAGCGAAAAGAGAAAAGAGAAAAGTAGAGAAAAGAAGAGAATAGAGATACGAGAAAAGGGAAAAGAAGAGAAAAGAGGAAAGAGATAAGAAGAGAAAAGATGAGAAAAGAAAAAAGAGAAAAGAAGTAAAAAGAGAAAAGATAAAAGAGGGGAAAAGACGGCAAAAGAAGAGAAAAGAGGAAAGAAGAGAAAAGAGAAAAGACAAAAGACAAAAGAGAAATGAAGAGAAAAGAGATAAGAGAAAAGAAGAGAAAAGAAGAATAAATGCAAAAGAAGAGAAAAGAGAAAAGAGATAAGAAGGGAAAAGAAGAGAAAAGAGAAAAGAGAAAAGTGAAAAGAGAAAAGAGAAAAGAGGAGAAAAGAAGTGTAAAGAAGAGAAAAGTGAAAAGAAAAGACAAAAGAGAAATGAAGAGAGAAGAGATAAGAGAAAAGAAGAGAAAAGAAGAATAAATGCAAAAGAAGAGAAAAGAGTAAAGAGATAAGAAGGGAAAAGAAGAGAAAAGAGAAAAGAGGAAAGTGAAAAGAGAAAAGAGGAGAAAATAAGTGTAAAGAAGAGATAAGAGAAAAGAAGAGAAAAGACAAAAGATAAATGAAGAGAAAAGAGATAAGAGAAAAGAAGAGAAAAGAGATGAGAAAAGAGATAAGAAGGGAAAAGAAGAGAAAAGAGAAAAGAGAAAAGTGAAAAGAGAAAAGAGGAGAAAAGAAGTGTAAAGAAGAGAAAAGAGAAAAGAAGAGAAAAGACAAAAGATAAATGAAGAGAAAAGAGATAAGAGAAAAGAAGAGAAAAGAAGAATAAATGCAAAAGAAGAGAAAAGAGAAAAGAAGAGAATTAGAAAAGGAAAGAAGAGAAATGAAGAGAAAAGAGAAAAGAAGAGCAAACAAGAGAAATGAGAAAAGAAGAGAAATGAAGAGAAAAGAAGAGAAAAGAGAAAAGAAGTGAAAAGAAGAGAAACGAGAAAAGAAGAGAAAGGAAGCAAAAAGAATTAAAAGAGAAAAGAGAAAAGAAAAGAAGAGAAAGGAGTAAAGAGAAAAGAAGAGAACAGAAGAGAAAAGAAGAGAAAAGAGAAAATCAGAGAAAAAGGAAAAGAGAAAAGACGAGAACAGAAGAGAAAAGAAAAGAGTATAGAAGAGAAAAGAGAAAAGAGAAAAGAAGAGAAAAGAAGAGACAAGAGAAAAGAAGAGAACAGAAGAGAAAAGAAGAGAAAAGAAGAGAAAAGTGAAAAGAAGAGAACAGAAGAGAAAGGAGATAAGAGAACACAGAAAAGAAGAGAAAAGAAAAGAAAACAGGAGAACAGTGAAAAGAAGAGAAAAGGAGCGAACAGAGAGTAAAGACAAAAGAGAAATGCAGTGAAATGAAGAGAAAAGAGATAATAGCAAAGACAAAAGAAGAGAATAGAAGAAAAAAGAGAAAAGAGAAAAGAAGCGAAAAGAGAAAAGAGAAAAGTAGAGAAAAGAAGAGAATAGAGATACGAGAAAAGGGAAAAGAAGAGAAAAGAGGAAAGAGATAAGAAGAGAAAAGATGAGAAAAGAAAAAAGAGAAAAGAAGTAAAAAGAGAAAAGATAAAAGAGGGGAAAAGACGGAAAAAGAAGAGAAAAGAGGAAAGAAGAGAAAAGAGAAAAGAAGAGAAAAGACAAAAGAGAAATGAAGAGAAAAGAGATAAGAGAAAAGAAGAGAAAAGAAGAATAAATGCAAAAGAAGAGAAAAGAGAAAAGAGATAAGAAGGGAAAAGAAGAGAAAAGAGAAAAGAGAAAAGTGAAAAGAGAAAAGAGAAAAGAGGAGAAAAGAAGTGTAAAGAAGAGAAAAGAGAAAAGAAGAGAAAAGACAAAAGAGAAATGAAGAGAAAAGAGATAAGAGAAAAGAAGAGAAAAGAAGAATAAATGCAAAAGAAGAGAAAAGAGATAAGAAGGGAAAAGAAGAGAAAAGAGAAAAGAGAAAAGTGAAAAGAGAAAAGAGAAAAGAGGAGAAAACAAGTGTAAAGAAGAGATAAGAGAAAAGAAGAGAAAAGACAAAAGAGAAATGAAGAGAAAGGAGATAAGAGAAAAGAAGAGAAAAGAAGAATAAATGCAAAAGAAGAGAACAGAGAAAAGAAGAGAAAAGAGAAAAGAAGAGAAAAGAGACAAGTGAAAAGAGAAAAGAGAAAAGAGAAAAGAGGAGAAAAGAAGTGTAAAGAAGAGAAAAGAGAAAAGAAGAGAAAAGACAAAAGAGAAATGAAGAGAAAAGAGATAAGAGAAAAGAAGAGAAAAGAAGAATAAATGCAAAAGAAGAGAAAAGAGAAAAGAGATAAGAAGGGAAAAGAAGAGAAAAGAGAAAAGAGAAAAGTGAAAAGAGAAAAGAGAAAAGAGGAGAAAAGAAGTGTAAAGAAGAGATAAGAGAAAAGAAGAGAAAAGACAAAAGAGAAATGAAGAGAAAAGAGATAAGAGAAAAGAAGAGAAAAGAAGAATAAATGCAAAAGAAGAGAAAAGAGAAAAGAAGAGAAAAGAGAAAAGAAGAGAAAAGAAGAATAAATGCAAAAGAAGAGAAAAGAGAAAAGAGATAAGAAGGGAAAAGAAGAGAAAAGAGAAATGAGAAAAGAAGAGAAAACAAGAGAAAAGAGAAAAGAAGAGATAAGAGAAAAGAGAAAGTGGTAAAGCAGAGAAAACAAGAGAAAAGAGAAAAGGGAAATGAAGAGAAAAGAAGAGCGAAGAGAAAGGAGAAAAGAAGAGAAAACAAGAGAAAAGAGAAAAGAAGTGAAAAGACAAGAAGAGTAAAGAGAAAAGATAAAATAAGAGAAAAGAAGGGAAATGAAGAGAAAAGAGAGAAGAGAAAAGAGAAAAGAAGAGAAAAGAGGAAAATATAAAAGCGAAAAGGAGAGTACAGACGATAAAAGAGAAAATAAGAGAAAACTAAAGAAGAGAAAAGTGAAAAGAGAAATGAGAATATAGAAAACAAGAGAAAACAAACGAAAAGATAAAAGAAAAAAAGAGAAAAGTAGAGAAAAGAAGAGAAAAGAGAAAAGAAGAGAAAAGAGAAAAGAAGAGAAAAGAAGAGAAAAGAAGAGAAAAAAGAAAAGAGAAATGAGAAAAGAAGAGAATTAGAAAAGGAAAGAAGAGAAATGAAGAGAAAAGAGAAAAGAAGAGCAAACAAGAGAAATGAGAAAAGAAGGGAATTAGAAAAGGAAAGAAGAGAAATGAAGAGAAAAGAGAAAAGAAGAGCAAACAAGAGAAATGAGAAAAGAAGAGAAAAGAAGAGAAATGAAGAGAAAAGAAGAGAAAAGAGAAAAGAAGTGAAAAGAAGAGAAAAGAGAAAAGAAGAGAAAGGAAGCAAAAAGAATTAAAAGAGAAAAGAGAAAAGAAAGGAAGAGAAAGGAGTAAAGAGAAAAGAAGAGAACAGAAGAGAAAAGAAGAAAAAGGAGAAAAGAGTAAAGAAGAGAACAGAAGACAAAAGAAGAGAAAAGAGAAAATCAGAGAAAAAGGAAAAGAGAAAAGTCGAGAACAGAAGAGAAAAGAAAAGAGTATAGAAGAGAAAAGAGAAAAGAGAAAATAAGAGAAAAGAAGAGACAAGAGAACAGAAGAGAAAAGAAGAGAAAAGAAGAGAAAAGTGAAAAGAAGAGAACAGAAGAGAAAGGAGATAAGAGAACACAGAAAAGAAGAGAAAAGAAAAGAAAACAGGAGAACAGTGAAAAGAAGAGAAAAGGAGCGAACAGAGAGTAAAGACAAAAGAGAAATGCAGTGAAATGAAGAGAAAAGAGATAATAGCAAAGACAAAAGAAGAGAATAGAAGAAAAAAGAGAAAAGAGAAAAGAAGCGAAAAGAGAAAAGAGAAAAGTAGAGAAAAGAAGAGAATAGAGATACGAGAAAAGGGAAAAGAAGAGAAAAGAGGAAAGAGATAAGAAGAGAAAAGATGAGAAAAGAAAAAAGAGAAAAGAAGGAAAAAGAGAAAAGATAAAAGAGGGGAAAAGAGGGCAAAAGAAGAGAAAAGAGGAAAGAAGAGAAAAGAGAAAAGAAGAGAAAAGACAAAAGAGAAATGAAGAGAAAAGAGATAAGAGAAAAGAAGAGAAAAGAAGAATAAATGCAAAAGAAGAGAAAAGAGAAAAGAGATAAGAAGGGAAAAGAAGAGAAAAGAGAAAAGAGAAAAGTGAAAAGAGAAAAGAGAAGAGGAGAAAAGAAGTGTAAAGAAGAGATAAGAGAAAAGAAGAGAAAAGACAAAAGATAAATGAAGAGAAAAGAGATAAGAGAAAAGAAGAGAAAAGAAGAATAAATGCAAAAGAAGAGAAAAGAGAAAAGAAGAGAAAAGAGAAAAGAAGAGAAAAGAAGAATAAATGCAAAAGAAGAGAAAGGAGAAAATCAGAGAAAAAGGAAAAGAGAAAAGACGAGAACAGAAGAGAAAAGAAAAGAGTATCGAAGAGAAAAGAGAAAAGAGAAAAGAAGAGAAAAGAAGAGACAAGAGAACAGAAGAGAAAAGAAGAGAAAAGAAGAGAAAAGTGAAAAGAAGAGAACAGAAGAGAAAGGAGATAAGAGAACACAGAAAAGAAGAGAAAAGAAAAGAAAACAGGAGAACAGTGAAAAGAAGAGAAAAGGAGCGAACAGAGAGTAAAGACAAAAGAGAAATGCAGTGAAATGAAGAGAAAAGAGATAATAGCAAAGACAAAAGAAGAGAATAGAAGAAAAAAGAGAAAAGAGAAAAGAAGCGAAAAGAGAAAAGAGAAAAGTAGAGAAAAGAAGAGAATAGAGATACGAGAAAAGGGAAAAGAAGAGAAAAGAGGAAAGAGATAAGAAGAGAAAAGATGAGAAAAGAAAAAAGAGAAAAGAAGTAAAAAGAGAAAAGATAAAAGAGGGGAAAAGACGGCAAAAGAAGAGAAAAGAGGAAAGAAGAGAAAAGAGAAAAGAAGAGAAAAGACAACAGAGAAATGAAGAGAAAAGAGATAAGAGAAAAGAAGAGAAAAGAAGAATAAATGCAAAAGAAGTGAAAAGAGAAAAGAGATAAGAAGGGAAAAGAAGAGAAAAGAGAAAAGAGAAAAGTGAAAAGAGAAAAGAGAAAAGAGGAGAAAAGAAGTGTAAAGAAGAGAAAAGAGAAAAGAAAAGACAAAAGAGAAATGAAGAGAGAAGAGATAAGAGAAAAGAAGAGAAAAGAAGAATAAATGCAAAAGAAGAGAAAAGAGTAAAGAGATAAGAAGGGAAAAGAAGAGAAAAGAGAAAAGAGAAAAGTGAAAAGAGAAAAGAGAAAAGAGGAGAAAAGAAGTGTAAAGAAGAGAAAAGAGAAAAGAAGAGAAAAGACAAAAGAGAAATGAAGAGAAAAGAGATAAGAGAAAAGAAGAGAAAAGAAGAATAAATGCAAAAGAAGAGAAAAGAGAAAAGAGATAAGAAGGGAAAAGAAGAGAAAAGAGAAAAGTGAAAAGAAAAGAGGAGAAAAGAAGTGTAAAGAAGAGATAAGAGAAAAGAAGAGAAAAGACAAAAGATAAATGAAGAGAAAAGAGATAAGAGAAAAGAAGAATAAATGCAAAAGAAGAGAAAAGAGAAAAGAAGAGAATTAGAAAAGGAAAGAAGAGAAATGAAGAGAAAAGAGAAAAGAAGAGCAAACAAGAGAAATGAGAAAAGAAGAGAAAAGAAGAGAAATGAAGAGAAAAGAAGAGAAAAGAGAAAAGAAGTGAAAAGAAGAGAAACGAGAAAAGAAGAGAAAGGAAGCAAAAAGAATTAAAAGAGAAAAGAGAAAAGAAAAGAAGAGAAAGGAGTAAAGAGAAAAGAAGAGAACAGAAGAGAAAAGAAGAGAAAAGAGAAAATCAGAGAAAAAGGAAAAGAGAAAAGACGAGAACAGAAGAGAAAAGAAAAGAGTATAGAAGAGAAAAGAGAAAAGAGAAAAGAAGAGACAAGAGAAAAGAAGAGAACAGAAGAGAAAAGAAGAGAAAAGAAGAGAAAAGTGAAAAGAAGAGAACAGAAGAGAAAGGAGATAAGAGAACACAGAAAAGAAGAGAAAAGAAAAGAAAACAGGAGAACAGTGAAAAGAAGAGAAAAGGAGCGAACAGAGAGTAAAGACAAAAGAGAAATGCAGTGAAATGAAGAGAAAAGAGATAATAGCAAAGACAAAAGAAGAGAATAGAAGAAAAAAGAGAAAAGAGAAAAGAAGCGAAAAGAGAAAAGAGAAAAGTAGAGAAAAGAAGAGAATAGAGATACGAGAAAAGGGAAAAGAAGAGAAAAGAGGAAAGAGATAAGAAGAGAAAAGATGAGAAAAGAAAAAAGAGAAAAGAAGTAAAAAGAGAAAAGATAAAAGAGGGGAAAAGACGGCAAAAGAAGAGAAAAGAGGAAAGAAGAGAAAAGAGAAAAGAAGAGAAAAGACAAAAGAGAAATGAAGAGAAAAGAGATAAGAGAAAAGAAGAGAAAAGAAGAATAAATGCAAAAGAAGAGAAAAGAGAAAAGAGATAAGAAGGGAAAAGAAGAGAAAAGAGAAAAGAGAAAAGTGAAAAGAGAAAAGAGAAAAGAGGAGAAAAGAAGTGTAAAGAAGAGAACAGAGAAAAGAAGAGAAAAGACAAAAGAGAAATGAAGAGAAAAGAGATAAGAGAAAAGAAGAGAAAAGAAGAATAAATGCAAAAGAAGAGAAAAGAGATAAGAAGGGAAAAGAAGAGAAAAGAGAAAAGAGAAAAGTGAAAAGAGAAAAGAGAAAAGAGGAGAAAACAAGTGTAAAGAAGAGATAAGAGAAAAGAAGAGAAAAGACAAAAGAGAAATGAAGAGAAAAGAGATAAGAGAAAAGAAGAGAAAAGAAGAATAAATGCAAAAGAAGAGAACAGAGAAAAGAAGAGAAAAGAGAAAAGAAGAGAAAAGAGACAAGTGAAAAGAGAAAAGAGAAAAGAGAAAAGAGGAGAAAAGAAGTGTAAAGAAGAGAAAAGAGGAAAGAAGAGAAAAGACAAAAGAGAAAGAAGAGAAAAGAGATAAGAGAAAAGAAGAGAAAAGAAGAATAAATGCAAAAGAAGAGAAAAGAGAAAAGAGATAAGAAGGGAAAAGAAGAGAAAACAGAAAAGAGAAAAGTGAAAAGAGAAAAGAGAAAAGAGGAGAAAAGAAGTGTAAAGAAGAGATAAGAGAAAAGAAGAGAAAAGACAAAAGAGAAATGAAGAGAAAAGAGATAAGAGAAAAGAAGAGAAAAGAAGAATAAATGCAAAAGAAGAGAAAAGAGAAAAGAAGAGAAAAGAGAAAAGAAGAGAAAAGAAGAATAAATGCAAAAGAAGAGAAAAGAGATAAGAAGGGAAAAGAAGAGAAAAGAGAAATGAGAAAAGAAGAGAAAACAAGAGAAAAGAGAAAAGAAGAGATAAGAGAAAAGAGAAAGTGGTAAAGCAGAGAAAACAAGAGAAAAGAGAAAAGGGAAATGAAGAGAAAAGAAGAGAGAAGAGAAAGGAGAAAAGAAGAGAAAACAAGAGAAAAGAGAAAAGAAGTGAAAAGACAAGAAGAGTAAAGAGAAAAGATAAAATAAGAGAAAAGAAGGGAAATGAAGAGAAAAGAGAGAAGAGAAAAGAGAAAAGAAGAGAAAAGAGGAAAATATAAAAGCGAAAAGGAGAGTACAGACGATAAAAGAGAAAATAAGAGAAAACTAAAGAAGAGAAAAGTGAAAAGAGAAATGAGAATATAGAAAACAAGAGAAAACAAACGAAAAGATAAAAGAAAAAAAGAGAAAAGTAGAGAAAAGAAGAGAAAAGAGAAAAGAAGAGAAAAGAGAAAAGAAGAGAAAAGAAGATTAAATGCAAAAGAAGAGAAAAGAGAAAAGAAGAGAAAAGAGAAAAGAAGAGAAAAGAAGAATAAATGCAAAAGAAGAGAAAAGAGAAAAGAGATAAGAAGGGAAAAGAAGAGAAAAGAGAAATGAGAAAAGAAGAGAAAACAAGAGAAAAGAGAAAAGAAGAGATAAGAGAAAAGAGAAAGTGGTAAAGCAGAGAAAACAAGAGAAAAGAGAAAATGGAAATGAAGAGAAAAGAAGAGAGAAGAGAAAGGAGAAAAGAAGAGAAAACAAGAGAAAAGAGAAAAGAAGTGAAAAGACAAGAAGAGTAAAGAGAAAAGATAAAATAAGAGAAAAGAAGGGAAATGAAGAGAAAAGAGAGAAGAGAAAAGAGAAAAGAAGAGAAAAGAGGAAAATATAAAAGCGAAAAGGAGAGTACAGACGATAAAAGAGAAAATAAGAGAAAACTAAAGAAGAGAAAAGTGAAAAGAGAAATGAGAATATAGAAAACAAGAGAAAACAAACGAAAAGATAAAAGAAAAAAAGAGAAAAGTAGAGAAAAGAAGAGAAAAGAGAAAAGAAGAGAAAAGAGAAAAGAAGAGAAAAAAGAAAAGAGAAATGAGAAAAGAAGAGAATTATAAAAGGAAAGAAGAGAAATGAAGAGAAAAGAGAAAAGAAGAGCAAACAAGAGAAATGAGAAAAGAAGAGAATTAGAAAAGGAAAGAAGAGAAATGAAGAGAAAAGAGAAAAGAAGAGAAAAGAAGAGAAAAGAAGAGCAAACAAGAGAAATGAGAAAAGAAGAGAAAAGAAGAGAAATGAAGAGAAAAGAGAAAAGAAGTGAAAAGAAGAGAAAAGAGAAAAGAAGAGAAAGGAAGCAAAAAGAATTAAAAGAGAAAAGAGAAAAGAAAGGAAGAGAAAGTAGTAAAGAGAAAAGAAGAGAACAGAAGAGAAAAGAAGAAAAAGGAGAAAAGAGTAAAGAAGAGAACAGAAGACAAAAGAAGAGAAAAGAGAAAATCAGAGAAAAAGGAAAAGAGAAAAGACGAGAACAGAAGAGAAAAGAAAAGAGTATAGAAGAGAAAAGAGAAAAGAGAAAAGAAGAGACAAGAGAAAAGAAGATAACAGAAGAGAAAAGAAGAGAAAAGAAGAGAAAAGTGAAAAGAAGAGAACAGAAGAGAAAGGAGATAAGAGAACACAGAAAAGAAGAGAAAAGAAAAGAAAACAGGAGAACAGTGAAAAGAAGAGAAAAGGAGCGAACAGAGAGTAAAGACAAAAGAGAAATGCAGTGAAATGAAAAGAGATAATAGCAAAGACAAAAGAAGAGAATAGAAGAAAAAAGAGAAAAGAGAAAAGAAGCGAAAAGAGAAAAGAGAAAAGGGAAAAGAAGAGAAAAGAGGAAAGAGATAAGAAGAGAAAAGATGAGAAAAGAAAAAAGAGAAAAGAAGTAAAAAGTGAAAAGATAAAAGAGGGGAAAAGACGGCAAAAGAAGAGAAAAGAGGAAAGAAGAGAAAAGAGAAAAGAAGAGAAAAGACAAAAGAGAAATGAAGAGAAAAGAGATAAGAGAAAAGAAGAGAAAAGAAGAATAAATGCAAAAGAAGAGAAAAGAGAAAAGAAGAGAATTAGAAAAGGAAAGAAGAGAAATGAAGAGAAAAGAGAAAAGAAGAGCAAACAAGAGAAATGAGAAAAGAAGAGAAAAGAAGAGAAATGAAGAGAAAAGAAGAGAAAAGAGAAAAGAAGTGAAAAGAAGAGAAACGAGAAAAGAAGAGAAAGGAAGCAAAAAGAATTAAAAGAGAAAAGAGAAAAGAAAAGAAGAGAAAGGAGTAAAGAGAAAAGAAGAGAACAGAAGAGAAAAGAAGAGAAAAGAGAAAATCAGAGAAAAAGGAAAAGAGAAAAGACGAGAACAGAAGAGAAAAGAAAAGAGTATAGAAGAGAAAAGAGAAAAGAGAAAAGAAGAGACAAGAGAAAAGAAGAGAACAGAAGAGAAAAGAAGAGAAAAGAAGAGAAAAGTGAAAAGAAGAGAACAGAAGAGAAAGGAGATAAGAGAACACAGAAAAGAAGAGAAAAGAAAAGAAAACAGGAGAACAGTGAAAAGAAGAGAAAAGGAGCGAACAGAGAGTAAAGACAAAAGAGAAATGCAGTGAAATGAAGAGAAAAGAGATAATAGCAAAGACAAAAGAAGAGAATAGAAGAAAAAAGAGAAAAGAGAAAAGAAGCGAAAAGAGAAAAGAGAAAAGTAGAGAAAAGAAGAGAATAGAGATACGAGAAAAGGGAAAAGAAGAGAAAAGAGGAAAGAGATAAGAAGAGAAAAGATGAGAAAAGAAAAAAGAGAAAAGAAGTAAAAAGAGAAAAGATAAAAGAGGGGAAAAGACGGCAAAAGAAGTGAAAGGAGGAAAGAAGAGAAAAGAGAAAAGAAGAGAAAAGACAAAAGAGAAATGAAGAGAAAAGAGATAAGAGAAAAGAAGAGAAAAGAAGAATAAATGCAAAAGAAGAGAAAAGAGAAAAGAGATAAGAAGGGAAAAGAAGAGAAAAGAGAAAAGAGAAAAGTGAAAAGAGAAAAGAGAAAAGAGGAGAAAAGAAGTGTAAAGAAGAGAACAGAGAAAAGAAGAGAAAAGACAAAAGAGAAATGAAGAGAAAAGAGATAAGAGAAAAGAAGAGAAAAGAAGAATAAATGCAAAAGAAGAGAAAAGAGATAAGAAGGGAAAAGAAGAGAAAAGAGAAAAGAGAAAAGTGAAAAGAGAAAAGAGAAAAGAGGAGAAAACAAGTGTAAAGAAGAGATAAGAGAAAAGAAGAGAAAAGACAAAAGATAAATGAAGAGAAAAGAGATAAGAGAAAAGAAGAGAAAAGAAGAATAAATGCAAAAGAAGAGAACAGAGAAAAGAAGTGAAAAGAGAAAAGAAGAGAAAAGAGACAAGTGAAAAGAGAAAAGAGAAAAGAGAAAAGAGGAGAAAAGAAGTGTAAAGAAGAGAAAAGAGGAAAGAAGAGAAAAGACAAAAGAGAAATGAAGAGAAAAGAGATAAGAGAAAAGAAGAGAAAAAAAGAATAAATGCAAAAGAAGAGAAAAGAGAAAAGAGATAAGAAGGGAAAAGAAGAGAAAAGAGAAAAGAGAAAAGTGAAAAGAGAAAAGAGAAAAGAGGAGAAAAGAAGTGTAAAGAAGAGATAAGAGAAAAGAAGAGAAAAGACAAAAGAGAAATGAAGAGAAAAGAGATAAGAGAAAAGAAGAGAAAAGAAGAATAAATGCAAAAGAAGAGAAAAGAGAAAAGAAGAGAAAAGAGAAAAGAAGAGAAAAGAAGAATAAATGCAAAAGAAGAGAAAAGAGAAAAGAGATAAGAAGGGAAAAGAAGAGAAAAGAGAAATGAGAAAAGAAGAGAAAACAAGAGAAAAGAGAAAAGAAGAGATAAGAGAAAAGAGAAAGTGGTAAAGCAGAGAAAACAAGAGAAAAGAGAAAAGGGAAATGAAGAGAAAAGAAGAGAGAAGAGAAAGGAGAAAAGAAGAGATAACAAGAGAAAAGAGAAAAGAAGTGAAAAGACAAGAAGAGTAAAGAGAAAAGATAAAATAAGAGAAAAGAAGGGAAATGAAGAGAAAAGAGAGAAGAGAAAAGAGAAAAGAAGAGAAAAGAGGAAAATATAAAAGCGAAAAGGAGAGTACAGACGATAAAAGAGAAAATAAGAGAAAACTAAAGAAGAGAAAAGTGAAAAGAGAAATGAGAATATAGAAAACAAGAGAAAACAAACGAAAAGATAAAAGAAAAAAAGAGAAAAGTAGAGAAAAGAAGAGAAAAGAGAAAAGAAGAGAAAAGAGAAAAGAAGAGAAAAAAGAAAAGAGAAATGAGAAAAGAAGAGAATTATAAAAGGAAAGAAGAGAAATGAAGAGAAAAGAGAAAAGAAGAGCAAACAAGAGAAATGAGAAAAGAAGAGAATTAGAAAAGGAAAGAAGAGAAATGAAGAGAAAAGAGAAAAGAAGAGAAAAGAAGAGCAAACAAGAGAAATGAGAAAAGAAGAGAAAAGAAGAGAAATGAAGAGAAAAGAAGAGAAAAGAGAAAAGAAGTGAAAAGAAGAGAAAAGAGAAAAGAAGAGAAAGGAAGCAAAAAGAATTAAAAGAGAAAAGAGAAAAGAAAGGAAGAGAAAGTAGTAAATAGAAAAGAAGAGAACAGAAGAGAAAAGAAGAAAAAGGAGAAAAGAGTAAAGAAGAGAACAGAAGACAAAAGAAGAGAAAAGAGAAAATCAGAGAAAAAGGAAAAGAGAAAAGACGAGAACAGAAGAGAAAAGAAAAGAGTATAGAAGAGAAAAGAGAAAAGAGAAAAGAAGAGACAAGAGAAAAGAAGAGAACAGAAGAGAAAAGAAGAGAAAAGAAGAGAAAAGTGAAAAGAAGAGAACAGAAGAGAAAGGAGATAAGAGAACACAGAAAAGAAGAGAAAAGAAAAGAAAACAGGAGAACAGTGAAAAGAAGAGAAAAGGAGCGAACAGAGAGTAAAGACAAAAGAGAAATGCAGTGAAATGAAAAGAGATAATAGCAAAGACAAAAGAAGTGAATAGAAGAAAAAAGAGAAAAGAGAAAAGAAGCGAAAAGAGAAAAGAGAAAAGGGAAAAGAAGAGAAAAGAGGAAAGAGATAAGAAGAGAAAAGATGAGAAAAGAAAAAAGAGAAAAGAAGTAAAAAGAGAAAAGATAAAAGAGGGGAAAAGACGGCAAAAGAAGAGAAAAGAGGAAAGAAGAGAAAAGAGAAAAGAAGAGAAAAGACAAAAGAGAAATGAAGAGAAAAGAGATAAGAGAAAAGAAGAGAAAAGAAGAATAAATGCAAAAGAAGAGAAAAGAGAAAAGAGATAAGAAGGGAAAAGAAGAGAAAAGAGAAAAGAGAAAAGTGAAAAGAGAAAAGAGAAAAGAGGAGAAAAGAAGTGTAAAGAAGAGAAAAGAGAAAAGAAAAGACAAAAGAGAAATGAAGAGAGAAGAGATAAGAGAAAAGAAGAGAAAAGAAGAATAAATGCAAAAGAAGAGAAGAGTAAAGAGATAAGAAGGGAAAAGAATAGAAAAGAGAAAAGAGAAAAGTGAAAAGAGAAAAGAGAAAAGAGGAGAAAAGAAGTGTAAAGAAGAGATAATAGAAAAGAAGAGAAAAGACAAAAGATAAATGAAGAGAAAAGAGATAAGAGAAAAGAAGAAAAAGAAGAATAAATGCAAAAGAAGAGAACAGAGAAAAGAAGAGAAAAGAGAAAAGAAGAGAAAAGAGAAAAGAGACAAGTGAAAAGAGAAAAGAGAAAAGAGGAGAAAACAAGTGTAAAGAAGAGAAAAGAGAAAAGAAGAGAAAAGACAAAAGAGAAATGAAGAGAAAAGAGATAAGAGAAAAGAAGAGAAAACAAGAATAAATGCAAAAGAAGAGAAGAGTAAAGAGATAAGAAGGGAAAAGAATAGAAAAGAGAAAAGAGAAAAGTGAAAAGAGAAAAGTGGAGAAAAGAAGTGTAAAGAAGAGAAAAGAGGAAAGAAGAGAAAAGACAAAAGAGAAATGAAGAGAAAAGAGATAAGAGAAAAGAAGAGAAAAAAAGAATAAATGCAAAAGAAGAGAAAAGAGAAAAGAGATATGAAAGGAAAAGAAGAGAAAAGAGAAAAGAGAAAAGTGAAAAGAGAAAAGAGAAAAGAGGAGAAAAGAAGTGTAAAGAAGAGATAAGAGAAAAGAAGAGAAAAGACAAAAGAGAAATGAAGAGAAAAGAGATAAGAGAAAAGAAGAGAAAAGAAGAATAAATGCAAAAGAAGCGAAAAGAGAAAAGAAGAGAAAAGAGAAAAGAAGAGAAAAGAAGAATAAATGCAAAAGAAGAGAAAAGAGAAAAGAGATAAGAAGGGAAAAGAAGAGAAAAGAGAAATGAGAAAAGAAGAGAAAACAAGAGAAAAGAGAAAAGAAGAGATAAGAGAAAAGAGAAAGTGGTAAAGCAGAGAAAACAAGAGAAAAGAGAAAAGGGAAATGAAGAGAAAAGAAGAGAGAAGAGAAAGGAGAAAAGAAGAGAAAACAAGAGAAAAGAGAAAAGAAGTGAAAAGACAAGAAGAGTAAAGAGAAAAGATAAAATAAGAGAAAAGAAGGGAAATGAAGAGAAAAGAGAGAAGAGAAAAGAGAAAAGAAGAGAAAAGAGGAAAATATAAAAGCGAAAAGGAGAGTACAGACGATAAAAGAGAAAATAAGAGAAAACTAAAGAAGAGAAAAGTGAAAAGAGAAATGAGAATATAGAAAACAAGAGAAAACAAACGAAAAGATAAAAGAAAAAAAGAGAAAAGTAGAGAAAAGAAGAGAAAAGAGAAAAGAAGAGAAAAGAGAAAAGAAGAGAAAAGAAGAATAAATGCAAAAGAAGAAAAAAGAGAAAAGAAGAGAAAAGAGAAAAGAAGAGAAAAGAAGAATAAATGCAAAAGAAGAGAAAAGAGAAAAGAGATAAGAAGGGAAAAGAAGAGAAAAGAGAAATGAGAAAAGAAGAGAAAACAAGAGAAAAGAGAAAAGAAGAGATAAGAGAAAAGAGAAAGTGGTAAAGCAGAGAAAACAAGAGAAAAGAGAAAAGGGAAATGAAGAGAAAAGAAGAGAGAAGAGAAAGGAGAAAAGAAGAGAAAACAAGAGAAAAGAGAAAAGAAGTGAAAAGGCAAGAAGAGTAAAGAGAAAAGATAAAATAAGAGAAAAGAAGGGAAATGAAGAGAAAAGAGAGAAGAGAAAAGAGAAAAGAAGAGAAAAGAGGAAAATATAAAAGCGAAAAGGAGAGTACAGACGATAAAAGAGAAAATAAGAGAAAACTAAAGAAGAGAAAAGTGAAAAGAGAAATGAGAATATAGAAAACAAGAGAAAACAAACGAAAAGATAAAAGAAAAAAAGAGAAAAGTAGAGAAAAGAAGAGAAAAGAGAAAAGAAGAGAAAAGAGAAAAGAAGAGAAAAGAAGAGAAAAAAGAAAAGAGAAATGAGAAAAGAAGAGAATTATAAAAGGAAAGAAGAGAAATGAAGAGAAAAGAGAAAAGAAGAGCAAACAAGAGAAATGAGAAAAGAAGAGAATTAGAAAAGGAAAGAAGAGAAATGAAGAGAAAAGAGAAAAGAAGAGAAAAGAAGAGCAAACAAGAGAAATGAGAAAAGAAGAGAAAAGAAGAGAAATGAAGAGAAAAGAAGAGAAAAGAGAAAAGAAGTGAAAAGAAGAGAAAAGAGAAAAGAAGAGAAAGGAAGCAAAAAGAATTAAAAGAGAAAAGAGAAAAGAAAGGAAGAGAAAGTAGTAAAGAGAAAAGAAGAGAACAGAAGAGAAAAGAAGAAAAAGGAGAAAAGAGTAAAGAAGAGAACAGAAGACAAAAGAAGAGAAAAGAGAAAATCAGAGAAAAAGGAAAAGAGAAAAGACGAGAACAGAAGAGAAAAGAAAAGAGTATAGAAGAGAAAAGAGAAAAGAGAAAAGAAGAGACAAGAGAAAAGAAGATAACAGAAGAGAAAAGAAGAGAAAAGAAGAGAAAAGTGAAAAGAAGAGAACAGAAGAGAAAGGAGATAAGAGAACACAGAAAAGAAGAGAAAAGAAAAGAAAACAGGAGAACAGTGAAAAGAAGAGAAAAGGAGCGAACAGAGAGTAAAGACAAAAGAGAAATGCAGTGAAATGAAAAGAGATAATAGCAAAGACAAAAGAGGAGAATAGAAGAAAAAAGAGAAAAGAGAAAAGAAACGAAAAGAGAAAAGAGAAAAGGGAAAAGAAGAGAAAAGAGGAAAGAGATAAGAAGAGAAAAGATGAGAAAAGAAAAAAGAGAAAAGAAGTAAAAAGAGAAAAGATAAAAGAGGGGAAAAGACGGCAAAAGAAGAGAAAAGAGGAAAGAAGAGAAAAGAGAAAAGAAGAGAAAAGACAAAAGAGAAATGAAGAGAAAAGAGATAAGAGAAAAGAAGAGAAAAGAAGAATAAATGCAAAAGAAGAGAAAAGAGAAAAGAGATAAGAAGGGAAAAGAAGAGAAAAGAGAAAAGAGAAAAGTGAAAAGAGAAAAGAGAAAAGAGGAGAAAAGAAGTGTAAAGAAGAGAAAAGAGAAAAGAAGAGAAAAGACAAAAGATAAATGAAGAGAAAAGAGATAAGAGAAAAGAAGAAAAAGAAGAATAAATGCAAAAGAAGAGAACAGAGAAAAGAAGAGAAAAGAGAAAAGAAGAGAAAAGAGAAAAGAGACAAGTGAAAAGAGAAAAGAGAAAAGAGGAGAAAACAAGTGTAAAGAAGAGAAAAGAGAAAAGAAAAGACAAAAGAGAAATGAAGAGAGAAGAGATAAGAGAAAAGAAGAGAAAAGAAGAATAAATGCAAAAGAAGAGAAGAGTAAAGAGATAAGAAGGGAAAAGAATAGAAAAGAGAAAAGAGAAAAGTGAAAAGAGAAAAGAGAAAAGAGGAGAAAAGAAGTGTAAAGAAGAGATAAGAGAAAAGAAGAGAAAAGACAAAAGATAAATGAAGAGAAAAGAGATAAGAGAAAAGAAGAAAAAGAAGAATAAATGCAAAAGAAGAGAACAGAGAAAAGAAGAGAAAAGAGAAAAGAAGAGAAAAGAGAAAAGAGACAAGTGAAAAGAGAAAAGAGAAAAGAGGAGAAAACAAGTGTAAAGAAGAGAAAAGAGAAAAGAAGAGAAAAGACAAAAGAGAAATGAAGAGAAAAGAGATAAGAGAAAAGAAGAGAAAACAAGAATAAATGCAAAAGAAGAGAAAAGAGAAAAGAGATAAGAAGGGAAAAGAATAGAAAAGAGAAAAGAGAAAAGTGATTAGAGAAAAGAGAAAAGAGGAGAAAGGAAGTGTAAAGAAGAGATAAGAGAAAAGAAGAGAAAAGACAAAAGATAAATGAAGAGAAAAGAGATAAGAGAAAAGAAGAAAAAGAAGAATAAATGCAAAAGAAGAGAACAGAGAAAAGAAGAGAAAAGAGAAAAGAAGAGAAAAGAGACAAGTGAAAAGAGAAAAGAGAAAAGAGGAGAAAAGAAGTGTAAAGAAGAGAAAAGAGAAAAGAAGAGAAAAGACAAAAGAGAAATGAAGAGAAAAGAGAAAAGAGAAAAGAAGAGAAAAGAGAAAAGAAGAGAAAAGAAGAGAAAAAAGAAAAGAGAAATGAGAAAAGAAGAGAATTATAAAAGGAAAGAAGAGAAATGAAGAGAAAAGAGAAAAGAAGAGCAAACAAGAGAAATGAGAAAAGAAGAGAATTAGAAAAGGAAAGAAGAGAAATGAAGAGAAAAGAGAAAAGAAGAGAAAAGAAGAGCAAACAAGAGAAATGAGAAAAGAAGAGAAAAGAAGAGAAATGAAGAGAAAAGAAGAGAAAAGAGAAAAGAAGTGAAAAGAAGAGAAAAGAGAAAAGAAGAGAAAGGAAGCAAAAAGAAGAGAAAGGAAGCAAAAAGAATTAAAAGAGAAAAGAGAAAAGAAAGGAAGAGAAAGTAGTAAAGAGAAAAGAAGAGAACAGAAGAGAAAAGAAGAAAAAGGAGAAAAGAGTAAAGAAGAGAACAGAAGACAAAAGAAGAGAAAAGAGAAAATCAGAGAAAAAGGAAAAGAGAAAAGACGAGAACAGAAGAGAAAAGAAAAGAGTATAGAAGAGAAAAGAGATAAGAGAAAAGAAGAGACAAGAGAACAGAAGAGAAAAGAAGAGAAAAGAAGAGAAAAGTGAAAAGAAGAGAACAGAAGAGAAAGGAGATAAGAGAACACAGAAAAGAAGAGAAAAGAAAAGAAAACAGGAGAACAGTGAAAAGAAGAGAAAAGGAGCGAACAGAGAGTAAAGACAAAAGAGAAATGCAGTGAAATGAAAAGAGATAATAGCAAAGACAAAAGAAGAGAATAGAAGAAAAAAGAGAAAAGAGAAAAGAAGCGAAAAGAGAAAAGAGAAAAGGGAAAAGAAGAGAAAAGAGGAAAGAGATAAGAAGAGAAAAGATGAGAAAAGAAAAAAGAGAAAAGAAGTAAAAAGAGAAAAGATAAAAGAGGGGAAAAGACGGCAAAATAAGAGAAAAGAGGAAAGAAGAGAAAAGAGAAAAGAAGAGAAAAGACAAAAGAGAAATGAAGAGAAAAAAGATAAGAGAAAAGAAGAGAAAAGAAGAATAAATGCAAAAGAAGAGAAAAGAGAAAAGAGATAAGAAGGGAAAAGAAGAGAAAAGAGAAAAGAGAAAAGTGAAAAGAGAAAAGAGAAAAGAGGAGAAAAGAAGTGTAAAGAAGAGAAAAGAGAAAAGAAAAGACAAAAGAGAAATGAAGAGAGAAGAGATAAGAGAAAAGAAGAGAAAAGAAGAATAAATGCAAAAGAAGAGAACAGAGAAAAGAAGAGAAAAGAGAAAAGAAGAGAAAAGAGAAAAGAGACAAGTGAAAAGAGAAAAGAGAAAAGAGGAGAAAAGAAGTGTAAAGAAGAGAAAAGAGAAAAGAAGAGAAAAGACAAAAGAGAAATGAAGAGAAAAGAGATAAGAGAAAAGAGAAAAGAGAAAAGAGGAGAAAAGAAGTGTAAAGAAGAGAAAAGAGAAAAGAAGAGAAAAGACAAAAGTGAAATGAAGAGAAAAGAGATAAGAGAAAAGAAGAGAAAAGAAGAATAAATGCAAAAGAAGAGAAAAGAGAAAAGAGATAAGAAGGGAAAAGAAGAGAAAAGACAAAAGAGAAAAGTGAAAAGAGAAAAGAGGAGAAAAGAAGTGTAAAGAAGAGATAAGAGAAAAGAAGAGAAAAGGCAAAAGATAAATGAAGAGAAAAGAGATAAGAGAAAAGAAGAGAAAAGAAGAATAAATGCAAAAGAAGAGAAAAGAGAAAAGAAGAGAATTAGAAAAGGAAAGAAGAGAAATGAAGAGAAAAGAGAAAAGAAGAGCAAACAAGAGAAATGAGAAAAGAAGAGAAAAGAAGAGAAATGAAGAGAAAAGAAGAGAAAAGAGAAAAGAAGTGAAAAGAAGAGAAACGAGAAAAGAAGAGAAAGGAAGCAAAAAGAATTAAAAGAGAAAAGAGAAAAGAAAAGAAGAGAAAGGAGTAAAGAGAAAAGAAGAGAACAGAAGAGAAAAGAAGAGAAAAGAGAAAATCAGAGAAAAAGGAAAAGAGAAAAGACGAGAACAGAAGAGACAAGAAAAGAGTATAGAAGAGAAAAGAGAAAAGAGAAAAGAAGAGACAAGAGAAAAGAAGAGAACAGAAGAGAAAAGAAGAGAAAAGAAGAGAAAAGTGAAAAGAAGAGAACAGAAGAGAAAGGAGATAAGAGAACACAGAAAAGAAGAGAAAAGAAAAGGAAACAGGAGAACAGTGAAAAGAAGAGAAAAGGAGCGAACAGAGAGTAAAGACAAAAGAGAAATGCAGTGAAATGAAGAGAAAAGAGATAATAGCAAAGACAAAAGAAGAGAATAGAAGAAAAAAGAGAAAAGAGAAAAGAAGCGAAAAGAGAAAAGTAGAGAAAAGAAGAGAATAGAGATACGAGAAAAGGGAAAAGAAGAGAAAAGAGGAAAGAGATAAGAAGAGAAAAGATGAGAAAAGAAAAAAGAGAAAAGAAGTAAAAAGAGAAAAGTTAAAAGAGGGGAAAAGACGGCAAAAGAAGAGAAAAGAGGAAAGAAGAGAAAAGAGAAAAGAGAAATGAAGAGAAAAGAGATAAGAGAAAAGAAGAGAAAAGAAAAATAAATGCAAAAGAGGGGAAAAGAGAAAAGAGATAAGAAGGGTAAAGAAGAGAAAAGAGAAAAGAGAAAAGTGAAAAGAGACAAGAGGAGAAAAGAATTGTAAAGAAGAGAAAAGAGAAAAGAAGAGAAAAGACAAAAGAGAAATGAAGAGAAAAGAGATAAGAGAAAAGAAGAGAAAAGAAGAATAAATGCAAAAGAAGAGAAAAGAGAAAAGAGATAAGAAGGGAAAAGAAGAGAAAAGAGAAAAGAGAAAAGTGAAAAGAGAAAAGAGAAAAGAGGAGAAAAGAAGTGTAAAGAAGAGAAAAGAGAAAAGAAGAGAAAAGACAAAAGAGAAATGAAGAGAAAAGAGATAAGAGAAAAGAAGAGAAAAGAAGAATAAATGCAAAAGAAGAGAAAAGAGAAAAGAGATAAGAAGGGAAAAGAAGAGAAAAGAGAAAAGATAAAAGTGAAAAGAGAAAAGAGAAAAGAGGAGAAAACAAGTCTAAGGAAGAGATAAGAGAAAAGAAGAGAAAAGAAGAATAAATGCAAAAGAAGAGAACAGAGAAAAGAAGAGAAAAGAGAAAAGAAGAGAAAAGAGACAAGTGAAAAGAGAAAAGAGAAAAGAGAAAAGAGGAGAAAAGAAGTGTAAAGAAGAGAAAAGAGAAAAGAAGAGAAAAGACAAAAGAGAAATGAAGAGAAAAGAGATAAGAGAAAAGAAGAGAAAAGAAGAATAAATGCAAAAGAAGAGAAAAGAGAAAAGAAGAGAAAAGAGAAAAGAAGAGAAAAGAAGAATAAATGCAAAAGAAGAGAAAAGAGAAAAGAGATAAGAAGGGAAAAGAAGAGAAAAGAGAAATGAGAAAAGAAGAGAAAACAAGAGAAAAGAGAAAAGAAGAGATAAGAGAAAAGAGAAAGTGGTAAAGCAGAGAAAACAAGAGAAAAGAGAAAAGGGAAATGAAGAGAAAAGAAGAGAGAAGAGAAAGGAGAAAAGAAAAGAAAACAAGAGAAAAGAGAAAAGAAGTGAAAAGACAAGAAGAGTAAAGAGAAAAGATAAAATAAGAGAAAAGAAGGGAAATGAAGAGAAAAGAGAGAAGAGAAAAGAGAAAAGAAGAGAAAAGAGGAAAATATAAAAGCGAAAAGGAGAGTACAGACGATAAAAGAGAAAATAAGAGAAAACTAAAGAAGAGAAAAGTGAAAAGAGAAATGAGAATATAGAAAACAAGAGAAAACAAACGAAAAGATAAAAGAAAAAAAGAGAAAAGTAGAGAAAAGAAGAGAAAAGAGAAAAGAAGAGAAAAGAGAAAAGAAGAGAAAAGAAGAGAAAAAAGAAAAGAGAAATGAGAAAAGAAGAGAATTAGAAAAGGAAAGAAGAGAAATGAAGAGAAAAGAGAAAAGAAGAGCAAACAAGAGAAATGAGAAAAGAAGAGAATTAGAAAAGGAAAGAAGAGAAATGAAGAGAAAAGAGAAAAGAAGAGCAAACAAGAGAAATGAGAAAAGAAGAGAAAAGAAGAGAAATGAAGAGAAAAGAAGAGAAAAGAGAAAAGAAGTGAAAAGAAGAGAAAAGAGAAAAGAAGAGAAAGGAAGCAAAAAGAATTAAAAGAGAAAAGAGAAAAGAAAGGAAGAGAAAGTAGTAAAGAGAAAAGAAGAGAACAGAAGAGAAAAGAAGAAAAAGGAGAAAAGAGTAAAGAAGAGAACAGAAGACAAAAGAAGAGAAAAGAGAAAATCAGAGAAAAAGGAAAAGAGAAAAGACGAGAACAGAAGAGAAAAGAAAAGAGTATAGAAGAGAAAAGAGAAAAGAGAAAAGAAGAGACAAGAGAACAGAAGAGAAAAGAAGAGAAAAGAAGAGAAAAGTGAAAAGAAGAGAACAGAAGAGAAAGGAGATAAGAGAACACAGAAAAGAAGAGAAAAGAAAAGAAAACAGGAGAACAGTGAAAAGAAGAGAAAAGGAGCGAACAGAGAGTAAAGACAAAAGAGAAATGCAGTGAAATGAAAAGAGATAATAGCAAAGACAAAAGAAGAGAATAGAAGAAAAAAGAGAAAAGAGAAAAGAAGCGAAAAGAGAAAAGAGAAAAGGGAAAAGAAGAGAAAAGAGGAAAGAGATAAGAAGAGAAAAGATGAGAAAAGAAAAAAGAGAAAAGAAGTAAAAAGAGAAAAGATAAAAGAGGGGAAAAGACGGCAAAAGAAGAGAAAAGAGGAAAGAAGAGAAAAGAGAAAAGAAGAGAAAAGACAAAAGAGAAATGAAGAGAAAAAAGATAAGAGAAAAGAAGAGAAAAGAAGAATAAATGCAAAAGAAGAGAAAAGAGAAAAGAGATAAGAAGGGAAAAGAAGAGAAAAGAGAAAAGAGAAAAGTGAAAAGAGAAAAGAGAAAAGAGGAGAAAAGAAGTGTAAAGAAGAGAAAAGAGAAAAGAAAAGACAAAAGAGAAATGAAGAGAGAAGAGATAAGAGAAAAGAAGAGAAAAGAAGAATAAATGCAAAAGAAGAGAACAGAGAAAAGAAGAGAAAAGAGAAAAGAAGAGAAAAGAGAAAAGAGACAAGTGAAAAGAGAAAAGAGAAAAGAGGAGAAAAGAAGTGTAAAGAAGAGAAAAGAGAAAAGAAGAGAAAAGACAAAAGAGAAATGAAGAGAAAAGAGATAAGAGAAAAGAGAAAAGAGAAAAGAGGAGAAAAGAAGTGTAAAGAAGAGAAAAGAGAAAAGAAGAGAAAAGACAAAAGTGAAATGAAGAGAAAAGAGATAAGAGAAAAGAAGAGAAAAGAAGAATAAATGCAAAAGAAGAGAAAAGAGAAAAGAGATAAGAAGGGAAAAGAAGAGAAAAGACAAAAGAGAAAAGTGAAAAGAGAAAAGAGGAGAAAAGAAGTGTAAAGAAGAGATAAGAGAAAAGAAGAGAAAAGGCAAAAGATAAATGAAGAGAAAAGAGATAAGAGAAAAGAAGAGAAAAGAAGAATAAATGCAAAAGAAGAGAAAAGTGAAAAGAAGAGAATTAGAAAAGGAAAGAAGAGAAATGAAGAGAAAAGAGAAAAGAAGAGCAAACAAGAGAAATGAGAAAAGAAGAGAAAAGAAGAGAAATGAAGAGAAAAGAAGAGAAAAGAGAAAAGAAGTGAAAAGAAGAGAAACGAGAAAAGAAGAGAAAGGAAGCAAAAAGAATTAAAAGAGAAAAGAGAAAAGAAAAGAAGAGAAAGGAGTAAAGAGAAAAGAAGAGAACAGAAGAGAAAAGAAGAGAAAAGAGAAAATCAGAGAAAAAGGAAAAGAGAAAAGACGAGAACAGAAGAGACAAGAAAAGAGTATAGAAGAGAAAAGAGAAAAGAGAAAAGAAGAGACAAGAGAAAAGAAGAGAACAGAAGAGAAAAGAAGAGAAAAGAAGAGAAAAGTGAAAAGAAGAGAACAGAAGAGAAAGGAGATAAGAGAACACAGAAAAGAAGAGAAAAGAAAAGGAAACAGGAGAACAGTGAAAAGAAGAGAAAAGGAGCGAACAGAGAGTAAAGACAAAAGAGAAATGCAGTGAAATGAAGAGAAAAGAGATAATAGCAAAGACAAAAGAAGAGAATAGGAGAAAAAAGAGAAAAGAGAAAAGAAGCGAAAAGAGAAAAGTAGAGAAAAGAAGAGAATAGAGATACGAGAAAAGGGAAAAGAAGAGAAAAGAGGAAAGAGATAAGAAGAGAAAAGATGAGAAAAGAAAAAAGAGAAAAGAAGTAAAAAGAGAAAAGTTAAAAGAGGGGAAAAGACGGCAAAAGAAGAGAAAAGAGGAAAGAAGAGAAAAGAGAAAAGAGAAATGAAGAGAAAAGAGATAAGAGAAAAGAAGAGAAAAGAAGAATAAATGCAAAAGAGGGGAAAAGAGAAAAGAGATAAGAAGGGTAAAGAAGAGAAAAGAGAAAAGAGAAAAGTGAAAAGAGACAAGAGGAGAAAAGAAGTGTAAAGAAGAGAAAAGAGAAAAGAAGAGAAAAGACAAAAGAGAAATGAAGAGAAAAGAGATAAGAGAAAAGAAGAGAAAAGAAGAATAAATGCAAAAGAAGAGAAAAGTGAAAAGAGATAAGAAGGGAAAAGAAGAGAAAAGAGAAAAGAGAAAAGTGAAAAGAGAAAAGAGAAAAGAGGAGAAAAGAAGTGTAAAGAAGAGAAAAGAGAAAAGAAGAGAAAAGACAAAAGAGAAATGAAGAGAAAAGAGATAAGAGAAAAGAAGAGAAAAGAAGAATAAATGCAAAAGAAGAGAAAAGAGAAAAGAGATAAGAAGGGAAAAGAAGAGAAAAGAGAAAAGATAAAAGTGAAAAGAGAAAAGAGAAAAGAGGAGAAAACAAGTCTAAGGAAGAGATAAGAGAAAAGAAGAGAAAAGAAGAATAAATGCAAAAGAAGAGAACAGAGAAAAGAAGAGAAAAGAGAAAAGAAGAGAAAAGAGACAAGTGAAAAGAGAAAAGAGAAAAGAGAAAAGAGGAGAAAAGAAGTGTAAAGAAGAGAAAAGAGAAAAGAAGAGAAAAGACAAAAGAGAAATGAAGAGAAAAGAGATAAGAGAAAAGAAGAGAAAAGAAGAATAAATGCAAAAGAAGAGAAAAGAGAAAAGAAGAGAAAAGAGAAAAGAAGAGAAAAGAAGAATAAATGCAAAAGAAGAGAAAAGAGAAAAGAGATAAGAAGGGAAAAGAAGAGAAAAGAGAAATGAGAAAAGAAGAGAAAACAAGAGAAAAGAGAAAAGAAGAGATAAGAGAAAAGAGAAAGTGGTAAAGCAGAGAAAACAAGAGAAAAGAGAAAAGGGAAATGAAGAGAAAAGAAGAGAGAAGAGAAAGGAGAAAAGAAAAGAAAACAAGAGAAAAGAGAAAAGAAGTGAAAAGACAAGAAGAGTAAAGAGAAAAGATAAAATAAGAGAAAAGAAGGGAAATGAAGAGAAAAGAGAGAAGAGAAAAGAGAAAAGAAGAGAAAAGAGGAAAATATAAAAGCGAAAAGGAGAGTACAGACGATAAAAGAGAAAATAAGAGAAAACTAAAGAAGAGAAAAGTGAAAAGAGAAATGAGAATATAGAAAACAAGAGAAAACAAACGAAAAGATAAAAGAAAAAAAGAGAAAAGTAGAGAAAAGAAGAGAAAAGAGAAAAGAAGAGAAAAGAGAAAAGAAGAGAAAAGAAGAGAAAAAAGAAAAGAGAAATGAGAAAAGAAGAGAATTAGAAAAGGAAAGAAGAGAAATGAAGAGAAAAGAGAAAAGAAGAGCAAACAAGAGAAATGAGAAAAGAAGAGAATTAGAAAAGGAAAGAAGAGAAATGAAGAGAAAAGAGAAAAGAAGAGCAAACAAGAGAAATGAGAAAAGAAGAGAAAAGAAGAGAAATGAAGAGAAAAGAAGAGAAAAGAGAAAAGAAGTGAAAAGAAGAGAAAAGAGAAAAGAAGAGAAAGGAAGCAAAAAGAATTAAAAGAGAAAAGAGAAAAGAAAGGAAGAGAAAGTAGTAAAGAGAAAAGAAGAGAACAGAAGAGAAAAGAAGAAAAAGGAGAAAAGAGTAAAGAAGAGAACAGAAGACAAAAGAAGAGAAAAGAGAAAATCAGAGAAAAAGGAAAAGAGAAAAGACGAGAACAGAAGAGAAAAGAAAAGAGTATAGAAGAGAAAAGAGAAAAGAGAAAAGAAGAGACAAGAGAACAGAAGAGAAAAGAAGAGAAAAGAAGAGAAAAGTGAAAAGAAGAGAACAGAAGAGAAAGGAGATAAGAGAACACAGAAAAGAAGAGAAAAGAAAAGAAAACAGGAGAACAGTGAAAAGAAGAGAAAAGGAGCGAACAGAGAGTAAAGACAAAAGAGAAATGCAGTGAAATGAAAAGAGATAATAGCAAAGACAAAAGAAGAGAATAGAAGAAAAAAGAGAAAAGAGAAAAGAAGCGAAAAGAGAAAAGAGAAAAGGGAAAAGAAGAGAAAAGAGGAAAGAGATAAGAAGAGAAAAGATGAGAAAAGAAAAAAGAGAAAAGAAGTAAAAAGAGAAAAGATAAAAGAGGGGAAAAGACGGCAAAAGAAGAGAAAAGAGGAAAGAAGAGAAAAGAGAAAAGAAGAGAAAAGACAAAAGAGAAATGAAGAGAAAAAAGATAAGAGAAAAGAAGAGAAAAGAAGAATAAATGCAAAAGAAGAGAAAAGAGAAAAGAGATAAGAAGGGAAAAGAAGAGAAAAGAGAAAAGAGAAAAGTGAAAAGAGAAAAGAGAAAAGAGGAGAAAAGAAGTGTAAAGAAGAGAAAAGAGAAAAGAAAAGACAAAAGAGAAATGAAGAGAGAAGAGATAAGAGAAAAGAAGAGAAAAGAAGAATAAATGCAAAAGAAGAGAACAGAGAAAAGAAGAGAAAAGAGAAAAGAAGAGAAAAGAGAAAAGAGACAAGTGAAAAGAGAAAAGAGAAAAGAGGAGAAAAGAAGTGTAAAGAAGAGAAAAGAGAAAAGAAGAGAAAAGACAAAAGAGAAATGAAGAGAAAAGAGATAAGAGAAAAGAGAAAAGAGAAAAGAGGAGAAAAGAAGTGTAAAGAAGAGAAAAGAGAAAAGAAGAGAAAAGACAAAAGAGAAATGAAGAGAAAAGAGATAAGAGAAAAGAAGAGAAAAGAAGAATAAATGCAAAAGAAGAGAAAAGAGAAAAGAGATAAGAAGGGAAAAGAAGAGAAAAGAGAAAAGAGAAATGAAGAGAAAAGAGATAAGAGAAAAGAGAAAAGAGAAAAGAGGAGAAAAGAAGTGTAAAGAAGAGAAAAGAGAAAAGAAGAGAAAAGACAAAAGAGAAATGAAGAGAAAAGAGATAAGAGAAAAGAAGAGAAAAGAAGAATAAATGCAAAAGAAGAGAAAAGAGAAAAGAGATAAGAAGGGAAAAGAAGAGAAAAGAGAAAAGAGAAAAGTGAAAAGAGAAAAGAGAAAAGAGGAGAAAACAAGTGTAAAGAAGAGAAAAGTGAAAAGAAGAGAAAAGACAAAAGAGAAATGAAGACAAAAGAGATAAGAGAAAAGAAGAGAAAAGAAGAATAAATGCAAAAGAAGAGAAAAGAGATAAGAAGGGAAAAGAAGAGAAAAGAGAAAAGTGAAAAGAGAAAAGAGAAAAGAGGAGAAAACAAGTGTAAAGAAGAGATAAGAGAAAAGAAGAGAAAAGACAAAAGAGAAATGAAGAGAAAAGAGATAAGAGAAAAGAAGAGAAAAGAAGAATAAATGCAAAAGAAGAGAACAGAGAAAAGAAGAGAAAAGAGAAAAGAAGAGAAAAGAGACAAGTGAAAAGAGAAAAGACAAAAGAGAAAAGAGGAGAAAAGAAGTGTAAAGAAGAGAAAAGAGAAAAGAAGAGAAAAGACAAAAGAGAAATGAAGAGAAAAGAGATAAGAGAAAAGAAGAGAAAAGAAGAATAAATGCAAAAGAAGAGAAAAGAGAAAAGAAGAGAAAAGAGAAAAGAAGAGAAAAGAAGAATAAATGCAAAAGAAGAGAAAATAGAAAAGAGATAAGAAGGGAAAAGAAGAGAAAAGAGAAATGAGAAAAGAAGAGAAAACAAGAGAAAAGAGAAAAGAAGAGATAAGAGAAAAGAGAAAGTGGTAAAGCAGAGAAAACAAGAGAAAAGAGAAAAGGGAAATGAAGAGAAAAGAAGAGAGAAGAGAAAGGAGAAAAGAAAAGAAAACAAGAGAAAAGAGAAAAGAAGTGAAAAGACAAGAAGAGTAAAGAGAAAAGATAAAATAAGAGAAAAGAAGGGAAATGAAGAGAAAAGAGAGAAGAGAAAAGAGAAAAGAAGAGAAAAGAGGAAAATATAAAAGCGAAAAGGAGAGTACAGACGATAAAAGAGAAAATAAGAGAAAACTAAAGAAGAGAAAAGTGAAAAGAGAAATGAGAATATAGAAAACAAGAGAAAACAAACGAAAAGATAAAAGAAAAAAAGAGAAAAGTAGAGAAAAGAAGAGAAAAGAGAAAAGAAGAGAAAAGAGAACAGAAGACAAAAGAAGAGAAAAGAGAAAATCAGAGAAAAAGGAAAAGAGAAAAGACGAGAACAGAAGAGAAAAGAAAAGAGTATAGAAGAGAAAAGAGAAAAGAGAAAAGAAGAGACAAGAGAACAGAAGAGAAAAGAAGAGAAAAGAAGAGAAAAGTGAAAAGAAGAGAACAGAAGAGAAAGGAGATAAGAGAACACAGAAAAGAAGAGAAAAGAAAAGAAAACAGGAGAACAGTGAAAAGAAGAGAAAAGGAGCGAACAGAGAGTAAAGACAAAAGAGAAATGCAGTGAAATGAAAAGAGATAATAGCAAAGACAAAAGAAGAGAATAGAAGAAAAAAGAGAAAAGAGAAAAGAAGCGAAAAGAGAAAAGAGAAAAGGGAAAAGAAGAGAAAAGAGGAAAGAGATAAGAAGAGAAAAGATGAGAAAAGAAAAAAGAGAAAAGAAGTAAAAAGAGAAAAGATAAAAGAGGGGAAAAGACGGCAAAAGAAGAGAAAAGAGGAAAGAAGAGAAAAGAGAAAAGAAGAGAAAAGACAAAAGAGAAATGTAGAGAAAAGAGATAAGAGAAAAGATGAGAAAAGAAGAATAAATGAAAAAGAAGAGAAAAGAGAAAAGAGATAAGAAGTGTAAAGAAGAGAAAAGAGAAAAGAAAAGACAAAAGAGAAATGATGAGAGAAGAGATAAGAGAAAAGAAGAGAAAAGAAGAATAAATGCAAAAGAAGAGAACAGAGAAAAGAAGAGAAAAGAGAAAAGAAAAAAGACAAAAGAGACAAGTGAAAAGAGAAAAGAGAAAAGAGGAGAAAAGAAGTGTAAAGAAGAGAAAAGAGAAAAGAAGAGAAAAGACAAAAGAGAAATGAAGAGAAAAGAGATAAGAGAAAAGAGAAAAGAGAAAAGAGGAGAAAAGAAGTGTAAAGAAGAGAAAAGAGAAAAGAAGAGAAAAGACAAAAGAGAAATGAAGAGAAAAGAGATAAGAGAAAAGAAGAGAAAAGAAGAATAAATGCAAAAGAAGAGAAAAGAGAAAAGAGATAAGAAGGGAAAAGAAGAGAAAAGACAAAAGAGAAAAGTGAAAAGAGAAAAGAGGAGAAAAGAAGTGTAAAGAAGAGATAAGAGAAAAGAAGAGAAAAGGCAAAAGATAAATGAAGAGAAAAGAGATAAGAGAAAAGAAGAGAAAAGAAGAATAAATGCAAAAGAAGAGAAAAGAGAAAAGAAGAGAATTAGAAAAGGAAAGAAGAGAAATGAAGAGAAAAGAGAAAAGAAGAGCAAACAAGAGAAATGAGAAAAGAAGAGAAAAGAAGAGAAATGAAGAGAAAAGAAGAGAAAAGAAGAGTAAAGTGAAAAGAAGAGAACAGAAGAGAAAAGAAGAGAAAAGAAGAGTAAAGTGAAAAGAAGAGAACAGAAGAGAAAGGAGATAAGAGAACACAGAAAAGAAGAGAAAAGAAAAGAAAACAGGAGAACAGTGAAAAGAAGAGAAAAGGAGCGAACAGAGAGTAAAGACAAAAGAGAAATGCAGTGAAATGAAGAGAAAAGAGATAATAGCAAAGACAAAAGAAGAGAATAGAAGAAAAAAGAGAAAAGAGAAAAGAAGCGAAAAGAGAAAAGTAGAGAAAAGAAGAGAATAGAGATACGAGAAAAGGGAAAAGAAGAGAAAAGAGGAAAGAGATAAGAAGAGAAAAGATGAGAAAAGAAAAAAGAGAAAAGAAGTAAAAAGAGAAAAGATAAAAGAGGGGAAAAGACGGCAAAAGAAGAGAAAAGAGGAAAGAAGAGAAAAGAGAAAAGAGAAATGAAGAGAAAAGAGATAAGAGAAAAGAAGAGAAAAGAGATGAGAAAAGAGATAAGAAGGGAAAAGAAGAGAAAAGAGAAAAGAGAAAAGTGAAAAGTGAAAAGAGGAGAAAAGAAGTGTAAAGAAGAGAAAAGAGAAAAGAAGAGAAAAGACAAAAGATAAATGAAGAGAAAAGAGATAAGAGAAAAGAAGAGAAAAGAAGAATAAATGCAAAAGAAGAGAAAAGAGAAAAGAAGAGAATTAGAAAAGGAAAGAAGAGAAATGAAGAGAAAAGAGAAAAGAAGAGCAAACAAGAGAAATGAGAAAAGAAGAGAAATGAAGAGAAAAGAAGAGAAAAGAGAAAAGAAGTGAAAAGAAGAGTAACGAGAAAAGAAGAGAAAGGAAGCAAAAAGAATTAAAAGAGAAAAGAGAAAAGAAAAGAAGAGAAAGGAGTAAAGAGAAAAGAAGAGAACAGAAGAGAAAAGAAGAGAAAAGAGAAAATCAGAGAAAAAGGAAAAGAGAAAAGACGAGAACAGAAGAGAAAAGAAAAGAGTATAGAAGAGAAAAGAGAAAAGAGAAAAGAAGAGAAAAGAAGAGACAAGAGAAAAGAAGAGAACAGAAGAGAAAAGAAGAGAAAAGAAGAGAAAAGTGAAAAGAAGAGAACAGAAGAGAAAGGAGATAAGAGAACACAGAAAAGAAGAGAAAAGAAAAGAAAACAGGAGAACAGTGAAAAGAAGAGAAAAGGAGCGAACAGAGAGTAAAGACAAAAGAGAAATGCAGTGAAATGAAGAGAAAAGAGATAATAGCAAAGACAAAAGAAGAGAATAGAAGAAAAAAGAGAAAAGAGAAAAGAAGCGAAAAGAGAAAAGAGAAAAGTAGAGAAAAGAAGAGAATAGAGATACGAGAAAAGGGAAAAGAAGAGAAAAGAGGAAAGAGATAAGAAGAGAAAAGATGAGAAAAGAAAAAAGAGAAAAGAAGTAAAAAGAGAAAAGATAAAAGAGGGGAAAAGACGGAAAAAGAAGAGAAAAGAGGAAAGAAGAGAAAAGAGAAAAGAAGAGAAAAGACAAAAGAGAAATGAAGAGAAAAGAGATAAGAGAAAAGAAGAGAAAAGAAGAATAAATGCAAAAGAAGAGAAAAGAGATAAGAAGGGAAAAGAAGAGAAAAGAGAAAAGAGAAAAGTGAAAAGAGAAAAGAGAAAAGAGGAGAAAAGAAGTGTAAAGAAGAGAAAAGAGAAAAGAAGAGAAAAGACAAAAGAGAAATGAAGAGAAAAGAGATAAGAGAAAAGAAGAGAAAAGAAGAATAAATGCAAAAGAAGAGAAAAGAGATAAGAAGGGAAAAGAAGAGAAAAGAGAAAAGAGAAAAGTGAAAAGAGAAAAGAGAAAAGAGGAGAAAACAAGTGTAAAGAAGAGATAAGAGAAAAGAAGAGAAAAGACAAAAGAGAAATGAAGAGAAAGGAGATAAGAGAAAAGAAGAGAAAAGAAGAATAAATGCAAAAGAAGAGAACAGAGAAAAGAAGAGAAAAGAGAAAAGAAGAGAAAAGAGACAAGTGAAAAGAGAAAAGAGAAAAGAGAAAAGAGGAGAAAAGAAGTGTAAAGAAGAGAAAAGAGAAAAGAAGAGAAAAGACAAAAGAGAAATGAAGAGAAAAGAGAAAAGAGAAAAGAAGAGAAAAGACGAATAAATGCAAAAGAAGAGAAAAGAGAAAAGAGATAAGAAGGGAAAAGAAGAGAAAAGAGAAAAGAGAAAAGTGAAAAGAGAAAAGAGAAAAGAGGAGAAAAGAAGTGTAAAGAAGAGATAAGAGAAAAGAAGAGAAAAGACAAAAGAGAAATGAAGAGAAAAGAGATAAGAGAAAAGAAGAGAAAAGAAGAATAAATGCAAAAGAAGAGAAAAGAGAAAAGAAGAGAAAAGAGAAAAGAAGAGAAAAGAAGAATAAATGCAAAAGAAGAGAAAAGAGAAAAGAGATAAGAAGGGAAAAGAAGAGAAAAGAGAAATGAGAAAAGAAGAGAAAACAAGAGAAAAGAGAAAAGAAGAGATAAGAGAAAAGAGAAAGTGGTAAAGCAGAGAAAACAAGAGAAAGGAGAAAAGGGAAATGAAGAGAAAAGAAGAGCGAAGAGAAAGGAGAAAAGAAGAGAAAACAAGAGAAAAGAGAAAAGAAGTGAAAAGACAAGAAGAGTAAAGAGAAAAGATAAAATAAGAGAAAAGAAGGGAAATGAAGAGAAAAGAGAGAAGAGAAAAGAGAAAAGAAGAGAAAAGAGGAAAATATAAAAGCGAAAAGGAGAGTACAGACGATAAAAGAGAAAATAAGAGAAAACTAAAGAAGAGAAAAGTGAAAAGAGAAATGAGAATATAGAAAACAAGAGAAAACAAACGAAAAGATAAAAGAAAAAAAGAGAAAAGTAGAGAAAAGAAGAGAAAAGAGAAAAGAAGAGAAAAGAGAAAAGAAGAGAAAAGAAGAGAAAAAAGAAAAGAGAAATGAGAAAAGAAGAGAATTAGAAAAGGAAAGAAGAGAAATGAAGAGAAAAGAGAAAAGAAGAGAAAACAAGAGAAATGAGAAAAGAAGGGAATTAGAAAAGGAAAGAAGAGAAATGAAGAGAAAAGAGAAAAGAAGAGAAAAGAAGAGCAAACAAGAGAAATGAGAAAAGAAGAGAAAAGAAGAGAAATGAAGAGAAAAGAAGAGAAAAGAGAAAAGAAGTGAAAAGAAGAGAAAAGAGAAAAGAAGAGAAAGGAAGCAAAAAGAATTAAAAGAGAAAAGAGAAAAGAAAGGAAGAGAAAGGAGTAAAGAGAAAAGAAGAGAACAGAAGAGAAAAGAAGAAAAAGGAGAAAAGAGTAAAGAAGAGAACAGAAGACAAAAGAAGAGAAAAGAGAAAATCAGAGAAAAAGGAAAAGAGAAAAGACGAGAACAGAAGAGAAAAGAAGAGAGTATAGAAGAGAAAAGAGAAAAGAGAAAATAAGAGAAAAGAAGAGACAAGAGAACAGAAGAGAAAAGAAGAGAAAAGAAGAGAAAAGTGAAAAGAAGAGAACAGAAGAGAAAGGAGATAAGAGAACACAGAAAAGAAGAGAAAAGAAAAGAAAACAGGAGAACAGTGAAAAGAAGAGAAAAGGAGCGAACAGAGAGTAAAGACAAAAGAGAAATGCAGTGAAATGAAGAGAAAAGAGATAATAGCAAAGACAAAAGAAGAGAATAGAAGAAAAAAGAGAAAAGAGAAAAGAAGCGAAAAGAGAAAAGAGAAAAGTAGAGAAAAGAAGAGAATAGAGATACGAGAAAAGGGAAAAGAAGAGAAAAGAGGAAAGAGATAAGAAGAGAAAAGATGAGAAAAGAAAAAAGAGAAAAGAAGGAAAAAGAGAAAAGATAAAAGAGGGGAAAAGAGGGCAAAAGAAGAGAAAAGAGGAAAGAAGAGAAAAGAGAAAAGAAGAGAAAAGACAAAATAGAAATGAAGAGAAAAGAGATAAGAGAAAAGAAGAGAAAAGAAGAATAAATGCAAAAGAAGAGAAAAGAGAAAAGAGATAAGAAGGGAAAAGAAGAGAAAAGAGAAAAGAGAAAAGTGAAAAGAGAAAAGAGAAGAGGAGAAAAGAAGTGTAAAGAAGAGATAAGAGAAAAGAAGAGAAAAGACAAAAGATAAATGAAGAGAAAAGAGATAAGAGAAAAGAAGAGAAAAGAAGAATAAATGCAAAAGAAGAGAAAAGAGAAAAGAAGAGAAAAGAGAAAAGAAGAGAAAAGAAGAATAAATGCAAAAGAAGAGAAAGGAGAAAATCAGAGAAAAAGGAAAAGAGAAAAGACGAGAACAGAAGAGAAAAGAAAAGAGTATAGAAGAGAAAAGAGAAAAGAGAAAAGAAGAGAAAAGAAGAGACAAGAGAACAGAAGAGAAAAGAAGAGAAAAGTGAAAAGAAGAGAACAGAAGAGAAAGGAGAGAAGAGAACACAGAAAAGAAGAGAAAAGAAAAGAAAACAGGAGAACAGTGAAAAGAAGAGAAAAGGAGCGAACAGAGAGTAAAGACAAAAGAGAAATGCAGTGAAATGAAGAGAAAAGAGATAATAGCAAAGACAAAAGAAGAGAATAGAAGAAAAAAGAGAAAAGAGAAAAGAAGCGAAAAGAGAAAAGAGAAAAGTAGAGAAAAGAAGAGAATAGAGATACGAGAAAAGGGAAAAGAAGAGAAAAGAGGAAAGAGATAAGAAGAGAAAAGATGAGAAAAGAAAAAAGAGAAAAGAAGTAAAAAGAGAAAAGATAAAAGAGGGGAAAAGACGGCAAAAGAAGAGAAAAGAGGAAAGAAGAGAAAAGAGAAAAGAAGAGAAAAGACAAAAGAGAAATGAAGAGAAAAGAGATAAGAGAAAAGAAGAGAAAAGAAGAATAAATGCAAAAGAAGAGAAAAGAGAAAAGAGATAAGAAGGGAAAAGAAGAGAAAAGAGAAAAGAGAAAAGTGAAAAGAGAAAAGAGAAAAGAGGAGAAAAGAAGTGTAAAGAAGAGAAAAGAGAAAAGAAAAGACAAAAGAGAAATGAAGAGAGAAGAGATAAGAGAAAAGAAGAGAAAAGAAGAATAAATGCAAAAGAAGAGAAAAGAGTAAAGAGATAAGAAGGGAAAAGAAGAGAAAAGAGAAAAGAGAAAAGTGAAAAGAGAAAAGAGAAAAGAGGAGAAAAGAAGTGTAAAGAAGAGAAAAGAGAAAAGAAGAGAAAAGACAAAAGAGAAATGAAGAGAAAAGAGATAAGAGAAAAGAAGAGAAAAGAAGAATAAATGCAAAAGAAGAGAAAAGAGAAAAGAGATAAGAAGGGAAAAGAAGAGAAAAGAGAAAAGTGAAAAGAGAAAAGAGGAGAAAAGAAGTGTAAAGAAGAGATAAGAGAAAAGAAGAGAAAAGACAAAAGATAAATGAAGAGAAAAGAGATAAGAGAAAAGAAGAATAAATGCAAAAGAAGAGAAAAGAGAAAAGAAGAGAATTAGAAAAGGAAAGAAGAGAAATGAAGAGAAAAGAGAAAAGAAGAGCAAACAAGAGAAATGAGAAAAGAAGAGAAAAGAAGAGAAATGAAGAGAAAAGAAGAGAAAAGAGAAAAGAAGTGAAAAGAAGAGAAACGAGAAAAGAAGAGAAAGGAAGCAAAAAGAATTAAAAGAGAAAAGAGAAAAGAAAAGAAGAGAAAGGAGTAAAGAGAAAAGAAGAGAACAGAAGAGAAAAGAAGAGAAAAGAGAAAATCAGAGAAAAAGGAAAAGAGAAAAGACGAGAACAGAAGAGAAAAGAAAAGAGTATAGAAGAGAAAAGAGAAAAGAGAAAAGAAGAGACAAGAGAAAAGAAGAGAACAGAAGAGAAAAGAAGAGAAAAGAAGAGAAAAGTGAAAAGAAGAGAACAGAAGAGAAAGGAGATAAGAGAACACAGAAAAGAAGAGAAAAGAAAAGAAAACAGGAGAACAGTGAAAAGAAGAGAAAAGGAGCGAACAGAGAGTAAAGACAAAAGAGAAATGCAGTGAAATGAAGAGAAAAGAGATAATAGAAAAGACAAAAGAAGAGAATAGAAGAAAAAAGAGAAAAGAGAAAAGAAGCGAAAAGAGAAAAGAGAAAAGTAGAGAAAAGAAGAGAATAGAGATACGAGAAAAGGGAAAAGAAGAGAAAAGAGGAAAGAGATAAGAAGAGAAAAGATGAGAAAAGAAAAAAGAGAAAAGAAGTAAAAAGAGAAAAGATAAAAGAGGGGAAAAGACGGCAAAAGAAGAGAAAAGAGGAAAGAAGAGAAAAGAGAAAAGAAGAGAAAAGACAAAAGAGAAATGAAGAGAAAAGAGATAAGAGAAAAGAAGAGAAAAGAAGAATAAATGCAAAAGAAGAGAAAAGAGAAAAGAGATAAGAAGGGAAAAGAAGAGAAAAGAGAAAAGAGAAAAGTGAAAAGAGAAAAGAGAAAAGAGGAGAAAAGAAGTGTAAAGAAGAGAACAGAGAAAAGAAGAGAAAAGACAAAAGAGAAATGAAGAGAAAAGAGATAAGAGAAAAGAAGAGAAAAGAAGAATAAATGCAAAAGAAGAGAAAAGAGATAAGAAGGGAAAAGAAGAGAAAAGAGAAAAGAGAAAAGTGAAAAGAGAAAAGAGAAAAGAGGAGAAAACAAGTGTAAAGAAGAGATAAGAGAAAAGAAGAGAAAAGACAAAAGATAAATGAAGAGAAAAGAGATAAGAGAAAAAAAGAGAAAAGAAGAATAAATGCAAAAGAAGAGAACAGAGAAAAGAAGAGAAAAGAGAAAAGAAGAGAAAAGAGACAAGTGAAAAGAGAAAAGAGAAAAGAGAAAAGAGGAGAAAAGAAGTGTAAAGAAGAGAAAAGAGGAAAGAAGAGAAAAGACAAAAGAGAAATGAAGAGAAAAGAGATAAGAGAAAAGAAGAGAAAAGAAGAATAAATGCAAAAGAAGAGAAAAGAGAAAAGAGATAAGAAGGGAAAAGAAGAGAAAAGAGAACAGAGAAAAGTGAAAAGAGAAAAGAGAAAAGAGGAGAAAAGAAGTGTAAAGAAGAGATAAGAGAAAAGAAGAGAAAAGACAAAAGAGAAATGAAGAGAAAAGAGATAAGAGAAAAGAAGAGAAAAGAAGAATAAATGCAAAAGAAGAGAAAAGAGAAAAGAAGAGAAAAGAGAAAAGAAGAGAAAAGATGAATAAATGCAAAAGAAGAGAAAAGAGAAAAGAGATAAGAAGGGAAAAGAAGAGAAAAGAGAAATGAGAAAAGAAGAGAAAACAAGAGAAAAGAGAAAAGAAGAGATAAGAGAAAAGAGAAAGTGGTAAAGCAGAGAAAACAAGAGAAAAGAGAAAAGGGAAATGAAGAGAAAAGAAGAGAGAAGAGAAAGGAGAAAAGAAGAGAAAACAAGAGAAAAGAGAAAAGAAGTGAAAAGACAAGAAGAGTAAAGAGAAAAGATAAAATAAGAGAAAAGAAGGGAAATGAAGAGAAAAGAGAGAAGAGAAAAGAGAAAAGAAGAGAAAAGAGGAAAATATAAAAGCGAAAAGGAGAGTACAGACGATAAAAGAGAAAATAAGAGAAAACTAAAGAAGAGAAAAGTGAAAAGAGAAATGAGAATATAGAAAACAAGAGAAAACAAACGAAAAGATAAAAGAAAAAAAGAGAAAAGTAGAGAAAAGAAGAGAAAAGAGAAAAGAAGAGAAAAGAGAAAAGAAAAGAAAAGAAGAATAAATGCAAAAGAAGAGAAAAGAGAAAAGAAGAGAAAAGAGAAAAGAAGAGAAAAGAAGAATAAATGCAAAAGAAGAGAAAAGAGAAAAGAGATAAGAAGGGAAAAGAAGAGAAAAGAGAAATGAGAAAAGAAGAGAAAACAAGAGAAAAGAGAAAAGAAGAGATAAGAGAAAAGAGAAAGTGGTAAAGCAGAGAAAACAAGAGAAAAGAGAAAAGGGAAATGAAGAGAAAAGAAGAGAGAAGAGAAAGGAGAAAAGAAGAGAAAACAAGAGAAAAGAGAAAAGAAGTGAAAAGACAAGAAGAGTAAAGAGAAAAGATAAAATAAGAGAAAAGAAGGGAAATGAAGGGAAAAGAGAGAAGAGAAAAGAGAAAAGAAGAGAAAAGAGGAAAATATAAAAGCGAAAAGGAGAGTACAGACGATAAAAGAGAAAATAAGAGAAAACTAAAGAAGAGAAAAGTGAAAAGAGAAATGAGAATATAGAAAACAAGAGAAAACAAACGAAAAGATAAAAGAAAAAAAGAGAAAAGTAGAGAAAAGAAGAGAAAAGAGAAAAGAAGAGAAAAGAGAAAAGAAGAGAAAAGAAGAGAAAAAAGAAAAGAGAAATGAGAAAAGAAGAGAATTAGAAAAGGAAAGAAGAGAAATGAAGAGAAAAGAGAAAAGAAGAGCAAACAAGAGAAATGAGAAAAGAAGAGAATTAGAAAAGGAAAGAAGAGAAATGAAGAGAAAAGAGAAAAGAAGAGCAAACAAGAGAAATGAGAAAAGAAGAGAAAAGAAGAGAAATGAAGAGAAAAGAAGAGAAAAGAGAAAAGAAGTGAAAAGAAGAGAAAAGAGAAAAGAAGAGAAAGGAAGCAAAAAGAATTAAAAGAGAAAAGAGAAAAGAAAGGAAGAGAAAGTAGTAAAGAGAAAAGAAGAGAACAGAAGAGAAAAGAAGAAAAAGGAGAAAAGAGTAAAGAAGAGAACAGAAGACAAAAGAAGAGAAAAGAGAAAATCAGAGAAAAAGGAAAAGAGAAAAGACGAGAACAGAAGAGAAAAGAAAAGAGTATAGAAGAGAAAAGAGAAAAGAGAAAAGAAGAGACAAGAGAAAAGAAGATAACAGAAGAGAAAAGAAGAGAAAAGAAGAGAAAAGTGAAAAGAAGAGAACAGAAGAGAAAGGAGATAAGAGAACACAGAAAAGAAGAGAAAAGAAAAGAAAACAGGAGAACAGTGAAAAGAAGAGAAAAGGAGCGAACAGAGAGTAAAGACAAAAGAGAAATGCAGTGAAATGAAAAGAGATAATAGCAAAGACAAAAGAAGAGAATAGAAGAAAAAAGAGAAAAGAGAAAAGAAGCGAAAAGAGAAAAGAGAAAAGGGAAAAGAAGAGAAAAGAGGAAAGAGATAAGAAGAGAAAAGATGAGAAAAGAAAAAAGAGAAAAGAAGTAAAAAGAGAAAAGATAAAAGAGGGGAAAAGACGGCAAAAGAAGAGAAAAGAGGAAAGAAGAGAAAAGAGAAAAGAAGAGAAAAGACAAAAGAGAAATGAAGAGAAAAGAGATAAGAGAAAAGAAGAGAAAAGAAGAATAAATGCAAAAGAAGAGAAAAGAGAAAAGAGATAAGAAGGGAAAAGAAGAGAAAAGAGAAAAGAGAAAAGTGAAAAGAGAAAAGAGAAAAGAGGAGAAAAGAAGTGTAAAGAAGAGAAAAGAGAAAAGAAAAGACAAAAGAGAAATGAAGAGAGAAGAGATAAGAGAAAAGAAGAGAAAAGAAGAATAAATGCAAAAGAAGAGAAGAGTAAAGAGATAAGAAGGGAAAAGAAGAGAAAAGAGAAAAGAGAAAAGTGAAAAGAGAAAAGAGAAAAGAGGAGAAAAGAAGTGTAAAGAAGAGAAAAGAGAAAAGAAGAGAAAAGACAAAAGAGAAATGAAGAGAAAAGAGATAAGAGAAAAGAAGAGAAAACAAGAATAAATGCAAAAGAAGAGAAAAGAGAAAAGAGATAAGAAGGGAAAAGAATAGAAAAGAGAAAAGAGAAAAGTGAAAAGAGAAAAGAGAAAAGAGGAGAAAAGAAGTGTAAAGAAGAGATAAGAGAAAAGAAGAGAAAAGACAAAAGATAAATGAAGAGAAAAGAGATAAGAGAAAAGAAGAAAAAGAAGAATAAATGCAAAAGAAGAGAACAGAGAAAAGAAGAGAAAAGAGAAAAGAAGAGAAAAGAGAAAAGAGACAAGTGAAAAGAGAAAAGAGAAAAGAGGAGAAAAGAAGTGTAAAGAAGAGAAAAGAGAAAAGAAGAGAAAAGACAAAAGAGAAATGAAGAGAAAAGAGATAAGAGAAAAGAAGAGAAAAGAAGAATAAATGCAAAAGAAGAGAAAAGAGAAAAGAGATAAGAAGGGAAAAGAAGAGAAAAGAGAAAAGAGAAAAGTGAAAAGAGAAAAGAGGAGAAAAGAAGTGTAAAGAAGAGATAAGAGAAAAGAAGAGAAAAGACAAAAGATAAATGAAGAGAAAAGAGATAAGAGAAAAGAAGAGAAAAGAAGAATAAATGCAAAAGAAGAGAAAAGAGAAAAGAAGAGAATTAGAAAAGGAAAGAAGAGAAATGAAGAGAAAAGAGAAAAGAAGAGCAAACAAGAGAAATGAGAAAAGAAGAGAAAAGAAGAGAAATGAAGAGAAAAGAAGAGAAAAGAGAAAAGAAGTGAAAAGAAGAGAAACGAGAAAAGAAGAGAAAGGAAGCAAAAAGAATTAAAAGAGAAAAGAGAAAAGAAAAGAAGAGAAAGGAGTAAAGAGAAAAGAAGAGAACAGAAGAGAAAAGAAGAGAAAAGAGAAAATCAGAGAAAAAGGAAAAGAGAAAAGACGAGAACAGAAGAGAAAAGAAAAGAGTATAGAAGAGAAAAGAGAAAAGAGAAAAGAAGAGAAAAGAAGAGACAAGAGAAAAGAAGAGAACAGAAGAGAAAAGAAGAGAAAAGAAGAGAAAAGTGAAAAGAAGAGAACAGAAGAGAAAGGAGATAAGAGAACACAGAAAAGAAGAGAAAAGAAAAGAAAACAGGAGAACAGTGAAAAGAAGAGAAAAGGAGCGAACAGAGAGTAAAGACAAAAGAGAAATGCAGTGAAATGAAGAGAAAAGAGATAATAGCAAAGACAAAAGAAGAGAATAGAAGAAAAAAGAGAAAAGAGAAAAGAAGCGAAAAGAGAAAAGAGAAAAGTAGAGAAAAGAAGAGAATAGAGATACGAGAAAAGGGAAAAGAAGAGAAAAGAGGAAAGAGATAAGAAGAGAAAAGATGAGAAAAGAAAAAAGAGAAAAGAAGTAAAAAGAGAAAAGATAAAAGAGGGGAAAAGACGGCAAAAGAAGAGAAAAGAGGAAAGAAGAGAAAAGAGAAAAGAAGAGAAAAGACAAAAGAGAAATGAAGAGAAAAGAGATAAGAGAAAAGAAGAGAAAAGAAGAATAAATGCAAAAGAAGAGAAAAGAGAAAAGAGATAAGAAGGGAAAAGAAGAGAAAAGAGAAAAGAGAAAAGTGAAAAGAGAAAAGAGAAAAGAGGAGAAAAGAAGTGTAAAGAAGAGAAAAGAGAAAAGAAGAGAAAAGACAAAAGAGAAATGAAGAGAAAAGAGATAAGAGAAAAGAAGAGAAAAGAAGAATAAATGCAAAAGAAGAGAAAAGAGATAAGAAGGGAAAAGAAGAGAAAAGAGAAAAGAGAAAAGTGAAAAGAGAAAAGAGAAAAGAGGAGAAAACAAGTGTAAAGAAGAGATAAGAGAAAAGAAGAGAAAACACAAAAGAGAAATGAAGAGAAAAGAGATAAGAGAAAAGAAGAGAAAAGAAGAATAAATGCAAAAGAAGAGAACAGAGAAAAGAAGAGAAAAGAGAAAAGAAGAGAAAAGAGACAAGTGAAAAGAGAAAAGAGAAAAGAGAAAAGAGGAGAAAAGAAGTGTAAAGAAGAGAAAAGAGAAAAGAAGAGAAAAGACAAAAGAGAAATGAAGAGAAAAGAGATAAGAGAAAAGAAGAGAAAAGAAGAATGAATGCAAAAGAAGAGAAAAGAGAAAAGAGATAAGAAGGGAAAAGAAGAGAAAAGAGAAAAGAGAAAAGTGAAAAGAGAAAAGAGAAAAGAGGAGAAAAGAAGTGTAAAGAAGAGATAAGAGAAAAGAAGAGAAAAGACAAAAGAGAAATGAAGAGAAAAGAGATAAGAGAAAAGAAGAGAAAAGAAGAATAAATGCAAAAGAAGAGAAAAGAGAAAAGAAGAGAAAAGAGAAAAGAAGAGAAAAGAAGAATAAATGCAAAAGAAGAGAAAAGAGAAAAGAGATAAGAAGGGAAAAGAAGAGAAAAGAGAAATGAGAAAAGAAGAGAAAACAAGAGAAAAGAGAAAAGAAGAGATAAGAGAAAAGAGAAAGTGGTAAAGCAGAGAAAACAAGAGAAAAGAGAAAAGGGAAATGAAGAGAAAAGAAGAGAGAAGAGAAAGGAGAAAAGAAGAGAAAACAAGAGAAAAGAGAAAAGAAGTGAAAAGACAAGAAGAGTAAAGAGAAAAGATAAAATAAGAGAAAAGAAGGGAAATGAAGAGAAAAGAGAGAAGAGAAAAGAGAAAAGAAGAGAAAAGAGGAAAATATAAAAGCGAAAAGGAGAGTACAGACGATAAAAGAGAAAATAAGAGAAAACTAAAGAAGAGAAAAGTGAAAAGAGAAATGAGAATATAGAAAACAAGAGAAAACAAACGAAAAGATAAAAGAAAAAAAGAGAAAAGTAGAGAAAAGAAGAGAAAAGAGAAAAGAAGAGAAAAGAGAAAAGAAGAGAAAAGAAGAATAAATGCAAAAGAAGAGAAAAGAGAAAAGAAGAGAAAAGAGAAAAGAAGAGAAAAGAAGAATAAATGCAAAAGAAGAGAAAAGAGAAAAGAGATAAGAAGGGAAAAGAAGAGAAAAGAGAAATGAGAAAAGAAGAGAAAACAAGAGAAAAGAGAAAAGAAGAGATAAGAGAAAAGAGAAAGTGGTAAAGCAGAGAAAACAAGAGAAAAGAGAAAAGGGAAATGAAGAGAAAAGAAGAGAGAAGAGAAAGGAGAAAAGAAGAGAAAACAAGAGAAAAGAGAAAAGAAGTGAAAAGACAAGAAGAGTAAAGAGAAAAGATAAAATAAGAGAAAAGAAGGGAAATGAAGAGAAAAGAGAGAAGAGAAAAGAGAAAAGAAGAGAAAAGAGGAAAATATAAAAGCGAAAAGGAGAGTACAGACGATAAAAGAGAAAATAAGAGAAAACTAAAGAAGAGAAAAGTGAAAAGAGAAATGAGAATATAGAAAACAAGAGAAAACAAACGAAAAGATAAAAGAAAAAAAGAGAAAAGTAGAGAAAAGAAGAGAAAAGAGAAAAGAAGAGAAAAGAGAAAAGAAGAGAAAAGAAGAGAAAAAAGAAAAGAGAAATGAGAAAAGAAGAGAATTATAAAAGGAAAGAAGAGAAATGAAGAGAAAAGAGAAAAGAAGAGCAAACAAGAGAAATGAGAAAAGAAGAGAATTAGAAAAGGAAAGAAGAGAAATGAAGAGAAAAGAGAAAAGAAGAGAAAAGAAGAGCAAACAAGAGAAATGAGAAAAGAAGAGAAAAGAAGAGAAATGAAGAGAAAAGAAGAGAAAAGAGAAAAGAAGTGAAAAGAAGAGAAAAGAGAAAAGAAGAGAAAGGAAGCAAAAAGAATTAAAAGAGAAAAGAGAAAAGAAAGGAAGAGAAAGTAGTAAAGAGAAAAGAAGAGAACAGAAGAGAAAAGAAGAAAAAGGAGAAAAGAGTAAAGAAGAGAACAGAAGACAAAAGAAGAGAAAAGAGAAAATCAGAGAAAAAGGAAAAGAGAAAAGACGAGAACAGAAGAGAAAAGAAAAGAGTATAGAAGAGAAAAGAGAAAAGAGAAAAGAAGAGACAAGAGAAAAGAAGATAACAGAAGAGAAAAGAAGAGAAAAGAAGAGAAAAGTGAAAAGAAGAGAACAGAAGAGAAAGGAGATAAGAGAACACAGAAAAGAAGAGAAAAGAAAAGAAAACAGGAGAACAGTGAAAAGAAGAGAAAAGGAGCGAACAGAGAGTAAAGACAAAAGAGAAATGCAGTGAAATGAAAAGAGATAATAGCAAAGACAAAAGAAGAGAATAGAAGAAAAAAGAGAAAAGAGAAAAGAAGCGAAAAGAGAAAAGAGAAAAGGGAAAAGAAGAGAAAAGAGGAAAGAGATAAGAAGAGAAAAGATGAGAAAAGAAAAAAGAGAAAAGAAGTAAAAAGAGAAAAGATAAAAGAGGGGAAAAGACGGCAAAAGAAGAGAAAAGAGGAAAGAAGAGAAAAGAGAAAAGAAGAGAAAAGACAAAAGAGAAATGAAGAGAAAAGAGATAAGAGAAAAGAAGAGAAAAGAAGAATAAATGCAAAAGAAGAGAAAAGAGAAAAGAGATAAGAAGGGAAAAGAAGAGAAAAGAGAAAAGAGAAAAGTGAAAAGAGAAAAGAGAAAAGAGGAGAAAAGAAGTGTAAAGAAGAGAAAAGAGAAAAGAAAAGACAAAAGAGAAATGAAGAGAGAAGAGATAAGAGAAAAGAAGAGAAAAGAAGAATAAATGCAAAAGAAGAGAAGAGTAAAGAGATAAGAAGGGAAAAGAAGAGAAAAGAGAAAAGAGAAAAGTGAAAAGAGAAAAGAGAAAAGAGGAGAAAAGAAGTGTAAAGAAGAGAAAAGAGAAAAGAAGAGAAAAGACAAAAGAGAAATGAAGAGAAAAGAGATAAGAGAAAAGAAGAGAAAACAAGAATAAATGCAAAAGAAGAGAAAAGAGAAAAGAGATAAGAAGGGAAAAGAATAGAAAAGAGAAAAGAGAAAAGTGAAAAGAGAAAAGAGAAAAGAGGAGAAAAGAAGTGTAAAGAAGAGATAAGAGAAAAGAAGAGAAAAGACAAAAGATAAATGAAGAGAAAAGAGATAAGAGAAAAGAAGAAAAAGAAGAATAAATGCAAAAGAAGAGAACAGAGAAAAGAAGAGAAAAGAGAAAAGAAGAGAAAAGAGAAAAGAGACAAGTGAAAAGAGAAAAGAGAAAAGAGGAGAAAAGAAGTGTAAAGAAGAGAAAAGAGAAAAGAAGAGAAAAGACAAAAGAGAAATGAAGAGAAAAGAGATAAGAGAAAAGAAGAGAAAAGAAGAATAAATGCAAAAGAAGAGAAAAGAGAAAAGAGATAAGAAGGGAAAAGAAGAGAAAAGAGAAAAGAGAAAAGTGAAAAGAGAAAAGAGGAGAAAAGAAGTGTAAAGAAGAGATAAGAGAAAAGAAGAGAAAAGACAAAAGATAAATGAAGAGAAAAGAGATAAGAGAAAAGAAGAGAAAAGAAGAATAAATGCAAAAGAAGAGAAAAGAGAAAAGAAGAGAATTAGAAAAGGAAAGAAGAGAAATGAAGAGAAAAGAGAAAAGAAGAGCAAACAAGAGAAATGAGAAAAGAAGAGAAAAGAAGAGAAATGAAGAGAAAAGAAGAGAAAAGAGAAAAGAAGTGAAAAGAAGAGAAACGAGAAAAGAAGAGAAAGGAAGCAAAAAGAATTAAAAGAGAAAAGAGAAAAGAAAAGAAGAGAAAGGAGTAAAGAGAAAAGAAGAGAACAGAAGAGAAAAGAAGAGAAAAGAGAAAATCAGAGAAAAAGGAAAAGAGAAAAGACGAGAACAGAAGAGAAAAGAAAAGAGTATAGAAGAGAAAAGAGAAAAGAGAAAAGAAGAGAAAAGAAGAGACAAGAGAAAAGAAGAGAACAGAAGAGAAAAGAAGAGAAAAGAAGAGAAAAGTGAAAAGAAGAGAACAGAAGAGAAAGGAGATAAGAGAACACAGAAAAGAAGAGAAAAGAAAAGAAAACAGGAGAACAGTGAAAAGAAGAGAAAAGGAGCGAACAGAGAGTAAAGACAAAAGAGAAATGCAGTGAAATGAAGAGAAAAGAGATAATAGCAAAGACAAAAGAAGAGAATAGAAGAAAAAAGAGAAAAGAGAAAAGAAGCGAAAAGAGAAAAGAGAAAAGTAGAGAAAAGAAGAGAATAGAGATACGAGAAAAGGGAAAAGAAGAGAAAAGAGGAAAGAGATAAGAAGAGAAAAGATGAGAAAAGAAAAAAGAGAAAAGAAGTAAAAAGAGAAAAGATAAAAGAGGGGAAAAGACGGCAAAAGAAGAGAAAAGAGGAAAGAAGAGAAAAGAGAAAAGAAGAGAAAAGACAAAAGAGAAATGAAGAGAAAAGAGATAAGAGAAAAGAAGAGAAAAGAAGAATAAATGCAAAAGAAGAGAAAAGAGAAAAGAGATAAGAAGGGAAAAGAAGAGAAAAGAGAAAAGAGAAAAGTGAAAAGAGAAAAGAGAAAAGAGGAGAAAAGAAGTGTAAAGAAGAGAAAAGAGAAAAGAAGAGAAAAGACAAAAGAGAAATGAAGAGAAAAGAGATAAGAGAAAAGAAGAGAAAAGAAGAATAAATGCAAAAGAAGAGAAAAGAGATAAGAAGGGAAAAGAAGAGAAAAGAGAAAAGAGAAAAGTGAAAAGAGAAAAGAGAAAAGAGGAGAAAACAAGTGTAAAGAAGAGATAAGAGAAAAGAAGAGAAAACACAAAAGAGAAATGAAGAGAAAAGAGATAAGAGAAAAGAAGAGAAAAGAAGAATAAATGCAAAAGAAGAGAACAGAGAAAAGAAGAGAAAAGAGAAAAGAAGAGAAAAGAGACAAGTGAAAAGAGAAAAGAGAAAAGAGAAAAGAGGAGAAAAGAAGTGTAAAGAAGAGAAAAGAGAAAAGAAGAGAAAAGACAAAAGAGAAATGAAGAGAAAAGAGATAAGAGAAAAGAAGAGAAAAGAAGAATGAATGCAAAAGAAGAGAAAAGAGAAAAGAGATAAGAAGGGAAAAGAAGAGAAAAGAGAAAAGAGAAAAGTGAAAAGAGAAAAGAGAAAAGAGGAGAAAAGAAGTGTAAAGAAGAGATAAGAGAAAAGAAGAGAAAAGACAAAAGAGAAATGAAGAGAAAAGAGATAAGAGAAAAGAAGAGAAAAGAAGAATAAATGCAAAAGAAGAGAAAAGAGAAAAGAAGAGAAAAGAGAAAAGAAGAGAAAAGAAGAATAAATGCAAAAGAAGAGAAAAGAGAAAAGAGATAAGAAGGGAAAAGAAGAGAAAAGAGAAATGAGAAAAGAAGAGAAAACAAGAGAAAAGAGAAAAGAAGAGATAAGAGAAAAGAGAAAGTGGTAAAGCAGAGAAAACAAGAGAAAAGAGAAAAGGGAAATGAAGAGAAAAGAAGAGAGAAGAGAAAGGAGAAAAGAAGAGAAAACAAGAGAAAAGAGAAAAGAAGTGAAAAGACAAGAAGAGTAAAGAGAAAAGATAAAATAAGAGAAAAGAATGGAAATGAAGAGAAAAGAGAGAAGAGAAAAGAGAAAAGAAGAGAAAAGAGGAAAATATAAAAGCGAAAAGGAGAGTACAGACGATAAAAGAGAAAATAAGAGAAAACTAAAGAAGAGAAAAGTGAAAAGAGAAATGAGAATATAGAAAACAAGAGAAAACAAACGAAAAGATAAAAGAAAAAAAGAGAAAAGTAGAGAAAAGAAGAGAAAAGAGAAAAGAAGAGAAAAGAGAAAAGAAGAGAAAAGAAGAGAAAAAAGAAAAGAGAAATGAGAAAAGAAGAGAATTAGAAAAGGAAAGAAGAGAAATGAAGAGAAAAGAGAAAAGAAGAGCAAACAAGAGAAATGAGAAAAGAAGAGAATTAGAAAAGGAAAGAAGAGAAATGAAGAGAAAAGAGAAAAGAAGAGAAAAGAAGAGCAAACAAGAGAAATGAGAAAAGAAGAGAAAAGAAGAGAAATGAAGAGAAAAGAAGAGAAAAGAGAAAAGAAGTGAAAAGAAGAGAAAAGAGAAAAGAAGAGAAAGGAAGCAAAAAGAATTAAAAGAGAAAAGAGAAAAGAAAGGAAGAGAAAGTAGTAAAGAGAAAAGAAGAGAACAGAAGAGAAAAGAAGAAAAAGGAGAAAAGAGTAAAGAAGTGAACAGAAGACAAAAGAAGAGAAAAGAGAAAATCAGAGAAAAAGGGAAAGAGAAAAGACGAGAACAGAAGAGAAAAGAACAGAGTATAGAAGAGAAAAGAGAAAAGAGAAAAGAAGAGAAAAGAAGAGACAAGAGAACAGAAGAGAAAAGAAGAGAAAAGAAGAGAAAAGTGAAAAGAAGAGAACAGAAGAGAAAGGAGATAAGAGAACACAGAAAAGAAGAGAAAAGAAAAGAAAACAGGAGAACAGTGAAAAGAAGAGAAAAGGAGCGAACAGAGAGTAAAGACAAAAGAGAAATGCAGTGAAATGAAAAGAGATAATAGCAAAGACAAAAGAAGAGAATAGAAGAAAAAAGAGAAAAGAGAAAAGAAGCGAAAAGAGAAAAGAGAAAAGGGAAAAGAAGAGAAAAGAGGAAAGAGATAAGAAGAGAAAAGATGAGAAAAGAAAAAAGAGTAAAGAAGTAAAAAGAGAAAAGATAAAAGAGGGGAAAAGACGGCAAAAGAAGAGAAAAGAGGAAAGAAGAGAAAAGAGAAAAGAAGAGAAAAGACAAAAGAGAAATGAAGAGAAAAGAGATAAGAGAAAAGAAGAGAAAAGAAGACTAAATGCAAAAGAAGAGAAAAGAGAAAAGAGATAAGAAGGGAAAAGAAGAGAAAAGAGAAAAGAGAAAAGTGAAAAGAGAAAAGAGAAAAGAGGATAAAACAAGTGTAAAGAAGAGATAAGAGAAAAGAAGAGAAAAGACAAAAGAGAAATGAAGAGAAAAGAGATAAGAGAAAAGAAGAGAAAACAAGAATAAATGCAAAAGAAGAGAAAAGAGAAAAGAGATAAGAAGGGAAAAGAATAGAAAAGAGAAAAGTGAAAAGTGAAAAGAGAAAAGAGAAAAGAGGAGAAAAGAAGTGTAAAGAAGAGATAAGAGAAAAGAAGAGAAAAGACAAAAGATAAATGAAGAGAAAAGAGATAAGAGAAAAGAAGAAAAAGAAGAATAAATGCAAAAGAAGAGAACAGAGAAAAGAAGAGAAAAGAGAAAAGAAGAGAAAAGAGAAAAGAGACAAGTGAAAAGAGAAAAGAGAAAAGAGGAGAAAAGAAGTGTAAAGAAGAGAAAAGAGAAAAGAAGAGAAAAGACAAAAGAGAAATGAAGAGAAAAGAGATAAGAGAAAAGAAGAGAAAAGAAGAATAAATGCAAAAGAAGAGAAAAGAGAAAAGAGATAAGAAGGGAAAAGAAGAGAAAAGAGAAAAGTGAAAAGAGAAAAGAGGAGAAAAGAAGTGTAAAGAAGAGATAAGAGAAAAGAAGAGAAAAGACAAAAGATAAATGAAGAGAAAAGAGATAAGAGAAAAGAAGAGAAAAGAAGAATAAATGCAAAAGAAGAGAAAAGAGAAAAGAAGAGAATTAGAAAAGGAAAGAAGAGAAATGAAGAGAAAAGAGAAAAGAAGAGCAAACAAGAGAAATGAGAAAAGAAGAGAAATGAAGAGAAAAGAAGAGAAAAGAGAAAAGAAGTGAAAAGAAGAGAAACGAGAAAAGAAGAGAAAGGAAGCAAAAAGAATTAAAAGAGAAAAGAGAAAAGAAAAGAAGAGAAAGGAGTAAAGAGAAAAGAAGAGAACAGAAGAGAAAAGAAGAGAAAAGAGAAAATCAGAGAAAAAGGAAAAGAGAAAAGACGAGAACAGAAGAGAAAAGAAAAGAGTATAGAAGAGAAAAGAAGAGAAAAGAAGAGACAAGAGAAAAGAAGAGAACAGAAGAGAAAAGAAGAGAAAAGAAGAGAAAAGTGAAAAGAAGAGAACAGAAGAGAAAGGAGATAAGAGAACACAGAAAAGAAGAGAAAAGAAAAGAAAACAGGAGAACAGTGAAAAGAAGAGAAAAGGAGCGAACAGAGAGTAAAGACAAAAGAGAAATGCAGTGAAATGAAGAGAAAAGAGATAATAGCAAAGACAAAAGAAGAGAATAGAAGAAAAAAGAGAAAAGAGAAAAGAAGCGAAAAGAGAAAAGAGAAAAGTAGAGAAAAGAAGAGAATAGAGATACGAGAAAAGGGAAAAGAAGAGAAAAGAGGAAAGAGATAAGAAGAGAAAAGATGAGAAAAGAAAAAAGAGAAAAGAAGTAAAAAGAGAAAAGATAAAAGAGGGGAAAAGACGGCAAAAGAAGAGAAAAGAGGAAAGAAGAGAAAAGAGAAAAGAGAAAAGACAAAAGAGAAATGAAGAGAAAAGAGATAAGAGAAAAGAAGAGAAAAGAAGAATAAATGCAAAAGAAGAGAAAAGAGAAAAGAGATAAGAAGGGAAAAGAAGAGAAAAGAGAAAAGAGAAAAGTGAAAAGAGAAAAGAGAAAAGAGGAGAAAAGAAGTGTAAAGAAGAGAAAAGTGAAAAGAAGAGAAAGGAAGCAAAAAGAATTAAAAGAGAAAAGAGAAAAGAAAGGAAGAGAAAGGAGTAAAGAGAAAAGAAGAGAACAGAAGAGTAAAGAAGAAAAAGGAGAAAAGAGTAAAGAAGAGAACAGAAGACAAAAGAAGAGAAAAGAGAAAATCAGAGAAAAAGGAAAAGAGAAAAGACGAGAACAGAAGAGAAAAGAAGAGAGTATAGAAGAGAAAAGAGAAAAGAGAAAATAAGAGAAAAGAAGAGACAAGAGAACAGAAGAGAAAAGAAGAGAAAAGAAGAGAAAAGTGAAAAGAAGAGAACAGAAGAGAAAGGAGATAAGAGAACACAGAAAAGAAGAGAAAAGAAAAGAAAACAGGAGAACAGTGAAAAGAAGAGAAAAGGAGCGAACAGAGAGTAAAGACAAAAGAGAAATGCAGTGAAATGAAGAGAAAAGAGATAATAGCAAAGACAAAAGAAGAGAATAGAAGAAAAAAGAGAAAAGAGAAAAGAAGCGAAAAGAGAAAAGAGAAAAGTAGAGAAAAGAAGAGAATAGAGATACGAGAAAAGGGAAAAGAAGAGAAAAGAGGAAAGAGATAAGAAGAGAAAAGATGAGAAAAGAAAAAAGAGAAAAGAAGGAAAAAGAGAAAAGATAAAAGAGGGGAAAAGAGGGCAAAAGAAGAGAAAAGAGGAAAGAAGAGAAAAGAGAAAAGAAGAGAAAAGACAAAAGAGAAATGAAGAGAAAAGAGATAAGAGAAAAGAAGAGAAAAGAAGAATAAATGCAAAAGAAGAGAAAAGAGAAAAGAGATAAGAAGGGAAAAGAAGAGAAAAGAGAAAAGAGAAAAGTGAAAAGAGAAAAGAGAAGAGGAGAAAAGAAGTGTAAAGAAGAGATAAGAGAAAAGAAGAGAAAAGACAAAAGATAAATGAAGAGAAAAGAGATAAGAGAAAAGAAGAGAAAAGAAGAATAAATGCAAAAGAAGAGAAAAGAGAAAAGAAGAGAAAAGAGAAAAGAAGAGAAAAGAAGAATAAATGCAAAAGAAGAGAAAGGAGAAAATCAGAGAAAAAGGAAAAGAGAAAAGACGAGAACAGAAGAGAAAAGAAAAGAGTATAGAAGAGAAAAGAGAAAAGAGAAAAGAAGAGAAAAGAAGAGACAAGAGAACAGAAGAGAAAAGAAGAGAAAAGAAGAGAAAAGTGAAAAGAAGAGAACAGAAGAGAAAGGAGAGAAGAGAACACAGAAAAGAAGAGAAAAGAAAAGAAAACAGGAGAACAGTGAAAAGAAGAGAAAAGGAGCGAACAGAGAGTAAAGACAAAAGAGAAATGCAGTGAAATGAAGAGAAAAGAGATAATAGCAAAGACAAAAGAAGAGAATAGAAGAAAAAAGAGAAAAGAGAAAAGAAGCGAAAAGAGAAAAGAGAAAAGTAGAGAAAAGAAGAGAATAGAGATACGAGAAAAGGGAAAAGAAGAGAAAAGAGGAAAGAGATAAGAAGAGAAAAGATGAGAAAAGAAAAAAGAGAAAAGAAGTAAAAAGAGAAAAGATAAAAGAGGGGAAAAGACGGCAAAAGAAGAGAAAAGAGGAAAGAAGAGAAAAGAGAAAAGAAGAGAAAAGACAAAAGAGAAATGAAGAGAAAAGAGATAAGAGAAAAGAAGAGAAAAGAAGAATAAATGCAAAAGAAGAGAAAAGAGAAAAGAGATAAGAAGGGAAAAGAAGAGAAAAGAGAAAAGAGAAAAGTGAAAAGAGAAAAGAGAAAAGAGGAGAAAAGAAGTGTAAAGAAGAGAAAAGAGAAAAGAAAAGACAAAAGAGAAATGAAGAGAGAAGAGATAAGAGAAAAGAAGAGAAAAGAAGAATAAATGCAAAAGAAGAGAAAAGAGTAAAGAGATAAGAAGGGAAAAGAAGAGAAAAGAGAAAAGAGAAAAGTGAAAAGAGAAAAGAGAAAAGAGGAGAAAAGAAGTGTAAAGAAGAGAAAAGAGAAAAGAAGAGAAAAGACAAAAGAGAAATGAAGAGAAAAGAGATAAGAGAAAAGAAGAGAAAAGAAGAATAAATGCAAAAGAAGAGAAAAGAGAAAAGAGATAAGAAGGGAAAAGAAGAGAAAAGAGAAAAGTGAAAAGAGAAAAGAGGAGAAAAGAAGTGTAAAGAAGAGATAAGAGAAAAGAAGAGAAAAGACAAAAGATAAATGAAGAGAAAAGAGATAAGAGAAAAGAAGAATAAATGCAAAAGAAGAGAAAAGAGAAAAGAAGAGAATTAGAAAAGGAAAGAAGAGAAATGAAGAGAAAAGAGAAAAGAAGAGCAAACAAGAGAAATGAGAAAAGAAGAGAAAAGAAGAGAAATGAAGAGAAAAGAAGAGAAAAGAGAAAAGAAGTGAAAAGAAGAGAAACGAGAAAAGAAGAGAAAGGAAGCAAAAAGAATTAAAAGAGAAAAGAGAAAAGAAAAGAAGAGAAAGGAGTAAAGAGAAAAGAAGAGAACAGAAGAGAAAAGAAGAGAAAAGAGAAAATCAGAGAAAAAGGAAAAGAGAAAAGACGAGAACAGAAGAGAAAAGAAAAGAGTATAGAAGAGAAAAGAGAAAAGAGAAAAGAAGAGACAAGAGAAAAGAAGAGAACAGAAGAGAAAAGAAGAGAAAAGAAGAGAAAAGTGAAAAGAAGAGAACAGAAGAGAAAGGAGATAAGAGAACACAGAAAAGAAGAGAAAAGAAAAGAAAACAGGAGAACAGTGAAAAGAAGAGAAAAGGAGCGAACAGAGAGTAAAGACAAAAGAGAAATGCAGTGAAATGAAGAGAAAAGAGATAATAGAAAAGACAAAAGAAGAGAATAGAAGAAAAAAGAGAAAAGAGAAAAGAAGCGAAAAGAGAAAAGAGAAAAGTAGAGAAAAGAAGAGAATAGAGATACGAGAAAAGGGAAAAGAAGAGAAAAGAGGAAAGAGATAAGAAGAGAAAAGATGAGAAAAGAAAAAAGAGAAAAGAAGTAAAAAGAGAAAAGATAAAAGAGGGGAAAAGACGGCAAAAGAAGAGAAAAGAGGAAAGAAGAGAAAAGAGAAAAGAAGAGAAAAGACAAAAGAGAAATGAAGAGAAAAGAGATAAGAGAAAAGAAGAGAAAAGAAGAATAAATGCAAAAGAAGAGAAAAGAGAAAAGAGATAAGAAGGGAAAAGAAGAGAAAAGAGAAAAGAGAAAAGTGAAAAGAGAAAAGAGAAAAGAGGAGAAAAGAAGTGTAAAGAAGAGAACAGAGAAAAGAAGAGAAAAGACAAAAGAGAAATGAAGAGAAAAGAGATAAGAGAAAAGAAGAGAAAAGAAGAATAAATGCAAAAGAAGAGAAAAGAGATAAGAAGGGAAAAGAAGAGAAAAGAGAAAAGAGAAAAGTGAAAAGAGAAAAGAGAAAAGAGGAGAAAAGAAGTGTAAAGAAGAGATAAGAGAAAAGAAGAGAAAAGACAAAAGATAAATGAAGAGAAAAGAGATATGAGAAAAAAAGAGAAAAGAAGAATAAATGCAAAAGAAGAGAACAGAGAAAAGAAGAGAAAAGAGAAAAGAAGAGAAAAGAGACAAGTGAAAAGAGAAAAGAGAAAAGAGAAAAGAGGAGAAAAGAAGTGTAAAGAAGAGAAAAGAGGAAAGAAGAGAAAAGACAAAAGAGAAATGAAGAGAAAAGAGATAAGAGAAAAGAAGAGAAAAGAAGAATAAATGCAAAAGAAGAGAAAAGAGAAAAGAGATAAGAAGGGAAAAGAAGAGAAAAGAGAAAAGTGAAAAGAGAAAAGAGAAAAGAGGAGAAAAGAAGTGTAAAGAAGAGATAAGAGAAAAGAAGAGAAAAGACAAAAGAGAAATGAAGAGAAAAGAGATAAGAGAAAAGAAGAGAAAAGAAGAATAAATGCAAAAGAAGAGAAAAGAGAAAAGAAGAGAAAAGAGAAAAGAAGAGAAAAGAAGAATAAATGCAAAAGAAGAGAAAAGAGAAAAGAGATAAGAAGGGAAAAGAAGAGAAAAGAGAAATGAGAAAAGAAGAGAAAACAAGAGAAAAGAGAAAAGAAGAGATAAGAGAAAAGAGAAAGTGGTAAAGCAGAGAAAACAAGAGAAAAGAGAAAAGGGAAATGAAGAGAAAAGAAGAGAGAAGAGAAAGGAGAAAAGAAGAGAAAACAAGAGAAAAGAGAAAAGAAGTGAAAAGACAAGAAGAGTAAAGAGAAAAGATAAAATAAGAGAAAAGAAGGGAAATGAAGAGAAAAGAGAGAAGAGAAAAGAGAAAAGAAGAGAAAAGAGGAAAATATAAAAGCGAAAAGGAGAGTACAGACGATAAAAGAGAAAATAAGAGAAAACTAAAGAAGAGAAAAGTGAAAAGAGAAATGAGAATATAGAAAACAAGAGAAAACAAACGAAAAGATAAAAGAAAAAAGAGAAAAGTAGAGAAAAGAAGAGAAAAGAGAAAAGAAGAGAAAAGAGAAAAGAAGAGAAAAGAAGAATAAATGCAAAAGAAGAGAAAAGAGAAAAGAAGAGAAAAGAGAAAAGAAGAGAAAAGAAGAATAAATGCAAAAGAAGAGAAAAGAGAAAAGAGATAAGAAGGGAAAAGAAGAGAAAAGAGAAATGAGAAAAGAAGAGAAAACAAGAGAAAAGAGAAAAGAAGAGATAAGAGAAAAGAGAAAGTGGTAAAGCAGAGAAAACAAGAGAAAAGAGAAAAGGGAAATGAAGAGAAAAGAAGAGAGAAGAGAAAGGAGAAAAGAAGAGAAAACAAGAGAAAAGAGAAAAGAAGTGAAAAGACAAGAAGAGTAAAGAGAAAAGATAAAATAAGAGAAAAGAAGGGAAATGAAGAGAAAAGAGAGAAGAGAAAAGAGAAAAGAAGAGAAAAGAGGAAAATATAAAAGCGAAAAGGAGAGTACAGACGATAAAAGAGAAAATAAGAGAAAACTAAAGAAGAGAAAAGTGAAAAGAGAAATGAGAATATAGAAAACAAGAGAAAACAAACGAAAAGATAAAAGAAAAAAGAGAAAAGTAGAGAAAAGAAGAGAAAAGAGAAAAGAAGAGAAAAGAGAAAAGAAGAGAAAAGAAGAATAAATGCAAAAGAAGAGAAAAGAGAAAAGAAGAGAAAAGAGAAAAGAAGAGAAAAGAAGAATAAATGCAAAAGAAGAGAAAAGAGAAAAGAGATAAGAAGGGAAAAGAAGAGAAAAGAGAAATGAGAAAAGAAGAGAAAACAAGAGAAAAGAGAAAAGAAGAGATAAGAGAAAAGAGAAAGTGGTAAAGCAGAGAAAACAAGAGAAAAGAGAAAAGGGAAATGAAGAGAAAAGAAGAGAGAAGAGAAAGGAGAAAAGAAGAGAAAACAAGAGAAAAGAGAAAAGAAGTGAAAAGACAAGAAGAGTAAAGAGAAAAGATAAAATAAGAGAAAAGAAGGGAAATGAAGAGAAAAGAGAGAAGAGAAAAGAGAAAAGAAGAGAAAAGAGGAAAATATAAAAGCGAAAAGGAGAGTACAGACGATAAAAGAGAAAATAAGAGAAAACTAAAGAAGAGAAAAGTGAAAAGAGAAATGAGAATATAGAAAACAAGAGAAAACAAACGAAAAGATAAAAGAAAAAAGAGAAAAGTAGAGAAAAGAAGAGAAAAGAGAAAAGAAGAGAAAAGAGAAAAGAAGAGAAAAGAAGAGAAAAAAGAAAAGAGAAATGAGAAAAGAAGAGAATTATAAAAGGAAAGAAGAGAAATGAAGAGAAAAGAGAAAAGAAGAGCAAACAAGAGAAATGAGAAAAGAAGAGAATTAGAAAAGGAAAGAAGAGAAATGAAGAGAAAAGAGAAAAGAAGAGAAAAGAAGAGCAAACAAGAGAAATGAGAAAAGAAGAGAAAAGAAGAGAAATGAAGAGAAAAGAAGAGAAAAGAGAAAAGAAGTGAAAAGAAGAGAAAAGAGAAAAGAAGAGAAAGGAAGCAAAAAGAATTAAAAGAGAAAAGAGAAAAGAAAGGAAGAGAAAGTAGTAAAGAGAAAAGAAGAGAACAGAAGAGAAAAGAAGAAAAAGGAGAAAAGAGTAAAGAAGAGAACAGAAGACAAAAGAAGAGAAAAGAGAAAATCAGAGAAAAAGGAAAAGAGAAAAGACGAGAACAGAAGAGAAAAGAAAAGAGTATAGAAGAGAAAAGAGAAAAGAGAAAAGAAGAGATAAGAGAAAAGAAGATAACAGAAGAGAAAAGAAGAGAAAAGAAGAGAAAAGTGAAAAGAAGAGAACAGAAGAGAAAGGAGATAAGAGAACACAGAAAAGAAGAGAAAAGAAAAGAAAACAGGAGAACAGTGAAAAGAAGAGAAAAGGAGCGAACAGAGAGTAAAGACAAAAGAGAAATGCAGTGAAATGAAAAGAGATAATAGCAAAGACAAAAGAAGAGAATAGAAGAAAAAAGAGAAAAGAGAAAAGAAGCGAAAAGAGAAAAGAGAAAAGGGAAAAGAAGAGAAAAGAGGAAAGAGATAAGAAGAGAAAAGATGAGAAAAGAAAAAAGAGAAAAGAAGTAAAAAGAGAAAAGATAAAAGAGGGGAAAAGACGGCAAAAGAAGAGAAAAGAGGAAAGAAGAGAAAAGAGAAAAGAAGAGAAAAGACAAAAGAGAAATGAAGAGAAAAGAGATAAGAGAAAAGAAGAGAAAAGAAGAATAAATGCAAAAGAAGAGAAAAGAGAAAAGAGATAAGAAGGGAAAAGAAGAGAAAAGAGAAAAGAGAAAAGTGAAAAGAGAAAAGAGAAAAGAGGAGAAAAGAAGTGTAAAGAAGAGAAAAGAGAAAAGAAAAGACAAAAGAGAAATGAAGAGAGAAGAGATAAGAGAAAAGAAGAGAAAAGAAGAATAAATGCAAAAGAAGAGAAGAGTAAAGAGATAAGAAGGGAAAAGAAGAGAAAAGAGAAAAGAGAAAAGTGAAAAGAGAAAAGAGAAAAGAGGAGAAAAGAAGTGTAAAGAAGAGAAAAGAGAAAAGAAGAGAAAAGACAAAAGAGAAATGAAGAGAAAAGAGATAAGAGAAAAGAAGAGAAAACAAGAATAAATGCAAAAGAAGAGAAAAGAGAAAAGAGATAAGAAGGGAAAAGAATAGAAAAGAGAAAAGAGAAAAGTGAAAAGAGAAAAGAGAAAAGAGGAGAAAAGAAGTGTAAAGAAGAGATAAGAGAAAAGAAGAGAAAAGACAAAAGATAAATGAAGAGAAAAGAGATAAGAGAAAAGAAGAAAAAGAAGAATAAATGCAAAAGAAGAGAACAGAGAAAAGAAGAGAAAAGAGAAAAGAAGAGAAAAGAGAAAAGAGACAAGTGAAAAGAGAAAAGAGAAAAGAGGAGAAAAGAAGTGTAAAGAAGAGAAAAGAGAAAAGAAGAGAAAAGACAAAAGAGAAATGAAGAGAAAAGAGATAAGAGAAAAGAAGAGAAAAGAAGAATAAATGCAAAAGAAGAGAAAAGAGAAAAGAGATAAGAAGGGAAAAGAAGAGAAAAGAGAAAAGAGAAAAGTGAAAAGAGAAAAGAGGAGAAAAGAAGTGTAAAGAAGAGATAAGAGAAAAGAAGAGAAAAGACAAAAGATAAATGAAGAGAAAAGAGATAAGAGAAAAGAAGAGAAAAGAAGAATAAATGCAAAAGAAGAGAAAAGAGAAAAGAAGAGAAAAGAGAAAAGAGAAAAGTGAAAAGAGAAAAGAGAAGAGGAGAAAAGAAGTGTAAAGAAGAGATAAGAGAAAAGAAGAGAAAAGACAAAAGATAAATGAAGAGAAAAGAGATAAGAGAAAAGAAGAGAAAAGAAGAATAAATGCAAAAGAAGAGAAAAGAGAAAAGAAGAGAAAAGAGAAAAGAAGAGAAAAGAAGAATAAATGCAAAAGAAGAGAAAGGAGAAAATCAGAGAAAAAGGAAAAGAGAAAAGACGAGAACAGAAGAGAAAAGAAAAGAGTATAGAAGAGAAAAGAGAAAAGAGAAAAGAAGAGAAAAGAAGAGACAAGAGAACAGAAGAGAAAAGAAGAGAAAAGAAGAGAAAAGTGAAAAGAAGAGAACAGAAGAGAAAGGAGAGAAGAGAACACAGAAAAGAAGAGAAAAGAAAAGAAAACAGGAGAACAGTGAAAAGAAGAGAAAAGGAGCGAACAGAGAGTAAAGACAAAAGAGAAATGCAGTGAAATGAAGAGAAAAGAGATAATAGCAAAGACAAAAGAAGAGAATAGAAGAAAAAAGAGAAAAGAGAAAAGAAGCGAAAAGAGAAAAGAGAAAAGTAGAGAAAAGAAGAGAATAGAGATACGAGAAAAGGGAAAAGAAGAGAAAAGAGGAAAGAGATAAGAAGAGAAAAGATGAGAAAAGAAAAAAGAGAAAAGAAGTAAAAAGAGAAAAGATAAAAGAGGGGAAAAGACGGCAAAAGAAGAGAAAAGAGGAAAGAAGAGAAAAGAGAAAAGAAGAGAAAAGACAAAAGAGAAATGAAGAGAAAAGAGATAAGAGAAAAGAAGAGAAAAGAAGAATAAATGCAAAAGAAGAGAAAAGAGAAAAGAGATAAGAAGGGAAAAGAAGAGAAAAGAGAAAAGAGAAAAGTGAAAAGAGAAAAGAGAAAAGAGGAGAAAAGAAGTGTAAAGAAGAGAAAAGAGAAAAGAAAAGACAAAAGAGAAATGAAGAGAGAAGAGATAAGAGAAAAGAAGAGAAAAGAAGAATAAATGCAAAAGAAGAGAAAAGAGTAAAGAGATAAGAAGGGAAAAGAAGAGAAAAGAGAAAAGAGAAAAGTGAAAAGAGAAAAGAGAAAAGAGGAGAAAAGAAGTGTAAAGAAGAGAAAAGAGAAAAGAAGAGAAAAGACAAAAGAGAAATGAAGAGAAAAGAGATAAGAGAAAAGAAGAGAAAAGAAGAATAAATGCAAAAGAAGAGAAAAGAGAAAAGAGATAAGAAGGGAAAAGAAGAGAAAAGAGAAAAGTGAAAAGAGAAAAGAGGAGAAAAGAAGTGTAAAGAAGAGATAAGAGAAAAGAAGAGAAAAGACAAAAGATAAATGAAGAGAAAAGAGATAAGAGAAAAGAAGAATAAATGCAAAAGAAGAGAAAAGAGAAAAGAAGAGAATTAGAAAAGGAAAGAAGAGAAATGAAGAGAAAAGAGAAAAGAAGAGCAAACAAGAGAAATGAGAAAAGAAGAGAAAAGAAGAGAAATGAAGAGAAAAGAAGAGAAAAGAGAAAAGAAGTGAAAAGAAGAGAAACGAGAAAAGAAGAGAAAGGAAGCAAAAAGAATTAAAAGAGAAAAGAGAAAAGAAAAGAAGAGAAAGGAGTAAAGAGAAAAGAAGAGAACAGAAGAGAAAAGAAGAGAAAAGAGAAAATCAGAGAAAAAGGAAAAGAGAAAAGACGAGAACAGAAGAGAAAAGAAAAGAGTATAGAAGAGAAAAGAGAAAAGAGAAAAGAAGAGACAAGAGAAAAGAAGAGAACAGAAGAGAAAAGAAGAGAAAAGAAGAGAAAAGTGAAAAGAAGAGAACAGAAGAGAAAGGAGATAAGAGAACACAGAAAAGAAGAGAAAAGAAAAGAAAACAGGAGAACAGTGAAAAGAAGAGAAAAGGAGCGAACAGAGAGTAAAGACAAAAGAGAAATGCAGTGAAATGAAGAGAAAAGAGATAATAGAAAAGACAAAAGAAGAGAATAGAAGAAAAAAGAGAAAAGAGAAAAGAAGCGAAAAGAGAAAAGAGAAAAGTAGAGAAAAGAAGAGAATAGAGATACGAGAAAAGGGAAAAGAAGAGAAAAGAGGAAAGAGATAAGAAGAGAAAAGATGAGAAAAGAAAAAAGAGAAAAGAAGTAAAAAGAGAAAAGATAAAAGAGGGGAAAAGACGGCAAAAGAAGAGAAAAGAGGAAAGAAGAGAAAAGAGAAAAGAAGAGAAAAGACAAAAGAGAAATGAAGAGAAAAGAGATAAGAGAAAAGAAGAGAAAAGAAGAATAAATGCAAAAGAAGAGAAAAGAGAAAAGAGATAAGAAGGGAAAAGAAGAGAAAAGAGAAAAGAGAAAAGTGAAAAGAGAAAAGAGAAAAGAGGAGAAAAGAAGTGTAAAGAAGAGAACAGAGAAAAGAAGAGAAAAGACAAAAGAGAAATGAAGAGAAAAGAGATAAGAGAAAAGAAGAGAAAAGAAGAATAAATGCAAAAGAAGAGAAAAGAGATAAGAAGGGAAAAGAAGAGAAAAGAGAAAAGAGAAAAGTGAAAAGAGAAAAGAGAAAAGAGGAGAAAAGAAGTGTAAAGAAGAGATAAGAGAAAAGAAGAGAAAAGACAAAAGATAAATGAAGAGAAAAGAGATATGAGAAAAAAAGAGAAAAGAAGAATAAATGCAAAAGAAGAGAACAGAGAAAAGAAGAGAAAAGAGAAAAGAAGAGAAAAGAGACAAGTGAAAAGAGAAAAGAGAAAAGAGAAAAGAGGAGAAAAGAAGTGTAAAGAAGAGAAAAGAGGAAAGAAGAGAAAAGACAAAAGAGAAATGAAGAGAAAAGAGATAAGAGAAAAGAAGAGAAAAGAAGAATAAATGCAAAAGAAGAGAAAAGAGAAAAGAGATAAGAAGGGAAAAGAAGAGAAAAGAGAAAAGTGAAAAGAGAAAAGAGAAAAGAGGAGAAAAGAAGTGTAAAGAAGAGATAAGAGAAAAGAAGAGAAAAGACAAAAGAGAAATGAAGAGAAAAGAGATAAGAGAAAAGAAGAGAAAAGAAGAATAAATGCAAAAGAAGAGAAAAGAGAAAAGAAGAGAAAAGAGAAAAGAAGAGAAAAGAAGAATAAATGCAAAAGAAGAGAAAAGAGAAAAGAGATAAGAAGGGAAAAGAAGAGAAAAGAGAAATGAGAAAAGAAGAGAAAACAAGAGAAAAGAGAAAAGAAGAGATAAGAGAAAAGAGAAAGTGGTAAAGCAGAGAAAACAAGAGAAAAGAGAAAAGGGAAATGAAGAGAAAAGAAGAGAGAAGAGAAAGGAGAAAAGAAGAGAAAACAAGAGAAAAGAGAAAAGAAGTGAAAAGACAAGAAGAGTAAAGAGAAAAGATAAAATAAGAGAAAAGAAGGGAAATGAAGAGAAAAGAGAGAAGAGAAAAGAGAAAAGAAGAGAAAAGAGGAAAATATAAAAGCGAAAAGGAGAGTACAGACGATAAAAGAGAAAATAAGAGAAAACTAAAGAAGAGAAAAGTGAAAAGAGAAATGAGAATATAGAAAACAAGAGAAAACAAACGAAAAGATAAAAGAAAAAAGAGAAAAGTAGAGAAAAGAAGAGAAAAGAGAAAAGAAGAGAAAAGAGAAAAGAAGAGAAAAGAAGAATAAATGCAAAAGAAGAGAAAAGAGAAAAGAAGAGAAAAGAGAAAAGAAGAGAAAAGAAGAATAAATGCAAAAGAAGAGAAAAGAGAAAAGAGATAAGAAGGGAAAAGAAGAGAAAAGAGAAATGAGAAAAGAAGAGAAAACAAGAGAAAAGAGAAAAGAAGAGATAAGAGAAAAGAGAAAGTGGTAAAGCAGAGAAAACAAGAGAAAAGAGAAAAGGGAAATGAAGAGAAAAGAAGAGAGAAGAGAAAGGAGAAAAGAAGAGAAAACAAGAGAAAAGAGAAAAGAAGTGAAAAGACAAGAAGAGTAAAGAGAAAAGATAAAATAAGAGAAAAGAAGGGAAATGAAGAGAAAAGAGAGAAGAGAAAAGAGAAAAGAAGAGAAAAGAGGAAAATATAAAAGCGAAAAGGAGAGTACAGACGATAAAAGAGAAAATAAGAGAAAACTAAAGAAGAGAAAAGTGAAAAGAGAAATGAGAATATAGAAAACAAGAGAAAACAAACGAAAAGATAAAAGAAAAAAGAGAAAAGTAGAGAAAAGAAGAGAAAAGAGAAAAGAAGAGAAAAGAGAAAAGAAGAGAAAAGAAGAGAAAAAAGAAAAGAGAAATGAGAAAAGAAGAGAATTATAAAAGGAAAGAAGAGAAATGAAGAGAAAAGAGAAAAGAAGAGCAAACAAGAGAAATGAGAAAAGAAGAGAATTAGAAAAGGAAAGAAGAGAAATGAAGAGAAAAGAGAAAAGAAGAGAAAAGAAGAGCAAACAAGAGAAATGAGAAAAGAAGAGAAAAGAAGAGAAATGAAGAGAAAAGAAGAGAAAAGAGAAAAGAAGTGAAAAGAAGAGAAAAGAGAAAAGAAGAGAAAGGAAGCAAAAAGAATTAAAAGAGAAAAGAGAAAAGAAAGGAAGAGAAAGTAGTAAAGAGAAAAGAAGAGAACAGAAGAGAAAAGAAGAAAAAGGAGAAAAGAGTAAAGAAGAGAACAGAAGACAAAAGAAGAGAAAAGAGAAAATCAGAGAAAAAGGAAAAGAGAAAAGACGAGAACAGAAGAGAAAAGAAAAGAGTATAGAAGAGAAAAGAGAAAAGAGAAAAGAAGAGATAAGAGAAAAGAAGATAACAGAAGAGAAAAGAAGAGAAAAGAAGAGAAAAGTGAAAAGAAGAGAACAGAAGAGAAAGGAGATAAGAGAACACAGAAAAGAAGAGAAAAGAAAAGAAAACAGGAGAACAGTGAAAAGAAGAGAAAAGGAGCGAACAGAGAGTAAAGACAAAAGAGAAATGCAGTGAAATGAAAAGAGATAATAGCAAAGACAAAAGAAGAGAATAGAAGAAAAAAGAGAAAAGAGAAAAGAAGCGAAAAGAGAAAAGAGAAAAGGGAAAAGAAGAGAAAAGAGGAAAGAGATAAGAAGAGAAAAGATGAGAAAAGAAAAAAGAGAAAAGAAGTAAAAAGAGAAAAGATAAAAGAGGGGAAAAGACGGCAAAAGAAGAGAAAAGAGGAAAGAAGAGAAAAGAGAAAAGAAGAGAAAAGACAAAAGAGAAATGAAGAGAAAAGAGATAAGAGAAAAGAAGAGAAAAGAAGAATAAATGCAAAAGAAGAGAAAAGAGAAAAGAGATAAGAAGGGAAAAGAAGAGAAAAGAGAAAAGAGAAAAGTGAAAAGAGAAAAGAGAAAAGAGGAGAAAAGAAGTGTAAAGAAGAGAAAAGAGAAAAGAAAAGACAAAAGAGAAATGAAGAGAGAAGAGATAAGAGAAAAGAAGAGAAAAGAAGAATAAATGCAAAAGAAGAGAAGAGTAAAGAGATAAGAAGGGAAAAGAAGAGAAAAGAGAAAAGAGAAAAGTGAAAAGAGAAAAGAGAAAAGAGGAGAAAAGAAGTGTAAAGAAGAGAAAAGAGAAAAGAAGAGAAAAGACAAAAGAGAAATGAAGAGAAAAGAGATAAGAGAAAAGAAGAGAAAACAAGAATAAATGCAAAAGAAGAGAAAAGAGAAAAGAGATAAGAAGGGAAAAGAATAGAAAAGAGAAAAGAGAAAAGTGAAAAGAGAAAAGAGAAAAGAGGAGAAAAGAAGTGTAAAGAAGAGATAAGAGAAAAGAAGAGAAAAGACAAAAGATAAATGAAGAGAAAAGAGATAAGAGAAAAGAAGAAAAAGAAGAATAAATGCAAAAGAAGAGAACAGAGAAAAGAAGAGAAAAGAGAAAAGAAGAGAAAAGAGAAAAGAGACAAGTGAAAAGAGAAAAGAGAAAAGAGGAGAAAAGAAGTGTAAAGAAGAGAAAAGAGAAAAGAAGAGAAAAGACAAAAGAGAAATGAAGAGAAAAGAGATAAGAGAAAAGAAGAGAAAAGAAGAATAAATGCAAAAGAAGAGAAAAGAGAAAAGAGATAAGAAGGGAAAAGAAGAGAAAAGAGAAAAGAGAAAAGTGAAAAGAGAAAAGAGGAGAAAAGAAGTGTAAAGAAGAGATAAGAGAAAAGAAGAGAAAAGACAAAAGATAAATGAAGAGAAAAGAGATAAGAGAAAAGAAGAGAAAAGAAGAATAAATGCAAAAGAAGAGAAAAGAGAAAAGAAGAGAATTAGAAAAGGAAAGAAGAGAAATGAAGAGAAAAGAGAAAAGAAGAGCAAACAAGAGAAATGAGAAAAGAAGAGAAAAGAAGAGAAATGAAGAGAAAAGAAGAGAAAAGAGAAAAGAAGTGAAAAGAAGAGAAACGAGAAAAGAAGAGAAAGGAAGCAAAAAGAATTAAAAGAGAAAAGAGAAAAGAAAAGAAGAGAAAGGAGTAAAGAGAAAAGAAGAGAACAGAAGAGAAAAGAAGAGAAAAGAGAAAATCAGAGAAAAAGGAAAAGAGAAAAGACGAGAACAGAAGAGAAAAGAAAAGAGTATAGAAGAGAAAAGAGAAAAGAGAAAAGAAGAGAAAAGAAGAGACAAGAGAAAAGAAGAGAACAGAAGAGAAAAGAAGAGAAAAGAAGAGAAAAGTGAAAAGAAGAGAACAGAAGAGAAAGGAGATAAGAGAACACAGAAAAGAAGAGAAAAGAAAAGAAAACAGGAGAACAGTGAAAAGAAGAGAAAAGGAGCGAACAGAGAGTAAAGACAAAAGAGAAATGCAGTGAAATGAAGAGAAAAGAGATAATAGCAAAGACAAAAGAAGAGAATAGAAGAAAAAAGAGAAAAGAGAAAAGAAGCGAAAAGAGAAAAGAGAAAAGTAGAGAAAAGAAGAGAATAGAGATACGAGAAAAGGGAAAAGAAGAGAAAAGAGGAAAGAGATAAGAAGAGAAAAGATGAGAAAAGAAAAAAGAGAAAAGAAGTAAAAAGAGAAAAGATAAAAGAGGGGAAAAGACGGCAAAAGAAGAGAAAAGAGGAAAGAAGAGAAAAGAGAAAAGAAGAGAAAAGACAAAAGAGAAATGAAGAGAAAAGAGATAAGAGAAAAGAAGAGAAAAGAAGAATAAATGCAAAAGAAGAGAAAAGAGAAAAGAGATAAGAAGGGAAAAGAAGAGAAAAGAGAAAAGAGAAAAGTGAAAAGAGAAAAGAGAAAAGAGGAGAAAAGAAGTGTAAAGAAGAGAAAAGAGAAAAGAAGAGAAAAGACAAAAGAGAAATGAAGAGAAAAGAGATAAGAGAAAAGAAGAGAAAAGAAGAATAAATGCAAAAGAAGAGAAAAGAGATAAGAAGGGAAAAGAAGAGAAAAGAGAAAAGAGAAAAGTGAAAAGAGAAAAGAGAAAAGAGGAGAAAACAAGTGTAAAGAAGAGATAAGAGAAAAGAAGAGAAAACACAAAAGAGAAATGAAGAGAAAAGAGATAAGAGAAAAGAAGAGAAAAGAAGAATAAATGCAAAAGAAGAGAACAGAGAAAAGAAGAGAAAAGAGAAAAGAAGAGAAAAGAGACAAGTGAAAAGAGAAAAGAGAAAAGAGAAAAGAGGAGAAAAGAAGTGTAAAGAAGAGAAAAGAGAAAAGAAGAGAAAAGACAAAAGAGAAATGAAGAGAAAAGAGATAAGAGAAAAGAAGAGAAAAGAAGAATAAATGCAAAAGAAGAGAAAAGAGAAAAGAGATAAGAAGGGAAAAGAAGAGAAAAGAGAAAAGAGAAAAGTGAAAAGAGAAAAGAGAAAAGAGGAGAAAAGAAGTGTAAAGAAGAGATAAGAGAAAAGAAGAGAAAAGACAAAAGAGAAATGAAGAGAAAAGAGATAAGAGAAAAGAAGAGAAAAGAAGAATAAATGCAAAAGAAGAGAAAAGAGAAAAGAAGAGAAAAGAGAAAAGAAGAGAAAAGAAGAATAAATGCAAAAGAAGAGAAAAGAGAAAAGAGATAAGAAGGGAAAAGAAGAGAAAAGAGAAATGAGAAAAGAAGAGAAAACAAGAGAAAAGAGAAAAGAAGAGATAAGAGAAAAGAGAAAGTGGTAAAGCAGAGAAAACAAGAGAAAAGAGAAAAGGGAAATGAAGAGAAAAGAAGAGAGAAGAGAAAGGAGAAAAGAAGAGAAAACAAGAGAAAAGAGAAAAGAAGTGAAAAGACAAGAAGAGTAAAGAGAAAAGATAAAATAAGAGAAAAGAATGGAAATGAAGAGAAAAGAGAGAAGAGAAAAGAGAAAAGAAGAGAAAAGAGGAAAATATAAAAGCGAAAAGGAGAGTACAGACGATAAAAGAGAAAATAAGAGAAAACTAAAGAAGAGAAAAGTGAAAAGAGAAATGAGAATATAGAAAACAAGAGAAAACAAACGAAAAGATAAAAGAAAAAAAGAGAAAAGTAGAGAAAAGAAGAGAAAAGAGAAAAGAAGAGAAAAGAGAAAAGAAGAGAAAAGAAGAGAAAAAAGAAAAGAGAAATGAGAAAAGAAGAGAATTAGAAAAGGAAAGAAGAGAAATGAAGAGAAAAGAGAAAAGAAGAGCAAACAAGAGAAATGAGAAAAGAAGAGAATTAGAAAAGGAAAGAAGAGAAATGAAGAGAAAAGAGAAAAGAAGAGAAAAGAAGAGCAAACAAGAGAAATGAGAAAAGAAGAGAAAAGAAGAGAATGAAGAGAAAAGAAGAGAAAAGAGAAAAGAAGTGAAAAGAAGAGAAAAGAGAAAAGAAGAGAAAGGAAGCAAAAAGAATTAAAAGAGAAAAGAGAAAAGAAAGGAAGAGAAAGTAGTAAAGAGAAAAGAAGAGAACAGAAGAGAAAAGAAGAAAAAGGAGAAAAGAGTAAAGAAGTGAACAGAAGACAAAAGAAGAGAAAAGAGAAAATCAGAGAAAAAGGGAAAGAGAAAAGACGAGAACAGAAGAGAAAAGAACAGAGTATAGAAGAGAAAAGAGAAAAGAGAAAAGAAGAGAAAAGAAGAGACAAGAGAACAGAAGAGAAAAGAAGAGAAAAGAAGAGAAAAGTGAAAAGAAGAGAACAGAAGAGAAAGGAGATAAGAGAACACAGAAAAGAAGAGAAAAGAAAAGAAAACAGGAGAACAGTGAAAAGAAGAGAAAAGGAGCGAACAGAGAGTAAAGACAAAAGAGAAATGCAGTGAAATGAAAAGAGATAATAGCAAAGACAAAAGAAGAGAATAGAAGAAAAAAGAGAAAAGAGAAAAGAAGCGAAAAGAGAAAAGAGAAAAGGGAAAAGAAGAGAAAAGAGGAAAGAGATAAGAAGAGAAAAGATGAGAAAAGAAAAAAGAGTAAAGAAGTAAAAAGAGAAAAGATAAAAGAGGGGAAAAGACGGCAAAAGAAGAGAAAAGAGGAAAGAAGAGAAAAGAGAAAAGAAGAGAAAAGACAAAAGAGAAATGAAGAGAAAAGAAGAGAAAAGAAGACTAAATGCAAAAGAAGAGAAAAGAGAAAAGAGATAAGAAGGGAAAAGAAGAGAAAAGAGAAAAGAGAAAAGTGAAAAGAGAAAAGAGAAAAGAGGATAAAACAAGTGTAAAGAAGAGATAAGAGAAAAGAAGAGAAAAGACAAAAGAGAAATGAAGAGAAAAGAGATAAGAGAAAAGAAGAGAAAACAAGAATAAATGCAAAAGAAGAGAAAAGAGAAAAGAGATAAGAAGGGAAAAGAATAGAAAAGAGAAAAGAGAAAAGTGAAAAGAGAAAAGAGAAAAGAGGAGAAAAGAAGTGTAAAGAAGAGATAAGAGAAAAGAAGAGAAAAGACAAAAGATAAATGAAGAGAAAAGAGATAAGAGAAAAGAAGAAAAAGAAGAATAAATGCAAAAGAAGAGAACAGAGAAAAGAAGAGAAAAGAGAAAAGAAGAGAAAAGAGAAAAGAGACAAGTGAAAAGAGAAAAGAGAAAAGAGGAGAAAAGAAGTGTAAAGAAGAGAAAAGAGAAAAGAAGAGAAAAGACAAAAGAGAAATGAAGAGAAAAGAGATAAGAGAAAAGAAGAGAAAAGAAGAATAAATGCAAAAGAAGAGAAAAGAGAAAAGAGATAAGAAGGGAAAAGAAGAGAAAAGAGAAAAGAGAAAAGTGAAAAGAGAAAAGAGAAAAGAGGAGAAAAGAAGTGTAAAGAAGAGAAAAGTGAAAAGAAAAGACAAAAGAGAAATGAAGAGAGAAGAGATAAGAGAAAAGAAGAGAAAAGAAGAATAAATGCAAAAGAAGAGAAAAGAGAAAAGAGATAAGAAGGGAAAAGAAGAGAAAAGAGAAAAGAGAAAAGTGAAAAGAGAAAAGAGAAAAGAGGAGAAAAGAAGTGTAAAGAAGAGAAAAGAGAAAAGAAGAGAAAAGACAAAAGAGAAATGAAGAGAAAAGAGATAAGAGAAAAGAAGAGAAAAGAAGAATAAATGCAAAAGAAGAGAAAAGAGAAAAGAAGAGAAAAGAGAAAAGAAGAGAAAAGAAGAATAAATGCAAAAGAAGAGAAAAGAGAAAAGAGATAAGAAGGGAAAAGAAGAGAAAAGAGAAAAGAGAAAAGAAGAGATAAGAGAAAAGAGAAAGTGGTAAAGCAGAGAAAACAAGAGAAAAGAGAAAAGGGAAATGAAGAGAAAAGAAGAGAGAAGAGAAAGGAGAAAAGAAGAGAAAACAAGAGAAAAGAGAAAAGAAGTGAAAAGACAAGAAGAGTAAAGAGAAAAGATAAAATAAGAGAAAAGAAGGGAAATGAAGAGAAAAGAGAGAAGAGAAAAGAGAAAAGAAGAGAAAAGAGGAAAATATAAAAGCGAAAAGGAGAGTACAGACGATAAAAGAGAAAATAAGAGAAAACTAAAGAAGAGAAAAGTGAAAAGAGAAATGAGAATATAGAAAACAAGAGAAAAGTAGAGAAAAGAAGAGAAAAGTAGAGAAAAGAAGAGAAAAGAGAAAAGAAGAGAAAAGAGAAAAGAAGAGAAAAGAAGAGAAAAGTAGAGAAAAGAAGAGAAAAGAGGAAAGAAGAGAAAAGAGAAAAGAAGAGAAAAGACAAAAGAGAAATGAAGAGAAAAGAGATAAGAGAAAAGAAGAGAAAAGAAGAATAAATGCAAAAGAAGAGAAAAGAGAAAAGAGATAAGAAGGGAAAAGAAGAGAAAAGAGAAAAGAGAAAAGTGAAAAGAGAAAAGAGAAAAGAGGAGAAAAGAAGTGTAAAGAAGAGATAAGAGAAAAGAAGAGAAAAGACAAAAGATAAATGAAGAGAAAAGAGATAAGAGAAAAGAAGAGAAAAGAAGAATAAATGCAAAAGAAGAGAAAAGAGAAAAGAAGAGAATTAGAAAAGGAAAGAAGAGAAATGAAGAGAAAAGAGAAAAGAAGAGCAAACAAGAGAAATGAGAAAAGAAGAGAAATGAAGAGAAAAGAAGAGAAAAGAGAAAAGAAGTGAAAAGAAGAGAAACGAGAAAAGAAGAGAAAGGAAGCAAAAAGAATTAAAAGAGAAAAGAGAAAAGAAAAGAAGAGAAAGGAGTAAAGAGAAAAGAAGAGAACAGAAGAGAAAAGAAGAGAAAAGAGAAAATCAGAGAAAAAGGAAAAGAGAAAAGACGAGAACAGAAGAGAAAAGAAAAGAGTATAGAAGAGAAAAGAGAAAAGAGAAAAGAAGAGAAAAGAAGAGACAAGAGAAAAGAAGAGAACAGAAGAGAAAAGAAGAGAAAAGAAGAGAAAAGTGAAAAGAAGAGAACAGAAGAGAAAGGAGATAAGAGAACACAGAAAAGAAGAGAAAAGAAAAGAAAACAGGAGAACAGTGAAAAGAAGAGAAAAGGAGCGAACAGAGAGTAAAGACAAAAGAGAAATGCAGTGAAATGAAGAGAAAAGAGATAATAGCAAAGACAAAAGAAGAGAATAGAAGAAAAAAGAGAAAAGAGAAAAGAAGCGAAAAGAGAAAAGAGAAAAGTAGAGAAAAGAAGAGAATAGAGATACGAGAAAAGGGAAAAGAAGAGAAAAGAGGAAAGAGATAAGAAGAGAAAAGATGAGAAAAGAAAAAAGAGAAAAGAAGTAAAAAGAGAAAAGATAAAAGAGGGGAAAAGACGGCAAAAGAAGAGAAAAGAGGAAAGAAGAGAAAAGAGAAAAGAGAAAAGACAAAAGAGAAATGAAGAGAAAAGAGATAAGAGAAAAGAAGAGAAAAGAAGAATAAATGCAAAAGAAGAGAAAAGAGAAAAGAGATAAGAAGGGAAAAGAAGAGAAAAGAGAAAAGAGAAAAGTGAAAAGAGAAAAGAGAAAAGAGGAGAAAAGAAGTGTAAAGAAGAGAAAAGTGAAAAGAAAAGACAAAAGAGAAATGAAGAGAGAAGAGATAAGAGAAAAGAAGAGAAAAGAAGAGAAAAGTGAAAAGAAGAGAACAGAAGAGAAAGGAGATAAGAGAACACAGAAAAGAAGAGAAAAGAAAAGAATACAGGAGAACAGTGAAAAGAAGAGAAAAGGAGAGAACAGAGAGTAAAGACAAAAGAGAAATGCAGTGAAATGAAGAGAAAAGAGATAATAGCAAAGACAAAAGAAGAGAATAGAAGAAAAAAGAGAAAAGAGAAAAGAAGCGAAAAGAGAAAAGAGAAAAGTAGAGAAAAGAAGAGAATAGAGATACGAGAAAAGGGAAAAGAAGAGAAAAGAGGAAAGAGATAAGAAGAGAAAAGATGAGAAAAGAAAAAAGAGAAAAGAAGTAAAAAGAGAAAAGATAAAAGAGGGGAAAAGACGGCAAAAGAAGAGAAAAGAGGAAAGAAGAGAAAAGAGAAAAGAAGAGAAAAGACAAAAGAGAAATGAAGAGAAAAGAGATAAGAGAAAAGAAGAGAAAAGAAGAATAAATGCAAAAGAAGAGAAAAGAGAAAAGAGATAAGAAAGGAAAATAAGAGAAAAGAGAAAAGAGAAAAGTGAAAAGAGAAAAGAGAAAAGAGGAGAAAAGAAGTGTAAAGAAGAGAAAAGAGAAAAGAAAAGAAAAGACAAAAGAGAAATGAAGAGAAAAGAGATAAGAGAAAAGAAGAGAAAAGAAGAATAAATGCAAAAGAAGAGAAAAGAGAAAAGAGATAAGAAGGGAAAAGAAGAATAAATGCAAAAGAAGAGAAAAGAGAAAAGAAGAGAAAAGAGAAAAGAAGAGAAAAGAAGAATAAATGCAAAAGAAGAGAAAAGAGAAAAGAGATAAGAAGGGAAAAGAAGAGAAAAGAGAAATGAGAAAAGAAGAGAAAACAAGAGAAAAGAGAAAAGAAGAGATAAGAGAAAAGAGAAAGTGGTAAAGCAGAGAAAACAAGAGAAAAGAGAAAAGGGAAATGAAGAGAAAAGAAGAGAGAAGAGAAAGGAGAAAAGAAGAGAAAACAAGAGAAAAGAGAAAAGAAGTGAAAAGACAAGAAGAGTAAAGAGAAAAGATAAAATAAGAGAAAAGAAGGGAAATGAAGAGAAAAGAGAGAAGAGAAAAGAGAAAAGAAGAGAAAAGAGGAAAATATAAAAGCGAAAAGGAGAGTACAGACGATAAAAGAGAAAATAAGAGAAAACTAAAGAAGAGAAAAGTGAAAAGAGAAATGAGAATATAGAAAACAAGAGAAAACAAACGAAAAGATAAAAGAAAAAAGAGAAAAGTAGAGAAAAGAAGAGAAAAGAGAAAAGAAGAGAAAAGAGAAAAGAAGAGAAAAGAAGAGAAAAAAGAAAAGAGAAATGAGAAAAGAAGAGAATTATAAAAGGAAAGAAGAGAAATGAAGAGAAAAGAGAAAAGAAGAGCAAACAAGAGAAATGAGAAAAGAAGAGAATTAGAAAAGGAAAGAAGAGAAATGAAGAGAAAAGAGAAAAGAAGAGAAAAGAAGAGCAAACAAGAGAAATGAGAAAAGAAGAGAAAAGAAGAGAAATGAAGAGAAAAGAAGAGAAAAGAGAAAAGAAGTGAAAAGAAGAGAAAAGAGAAAAGAAGAGAAAGGAAGCAAAAAGAATTAAAAGAGAAAAGAGAAAAGAAAGGAAGAGAAAGTAGTAAAGAGAAAAGAAGAGAACAGAAGAGAAAAGAAGAAAAAGGAGAAAAGAGTAAAGAAGAGAACAGAAGACAAAAGAAGAGAAAAGAGAAAATCAGAGAAAAAGGAAAAGAGAAAAGACGAGAACAGAAGAGAAAAGAAAAGAGTATAGAAGAGAAAAGAGAAAAGAGAAAAGAAGAGATAAGAGAAAAGAAGATAACAGAAGAGAAAAGAAGAGAAAAGAAGAGAAAAGTGAAAAGAAGAGAACAGAAGAGAAAGGAGATAAGAGAACACAGAAAAGAAGAGAAAAGAAAAGAAAACAGGAGAACAGTGAAAAGAAGAGAAAAGGAGCGAACAGAGAGTAAAGACAAAAGAGAAATGCAGTGAAATGAAAAGAGATAATAGCAAAGACAAAAGAAGAGAATAGAAGAAAAAAGAGAAAAGAGAAAAGAAGCGAAAAGAGAAAAGAGAAAAGGGAAAAGAAGAGAAAAGAGGAAAGAGATAAGAAGAGAAAAGATGAGAAAAGAAAAAAGAGAAAAGAAGTAAAAAGAGAAAAGATAAAAGAGGGGAAAAGACGGCAAAAGAAGAGAAAAGAGGAAAGAAGAGAAAAGAGAAAAGAAGAGAAAAGACAAAAGAGAAATGAAGAGAAAAGAGATAAGAGAAAAGAAGAGAAAAGAAGAATAAATGCAAAAGAAGAGAAAAGAGAAAAGAGATAAGAAGGGAAAAGAAGAGAAAAGAGAAAAGAGAAAAGTGAAAAGAGAAAAGAGAAAAGAGGAGAAAAGAAGTGTAAAGAAGAGAAAAGAGAAAAGAAAAGACAAAAGAGAAATGAAGAGAGAAGAGATAAGAGAAAAGAAGAGAAAAGAAGAATAAATGCAAAAGAAGAGAAGAGTAAAGAGATAAGAAGGGAAAAGAAGAGAAAAGAGAAAAGAGAAAAGTGAAAAGAGAAAAGAGAAAAGAGGAGAAAAGAAGTGTAAAGAAGAGAAAAGAGAAAAGAAGAGAAAAGACAAAAGAGAAATGAAGAGAAAAGAGATAAGAGAAAAGAAGAGAAAACAAGAATAAATGCAAAAGAAGAGAAAAGAGAAAAGAGATAAGAAGGGAAAAGAATAGAAAAGAGAAAAGAGAAAAGTGAAAAGAGAAAAGAGAAAAGAGGAGAAAAGAAGTGTAAAGAAGAGATAAGAGAAAAGAAGAGAAAAGACAAAAGATAAATGAAGAGAAAAGAGATAAGAGAAAAGAAGAAAAAGAAGAATAAATGCAAAAGAAGAGAACAGAGAAAAGAAGAGAAAAGAGAAAAGAAGAGAAAAGAGAAAAGAGACAAGTGAAAAGAGAAAAGAGAAAAGAGGAGAAAAGAAGTGTAAAGAAGAGAAAAGAGAAAAGAAGAGAAAAGACAAAAGAGAAATGAAGAGAAAAGAGATAAGAGAAAAGAAGAGAAAAGAAGAATAAATGCAAAAGAAGAGAAAAGAGAAAAGAGATAAGAAGGGAAAAGAAGAGAAAAGAGAAAAGAGAAAAGTGAAAAGAGAAAAGAGGAGAAAAGAAGTGTAAAGAAGAGATAAGAGAAAAGAAGAGAAAAGACAAAAGATAAATGAAGAGAAAAGAGATAAGAGAAAAGAAGAGAAAAGAAGAATAAATGCAAAAGAAGAGAAAAGAGAAAAGAAGAGAAAAGAGAAAAGAGAAAAGTGAAAAGAGAAAAGAGAAGAGGAGAAAAGAAGTGTAAAGAAGAGATAAGAGAAAAGAAGAGAAAAGACAAAAGATAAATGAAGAGAAAAGAGATAAGAGAAAAGAAGAGAAAAGAAGAATAAATGCAAAAGAAGAGAAAAGAGAAAAGAAGAGAAAAGAGAAAAGAAGAGAAAAGAAGAATAAATGCAAAAGAAGAGAAAGGAGAAAATCAGAGAAAAAGGAAAAGAGAAAAGACGAGAACAGAAGAGAAAAGAAAAGAGTATAGAAGAGAAAAGAGAAAAGAGAAAAGAAGAGAAAAGAAGAGACAAGAGAACAGAAGAGAAAAGAAGAGAAAAGAAGAGAAAAGTGAAAAGAAGAGAACAGAAGAGAAAGGAGAGAAGAGAACACAGAAAAGAAGAGAAAAGAAAAGAAAACAGGAGAACAGTGAAAAGAAGAGAAAAGGAGCGAACAGAGAGTAAAGACAAAAGAGAAATGCAGTGAAATGAAGAGAAAAGAGATAATAGCAAAGACAAAAGAAGAGAATAGAAGAAAAAAGAGAAAAGAGAAAAGAAGCGAAAAGAGAAAAGAGAAAAGTAGAGAAAAGAAGAGAATAGAGATACGAGAAAAGGGAAAAGAAGAGAAAAGAGGAAAGAGATAAGAAGAGAAAAGATGAGAAAAGAAAAAAGAGAAAAGAAGTAAAAAGAGAAAAGATAAAAGAGGGGAAAAGACGGCAAAAGAAGAGAAAAGAGGAAAGAAGAGAAAAGAGAAAAGAAGAGAAAAGACAAAAGAGAAATGAAGAGAAAAGAGATAAGAGAAAAGAAGAGAAAAGAAGAATAAATGCAAAAGAAGAGAAAAGAGAAAAGAGATAAGAAGGGAAAAGAAGAGAAAAGAGAAAAGAGAAAAGTGAAAAGAGAAAAGAGAAAAGAGGAGAAAAGAAGTGTAAAGAAGAGAAAAGAGAAAAGAAAAGACAAAAGAGAAATGAAGAGAGAAGAGATAAGAGAAAAGAAGAGAAAAGAAGAATAAATGCAAAAGAAGAGAAAAGAGTAAAGAGATAAGAAGGGAAAAGAAGAGAAAAGAGAAAAGAGAAAAGTGAAAAGAGAAAAGAGAAAAGAGGAGAAAAGAAGTGTAAAGAAGAGAAAAGAGAAAAGAAGAGAAAAGACAAAAGAGAAATGAAGAGAAAAGAGATAAGAGAAAAGAAGAGAAAAGAAGAATAAATGCAAAAGAAGAGAAAAGAGAAAAGAGATAAGAAGGGAAAAGAAGAGAAAAGAGAAAAGTGAAAAGAGAAAAGAGGAGAAAAGAAGTGTAAAGAAGAGATAAGAGAAAAGAAGAGAAAAGACAAAAGATAAATGAAGAGAAAAGAGATAAGAGAAAAGAAGAATAAATGCAAAAGAAGAGAAAAGAGAAAAGAAGAGAATTAGAAAAGGAAAGAAGAGAAATGAAGAGAAAAGAGAAAAGAAGAGCAAACAAGAGAAATGAGAAAAGAAGAGAAAAGAAGAGAAATGAAGAGAAAAGAAGAGAAAAGAGAAAAGAAGTGAAAAGAAGAGAAACGAGAAAAGAAGAGAAAGGAAGCAAAAAGAATTAAAAGAGAAAAGAGAAAAGAAAAGAAGAGAAAGGAGTAAAGAGAAAAGAAGAGAACAGAAGAGAAAAGAAGAGAAAAGAGAAAATCAGAGAAAAAGGAAAAGAGAAAAGACGAGAACAGAAGAGAAAAGAAAAGAGTATAGAAGAGAAAAGAGAAAAGAGAAAAGAAGAGACAAGAGAAAAGAAGAGAACAGAAGAGAAAAGAAGAGAAAAGAAGAGAAAAGTGAAAAGAAGAGAACAGAAGAGAAAGGAGATAAGAGAACACAGAAAAGAAGAGAAAAGAAAAGAAAACAGGAGAACAGTGAAAAGAAGAGAAAAGGAGCGAACAGAGAGTAAAGACAAAAGAGAAATGCAGTGAAATGAAGAGAAAAGAGATAATAGAAAAGACAAAAGAAGAGAATAGAAGAAAAAAGAGAAAAGAGAAAAGAAGCGAAAAGAGAAAAGAGAAAAGTAGAGAAAAGAAGAGAATAGAGATACGAGAAAAGGGAAAAGAAGAGAAAAGAGGAAAGAGATAAGAAGAGAAAAGATGAGAAAAGAAAAAAGAGAAAAGAAGTAAAAAGAGAAAAGATAAAAGAGGGGAAAAGACGGCAAAAGAAGAGAAAAGAGGAAAGAAGAGAAAAGAGAAAAGAAGAGAAAAGACAAAAGAGAAATGAAGAGAAAAGAGATAAGAGAAAAGAAGAGAAAAGAAGAATAAATGCAAAAGAAGAGAAAAGAGAAAAGAGATAAGAAGGGAAAAGAAGAGAAAAGAGAAAAGAGAAAAGTGAAAAGAGAAAAGAGAAAAGAGGAGAAAAGAAGTGTAAAGAAGAGAACAGAGAAAAGAAGAGAAAAGACAAAAGAGAAATGAAGAGAAAAGAGATAAGAGAAAAGAAGAGAAAAGAAGAATAAATGCAAAAGAAGAGAAAAGAGATAAGAAGGGAAAAGAAGAGAAAAGAGAAAAGAGAAAAGTGAAAAGAGAAAAGAGAAAAGAGGAGAAAAGAAGTGTAAAGAAGAGATAAGAGAAAAGAAGAGAAAAGACAAAAGATAAATGAAGAGAAAAGAGATATGAGAAAAAAAGAGAAAAGAAGAATAAATGCAAAAGAAGAGAACAGAGAAAAGAAGAGAAAAGAGAAAAGAAGAGAAAAGAGACAAGTGAAAAGAGAAAAGAGAAAAGAGAAAAGAGGAGAAAAGAAGTGTAAAGAAGAGAAAAGAGGAAAGAAGAGAAAAGACAAAAGAGAAATGAAGAGAAAAGAGATAAGAGAAAAGAAGAGAAAAGAAGAATAAATGCAAAAGAAGAGAAAAGAGAAAAGAGATAAGAAGGGAAAAGAAGAGAAAAGAGAAAAGTGAAAAGAGAAAAGAGAAAAGAGGAGAAAAGAAGTGTAAAGAAGAGATAAGAGAAAAGAAGAGAAAAGACAAAAGAGAAATGAAGAGAAAAGAGATAAGAGAAAAGAAGAGAAAAGAAGAATAAATGCAAAAGAAGAGAAAAGAGAAAAGAAGAGAAAAGAGAAAAGAAGAGAAAAGAAGAATAAATGCAAAAGAAGAGAAAAGAGAAAAGAGATAAGAAGGGAAAAGAAGAGAAAAGAGAAATGAGAAAAGAAGAGAAAACAAGAGAAAAGAGAAAAGAAGAGATAAGAGAAAAGAGAAAGTGGTAAAGCAGAGAAAACAAGAGAAAAGAGAAAAGGGAAATGAAGAGAAAAGAAGAGAGAAGAGAAAGGAGAAAAGAAGAGAAAACAAGAGAAAAGAGAAAAGAAGTGAAAAGACAAGAAGAGTAAAGAGAAAAGATAAAATAAGAGAAAAGAAGGGAAATGAAGAGAAAAGAGAGAAGAGAAAAGAGAAAAGAAGAGAAAAGAGGAAAATATAAAAGCGAAAAGGAGAGTACAGACGATAAAAGAGAAAATAAGAGAAAACTAAAGAAGAGAAAAGTGAAAAGAGAAATGAGAATATAGAAAACAAGAGAAAACAAACGAAAAGATAAAAGAAAAAAGAGAAAAGTAGAGAAAAGAAGAGAAAAGAGAAAAGAAGAGAAAAGAGAAAAGAAGAGAAAAGAAGAATAAATGCAAAAGAAGAGAAAAGAGAAAAGAAGAGAAAAGAGAAAAGAAGAGAAAAGAAGAATAAATGCAAAAGAAGAGAAAAGAGAAAAGAGATAAGAAGGGAAAAGAAGAGAAAAGAGAAATGAGAAAAGAAGAGAAAACAAGAGAAAAGAGAAAAGAAGAGATAAGAGAAAAGAGAAAGTGGTAAAGCAGAGAAAACAAGAGAAAAGAGAAAAGGGAAATGAAGAGAAAAGAAGAGAGAAGAGAAAGGAGAAAAGAAGAGAAAACAAGAGAAAAGAGAAAAGAAGTGAAAAGACAAGAAGAGTAAAGAGAAAAGATAAAATAAGAGAAAAGAAGGGAAATGAAGAGAAAAGAGAGAAGAGAAAAGAGAAAAGAAGAGAAAAGAGGAAAATATAAAAGCGAAAAGGAGAGTACAGACGATAAAAGAGAAAATAAGAGAAAACTAAAGAAGAGAAAAGTGAAAAGAGAAATGAGAATATAGAAAACAAGAGAAAACAAACGAAAAGATAAAAGAAAAAAGAGAAAAGTAGAGAAAAGAAGAGAAAAGAGAAAAGAAGAGAAAAGAGAAAAGAAGAGAAAAGAAGAGAAAAAAGAAAAGAGAAATGAGAAAAGAAGAGAATTATAAAAGGAAAGAAGAGAAATGAAGAGAAAAGAGAAAAGAAGAGCAAACAAGAGAAATGAGAAAAGAAGAGAATTAGAAAAGGAAAGAAGAGAAATGAAGAGAAAAGAGAAAAGAAGAGAAAAGAAGAGCAAACAAGAGAAATGAGAAAAGAAGAGAAAAGAAGAGAAATGAAGAGAAAAGAAGAGAAAAGAGAAAAGAAGTGAAAAGAAGAGAAAAGAGAAAAGAAGAGAAAGGAAGCAAAAAGAATTAAAAGAGAAAAGAGAAAAGAAAGGAAGAGAAAGTAGTAAAGAGAAAAGAAGAGAACAGAAGAGAAAAGAAGAAAAAGGAGAAAAGAGTAAAGAAGAGAACAGAAGACAAAAGAAGAGAAAAGAGAAAATCAGAGAAAAAGGAAAAGAGAAAAGACGAGAACAGAAGAGAAAAGAAAAGAGTATAGAAGAGAAAAGAGAAAAGAGAAAAGAAGAGATAAGAGAAAAGAAGATAACAGAAGAGAAAAGAAGAGAAAAGAAGAGAAAAGTGAAAAGAAGAGAACAGAAGAGAAAGGAGATAAGAGAACACAGAAAAGAAGAGAAAAGAAAAGAAAACAGGAGAACAGTGAAAAGAAGAGAAAAGGAGCGAACAGAGAGTAAAGACAAAAGAGAAATGCAGTGAAATGAAAAGAGATAATAGCAAAGACAAAAGAAGAGAATAGAAGAAAAAAGAGAAAAGAGAAAAGAAGCGAAAAGAGAAAAGAGAAAAGGGAAAAGAAGAGAAAAGAGGAAAGAGATAAGAAGAGAAAAGATGAGAAAAGAAAAAAGAGAAAAGAAGTAAAAAGAGAAAAGATAAAAGAGGGGAAAAGACGGCAAAAGAAGAGAAAAGAGGAAAGAAGAGAAAAGAGAAAAGAAGAGAAAAGACAAAAGAGAAATGAAGAGAAAAGAGATAAGAGAAAAGAAGAGAAAAGAAGAATAAATGCAAAAGAAGAGAAAAGAGAAAAGAGATAAGAAGGGAAAAGAAGAGAAAAGAGAAAAGAGAAAAGTGAAAAGAGAAAAGAGAAAAGAGGAGAAAAGAAGTGTAAAGAAGAGAAAAGAGAAAAGAAAAGACAAAAGAGAAATGAAGAGAGAAGAGATAAGAGAAAAGAAGAGAAAAGAAGAATAAATGCAAAAGAAGAGAAGAGTAAAGAGATAAGAAGGGAAAAGAAGAGAAAAGAGAAAAGAGAAAAGTGAAAAGAGAAAAGAGAAAAGAGGAGAAAAGAAGTGTAAAGAAGAGAAAAGAGAAAAGAAGAGAAAAGACAAAAGAGAAATGAAGAGAAAAGAGATAAGAGAAAAGAAGAGAAAACAAGAATAAATGCAAAAGAAGAGAAAAGAGAAAAGAGATAAGAAGGGAAAAGAATAGAAAAGAGAAAAGAGAAAAGTGAAAAGAGAAAAGAGAAAAGAGGAGAAAAGAAGTGTAAAGAAGAGATAAGAGAAAAGAAGAGAAAAGACAAAAGATAAATGAAGAGAAAAGAGATAAGAGAAAAGAAGAAAAAGAAGAATAAATGCAAAAGAAGAGAACAGAGAAAAGAAGAGAAAAGAGAAAAGAAGAGAAAAGAGAAAAGAGACAAGTGAAAAGAGAAAAGAGAAAAGAGGAGAAAAGAAGTGTAAAGAAGAGAAAAGAGAAAAGAAGAGAAAAGACAAAAGAGAAATGAAGAGAAAAGAGATAAGAGAAAAGAAGAGAAAAGAAGAATAAATGCAAAAGAAGAGAAAAGAGAAAAGAGATAAGAAGGGAAAAGAAGAGAAAAGAGAAAAGAGAAAAGTGAAAAGAGAAAAGAGGAGAAAAGAAGTGTAAAGAAGAGATAAGAGAAAAGAAGAGAAAAGACAAAAGATAAATGAAGAGAAAAGAGATAAGAGAAAAGAAGAGAAAAGAAGAATAAATGCAAAAGAAGAGAAAAGAGAAAAGAAGAGAATTAGAAAAGGAAAGAAGAGAAATGAAGAGAAAAGAGAAAAGAAGAGCAAACAAGAGAAATGAGAAAAGAAGAGAAAAGAAGAGAAATGAAGAGAAAAGAAGAGAAAAGAGAAAAGAAGTGAAAAGAAGAGAAACGAGAAAAGAAGAGAAAGGAAGCAAAAAGAATTAAAAGAGAAAAGAGAAAAGAAAAGAAGAGAAAGGAGTAAAGAGAAAAGAAGAGAACAGAAGAGAAAAGAAGAGAAAAGAGAAAATCAGAGAAAAAGGAAAAGAGAAAAGACGAGAACAGAAGAGAAAAGAAAAGAGTATAGAAGAGAAAAGAGAAAAGAGAAAAGAAGAGAAAAGAAGAGACAAGAGAAAAGAAGAGAACAGAAGAGAAAAGAAGAGAAAAGAAGAGAAAAGTGAAAAGAAGAGAACAGAAGAGAAAGGAGATAAGAGAACACAGAAAAGAAGAGAAAAGAAAAGAAAACAGGAGAACAGTGAAAAGAAGAGAAAAGGAGCGAACAGAGAGTAAAGACAAAAGAGAAATGCAGTGAAATGAAGAGAAAAGAGATAATAGCAAAGACAAAAGAAGAGAATAGAAGAAAAAAGAGAAAAGAGAAAAGAAGCGAAAAGAGAAAAGAGAAAAGTAGAGAAAAGAAGAGAATAGAGATACGAGAAAAGGGAAAAGAAGAGAAAAGAGGAAAGAGATAAGAAGAGAAAAGATGAGAAAAGAAAAAAGAGAAAAGAAGTAAAAAGAGAAAAGATAAAAGAGGGGAAAAGACGGCAAAAGAAGAGAAAAGAGGAAAGAAGAGAAAAGAGAAAAGAAGAGAAAAGACAAAAGAGAAATGAAGAGAAAAGAGATAAGAGAAAAGAAGAGAAAAGAAGAATAAATGCAAAAGAAGAGAAAAGAGAAAAGAGATAAGAAGGGAAAAGAAGAGAAAAGAGAAAAGAGAAAAGTGAAAAGAGAAAAGAGAAAAGAGGAGAAAAGAAGTGTAAAGAAGAGAAAAGAGAAAAGAAGAGAAAAGACAAAAGAGAAATGAAGAGAAAAGAGATAAGAGAAAAGAAGAGAAAAGAAGAATAAATGCAAAAGAAGAGAAAAGAGATAAGAAGGGAAAAGAAGAGAAAAGAGAAAAGAGAAAAGTGAAAAGAGAAAAGAGAAAAGAGGAGAAAACAAGTGTAAAGAAGAGATAAGAGAAAAGAAGAGAAAACACAAAAGAGAAATGAAGAGAAAAGAGATAAGAGAAAAGAAGAGAAAAGAAGAATAAATGCAAAAGAAGAGAACAGAGAAAAGAAGAGAAAAGAGAAAAGAAGAGAAAAGAGACAAGTGAAAAGAGAAAAGAGAAAAGAGAAAAGAGGAGAAAAGAAGTGTAAAGAAGAGAAAAGAGAAAAGAAGAGAAAAGACAAAAGAGAAATGAAGAGAAAAGAGATAAGAGAAAAGAAGAGAAAAGAAGAATAAATGCAAAAGAAGAGAAAAGAGAAAAGAGATAAGAAGGGAAAAGAAGAGAAAAGAGAAAAGAGAAAAGTGAAAAGAGAAAAGAGAAAAGAGGAGAAAAGAAGTGTAAAGAAGAGATAAGAGAAAAGAAGAGAAAAGACAAAAGAGAAATGAAGAGAAAAGAGATAAGAGAAAAGAAGAGAAAAGAAGAATAAATGCAAAAGAAGAGAAAAGAGAAAAGAAGAGAAAAGAGAAAAGAAGAGAAAAGAAGAATAAATGCAAAAGAAGAGAAAAGAGAAAAGAGATAAGAAGGGAAAAGAAGAGAAAAGAGAAATGAGAAAAGAAGAGAAAACAAGAGAAAAGAGAAAAGAAGAGATAAGAGAAAAGAGAAAGTGGTAAAGCAGAGAAAACAAGAGAAAAGAGAAAAGGGAAATGAAGAGAAAAGAAGAGAGAAGAGAAAGGAGAAAAGAAGAGAAAACAAGAGAAAAGAGAAAAGAAGTGAAAAGACAAGAAGAGTAAAGAGAAAAGATAAAATAAGAGAAAAGAATGGAAATGAAGAGAAAAGAGAGAAGAGAAAAGAGAAAAGAAGAGAAAAGAGGAAAATATAAAAGCGAAAAGGAGAGTACAGACGATAAAAGAGAAAATAAGAGAAAACTAAAGAAGAGAAAAGTGAAAAGAGAAATGAGAATATAGAAAACAAGAGAAAACAAACGAAAAGATAAAAGAAAAAAAGAGAAAAGTAGAGAAAAGAAGAGAAAAGAGAAAAGAAGAGAAAAGAGAAAAGAAGAGAAAAGAAGAGAAAAAAGAAAAGAGAAATGAGAAAAGAAGAGAATTAGAAAAGGAAAGAAGAGAAATGAAGAGAAAAGAGAAAAGAAGAGCAAACAAGAGAAATGAGAAAAGAAGAGAATTAGAAAAGGAAAGAAGAGAAATGAAGAGAAAAGAGAAAAGAAGAGAAAAGAAGAGCAAACAAGAGAAATGAGAAAAGAAGAGAAAAGAAGAGAATGAAGAGAAAAGAAGAGAAAAGAGAAAAGAAGTGAAAAGAAGAGAAAAGAGAAAAGAAGAGAAAGGAAGCAAAAAGAATTAAAAGAGAAAAGAGAAAAGAAAGGAAGAGAAAGTAGTAAAGAGAAAAGAAGAGAACAGAAGAGAAAAGAAGAAAAAGGAGAAAAGAGTAAAGAAGTGAACAGAAGACAAAAGAAGAGAAAAGAGAAAATCAGAGAAAAAGGGAAAGAGAAAAGACGAGAACAGAAGAGAAAAGAACAGAGTATAGAAGAGAAAAGAGAAAAGAGAAAAGAAGAGAAAAGAAGAGACAAGAGAACAGAAGAGAAAAGAAGAGAAAAGAAGAGAAAAGTGAAAAGAAGAGAACAGAAGAGAAAGGAGATAAGAGAACACAGAAAAGAAGAGAAAAGAAAAGAAAACAGGAGAACAGTGAAAAGAAGAGAAAAGGAGCGAACAGAGAGTAAAGACAAAAGAGAAATGCAGTGAAATGAAAAGAGATAATAGCAAAGACAAAAGAAGAGAATAGAAGAAAAAAGAGAAAAGAGAAAAGAAGCGAAAAGAGAAAAGAGAAAAGGGAAAAGAAGAGAAAAGAGGAAAGAGATAAGAAGAGAAAAGATGAGAAAAGAAAAAAGAGTAAAGAAGTAAAAAGAGAAAAGATAAAAGAGGGGAAAAGACGGCAAAAGAAGAGAAAAGAGGAAAGAAGAGAAAAGAGAAAAGAAGAGAAAAGACAAAAGAGAAATGAAGAGAAAAGAGATAAGAGAAAAGAAGAGAAAAGAAGACTAAATGCAAAAGAAGAGAAAAGAGAAAAGAGATAAGAAGGGAAAAGAAGAGAAAAGAGAAAAGAGAAAAGTGAAAAGAGAAAAGAGAAAAGAGGATAAAACAAGTGTAAAGAAGAGATAAGAGAAAAGAAGAGAAAAGACAAAAGAGAAATGAAGAGAAAAGAGATAAGAGAAAAGAAGAGAAAACAAGAATAAATGCAAAAGAAGAGAAAAGAGAAAAGAGATAAGAAGGGAAAAGAATAGAAAAGAGAAAAGAGAAAAGTGAAAAGAGAAAAGAGAAAAGAGGAGAAAAGAAGTGTAAAGAAGAGATAAGAGAAAAGAAGAGAAAAGACAAAAGATAAATGAAGAGAAAAGAGATAAGAGAAAAGAAGAAAAAGAAGAATAAATGCAAAAGAAGAGAACAGAGAAAAGAAGAGAAAAGAGAAAAGAAGAGAAAAGAGAAAAGAGACAAGTGAAAAGAGAAAAGAGAAAAGAGGAGAAAAGAAGTGTAAAGAAGAGAAAAGAGAAAAGAAGAGAAAAGACAAAAGAGAAATGAAGAGAAAAGAGATAAGAGAAAAGAAGAGAAAAGAAGAATAAATGCAAAAGAAGAGAAAAGAGAAAAGAGATAAGAAGGGAAAAGAAGAGAAAAGAGAAAAGAGAAAAGTGAAAAGAGAAAAGAGGAGAAAAGAAGTGTAAAGAAGAGATAAGAGAAAAGAAGAGAAAAGACAAAAGATAAATGAAGAGAAAAGAGATAAGAGAAAAGAAGAGAAAAGAAGAATAAATGCAAAAGAAGAGAAAAGAGAAAAGAAGAGAATTAGAAAAGGAAAGAAGAGAAATGAAGAGAAAAGAGAAAAGAAGAGCAAACAAGAGAAATGAGAAAAGAAGAGAAATGAAGAGAAAAGAAGAGAAAAGAGAAAAGAAGTGAAAAGAAGAGAAACGAGAAAAGAAGAGAAAGGAAGCAAAAAGAATTAAAAGAGAAAAGAGAAAAGAAAAGAAGAGAAAGGAGTAAAGAGAAAAGAAGAGAACAGAAGAGAAAAGAAGAGAAAAGAGAAAATCAGAGAAAAAGGAAAAGAGAAAAGACGAGAACAGAAGAGAAAAGAAAAGAGTATAGAAGAGAAAAGAGAAAAGAGAAAAGAAGAGAAAAGAAGAGACAAGAGAAAAGAAGAGAACAGAAGAGAAAAGAAGAGAAAAGAAGAGAAAAGTGAAAAGAAGAGAACAGAAGAGAAAGGAGATAAGAGAACACAGAAAAGAAGAGAAAAGAAAAGAAAACAGGAGAACAGTGAAAAGAAGAGAAAAGGAGCGAACAGAGAGTAAAGACAAAAGAGAAATGCAGTGAAATGAAGAGAAAAGAGATAATAGCAAAGACAAAAGAAGAGAATAGAAGAAAAAAGAGAAAAGAGAAAAGAAGCGAAAAGAGAAAAGAGAAAAGTAGAGAAAAGAAGAGAATAGAGATACGAGAAAAGGGAAAAGAAGAGAAAAGAGGAAAGAGATAAGAAGAGAAAAGATGAGAAAAGAAAAAAGAGAAAAGAAGTAAAAAGAGAAAAGATAAAAGAGGGGAAAAGACGGCAAAAGAAGAGAAAAGAGGAAAGAAGAGAAAAGAGAAAAGAGAAAAGACAAAAGAGAAATGAAGAGAAAAGAGATAAGAGAAAAGAAGAGAAAAGAAGAATAAATGCAAAAGAAGAGAAAAGAGAAAAGAGATAAGAAGGGAAAAGAAGAGAAAAGAGAAAAGAGAAAAGTGAAAAGAGAAAAGAGAAAAGAGGAGAAAAGAAGTGTAAAGAAGAGAAAAGTGAAAAGAAAAGACAAAAGAGAAATGAAGAGAGAAGAGATAAGAGAAAAGAAGAGAAAAGAAGAGAAAAGTGAAAAGAAGAGAACAGAAGAGAAAGGAGATAAGAGAACACAGAAAAGAAGAGAAAAGAAAAGAATACAGGAGAACAGTGAAAAGAAGAGAAAAGGAGAGAACAGAGAGTAAAGACAAAAGAGAAATGCAGTGAAATGAAGAGAAAAGAGATAATAGCAAAGACAAAAGAAGAGAATAGAAGAAAAAAGAGAAAAGAGAAAAGAAGCGAAAAGAGAAAAGAGAAAAGTAGAGAAAAGAAGAGAATAGAGATACGAGAAAAGGGAAAAGAAGAGAAAAGAGGAAAGAGATAAGAAGAGAAAAGATGAGAAAAGAAAAAAGAGAAAAGAAGTAAAAAGAGAAAAGATAAAAGAGGGGAAAAGACGGCAAAAGAAGAGAAAAGAGGAAAGAAGAGAAAAGAGAAAAGAAGAGAAAAGACAAAAGAGAAATGAAGAGAAAAGAGATAAGAGAAAAGAAGAGAAAAGAAGAATAAATGCAAAAGAAGAGAAAAGAGAAAAGAGATAAGAAAGGAAAATAAGAGAAAAGAGAAAAGAGAAAAGTGAAAAGAGAAAAGAGAAAAGAGGAGAAAAGAAGTGTAAAGAAGAGAAAAGAGAAAAGAAAAGAAAAGACAAAAGAGAAATGAAGAGAAAAGAGATAAGAGAAAAGAAGAGAAAAGAAGAATAAATGCAAAAGAAGAGAAAAGAGAAAAGAGATAAGAAGGGAAAAGAAGAGAAAAGAGAAAAGAGAAAAGTGAAAAGAGAAAAGAGAAAAGAGGAGAAAAGAAGTGTAAAGAAGAGAAAAGAGAAAAGAAGAGAAAAGACAAAAGAGAAATGAAGAGAAAAGAGATAAGAGAAAAGAAGAGAAAAGAAGAATAAATGCAAAAGAAGAGAAAAGAGAAAAGAAGAGAATTAGAAAAGGAAAGAAGAGAAATGAAGAGAAAGAGAAAAGAAGAGCAAACAAGAGAAATGAGAAAAGAAGAGAAATGAAGAGAAAAGAAGAGAAAAGAGAAAAGAAGTGAAAAGAAGAGAAACGAGAAAAGAAGAGAAAGGAAGCAAAAAGAATTAAAAGAGAAAAGAGAAAAGAAAAGAAGAGAAAGGAGTAAAGAGAAAAGAAGAGAACAGAAGAGAAAAGAAGAGAAAAGAGAAAATCAGAGAAAAAGGAAAAGAGAAAAGACGAGAACAGAAGAGAAAAGAAAAGAGTATAGAAGAGAAAAGAGAAAAGAGAAAAGAAGAGACAAGAGAAAAGAAGAGAACAGAAGAGAAAAGAAGAGAAAAGAAGAGAAAAGTGAAAAGAAGAGAACAGAAGAGAAAGGAGATAAGAGAACACAGAAAAGAAGAGAAAAGAAAAGAAAACAGGAGAACAGTGAAAAGAAGAGAAAAGGAGCGAACAGAGAGTAAAGACAAAAGAGAAATGCAGTGAAATGAAGAGAAAAGAGATAATAGCAAAGACAAAAGAAGAGAATAGAAGAAAAAAGAGAAAAGAGAAAAGAAGCGAAAAGAGAAAAGAGAAAAGTAGAGAAAAGAAGAGAATAGAGATACGAGAAAAGGGAAAAGAAGAGAAAAGAGGAAAGAGATAAGAAGAGAAAAGATGAGAAAAGAAAAAAGAGAAAAGAAGTAAAAAGAGAAAAGATAAAAGAGGGGAAAAGACGGCAAAAGAAGAGAAAAGAGGAAAGAAGAGAAAAGAGAAAAGAAGAGAAAAGACAAAAGAGAAATGAAGAGAAAAGAGATAAGAGAAAAGAAGAGAAAAGAAGAATAAATGCAAAAGAAGTGAAAAGAGAAAAGAGATAAGAAGGGAAAAGAAGAGAAAAGAGAAAAGAGAAAAGTGAAAAGAGAAAAGAGGAGAAAAGAAGTGTAAAGAAGAGATAAGAGAAAAGAAGAGAAAAGACAAAAGATAAATGAAGAGAAAAGAGATAAGAGAAAAGAAGAGAAAAGAAGAATAAATGCAAAAGAAGAGAAAAGAGAAAAGAAGAGAATTAGAAAAGGAAAGAAGAGAAATGAAGAGAAAAGAGAAAAGAAGAGCAAACAAGAGAAATGAGAAAAGAAGAGAAAAGAAGAGAAATGAAGAGAAAAGAAGAGAAAAGAGAAAAGAAGTGAAAAGAAGAGAAACGAGAAAAGAAGAGAAAGGAAGCAAAAAGAATTAAAAGAGAAAAGAGAAAAGAAAAGAAGAGAAAGGAGTAAAGAGAAAAGAAGAGAACAGAAGAGAAAAGAAGAGAAAAGAGAAAATCAGAGAAAAAGGAAAAGAGAAAAGACGAGAACAGAAGAGAAAAGAAGAAAAAGGAGAAAAGAGTAAAGAAGAGAACAGAAGACAAAAGAAGAGAAAAGAGAAAATCAGAGAAAAAGGAAAAGAGAAAAGACGAGAACAGAAGAGAAAAGAAAAGAGTTTAGAAGAGAAAAGAGAAAAGAGAAAATAAGAGAAAAGAAGAGACAAGAGAACAGAAGAGAAAAGAAAAGAGTTTAGAAGAGAAAAGAGAAAAGAGAAAATAAGAGAAAAGAAGAGACAAGAGAACAGAAGAGAAAAGAAGAGAAAAGTGAAAAGAAGAGAACAGAAGAGAAAGGAGATAAGAGAACACAGAAAAGAAGAGAAAAGAAAAGAAAACAGGAGAACAGTGAAAAGAAGAGAAAAGGAGCGAACAGAGAGTAAAGACAAAAGAGAAATGCAGTGAAATGAAGAGAAAAGAGATAATAGCAAAGACAAAAGAAGAGAATAGAAGAAAAAAGAGAAAAGAGAAAAGAAGCGAAAAGAGAAAAGAGAAAAGTAGAGAAAAGAAGAGAATAGAGATACGAGAAAAGGGAAAAGAAGAGAAAAGAGGAAAGAGATAAGAAGAGAAAAGATGAGAAAAGAAAAAAGAGAAAAGAAGTAAAAAGAGAAAAGATAAAAGAGGGGAAAAGACGGCAAAAGAAGAGAAAAGAGGAAAGAAGAGAAAAGAGAAAAGAAGAGAAAAGACAAAAGAGAAATGAAGAGAAAAGAGATAAGAGAAAAGAAGAGAAAAGAAGAATAAATGCAAAAGAAGAGAAAAGAGAAAAGAGATAAGAAGGGAAAAGAAGAGAAAAGAGAAAAGAGAAAAGTGAAAAGAGAAAAGAGAAAAGAGGAGAAAAGAAGTGTAAAGAAGAGAACAGAGAAAAGAAGAGAAAAGACAAAAGAGAAATGAAGAGAAAAGAGATAAGAGAAAAGAAGAGAAAAGAAGAATAAATGCAAAAGAAGAGAAAAGAGATAAGAAGGGAAAAGAAGAGAAAAGAGAAAAGAAGAGAAAAGAGACAAGTGAAAAGAGAAAAGAGAAAAGAGAAAAGAGGAGAAAAGAAGTGTAAAGAAGAGAAAAGAGGAAAGAAGAGAAAAGACAAAAGAGAAATGAAGAGAAAAGAGATAAGAGAAAAGAAGAGAAAAGAAGAATAAATGCAAAAGAAGAGAAAAGAGAAAAGAGATAAGAAGGGAAAAGAAGAGAAAAGAGAAAAGAGAAAAGTGAAAAGAGAAAAGAGAAAAGAGGAGAAAAGAAGTGTAAAGAAGAGATAAGAGAAAAGAAGAGAAAAGACAAAAGAGAAATGAAGAGAAAAGAGATAAGAGAAAAGAAGAGAAAAGAAGAATAAATGCAAAAGAAGAGAAAAGAGAAAAGAAGAGAAAAGAGAAAAGAAGAGAAAAGAAGAATAAATGCAAAAGAAGAGAAAAGAGAAAAGAGATAAGAAGGGAAAAGAAGAGAAAAGAGAAATGAGAAAAGAAGAGAAAACAAGAGAAAAGAGAAAAGGGAAATGAAGAGAAAAGAAGAGAGAAGAGAAAGGAGAAAGTGGTAAAGCAGAGAAAACAAGAGAAAAGAGAAAAGGGAAATGAAGAGAAAAGAAGAGAGAAGAGAAAGGAGAAAAGAAGAGAAAACAAGAGAAAAGAGAAAAGAAGTGAAAAGACAAGAAGAGTAAAGAGAAAAGATAAAATAAGAGAAAAGAAGGGAAATGAAGAGAAAAGAGAGAAGAGAAAAGAGAAAAGAAGAGAAAAGAGGAAAATATAAAAGCGAAAAGGAGAGTACAGACGATAAAAGAGAAAATAAGAGAAAACTAAAGAAGAGAAAAGTGAAAAGAGAAATGAGAATATAGAAAACAAGAGAAAACAAACGAAAAGATAAAAGAAAAAAAGAGAAAAGTAGAGAAAAGAAGAGAAAAGAGAAAAGAAGAGAAAAGAGAAAAGAAGAGAAAAGAAGAGAAAAAAGAAAAGAGAAATGAGAAAAGAAGAGAATTAGAAAAGGAAAGAAGAGAAATGAAGAGAAAAGAGAAAAGAAGAGCAAACAAGAGAAATGAGAAAAGAAGAGAATTAGAAAAGGAAAGAAGAGAAATGAAGAGAAAAGAGAAAAGAAGAGCAAACAAGAGAAATGAGAAAAGAAGAGAAAAGAAGAGAAATGAAGAGAAAAGAAGAGAAAAGAGAAAAGAAGTGAAAAGAAGAGAAAAGAGAGAAGAAGAGAAAGGAAGCAAAAAGAATTAAAAGAGAAAAGAGAAAAGAAAGGAAGAGAAAGTCGTAAAGAGAAAAGAAGAGAACAGAAGAGAAAAGAAGAAAAAGGAGAAAAGAGTAAAGAAGAGAACAGAAGACAAAAGAAGAGAAAAGAGAAAATCAGAGAAAAAGGAAAAGAGAAAAGACGAGAACAGAAGAGAAAAGAAAAGAGTATAGAAGAGAAAAGAGAAAAGAGAAAAGAAGAGACAAGAGAAAAGAAGAGAACAGAAGAGAAAAGAAGAGAAAAGAAGAGAAAAGTGAAAAGAAGAGAACAGAAGAGAAAGGAGATAAGAGAACACAGAAAAGAAGAGAAAAGAAAAGAAAACAGGAGAACAGTGAAAAGAAGAGAAAAGGAGCGAACAGAGAGTAAAGACAAAAGAGAAATGCAGTGAAATGAAAAGAGATAATAGCAAAGACAAAAGAAGAGAATAGAAGAAAAAAGAGAAAAGAGAAAAGAAGCGAAAAGAGAAAAGAGAAAAGGGAAAAGAAGAGAAAAGAGGAAAGAGATAAGAAGAGAAAAGATGAGAAAAGAAAAAAGAGAAAAGAAGTAAAAAGAGAAAAGATAAAAGAGGGGAAAAGACGGCAAAAGAAGAGAAAAGAGGAAAGAAGAGAAAAGAGAAAAGAAGAGAAAAGACAAAAGAGAAATGAAGAGAAAAGAGATAAGAGAAAAGAAGAGAAAAGAAGAATAAATGCAAAAGAAGAGAAAAGAGATAAGAAGGGAAAAGAAGAGAAAAGAGAAAAGAGAAAAGTGAAAAGAGAAAAGAGAAAAGAGGAGAAAAGAATGTAAAGAAGAGAAAAGAGAAAAGAAAAGACAAAAGAGAAATGAAGAGAGAAGAGATAAGAGAAAAGAAGAGAAAAGAAGAATAAATGCAAAAGAAGAGAAGAGTAAAGAGATAAGAAGGGAAAAGAAGAGAAAAGAGAAAAGAGAAAAGTGAAAAGAGAAAAGAGAAAAGAGGAGAAAAGAAGTGTAAAGAAGAGAAAAGAGAAAAGAAGAGAAAAGACAAAAGAGAAATGAAGAGAAAAGAGATAAGAGAAAAGAAGAGAAAACAAGAATAAATGCAAAAGAAGAGAAAAGAGAAAAGAGATAAGAAGGGAAAAGAATAGAAAAGAGAAAAGAGAAAAGTGAAAAGAGAAAAGAGAAAAGAGGAGAAAAGAAGTGTAAAGAAGAGATAAGAGAAAAGAAGAGAAAAGACAAAAGATAAATGAAGAGAAAAGAGATAAGAGAAAAGAAGAAAAAGAAGAATAAATGCAAAAGAAGAGAACAGAGAAAAGAAGAGAAAAGAGAAAAGAAGAGAAAAGAGAAAAGAGACAAGTGAAAAGAGAAAAGAGAAAAGAGGAGAAAAGAAGTGTAAAGAAGAGAAAAGAGAAAAGAAGAGAAAAGACAAAAGAGAAATGAAGAGAAAAGAGATAAGAGAAAAGAAGAGAAAAGAAGAATAAATGCAAAAGAAGAGAAAAGAGAAAAGAGATAAGAAGGGAAAAGAAGAGAAAAGAGAAAAGAGAAAAGTGAAAAGAGAAAAGAGGAGAAAAGAAGTGTAAAGAAGAGATAAGAGAAAAGAAGAGAAAAGACAAAAGATAAATGAAGAGAAAAGAGATAAGAGAAAAGAAGAGAAAAGAAGAATAAATGCAAAAGAAGAGAAAAGAGAAAAGAAGAGAATTAGAAAAGGAAAGAAGAGAAATGAAGAGAAAAGAGAAAAGAAGAGCAAACAAGAGAAATGAGAAAAGAAGAGAAAAGAAGAGAAATGAAGAGAAAAGAAGAGAAAAGAGAAAAGAAGTGAAAAGAAGAGAAACGAGAAAAGAAGAGAAAGGAAGCAAAAAGAATTAAAAGAGAAAAGAGAACAGAAAAGAAGAGAAAGGAGTAAAGAGAAAAGAAGAGAACAGAAGAGAAAAGAAGAGAAAAGAGAAAATCAGAGAAAAAGGAAAAGAGAAAAGACGAGAACAGAAGAGAAAAGAAAAGAGTATAGAAGAGAAAAGAGAAAAGAGAAAAGAAGAGAAAAGAAGAGACAAGAGAAAAGAAGAGAACAGAAGAGAAAAGAAGAGAAAAGAAGAGAAAAGTGAAAAGAAGAGAACAGAAGAGAAAGGAGATAAGAGAACACAGAAAAGAAGAGAAAAGAAAAGAAAACAGGAGAACAGTGAAAAGAAGAGAAAAGGAGCGAACAGAGAGTAAAGACAAAAGAGAAATGCAGTGAAATGAAGAGAAAAGAGATAATAGCAAAGACAAAAGAAGAGAATAGAAGAAAAAAGAGAAAAGAGAAAAGAAGCGAAAAGAGAAAAGAGAAAAGTAGAGAAAAGAAGAGAATAGAGATACGAGAAAAGGGAAAAGAAGAGAAAAGAGGAAAGAGATAAGAAGAGAAAAGATGAGAAAAGAAAAAAGAGAAAAGAAGTAAAAAGAGAAAAGATAAAAGAGGGGAAAAGACGGCAAAAGAAGAGAAAAGAGGAAAGAAGAGAAAAGAGAAAAGAGAAAAGACAAAAGAGAAATGAAGAGAAAAGAGATAAGAGAAAAGAAGAGAAAAGAAGAATAAATGCAAAAGAAGAGAAAAGAGAAAAGAGATAAGAAGGGAAAAGAAGAGAAAAGAGAAAAGAGAAAAGTGAAAAGAGAAAAGAGAAAAGAGGAGAAAAGAAGTGTAAAGAAGAGAAAAGTGAAAAGAAAAGACAAAAGAGAAATGAAGAGAGAAGAGATAAGAGAAAAGAAGAGAAAAGAAGAGAAAAGTGAAAAGAAGAGAACAGAAGAGAAAGGAGATAAGAGAACACAGAAAAGAAGAGAAAAGAAAAGAATACAGGAGAACAGTGAAAAGAAGAGAAAAGGAGAGAACAGAGAGTAAAGACAAAAGAGAAATGCAGTGAAATGAAGAGAAAAGAGATAATAGCAAAGACAAAAGAAGAGAATAGAAGAAAAAAGAGAAAAGAGAAAAGAAGCGAAAAGAGAAAAGAGAAAAGTAGAGAAAAGAAGAGAATAGAGATACGAGAAAAGGGAAAAGAAGAGAAAAGAGGAAAGAGATAAGAAGAGAAAAGATGAGAAAAGAAAAAAGAGAAAAGAAGTAAAAAGAGAAAAGATAAAAGAGGGGAAAAGACGGCAAAAGAAGAGAAAAGAGGAAAGAAGAGAAAAGAGAAAAGAAGAGAAAAGACAAAAGAGAAATGAAGAGAAAAGAGATAAGAGAAAAGAAGAGAAAAGAAGAATAAATGCAAAAGAAGAGAAAAGAGAAAAGAGATAAGAAAGGAAAATAAGAGAAAAGAGAAAAGAGAAAAGTGAAAAGAGAAAAGAGAAAAGAGGAGAAAAGAAGTGTAAAGAAGAGAAAAGAGAAAAGAAAAGAAAAGACAAAAGAGAAATGAAGAGAAAAGAGATAAGAGAAAAGAAGAGAAAAGAAGAATAAATGCAAAAGAAGAGAAAAGAGAAAAGAGATAAGAAGGGAAAAGAAGAGAAAAGAGAAAAGAGAAAAGTGAAAAGAGAAAAGAGAAAAGAGGAGAAAAGAAGTGTAAAGAAGAGAAAAGAGAAAAGAAGAGAAAAGACAAAAGATAAATGAAGAGAAAAGAGATAAGAGAAAAGAAGAGAAAAGAAGAATAAATGCAAAAGAAGAGAAAAGAGAAAAGAAGAGAATTAGAAAAGGAAAGAAGAGAAATGAAGAGAAAGAGAAAAGAAGAGCAAACAAGAGAAATGAGAAAAGAAGAGAAATGAAGAGAAAAGAAGAGAAAAGAGAAAAGAAGTGAAAAGAAGAGAAACGAGAAAAGAAGAGAAAGGAAGCAAAAAGAATTAAAAGAGAAAAGAGAAAAGAAAAGAAGAGAAAGGAGTAAAGAGAAAAGAAGAGAACAGAAGAGAAAAGAAGAGAAAAGAGAAAATCAGAGAAAAAGGAAAAGAGAAAAGACGAGAACAGAAGAGAAAAGAAAAGAGTATAGAAGAGAAAAGAGAAAAGAGAAAAGAAGAGACAAGAGAAAAGAAGAGAACAGAAGAGAAAAGAAGAGAAAAGAAGAGAAAAGTGAAAAGAAGAGAACAGAAGAGAAAGGAGATAAGAGAACACAGAAAAGAAGAGAAAAGAAAAGAAAACAGGAGAACAGTGAAAAGAAGAGAAAAGGAGCGAACAGAGAGTAAAGACAAAAGAGAAATGCAGTGAAATGAAGAGAAAAGAGATAATAGCAAAGACAAAAGAAGAGAATAGAAGAAAAAAGAGAAAAGAGAAAAGAAGCGAAAAGAGAAAAGAGAAAAGTAGAGAAAAGAAGAGAATAGAGATACGAGAAAAGGGAAAAGAAGAGAAAAGAGGAAAGAGATAAGAAGAGAAAAGATGAGAAAAGAAAAAAGAGAAAAGAAGTAAAAAGAGAAAAGATAAAAGAGGGGAAAAGACGGCAAAAGAAGAGAAAAGAGGAAAGAAGAGAAAAGAGAAAAGAAGAGAAAAGACAAAAGAGAAATGAAGAGAAAAGAGATAAGAGAAAAGAAGAGAAAAGAAGAATAAATGCAAAAGAAGAGAAAAGAGAAAAGAGATAAGAAGGGAAAAGAAGAGAAAAGAGAAAAGAGAAAAGTGAAAAGAGAAAAGAGAAAAGAGGAGAAAAGAAGTGTAAAGAAGAGAACAGAGAAAAGAAGAGAAAAGACAAAAGAGAAATGAAGAGAAAAGAGATAAGAGAAAAGAAGAGAAAAGAAGAATAAATGCAAAAGAAGAGAAAAGAGATAAGAAGGGAAAAGAAGAGAAAAGAGAAAAGAGAAAAGTGAAAAGAGAAAAGAGAAAAGAGGAGAAAACAAGTGTAAAGAAGAGATAAGAGAAAAGAAGAGAAAAGACAAAAGATAAATGAAGAGAAAATAGATAAGAGAAAAGAAGAGAAAAGAAGAATAAATGCAAAAGAAGAGAAAAGAGAAAAGAAGAGAAAAGAGAAAAGAAGAGAAAAGAGACAAGTGAAAAGAGAAAAGAGAAAAGAGAAAAGAGGAGAAAAGAAGTGTAAAGAAGAGAAAAGAGGAAAGAAGAGAAAAGACAAAAGAGAAATGAAGAGAAAAGAGATAAGAGAAAAGAAGAGAAAAGAAGAATAAATGCAAAAGAAGAGAAAAGAGAAAAGAGATAAGAAGGGAAAAGAAGAGAAAAGAGAAAAGAGAAAAGTGAAAAGAGAAAAGAGAAAAGAGGAGAAAAGAAGTGTAAAGAAGAGATAAGAGAAAAGAAGAGAAAAGACAAAAGAGAAATGAAGAGAAAAGAGATAAGAGAAAAGAAGAGAAAAGAAGAATAAATGCAAAAGAAGAGAAAAGAGAAAAGAAGAGAAAAGAGAAAAGAAGAGAAAAGAAGAATAAATGCAAAAGAAGAGAAAAGAGAAAAGAGATAAGAAGGGAAAAGAAGAGAAAAGAGAAATGAGAAAAGAAGAGAAAACAAGAGAAAAGAGAAAAGGGAAATGAAGAGAAAAGAAGAGAGAAGAGAAAGGAGAAAGTGGTAAAGCAGAGAAAACAAGAGAAAAGAGAAAAGGGAAATGAAGAGAAAAGAAGAGAGAAGAGAAAGGAGAAAAGAAGAGAAAACAAGAGAAAAGAGAAAAGAAGTGAAAAGACAAGAAGAGTAAAGAGAAAAGATAAAATAAGAGAAAAGAAGGGAAATGAAGAGAAAAGAGAGAAGAGAAAAGAGAAAAGAAGAGAAAAGAGGAAAATATAAAAGCGAAAAGGAGAGTACAGACGATAAAAGAGAAAATAAGAGAAAACTAAAGAAGAGAAAAGTGAAAAGAGAAATGAGAATATAGAAAACAAGAGAAAACAAACGAAAAGATAAAAGAAAAAAAGAGAAAAGTAGAGAAAAGAAGAGAAAAGAGAAAAGAAGAGAAAAGAGAAAAGAAGAGAAAAGAAGAGAAAAAAGAAAAGAGAAATGAGAAAAGAAGAGAATTATAAAAGGAAAGAAGAGAAATGAAGAGAAAAGAGAAAAGAAGAGCAAACAAGAGAAATGAGAAAAGAAGAGAATTAGAAAAGGAAAGAAGAGAAATGAAGAGAAAAGAGAAAAGAAGAGAAAAGAAGAGCAAACAAGAGAAATGAGAAAAGAAGAGAAAAGAAGAGAAATGAAGAGAAAAGAAGAGAAAAGAGAAAAGAAGTGAAAAGAAGAGAAAAGAGAAAAGAAGAGAAAGGAAGCAAAAAGAATTAAAAGAGAAAAGAGAAAAGAAAGGAAGAGAAAGTAGTAAAGAGAAAAGAAGAGAACAGAAGAGAAAAGAAGAAAAAGGAGAAAAGAGTAAAGAAGAGAACAGAAGACAAAAGAAGAGAAAAGAGAAAATCAGAGAAAAAGGAAAAGAGAAAAGACGAGAACAGAAGAGAAAAGAAAAGAGTATAGAAGAGAAAAGAGAAAAGAGAAAAGAAGAGACAAGAGAAAAGAAGAGAACAGAAGAGAAAAGAAGAGAAAAGAAGAGAAAAGTGAAAAGAAGAGAACAGAAGAGAAAGGAGATAAGAGAACACAGAAAAGAAGAGAAAAGAAAAGAAAACAGGAGAACAGTGAAAAGAAGAGAAAAGGAGCGAACAGAGAGTAAAGACAAAAGAGAAATGCAGTGAAATGAAAAGAGATAATAGCAAAGACAAAAGAAGAGAATAGAAGAAAAAAGAGAAAAGAGAAAAGAAGCGAAAAGAGAAAAGAGAAAAGGGAAAAGAAGAGAAAAGAGGAAAGAGATAAGAAGAGAAAAGATGAGAAAAGAAAAAAGAGAAAAGAAGTAAAAAGAGAAAAGATAAAAGAGGGGAAAAGACGGCAAAAGAAGAGAAAAGAGGAAAGAAGAGAAAAGAGAAAAGAAGAGAAAAGACAAAAGAGAAATGAAGAGAAAAGAGATAAGAGAAAAGAAGAGAAAAGAAGAATAAATGCAAAAGAAGAGAAAAGAGATAAGAAGGGAAAAGAAGAGAAAAGAGAAAAGAGAAAAGTGAAAAGAGAAAAGAGAAAAGAGGAGAAAAGAATGTAAAGAAGAGAAAAGAGAAAAGAAAAGACAAAAGAGAAATGAAGAGAGAAGAGAAAAGAGAAAAGAAGAGAAAAGAAGAATAAATGCAAAAGAAGAGAAGAGTAAAGAGATAAGAAGGGAAAAGAAGAGAAAAGAGAAAAGAGAAAAGTGAAAAGAGAAAAGAGAAAAGAGGAGAAAAGAAGTGTAAAGAAGAGAAAAGAGAAAAGAAGAGAAAAGACAAAAGAGAAATGAAGAGAAAAGAGATAAGAGAAAAGAAGAGAAAACAAGAATAAATGCAAAAGAAGAGAAAAGAGAAAAGAGATAAGAAGGGAAAAGAATAGAAAAGAGAAAAGAGAAAAGTGAAAAGAGAAAAGAGAAAAGAGGAGAAAACAAGTGTAAAGAAGAGATAAGAGAAAAGAAGAGAAAAGACAAAAGATAAATGAAGAGAAAAGAGATAAGAGAAAAGAAGAAAAAGAAGAATAAATGCAAAAGAAGAGAACAGAGAAAAGAAGAGAAAAGAGAAAAGAAGAGAAAAGAGAAAAGAGACAAGTGAAAAGAGAAAAGAGAAAAGAGGAGAAAAGAAGTGTAAAGAAGAGAAAAGAGAAAAGAAGAGAAAAGACAAAAGAGAAATGAAGAGAAAAGAGATAAGAGAAAAGAAGAGAAAAGAAGAATAAATGCAAAAGAAGAGAAAAGAGAAAAGAGATAAGAAGGGAAAAGAAGAGAAAAGAGAAAAGAGAAAAGTGAAAAGAGAAAAGAGGAGAAAAGAAGTGTAAAGAAGAGATAAGAGAAAAGAAGAGAAAAGACAAAAGATAAATGAAGAGAAAAGAGATAAGAGAAAAGAAGAGAAAAGAAGAATAAATGCAAAAGAAGAGAAAAGAGAAAAGAAGAGAATTAGAAAAGGAAAGAAGAGAAATGAAGAGAAAAGAGAAAAGAAGAGCAAACAAGAGAAATGAGAAAAGAAGAGAAAAGAAGAGAAATGAAGAGAAAAGAAGAGAAAAGAGAAAAGAAGTGAAAAGAAGAGAAACGAGAAAAGAAGAGAAAGGAAGCAAAAAGAATTAAAAGAGAAAAGAGAAAAGAAAAGAAGAGAAAGGAGTAAAGAGAAAAGAAGAGAACAGAAGAGAAAAGAAGAGAAAAGAGAAAATCAGAGAAAACGGAAAAGAGAAAAGACGAGAACAGAAGAGAAAAGAAAAGAGTATAGAAGAGAAAAGAGAAAAGAGAAAAGAAGAGAAAAGAAGAGACAAGAGAAAAGAAGAGAACAGAAGAGAAAAGAAGAGAAAAGAAGAGAAAAGTGAAAAGAAGAGAACAGAAGAGAAAGGAGATAAGAGAACACAGAAAAGAAGAGAAAAGAAAAGAAAACAGGAGAACAGTGAAAAGAAGAGAAAAGGAGCGAACAGAGAGTAAAGACAAAAGAGAAATGCAGTGAAATGAACAGAAAAGAGATAATAGCAAAGACAAAAGAAGAGAATAGAAGAAAAAAGAGAAAAGAGAAAAGAAGCGAAAAGAGAAAAGAGAAAAGTAGAGAAAAGAAGAGAATAGAGATACGAGAAAAGGGAAAAGAAGAGAAAAGAGGAAAGAGATAAGAAGAGAAAAGATGAGAAAAGAAAAAAGAGAAAAGAAGTAAAAAGAGAAAAGATAAAAGAGGGGAAAAGACGGCAAAAGAAGAGAAAAGAGGAAAGAAGAGAAAAGAGAAAAGAAGAGAAAAGACAAAAGAGAAATGAAGAGAAAAGAGATAAGAGAAAAGAAGAGAAAAGAAGAATAAATGCAAAAGAAGAGAAAAGAGAAAAGAGATAAGAAGGGAAAAGAATAGAAAAGAGAAAAGAGAAATGTGAAAAGAGAAAAGAGAAAACAGGAGAAAAGAAGTGTAAAGAAGAGAAAAGAGAAAAGAAGAGAAAAGACAAAAGAGAAATGAAGAGAAAAGAGATAAGAGAAAAGAAGAGAAAAGAAGAATAAATGCAAAAGAAGAGAAAAGAGATAAGAAGGGAAAAGAAGAGAAAAGAGAAAAGAGAAAAGTGAAAAGAGAAAAGAGAAAAGAGGAGAAAACAAGTGTAAAGAAGAGATAAGAGAAAAGAAGAGAAAAGACAAAAGAGAAATGAAGAGAAAAGAGATAAGAGAAAAGAAGAGAAAAGAAGAATAAATGCAAAAGAAGAGAACAGAGAAAAGAAGAGAAAAGAGAAAAGAAGAGAAAAGAGACAAGTGAAAAGAGAAAAGAGAAAAGAGAAAAGAGGAGAAAAGAAGTGTAAAGAAGAGAAAAGAGAAAAGAAGAGAAAAGACAAAAGAGAAATGAAGAGAAAAGAGATAAGAGAAAAGAAGAGAAAAGAAGAATAAATGCAAAAGAAGAGAAAAGAGAAAAGAGATAAGAAGGGAAAAGAAGAGAAAAGAGAAAAGAGAAAAGTGAAAAGAGAAAAGAGAAAAGAGGAGAAAAGAAGTGTAAAGAAGAGATAAGAGAAAAGAAGAGAAAAGACAAAAGAGAAATGAAGAGAAAAGAGATAAGAGAAAAGAAGAGAAAAGAAGAATAAATGCAAAAGAAGAGAAAAGAGAAAAGAAGAGAAAAGAGAAAAGAAGAGAAAAGAAGAATAAATGCAAAAGAAGAGAAAAGAGAAAAGAGATAAGAAGGGAAAAGAAGAGAAAAGAGAAATGAGAAAAGAAGAGAAAACAAGAGAAAAGAGAAAAGAAGAGATAAGAGAAAAGAGAAAGTGGTAAAGCAGAGAAAACAAGAGAAAAGAGAAAAGGGAAATGAAGAGAAAAGAAGAGAGAAGAGAAAGGAGAAAAGAAGAGAAAACAAGAGAAAAGAGAAAAGAAGTGAAAAGACAAGAAGAGTAAAGAGAAAAGATAAAATAAGAGAAAAGAAGGGAAATGAAGAGAAAAGAGAGAAGAGAAAAGAGAAAAGAAGAGAAAAGAGGAAAATATAAAAGCGAAAAGGAGAGTACAGACGATAAAAGAGAAAATAAGAGAAAACTAAAGAAGAGAAAAGTGAAAAGAGAAATGAGAATATAGAAAACAAGAGAAAACAAACGAAAAGATAAAAGAAAAAAAGAGAAAAGTAGAGAAAAGAAGAGAAAAGAGAAAAGAAGAGAAAAGAGAAAAGAAGAGAAAAGAAGAGAAAAAAGAAAAGAGAAATGAGAAAAGAAGAGAATTAGAAAAGGAAAGAAGAGAAATGAAGAGAAAAGAGAAAAGAAGAGCAAACAAGAGAAATGAGAAAAGAAGAGAATTAGAAAAGGAAAGAAGAGAAATGAAGAGAAAAGAGAAAAGAAGAGAAAAGAAGAGCAAACAAGAGAAATGAGAAAAGAAGAGAAAAGAAGAGAAATGAAGAGAAAAGAAGAGAAAAGAGAAAAGAAGTGAAAAGAAGAGAAAAGAGAAAAGAAGAGAAAGGAAGCAAAAAGAATTAAAAGAGAAAAGAGAAAAGAAAGGAAGAGAAAGTAGTAAAGAGAAAAGAAGAGAACAGAAGAGAAAAGAAGAAAAAGGAGAAAAGAGTAAAGAAGAGAACAGAAGACAAAAGAAGAGAAAAGAGAAAATCAGAGAAAAAGGAAAAGAGAAAAGACGAGAACAGAAGAGAAAAGAAAAGAGTATAGAAGAGAAAAGAGAAAAGAGAAAAGAAGAGAAAAGAAGAGACAAGAGAACAGAAGAGAAAAGAAGAGAAAAGAAGAGAAAAGTGAAAAGAAGAGAACAGAAGAGAAAGGAGATAAGAGAACACAGAAAAGAAGAGAAAAGAAAAGAAAACAGGAGAACAGTGAAAAGAAGAGAAAAGGAGCGAACAGAGAGTAAAGACAAAAGAGAAATGCAGTGAAATGAAAAGAGATAATAGCAAAGACAAAAGAAGAGAATAGAAGAAAAAAGAGAAAAGAGAAAAGAAGCGAAAAGAGAAAAGAGAAAAGGGAAAAGAAGAGAAAAGAGGAAAGAGATAAGAAGAGAAAAGATGAGAAAAGAAAAAAGAGAAAAGAAGTAAAAAGAGAAAAGATAAAAGAGGGGAAAAGACGGCAAAAGAAGAGAAAAGAGGAAAGAAGAGAAAAGAGAAAAGAAGAATAAATGCAAAAGAAGAGAAAAGAGAAAAGAGATAAGAAGGGAAAAGAAGAGAAAAGAGAAAAGAGAAAAGTGAAAAGAGAAAAGAGAAAAGAGGAGAAAAGAAGTGTAAAGAAGAGAAAAGAGAAAAGAAAAGACAAAAGAGAAATGAAGAGAGAAGAGATAAGAGAAAAGAAGAGAAAAGAAGAATAAATGCAAAAGAAGAGAAAAGAGTAAAGAGATAAGAAGGGAAAAGAAGAGAAAAGTGAAAAGAGAAAAGAGAAAAGAGGAGAAAAGAAGTGTAAAGAAGAGAAAAGAGAAAAGAAGAGAAAAGAAGAATAAATGCAAAAGAAGAGAAAAGAGTAAAGAGATAAGAAGGGAAAAGAAGAGAAAAGATAAAAGAGAAAAGTGAAAAGAGAAAAGAGAAAAGAGGAGAAAAGAAGTGTAAAGAAGAGAAAAGAGAAAAGAAGAGAAAAGACAAAAGAGAAATGAAGAGAAAAGAGATAAGAGAAAAGAAGAGAAAACAAGAATAAATGCAAAAGAAGAGAAAAGAGAAAAGAGATAAGAAGGGAAAAGAATAGAAAAGAGAAAAGAGAAAAGTGAAAAGAGAAAAGAGAAAAGAGGAGAAAAGAAGTGTAAAGAAGAGATAAGAGAAAAGAAGAGAAAAGACAAAAGATAAATGAAGAGAAAAGAGATAAGAGAAAAGAAGAAAAAGAAGAATAAATGCAAAAGAAGAGAACAGAGAAAAGAAGAGAAAAGAGAAAAGAAGAGAAAAGAGAAAAGAGACAAGTGAAAAGAGAAAAGAGAAAAGAGGAGAAAAGAAGTGTAAAGAAGAGAAAAGAGAAAAGAAGAGAACAGACAAAAGAGAAATGAAGAGAAAAGAGATAAGAGAAAAGAAGAGAAAAGAAGAATAAATGCAAAAGAAGAGAAAAGAGAAAAGAGATAAGAAGGGAAAAGAAGAGAAAAGTGAAAAGAGAAAAGAGGAGAAAAGAAGTGTAAAGAAGAGATAAGAGAAAAGAAGAGAAAAGACAAAAGATAAATGAAGAGAAAAGAGATAAGAGAAAAGAAGAGAAAAGAAGAATAAATGCAAAAGAAGAGAAAAGAGAAAAGAAGAGAATTAGAAAAGGAAAGAAGAGAAATGAAGAGAAAAGAGAAAAGAAGAGCAAACAAGAGAAATGAGAAAAGAAGAGAAAAGAAGAGAAATGAAGAGAAAAGAAGAGAAAAGAGAAAAGAAGTGAAAAGAAGAGAAACGAGAAAAGAAGAGAAAGGAAGCAAAAAGAATTAAAAGAGAAAAGAGAAAAGAAAAGAAGAGAAAGGAGTAAAGAGAAAAGAAGAGAACAGAAGAGAAAAGAAGAGAAAAGAGAAAATCAGAGAAAAAGGAAAAGAGAAAAGACGAGAACAGAAGAGAAAAGAAAAGAGTATAGAAGAGAAAAGAGAAAAGAGAAAAGAAGAGAAAAGAAGAGACAAGAGAAAAGAAGAGAACAGAAGAGAAAAGAAGAGAAAAGTGAAAAGAAGAGAACAGAAGAGAAAGGAGATAAGAGAACACAGAAAAGAAGAGAAAAGAAAAGAAAACAGGAGAACAGTGAAAAGAAGAGAAAAGGAGCGAACAGAGAGTAAAGACAAAAGAGAAATGCAGTGAAATGAAGAGAAAAGAGATAATAGCAAAGACAAAAGAAGAGAATAGAAGAAAAAAGAGAAAAGAGAAAAGAAGCGAAAAGAGAAAAGAGAAAAGTAGAGAAAAGAAGAGAATAGAGATACGAGAAAAGGGAAAAGAAGAGAAAAGAGGAAAGAGATAAGAAGAGAAAAGATGAGAAAAGAAAAAAGAGAAAAGAAGTAAAAAGAGAAAAGATAAAAGAGGGGAAAAGACGGCAAAAGAAGAGAAAAGAGGAAAGAAGAGAAAAGAGAAAAGAAGAGAAAAGACAAAAGAGAAATGAAGAGAAAAGAGATAAGAGAAAAGAAGAGAAAAGAAGAATAAATGCAAAAGAAGAGAAAAGAGAAAAGAGATAAGAAGGGAAAAGAAGAGAAAAGAGAAAAGAGAAAAGTGAAAAGAGAAAAGAGAAAAGAGGAGAAAAGAAGTGTAAAGAAGAGAAAAGTGAAAAGAAAAGACAAAAGAGAAATGAAGAGAGAAGAGATAAGAGAAAAGAAGAGAAAAGAAGAATAAATGCAAAAGAAGAGAAAAGAGTAAAGAGATAAGAAGGGAAAAGAAGAGAAAAGAGAAAAGAGAAAAGTGAAAAGAGAAAAGAGGAGAAAAGAAGTGTAAAGAAGAGATAAGAGAAAAGAAGAGAAAAGACAAAAGATAAATGAAGAGAAAAGAGATAAGAGAAAAGAAGAGAAAAGAGATAAGAGAAAAGAGATAAGAAGGGAAAAGAAGAGAAAAGAGAAAAGAGAAAAGTGAAAAGAGAAAAGAGGAGAAAAGAAGTGTAAAGAAGAGAAAAGAGAAAAGAAGAGAAAAGACAAAAGATAAATGAAGAGAAAAGAGATAAGAGAAAAGAAGAGAAAAGAAGAATAAATGCAAAAGAAGAGAAAAGAGAAAAGAAGAGAATTAGAAAAGGAAAGAAGAGAAATGAAGAGAAAAGAGAAAAGAAGAGCAAACAAGAGAAATGAGAAAAGAAGAGAAAAGAAGAGAAATGAAGAGAAAAGAAGAGAAAAGAGAAAAGAAGTGAAAAGAAGAGAAACGAGAAAAGAAGAGAAAGGAAGCAAAAAGAATTAAAAGAGAAAAGAGAAAAGAAAAGAAGAGAAAGGAGTAAAGAGAAAAGAAGAGAACAGAAGAGAAAAGAAGAGAAAAGAGAAAATCAGAGAAAAAGGAAAAGAGAAAAGACGAGAACAGAAGAGAAAAGAAAAGAGTATAGAAGAGAAAAGAGAAAAGAGAAAAGAAGAGAAAAGAAGAGACAAGAGAAAAGAAGAGAACAGAAGAGAAAAGAAGAGAAAAGAAGAGAAAAGTGAAAAGAAGAGAACAGAAGAGAAAGGAGATAAGAGAACACAGAAAAGAAGAGAAATGAAAAGAAAACAGGAGAACAGTGAAAAGAAGAGAAAAGGAGCGAACAGAGAGTAAAGACAAAAGAGAAATGCAGTGAAATGAACAGAAAAGAGATAATAGCAAAGACAAAAGAAGAGAATAGAAGAAAAAAGAGAAAAGAGAAAAGAAGCGAAAAGAGAAAAGAGAAAAGTAGAGAAAAGAAGAGAATAGAGATACGAGAAAAGGGAAAAGAAGAGAAAAGAGGAAAGAGATAAGAAGAGAAAAGATGAGAAAAGAAAAAAGAGAAAAGAAGTAAAAAGAGAAAAGATAAAAGAGGGGAAAAGACGGCAAAAGAAGAGAAAAGAGGAAAGAAGAGAAAAGAGAAAAGAAGAGAAAAGACAAAAGAGAAATGAAGAGAAAAGAGATAAGAGAAAAGAAGAGAAAAGAAGAATAAATGCAAAAGAAGAGAAAAGAGAAAAGAGATAAGAAGGGAAAAGAAGAGAAAAGAGAAAAGAGAAAAGTGAAAAGAGAAAAGAGAAAAGAGGAGAAAAGAAGTGTAAAGAAGAGAAAAGTGAAAAGAAAAGACAAAAGAGAAATGAAGAGAGAAGAGATAAGAGAAAAGAAGAGAAAAGAAGAATAAATGCAAAAGAAGAGAAAAGAGTAAAGAGATAAGAAGGGAAAAGAAGAGAAAAGAGAAAAGAGAAAAGTGAAAAGAGAAAAGAGGAGAAAAGAAGTGTAAAGAAGAGATAAGAGAAAAGAAGAGAAAAGACAAAAGATAAATGAAGAGAAAAGAGATAAGAGAAAAGAAGAGAAAAGAGATAAGAGAAAAGAGATAAGAAGGGAAAAGAAGAGAAAAGAGAAAAGAGAAAAGTGAAAAGAGAAAAGAGGAGAAAAGAAGTGTAAAGAAGAGAAAAGAGAAAAGAAGAGAAAAGACAAAAGATAAATGAAGAGAAAAGAGATAAGAGAAAAGAAGAGAAAAGAAGAATAAATGCAAAAGAAGAGAAAAGAGAAAAGAAGAGAATTAGAAAAGGAAAGAAGAGAAATGAAGAGAAAAGAGAAAAGAAGAGCAAACAAGAGAAATGAGAAAAGAAGAGAAAAGAAGAGAAATGAAGAGAAAAGAAGAGAAAAGAGAAAAGAAGTGAAAAGAAGAGAAACGAGAAAAGAAGAGAAAGGAAGCAAAAAGAATTAAAAGAGAAAAGAGAAAAGAAAAGAAGAGAAAGGAGTAAAGAGAAAAGAAGAGAACAGAAGAGAAAAGAAGAGAAAAGAGAAAATCAGAGAAAAAGGAAAAGAGAAAAGACGAGAACAGAAGAGAAAAGAAAAGAGTATAGAAGAGAAAAGAGAAAAGAGAAAAGAAGAGAAAAGAAGAGACAAGAGAAAAGAAGAGAACAGAAGAGAAAAGAAGAGAAAAGAAGAGAAAAGTGAAAAGAAGAGAACAGAAGAGAAAGGAGATAAGAGAACACAGAAAAGAAGAGAAATGAAAAGAAAACAGGAGAACAGTGAAAAGAAGAGAAAAGGAGCGAACAGAGAGTAAAGACAAAAGAGAAATGCAGTGAAATGAACAGAAAAGAGATAATAGCAAAGACAAAAGAAGAGAATAGAAGAAAAAAGAGAAAAGAGAAAAGAAGCGAAAAGAGAAAAGAGAAAAGTAGAGAAAAGAAGAGAATAGAGATACGAGAAAAGGGAAAAGAAGAGAAAAGAGGAAAGAGATAAGAAGAGAAAAGATGAGAAAAGAAAAAAGAGAAAAGAAGTAAAAAGAGAAAAGATAAAAGAGGGGAAAAGACGGCAAAAGAAGAGAAAAGAGGAAAGAAGAGAAAAGAGAAAAGAAGAGAAAAGACAAAAGAGAAATGAAGAGAAAAGAGATAAGAGAAAAGAAGAGAAAAGAAGAATAAATGCAAAAGAAGAGAAAAGAGAAAAGAGATAAGAAGGGAAAAGAATAGAAAAGAGAAAAGAGAAAAGTGAAAAGAGAAAAGAGAAAACAGGAGAAAAGAAGTGTAAAGAAGAGAAAAGAGAAAAGAAGAGAAAAGACAAAAGAGAAATGAAGAGAAAAGAGATAAGAGAAAAGAAGAGAAAAGAAGAATAAATGCAAAAGAAGAGAAAAGAGATAAGAAGGGAAAAGAAGAGAAAAGAGAAAAGAGAAAAGTGAAAAGAGAAAAGAGAAAAGAGGAGAAAACAAGTGTAAAGAAGAGATAAGAGAAAAGAAGAGAAAAGACAAAAGAGAAATGAAGAGAAAAGAGATAAGAGAAAAGAAGAGAAAAGAAGAATAAATGCAAAAGAAGAGAACAGAGAAAAGAAGAGAAAAGAGAAAAGAAGAGAAAAGAGACAAGTGAAAAGAGAAAAGAGAAAAGAGGAGAAAAGAAGTGTAAAGAAGAGAAAAGAGAAAAGAAGAGAAAAGACAAAAGAGAAATGAAGAGAAAAGAGATAAGAGAAAAGAAGAGAAAAGAAGAATAAATGCAAAAGAAGAGAAAAGAGAAAAGAGATAAGAAGGGAAAAGAAGAGAAAAGAGAAAAGAGAAAAGTTAAAAGAGAAAAGAGAAAAGAGGAGAAAAGAAGTGTAAAGAAGAGATAAGAGAAAAGAAGAGAAAAGAGACAAGTGAAAAGAGAAAAGAGAAAAGAGGAGAAAAGAAGTGTAAAGAAGAGAAAAGAGAAAAGAAGAGAAAAGACAAAAGAGAAATGAAGAGAAAAGAGATAAGAGAAAAGAAGAGAAAACAAGAATAAATGCAAAAGAAGAGAAAAGAGAAAAGAGATAAGAAGGGAAAAGAATAGAAAAGAGAAAAGAGAAAGGTGAAAAGAGAAAAGAGAAAAGAGGAGAAAAGAAGTGTAAAGAAGAGATAAGAGAAAAGAAGAGAAAAGACAAAAGATAAATGAAGAGAAAAGAGATAAGAGAAAAGAAGAAAAAGAAGAATAAATGCAAAAGAAGAGAACAGAGAAAAGAAGAGAAAAGAGAAAAGAAGAGAAAAGAGAAAAGAGACAAGTGAAAAGAGAAAAGAGAAAAGAGGAGAAAAGAAGTGTAAAGAAGAGAAAAGAGAAAAGAAGAGAAAAGACAAAAGAGAAATGAAGAGAAAAGAGATAAGAGAAAAGAAGAGAAAAGAAGAATAAATGCAAAAGAAGAGAAAAGAGAAAAGAGATAAGAAGGGAAAAGAAGAGAAAAGAGAAAAGAGAAAAGTGAAAAGAGAAAAGAGAAAAGAGGAGAAAAGAAGTGTAAAGAAGAGAAAAGTGAAAAGAAAAGACAAAAGAGAAATGAAGAGAGAAGAGATAAGAGAAAAGAAGAGAAAAGAAGAATAAATGCAAAAGAAGAGAAAAGAGTAAAGAGATAAGAAGGGAAAAGAAGAGAAAAGAGAAAAGAGAAAAGTGAAAAGAGAAAAGAGGAGAAAAGAAGTGTAAAGAAGAGATAAGAGAAAAGAAGAGAAAAGACAAAAGATAAATGAAGAGAAAAGAGATAAGAGAAAAGAAGAGAAAAGAGATAAGAGAAAAGAGATAAGAAGGGAAAAGAAGAGAAAAGAGAAAAGAGAAAAGTGAAAAGAGAAAAGAGGAGAAAAGAAGTGTAAAGAAGAGAAAAGAGAAAAGAAGAGAAAAGACAAAAGATAAATGAAGAGAAAAGAGATAAGAGAAAAGAAGAGAAAAGAAGAATAAATGCAAAAGAAGAGAAAAGAGAAAAGAAGAGAATTAGAAAAGGAAAGAAGAGAAATGAAGAGAAAAGAGAAAAGAAGAGCAAACAAGAGAAATGAGAAAAGAAGAGAAAAGAAGAGAAATGAAGAGAAAAGAAGAGAAAAGAGAAAAGAAGTGAAAAGAAGAGAAACGAGAAAAGAAGAGAAAGGAAGCAAAAAGAATTAAAAGAGAAAAGAGAAAAGAAAAGAAGAGAAAGGAGTAAAGAGAAAAGAAGAGAACAGAAGAGAAAAGAAGAGAAAAGAGAAAATCAGAGAAAAAGGAAAAGAGAAAAGACGAGAACAGAAGAGAAAAGAAAAGAGTATAGAAGAGAAAAGAGAAAAGAGAAAAGAAGAGAAAAGAAGAGACAAGAGAAAAGAAGAGAACAGAAGAGAAAAGAAGAGAAAAGAAGAGAAAAGTGAAAAGAAGAGAACAGAAGAGAAAGGAGATAAGAGAACACAGAAAAGAAGAGAAATGAAAAGAAAACAGGAGAACAGTGAAAAGAAGAGAAAAGGAGCGAACAGAGAGTAAAGACAAAAGAGAAATGCAGTGAAATGAACAGAAAAGAGATAATAGCAAAGACAAAAGAAGAGAATAGAAGAAAAAAGAGAAAAGAGAAAAGAAGCGAAAAGAGAAAAGAGAAAAGTAGAGAAAAGAAGAGAATAGAGATACGAGAAAAGGGAAAAGAAGAGAAAAGAGGAAAGAGATAAGAAGAGAAAAGATGAGAAAAGAAAAAAGAGAAAAGAAGTAAAAAGAGAAAAGATAAAAGAGGGGAAAAGACGGCAAAAGAAGAGAAAAGAGGAAAGAAGAGAAAAGAGAAAAGAAGAGAAAAGACAAAAGAGAAATGAAGAGAAAAGAGATAAGAGAAAAGAAGAGAAAAGAAGAATAAATGCAAAAGAAGAGAAAAGAGAAAAGAGATAAGAAGGGAAAAGAATAGAAAAGAGAAAAGAGAAAAGTGAAAAGAGAAAAGAGAAAACAGGAGAAAAGAAGTGTAAAGAAGAGAAAAGAGAAAAGAAGAGAAAAGACAAAAGAGAAATGAAGAGAAAAGAGATAAGAGAAAAGAAGAGAAAAGAAGAATAAATGCAAAAGAAGAGAAAAGAGATAAGAAGGGAAAAGAAGAGAAAAGAGAAAAGAGAAAAGTGAAAAGAGAAAAGAGAAAAGAGGAGAAAACAAGTGTAAAGAAGAGATAAGAGAAAAGAAGAGAAAAGACAAAAGAGAAATGAAGAGAAAAGAGATAAGAGAAAAGAAGAGAAAAGAAGAATAAATGCAAAAGAAGAGAACAGAGAAAAGAAGAGAAAAGAGAAAAGAAGAGAAAAGAGACAAGTGAAAAGAGAAAAGAGAAAAGAGGAGAAAAGAAGTGTAAAGAAGAGAAAAGAGAAAAGAAGAGAAAAGACAAAAGAGAAATGAAGAGAAAAGAGATAAGAGAAAAGAAGAGAAAAGAAGAATAAATGCAAAAGAAGAGAAAAGAGAAAAGAGATAAGAAGGGAAAAGAAGAGAAAAGAGAAAAGAGAAAAGTTAAAAGAGAAAAGAGAAAAGAGGAGAAAAGAAGTGTAAAGAAGAGATAAGAGAAAAGAAGAGAAAAGACAAAAGAGAAATGAAGAGAAAAGAGATAAGAGAAAAGAAGAGAAAAGAAGAATAAATGCAAAAGAAGAGAAAAGAGAAAAGAAGAGAAAAGAGAAAAGAAGAGAAAAGAAGAATAAATGCAAAAGAAGAGAAAAGAGAAAAGAGATAAGAAGGGAAAAGAAGAGAAAAGAGAAATGAGAAAAGAAGAGAAAACAAGAGAAAAGAGAAAAGAAGAGATAAGAGAAAAGAGAAAGTGGTAAAGCAGAGAAAACAAGAGAAAAGAGAAAAGGGAAATGAAGAGAAAAGAAGAGAGAAGAGAAAGGAGAAAAGAAGAGAAAACAAGAGAAAAGAGGAAAGAAGTGAAAAGACAAGAAGAGTAAAGAGAAAAGATAAAATAAGAGAAAAGAATGGAAATGAAGAGAAAAGAGAGAAGAGAAAAGAGAAAAGAAGAGAAAAGAGGAAAATATAAAAGCGAAAAGGAGAGTACAGACGATAAAAGAGAAAATAAGAGAAAACTAAAGAAGAGAAAAGTGAAAAGAGAAATGAGAATATAGAAAACAAGAGAAAACAAACGAAAAGATAAAAGAAAAAAAGAGAAAAGTAGAGAAAAGAAGAGAAAAGAGAAAAGAAGAGAAAAGAGAAAAGAAGAGAAAAGAAGAGAAAAAAGAAAAGAGAAATGAGAAAAGAAGAGAATTAGAAAAGGAAAGAAGAGAAATGAAGAGAAAAGAGAAAAGAAGAGCAAACAAGAGAAATGAGAAAAGAAGAGAATTAGAAAAGGAAAGAAGAGAAATGAAGAGAAAAGAGAAAAGAAGAGAAAAGAAGAGCAAACAAGAGAAATGAGAAAAGAAGAGAAAAGAAGAGAAATGAAGAGAAAAGAAGAGAAAAGAGAAAAGAAGTGAAAAGAAGAGAAAAGAGAAAAGAAGAGAAAGGAAGCAAAAAGAATTAAAAGAGAAAAGAGAAAAGAAAGGAAGAGAAAGTAGTAAAGAGAAAAGAAGAGAACAGAAGAGAAAAGAAGAAAAAGGAGAAAAGAGTAAAGAAGAGAACAGAAGACAAAAGAAGAGAAAAGAGAAAATCAGAGAAAAAGGAAAAGAGAAAAGACGAGAACAGAAGAGAAAAGAAAAGAGTATAGAAGAGAAAAGAGAAAAGAGAAAATAAGAGAAAAGAAGAGACAAGAGAACAGAAGAGAAAAGAAGAGAAAAGAAGAGAAAAGTGAAAAGAAGAGAACAGAAGAGAAAGGAGATAAGAGAACACAGAAAAGAAGAGAAAAGAAAAGAAAACAGGAGAACAGTGAAAAGAAGAGAAAAGGAGCGAACAGAGAGTAAAGACAAAAGAGAAATGCAGTGAAATGAAGAGAAAAGAGATAATAGCAAAGACAAAAGAAGAGAATAGAAGAAAAAAGAGAAAAGAGAAAAGAAGCAAAAAGAGAAAAGAGAAAAGGGAAAAGAAGAGAAAAGAGGAAAGAGATAAGAAGAGAAAAGATGAGAAAAGAAAAAAGAGAAAAGAAGTAAAAAGAGAAAAGATAAAAGAGGGGAAAAGACGGCAAAAGAAGAGAAAAGAGGAAAGAAGAGAAAAGAGAAAAGAAGAGAAAAGACAAAAGAGAAATGAAGAGAAAAGAGATAAGAGAAAAGAAGAGAAAAGAAGAATAAATGCAAAAGAAGAGAACAGAGAAAAGAAGAGAAAAGAGAAAAGAAGAGAAAAGAGACAAGTGAAAAGAGAAAAGAGAAAAGAGAAAAGAGGAGAAAAGAAGTGTAAAGAAGAGAAAAGAGAAAAGAAGAGAAAAGACAAAAGAGAAATGAAGAGAAAAGAGATAAGAGAAAAGAAGAATAAATGCAAAAGAAGAGAAAAGAGAAAAGAGATAAGAAGGGAAAAGAAGAGAAAAGAGAAAAGAGAAAAGTGAAAAGAGAAAAGAGAAAAGAGGAGAAAAGAAGTGTAAAGAAGAGATAAGAGAAAAGAAGAGAAAAGACAAAAGAGAAATGAAGAGAAAAGAGATAAGAGAAAAGAAGAGAAAAGAAGAATAAATGCAAAAGAAGAGAAAAGAGAAAAGAAGAGAAAAGAGAAAAGAAGAGAAAAGAAGAATAAATGCAAAAGAAGAGAAAAGAGAAAAGAGATAAGAAGGGAAAAGAAGAGAAAAGAGAAAAGAGAAAAGTGAAAAGAGAAAAGAGAAAAGAGGAGAAAAGAAGTGTAAAGAAGAGATAAGAGAAAAGAAGAGAAAAGACAAAAGAGAAATGAAGAGAAAAGAGATAAGAGAAAAGAAGAGAAAAGAAGAATAAATGCAAAAGAAGAGAAAACAGAAAAGAAGAGAAAATAGAAAAGAAGAGAAAAGAAGAATAAATGCAAAAGAAGAGAAAAGAGAAAAGAGATAAGAAGGGAAAAGAAGAGAAAAGAGAAAAGAGAAAAGTGAAAAGAGAAAAGAGGAGAAAAGAAGTGTAAAGAAGAGATAAGAGATAAGAGAAAAGAAGAGAAAAGACAAAAGAGAAATGAAGAGAAAAGAGATAAGAGAAAAGAAGAGAAAAGAAGAATAAATGCAAAAGAAGAGAACAGAGAAAAGAAGAGAAAAGAGAAAAGAAGAGAAAAGAGAAAAGAGACAAGTGAAAAGAGAAAAGAGAAAAGAGGAGAAAAGAAGTGTAAAGAAGAGAAAAGAGAAAAGAAGAGAAAAGACAAAAGAGAAATGAAGAGAAAAGAGATAAGAGAAAAGAAGAGAAAAGAAGAATAAATGCAAAAGAAGAGAAAAGAGAAAAGAGATAAGAAGGGAAAAGAAGAGAAAAGAGAAAAGAGAAAAGTGAAAAGAGAAAAGAGGAGAAAAGAAGTGTAAAGAAGAGATAAGAGAAAAGAAGAGAAAAGACAAAAGATAAATGAAGAGAAAAGAGATAAGAGAAAAGAAGAGAAAAGAAGAATAAATGCAAAAGAAGAGAAAAGAGAAAAGAAGAGAATTAGAAAAGGAAAGAAGAGAAATGAAGAGAAAAGAGAAAAGAAGAGCAAACAAGAGAAATGAGAAAAGAAGAGAAAAGAAGAGAAATGAAGAGAAAAGAAGAGAAAAGAGAAAAGAAGTGAAAAGAAGAGAAACGAGAAAAGAAGAGAAAGGAAGCAAAAAGAATTAAAAGAGAAAAGAGAAAAGAAAAGAAGAGAAAGGAGTAAAGAGAATAGAAGAGAACAGAAGAGAAAAGAAGAGAAAAGAGAAAATCAGAGAAAAAGGAAAAGAGAAAACACGAGAACAGAAGAGAAAAGAAAAGAGTATAGAAGAGAAAAGAGAAAAGAGAAAAGAAGAGAAAAGAAGAGACAAGAGAAAAGAAGAGAACAGAAGAGAAAAGAAGAGAAAAGAAGAGAAAAGTGAAAAGAAGAGAACAGAAGAGAAAGGAGATAAGAGAACACAGAAAAGAAGAGAAAAGAAAAGAAAACAGGAGAACAGTGAAAAGAAGAGAAAAGGAGCGAACAGAGAGTAAAGACAAAAGAGAAATGCAGTGAAATGAAGAGAAAAGAGATAATAGCAAAGACAAAAGAAGAGAATAGAAGAAAAAAGAGAAAAGAGAAAAGAAGCGAAAAGAGAAAAGAGAAAAGTAGAGAAAAGAAGAGAATAGAGATACGAGAAAAGGGAAAAGAAGAGAAAAGAGGAAAGAGATAAGAAGAGAAAAGATGAGAAAAGAAAAAAGAGAAAAGAAGTAAAAAGAGAAAAGATAAAAGAGGGGAAAAGACTGCAAAAGATGAGAAAAGAGGAAAGAAGAGAAAAGAGAAAAGAAGAGAAAAGACAAAAGAGAAATGAAGATAAAAGAGATAAGAGAAAAGAAGAGAAAAGAAGAATAAATGCAAAAGAAGAGAAAAGAGAAAAGAGATAAGAAGGGAAAAGAAGAGAAAAGAGAAAAGAGAAAAGTGAAAAGAGAAAAGAGAAAAGAGGAGAAAAGAAGTGTAAAGAAGAGAAAAGAGAAAAGAAGAGAAAAGACAAAAGAGAAATGAAGAGAAAAGAGATAAGAGAAAAGAAGAGAAAAGAAGAATAAATGCAAAAGAAGAGAAAAGAGATAAGAAGGGAAAAGAAGAGAAAAGAGAAAAGAGAAAAGTGAAAAGAGAAAAGAGAAAAGAGGAGAAAACAAGTGTAAAGAAGAGATAAGAGAAAAGAAGAGAAAAGACAAAAGATAAATGAAGAGAAAAGAGATAAGAGAAAAGAAGAGAAAAGAAGAATAAATGCAAAAGAAGAGAACAGAGAAAAGAAGAGAAAAGAGAAAAGAAGAGAAAAGAGACAAGTGAAAAGAGAAAAGAGAAAAGAGAAAAGAGGAGAAAAGAAGTGTAAAGAAGAGAAAAGAGAAAAGAAGAGAAAAGACAAAAGAGAAATGAAGAGAAAAGAGATAAGAGAAAAGAAGAGAAAAGAAGAATAAATGCAAAAGAAGAGAAAAGAGAAAAGAGATAAGAAGGGAAAAGAAGAGAAAAGAGAAAAGAGAAAAGTGAAAAGAGAAAAGAGAAAAGAGGAGAAAAGAAGTGTAAAGAAGAGATAAGAGAAAAGAAGAGAAAAGACAAAAGAGAAATGAAGAGAAAAGAGATAAGAGAAAAGAAGAGAAAAGAAGAATAAATGCAAAAGAAGAGAAAAGAGAAAAGAAGAGAAAAGAGAAAAGAAGAGAAAAGAAGAATAAATGCAAAAGAAGAGAAAAGAGAAAAGAGATAAGAAGGGAAAAGAAGAGAAAAGAGAAAAGAGAATAGTGAAAAGAGAAAAGAGAAAAGAGGAGAAAAGAAGTGTAAAGAAGAGATAAGAGAAAAGAAGAGAAAAGACAAAAGAGAAATGAAGAGAAAAGAGATAAGAGAAAAGAAGAGAAAAGAAGAATAAATGCAAAAGAAGAGAAAAGAGAAAAGAAGAGAAAAGAGAAAAGAAGAGAAAAGAAGAATAAATGCAAAAGAAGAGAAAAGAGAAAAGAGATAAGAAGGGAAAAGAAGAGAAAAGAGAAAAGAGAAAAGTGAAAAGAGAAAAGAGAAAAGAGGAGAAAAGAAGTGTAAAGAAGAGATAAGAGAAAAGAAGAGAAAAGACAAAAGAGAAATGAAGAGAAAAGAGATAAGAGAAAAGAAGAGAAAAGAAGAATAAATGCAAAAGAAGAGAACAGAGAAAAGAAGAGAAAAGAGAAAAGAAGAGAAAAGAGAAAAGAGACAAGTGAAAAGAGAAAAGAGAAAAGAGGAGAAAAGAAGTGTAAAGAAGAGAAAAGAGAAAAGAAGAGAAAAGACAAAAGAGAAATGAAGAGAAAAGAGATAAGAGAAAAGAAGAGAAAAGAAGAATAAATGCAAAAGAAGAGAAAAGAGAAAAGAAGAGAAAAGAGAAAAGAAGAGAAAAGAAGAATAAATGCAAAAGAAGAGAAAAGAGAAAAGAGATAAGAAGGGAAAAGAAGAGAAAAGAGAAATGAGAAAAGAAGAGAAAACAAGAGAAAAGAGAAAAGAAGAGATAAGAGAAAAGAGAAAGTGGTAAAGCAGAGAAAACAAGAGAAAAGAGAAAAGGGAAATGAAGAGAAAAGAAGAGAGAAGAGAAAGGAGAAAAGAAAAGAAAACAAGAGAAAAGAGAAAAGAAGTGAAAAGACAAGAAGAGTAAAGAGAAAAGATAAAATAAGAGAAAAGAAGGGAAATGAAGAGAAAAGAGAGAAGAGAAAAGAGAAAAGAAGAGAAAAGAGGAAAATATAAAAGCGAAAAGGAGAGTACAGACGATAAAAGAGAAAATAAGAGAAAACTAAAGAAGAGAAAAGTGAAAAGAGAAATGAGAATATAGAAAACAAGAGAAAACAAACGAAAAGATAAAAGAAAAAAAGAGAAAAGTAGAGAAAAGAAGAGAAAAGAGAAAAGAAGAGAAAAGAGAAAAGAAGAGAAAAGAAGAGAAAAAAGAAAAGAGAAATGAGAAAAGAAGAGAATTAGAAAAGGAAAGAAGAGAAATGAAGAGAAAAGAGAAAAGAAGAGCAAACAAGAGAAATGAGAAAAGAAGAGAATTAGAAAAGGAAAGAAGAGAAATGAAGAGAAAAGAGAAAAGAAGAGAAAAGAAGAGCAAACAAGAGAAATGAGAAAAGAAGAGAAAAGAAGAGAAATGAAGAGAAAAGAAGAGAAAAGAGAAAAGAAGTGAAAAGAAGAGAAAAGAGAAAAGAAGAGAAAGGAAGCAAAAAGAAGAGAAAGGAAGCAAAAAGAATTAAAAGAGAAAAGAGAAAAGAAAGGAAGAGAAAGTAGTAAAGAGAAAAGAAGAGAACAGAAGAGAAAAGAAGAAAAAGGAGAAAAGAGTAAAGAAGAGAACAGAAGACAAAAGAAGAGAAAAGAGAAAATCAGAGAAAAAGGAAAAGAGAAAAGACGAGAACAGAAGAGAAAAGAAAAGAGTATAGAAGAGAAAAGAGAAAAGAGAAAAGAAGAGACAAGAGAACAGAAGAGAAAAGAAGAGAAAAGAAGAGAAAAGTGAAAAGAAGAGAACAGAAGAGAAAGGAGATAAGAGAACACAGAAAAGAAGAGAAAAGAAAAGAAAACAGGAGAACAGTGAAAAGAAGAGAAAAGGAGCGAACAGAGAGTAAAGACAAAAGAGAAATGCAGTGAAATGAAAAGAGATAATAGCAAAGACAAAAGAAGAGAATAGAAGAAAAAAGAGAAAAGAGAAAAGAAGCGAAAAGAGAAAAGAGAAAAGGGAAAAGAAGAGAAAAGAGGAAAGAGATAAGAAGAGAAAAGATGAGAAAAGAAAAAAGAGAAAAGAAGTAAAAAGAGAAAAGATAAAAGAGGGGAAAAGACGGCAAAATAAGAGAAAAGAGGAAAGAAGAGAAAAGAGAAAAGAAGAGAAAAGACAAAAGAGAAATGAAGAGAAAAAAGATAAGAGAAAAGAAGAGAAAAGAAGAATAAATGCAAAAGAAGAGAAAAGAGAAAAGAGATAAGAAGGGAAAAGAAGAGAAAAGAGAAAAGAGAAAAGTGAAAAGAGAAAAGAGAAAAGAGGAGAAAAGAAGTGTAAAGAAGAGAAAAGAGAAAAGAAAAGACAAAAGAGAAATGAAGAGAGAAGAGATAAGAGAAAAGAAGAGAAAAGAAGAATAAATGCAAAAGAAGAGAACAGAGAAAAGAAGAGAAAAGAGAAAAGAAGAGAAAAGAGAAAAGAGACAAGTGAAAAGAGAAAAGAGAAAAGAGGAGAAAAGAAGTGTAAAGAAGAGAAAAGAGAAAAGAAGAGAAAAGACAAAAGAGAAATGAAGAGAAAAGAGATAAGAGAAAAGAGAAAAGAGAAAAGAGGAGAAAAGAAGAGAAAACAAGAGAAAAGAGAAAAGAAGAGAAAAGACAAAAGTGAAATGAAGAGAAAAGAGATAAGAGAAAAGAAGAGAAAAGAAGAATAAATGCAAAAGAAGAGAAAAGAGAAAAGAGATAAGAAGGGAAAAGAAAAGACAAAAGAGAAAAGTGAAAAGAGAAAAGAGGAGAAAAGAAGTGTAAAGAAGAGATAAGAGAAAAGAAGAGAAAAGGCAAAAGATAAATGAAGAGAAAAGAGATAAGAGAAAAGAAGAGAAAAGAAGAATAAATGCAAAAGAAGAGAAAAGAGAAAAGAAGAGAATTAGAAAAGGAAAGAAGAGAAATGAAGAGAAAAGAGAAAAGAAGAGCAAACAAGAGAAATGAGAAAAGAAGAGAAAAGAAGAGAAATGAAGAGAAAAGAAGAGAAAAGAGAAAAGAAGTGAAAAGAAGAGAAACGAGAAAAGAAGAGAAAGGAAGCAAAAAGAATTAAAAGAGAAAAGAGAAAAGAAAAGAAGAGAAAGGAGTAAAGAGAAAAGAAGAGAACAGAAGAGAAAAGAAGAGAAAAGAGAAAATCAGAGAAAAAGGAAAAGAGAAAAGACGAGAACAGAAGAGACAAGAAAAGAGTATAGAAGAGAAAAGAGAAAAGAGAAAAGAAGAGACAAGAGAAAAGAAGAGAACATAAGAGAAAAGAAGAGAAAAGAAGAGTAAAGTGAAAAGAAGAGAACAGAAGAGAAAGGAGATAAGAGAACACAGAAAAGAAGAGAAAAGAAAAGAAAACAGGAGAACAGTGAAAAGAAGAGAAAAGGAGCGAACAGAGAGTAAAGACAAAAGAGAAATGCAGTGAAATGAAGAGAAAAGAGATAATAGCAAAGACAAAAGAAGAGAATAGAAGAAAAAAGAGAAAAGAGAAAAGAAGCGAAAAGAGAAAAGTAGAGAAAAGAAGAGAATAGAGATACGAGAAAAGGGAAAAGAAGAGAAAAGAGGAAAGAGATAAGAAGAGAAAAGATGAGAAAAGAAAAAAGAGAAAAGAAGTAAAAAGAGAAAAGATAAAAGAGGGGAAAAGACGGCAAAAGAAGAGAAAAGAGGAAAGAAGAGAAAAGAGAAAAGAGAAATGAAGAGAAAAGAGATAAGAGAAAAGAAGAGAAAAGAAGAATAAATGCAAAAGAGGGGAAAAGAGAAAAGAGATAAGAAGGGTAAAGAAGAGAAAAGAGAAAAGAGAAAAGTGAAAAGAGACAAGAGGAGAAAAGAAGTGTAAAGAAGAGAAAAGAGAAAAGAAGAGAAAAGACAAAAGAGAAATGAAGAGAAAAGAGATAAGAGAAAAGAAGAGAAAAGAAGAATAAATGCAAAAGAAGAGAAAAGAGAAAAGAGATAAGAATGGAAAAGAAGAGAAAAGAGAAAAGAGAAAAGTGAATAGAGAAAAGAGAAAAGAGGAGAAAAGAAGTGTAAAGAAGAGAAAAGAGAAAAGAAGAGAAAAGACAAAAGAGAAATGAAGAGAAAAGAGATAAGAGAAAAGAAGAGAAAAGAAGAATAAATGCAAAAGAAGAGAAAAGAGAAAAGAGATAAGAAGGGAAAAGAAGAGAAAAGAGAAAAGATAAAAGTGAAAAGAGAAAAGAGAAAAGAGGAGAAAACAAGTCTAAGGAAGAGATAAGAGAAAAGAAGAGAAAAGAAGAATAAATGCAAAAGAAGAGAACAGAGAAAAGAAGAGAAAAGAGAAAAGAAGAGAAAAGAGACAAGTGAAAAGAGAAAAGAGAAAAGAGAAAAGAGGAGAAAAGAAGTGTAAAGAAGAGAAAAGAGAAAAGAAGAGAAAAGACAAAAGAGAAATGAAGAGAAAAGAGATAAGAGAAAAGAAGAGAAAAGAAGAATAAATGCAAAAGAAGAGAAAAGAGAAAAGAAGAGAAAAGAGAAAAGAAGAGAAAAGAAGAATAAATGCAAAAGAAGAGAAAAGAGAAAAGAGAAAAGAAGAGAAAAGAAGAATAAATGCAAAAGAAGAGAAAAGAGAAAAGAGATAAGAAGGGAAAAGAAGAGAAAAGAGAAATGAGAAAAGAAGAGAAAAGAGGAAAATATAAAAGCGAAAAGGTGAGTACAGAAGATAAAAGAGAAAATAAGAGAAAAGTAAAGAAGAGAAAAGTGAAAAGAGAAATGAGAATATAGAAAACAAGAGAAAAGAAACGAAAAGATAAAAGAAAAAAAGAGAAAAGTAGAGAAAAGAAGAGAAAAGAGAAAAGAAGAGAAAAGAGAAAAGAAGAGCAAAGAAGAGAAAAGAGAAAAGAGAAATGAGAAAAGAAGTGAATTAGAAAAGGAAAGAAGAGAAATGAAGAGAAAAGAGAAAAGAAGAGCAAACAAGAGAAATGAGAAAAGAAGAGAATTAGAAAAGGAAAGAAGAGAAAAGAAGAGCAAACAAGAGAAATGAGAAAAGAAGAGAAAAGAAGAGAAATGAAGAGAAAAGAAGAGAAAAGAGAAAAGAAGTGAAAAGAAGAGAAAAGAGAAAAGAAGAGAAAGGAAGCAAAAAGAATTAAAAGAGAAAAGAGAAAAGAAAAGAAGAGAAAGGAGTAAAGAGAAAAGAAGAGAGCAGAAGAGAAAAGAAGAAAAAGGAGAAAAGAGTAAAGAAGAGAACAGAAGACAAAAGAAGAGAAAAGAGAAAATCAGAGAAAAAGGAAAAGAGAAAAGACGAGAACAGAAGAGAAAAGAAAAGAGTATAGAAGAGAAAAGAGAAAAGAGAAAAGAAGAGAAAAGAAGAGACAAGAGAAAAGAAGAGAACAGAAGAGAAAAGAAGAGAAAAGAAGAGAAAAGTGAAAAGAAGAGAACAGAAGAGAAAGGAGATAAGAGAACACAGAAAAGAAGAGAAAAGAAAAGAAAACAGGAGAACAGTGAAAAGAAGAGAAAAGGAGCGAACAGAGAGTAAAGACAAAAGAGAAATGCAGTGAAATGAAGAGAAAAGAGATAATAGCAAAGACAAAAGAAGAGAATAGAAGAAAAAAGAGAAAAGAGAAAAGAAGCGAAAAGAGAAAAGAGAAAAGTAGAGAAAAGAAGAGAATAGAGATACGAGAAAAGGGAAAAGAGAGAAAAGAGGAAAGAGATAAGAAGAGAAAAGATGAGAAAAGAAAAAAGAGAAAAGAAGTAAAAAGAGAAAAGATAAAAGAGGGGAAAAGACGGCAAAAGAAGAGAAAAGAGGAAAGAAGAGAAAAGAGAAAAGAAGAGAAAAGACAAACGAGAAATGAAGAGAAAAGAGATAAGAGAAAAGAAGAGAAAAGAAGAATAAATGCAAAAGAAGAGAACAGAGAAAAGAAGAGAAAAGAGAAAAGAAGAGAAAAGAGAAAAGAGACAAGTGAAAAGAGAAAAGAGAAAAGAGGAGAAAAGAAGTGTAAAGAAGAGAAAAGGGAAAAGAAGAGAAAAGACAAAAGAGAAATGAAGAGAAAAGAGATAAGAGAAAAGAAGAGAAAAGAAGAATAAATGCAAAAGAAGAGAAAAGAGAAAAGAGATAAGAAGGGAAAAGAAGAGAAAAGAGAAAAGAGAAAAGTGAAAAGAGAAAAGAGGAGAAAAGAAGTGTAAAGAAGAGATAAGAGAAAAGAAGAGAAAAGACAAAAGAGAAATGAAGAGAAAAGAGATAAGAGAAAAGAAGAGAAAAGAAGAATAAATGCAAAAGAAGAGAAAAGAGAAAAGAAGAGAAAAGAGAAAAGAAGAGAAAAGAAGAATAAATGCAAAAGAAGAGAAAAGAGAAAAGAAATAAGAAGGTAAAAGAAGAGAAAAGAGAAATGAGAAAAGAAGAGAAAACAAGAGAAAAGAGAAAAGAAGAGATAACAGAAAAGAGAAAGGGGTAAAGCAGAGAAAACAAGAGAAAAGAGAAAAGAGAAATGAAGAGAAAAGAAGAGAGAAGAGAAAGGAGAAAAGAAGAGATAACAAGAGAAAAGAGAAAAGAAGTGAAAAGACAAGAAGAGTAAAGAGAAAAGATAAAATAAGAGAAAAGAAGAGAAATGAAGAGAAAAGAGAGAAGAGAAAAGAGAAAAGAAGAGAAAAGAGGAAAATATAAAAGCGAAAAGGAGAGTACAGAAGATAAAAGAGAAAATAAGAGAAAACTAAAGAAGAGAAAAGTGAAAAGAGAAATGAGAATATAGAAAACAAGAGAAAACAAACGAAAAGATAAAAGAAAAAAGAGCAAAGTAGAGAAAAGATGAGAAAAGAAAAAAGAGAAAAGAAGTAAAAAGAGAAAAGATAAAAGAGGGGAAAAGAGGGCAAAAGAAGAGAAAAGAGGAAAGAAGAGAAAAGAGAAAAGAAGAGAAAAGACAAAAGAGAAATGAAGAGAAAAGAGATAAGAGAAAAGAAGAGAAAAGAAGAATAAATGCAAAAGAAGAGAAAAGAGAAAAGAGATAAGAAGGGAAAAGAAGAGAAAAGAGAAAAGAGAAAAGTGAAAAGAGAAAAGAGAAAAGAGGAGAAAAGAAGTGTAAAGAAGAGAAAAGAGAAAAGAAGAGAAAAGACAAAAGAGAAATGAAGACAAAAGAGATAAGAGAAAAGAAGAGAAAAGAAGAATAAATGCAAAAGAAGAGAAAAGAGAAAAGAGATAAGAAGGGAAAAGAAGAGAAAAGAGAAAAGAGAAAAGTGAAAAGAGAAAAGAGAAAAGAGGAGAAAAGCAGTGTAAAGAAGAGAAAAGAGAAAAGAAGAGAAAAGACAAAAGAGAAATGAAGAGAAAAGAGATAAGAGAAAAGAAGAGAAAAGAAGAATAAATGCAAAAGAAGAGAAAAGAGAAAAGAAGAGAAAAGAGAAAAGAAGAGAAAAGAAGAATAAATGCAAAAGAAGAGAAAAGAGAAAAGAGATAAGAAGGGAAAAGAAGAGAAAAGAGAAATGAGAAAAGAAGAGAAAACAAGAGAAAAGAGAAAAGAAGAGATAAGAGAAAAGAGAAAGTGGTAAAGCAGAGAAAACAAGAGAAAAGAGAAAAGGGAAATGAAGAGAAAAGAAGAGAGAAGAGAAAGGAGAAAAGAAGAGAAAACAAGAGAAAAGAGAAAAGAAGTGAAAAGACAAGAAGAGTAAAGAGAAAAGATAAAATAAGAGAAAAGAAGGGAAATGAAGAGAAAAGAGAGAAGAGAAAAGAGAAAAGAAGAGAAAAGAGGAAAATATAAAAGCGGAAAGGAGAGTACAGACGATAAAAGAGAAAATAAGAGAAAACTAAAGAAGAGAAAAGTGAAAAGAGAAATGAGAATATAGAAAACAAGAGAAAACAAACGAAAAGATAAAAGAAAAAAAGAGAAAAGTAGAGAAAAGAAGAGAAAAGAGAAAAGAAGAGAAAAGAGAAAAGAAGAGAAAAAAGAAAAGAGAAATGAGAAAAGAAGAGAATTATAAAAGGAAAGAAGAGAAATGAAGAGAAAAGAGAAAAGAAGAGCAAACAAGAGAAATGAGAAAAGAAGAGAATTAGAAAAGGAAAGAAGAGAAATGAAGAGAAAAGAGAAAAGAAGAGAAAAGAAGAGCAAACAAGAGAAATGAGAAAAGAATAGAAATGAAGAGAAAAGAAGAGAAAAGAGAAAAGAAGTGAAAAGAAGAGAAAAGAGAAAAGAAGAGAAAGGAAGCAAAAAGAATTAAAAGAGAAAAGAGAAAAGAAAGGAAGAGAAAGGAGTAAAGAGAAAAGAAGAGAACAGAAGAGAAAAGAAGAAAAAGGAGAAAAGAGTAAAGAAGAGAACAGAAGACAAAAGAAGAGAAAAGAGAAAATCAGAGAAAAAGGAAAAGAGAAAAGACGAGAACAGAAGAGAAAAGAAAAGAGTATAGAAGAGAAAAGAGAAAAGAGAAAAGAAGAGAAAAGAAGAGACAAGAGAACAGAAGAGAAAAGAAGAGAAAAGAAGAGAAAAGTGAAAAGAAGAGAACAGAAGAGAAAGGAGATAAGAGAACACAGAAAAGAAGAGAAAAGAAAAGAAAACAGGAGAACAGTGAAAAGAAGAGAAAAGGAGCGAACAGAGAGTAAAGACAAAAGAGAAATGCAGTGAAATGAAGAGAAAAGAGATAATAGCAAAGACAAAAGAAGAGAATAGAAGAAAAAAGAGAAAAGAGAAAAGAAGCGAAAAGAGAAAAGAGAAAAGTAGAGAAACGAAGAGAATAGAGATACGAGAAAAGGGAAAAGAAGAGAAAAGAGATAAGAAGAGAAAAGATGAGAAAAGAAAAAAGAGAAAAGAAGTAAAAAGAGAAAAGATAAAAGAGGGGAAAAGACGGCAAAAGAAGAGAAAAGAGGAAAGAAGAGAAAAGAGAAAAGAAGAGAAAAGACAAAAGAGAAAGAAGAGAAAAGAGATAAGAGAAAAGAAGAATAAATACAAAAGCTGGGAAAAGAAGAGAAAAAGGAAAAGAAGAGAAAAAAGAGAAAAGAGAAAAGGGAAAAAACGAAAAAAGAGAAAAGAAAAGAGAAAAGAAGAGAAAAGAAGAATAAATGCAAAAGAAGAGAAAAGAAGAGAAAAGAGAAAAGAGATAAGAAGGGAAAAGAAGAGAAAAGAGAAAAGAGAAAAGAAGAGAAAAGAGAAAAGAAGAGAAAAGACAAAAGAGAAATGAAGGGAAAAGAGATATGAGAAAAGAAGAGAAAAGAAGAGAAAAGGGAAAAGAAGACAAAACAAGAGAAAAGAGAAAAGAAGAGAAAACAAGAGAAAAGACAAAAGAAGAGAAATGAAGAGAAAAGAAGAGAAAAGAGAAATGAGAAAAGAAGAGAAAACAAGAGAAAAGAGAAAAGAAGAGAAAAGAGAAAAGAGAAAGGGGTAATGCAGAGAAAACAAGAGAAAAGAGAAAAGAGAAATGAAGAGAAAAGAAGAGAGAAGAGAAAGGAGAAAAGAAGAGAAAACAAGAGAAAAGAGAAAAAAGAGAAAAGACAAGAAGAGTAATGAGAAAAGAGAAAAGAAGAGAAATGAAGAGAAAAGAGAGAATAGAAAAGAGAAAAGAAGAGAAAAGAGGAAAATATAAAAGCGAAAAGGAGAGTACAGAAGATAAAAGAGAAAATAAGAGAAAAGTAAAGAAGAGAAAAGTGAAAAGAGAAATGAGAATATAGAAAACAAGAGTAAACAAACGAAAAGATAAAAGAAAAAAGGAGAAAAGTAGAGAAAAGAAGAGAAAAGAGAAAAGAAGAGAAAAGACAAGAAGAGTAAAGAGAAAAGAGAAAAGAAGAGAAAAGAAGAGAAATGAAGAGAAAAGAGAGAATAGAAAAGAGAAAAGAAGAAAACAGAAGAGAAAAGAAGAGAAAAGAAGAGAAAAGTGAAAAGAAGAGAACAGAAGAGAAAGGAGATAAGAGAACACAGAAAAGAAGAGAAAAGAAAAGAAAACAGGAGAACAGTGAAAAGAAGAGAAAAGGAGCGAACAGAGAGTAAAGACAAAAGAGAAATGCAGTGAAATGAAGAGAAAAGAGATAATAGCAAAGACAAAAGAAGAGAATAGAAGAAAAAGAGAAAAGAGAAAAGAAGCGAAAAGAGAAAAGAGAAAAGTAGAGAAAAGAAGAGAATAGAGATACGAGAAAAGGGAAAAGAGAGAAAAGAGGAAAGAGATAAGAAGAGAAAAGATGAGAAAAGAAAAAAGAGAAAAGAAGTAAAAAGAGAAAAGATAAAAGAGGGGAAAAGACGGCAAAAGAAGAGAAAAGAGGAAAGAAGAGAAAAGAGAAAAGAAGAGAAAAGACAAAAGAGAAATGAAGTGAAAAGAGATAAGAGAACAGAAGAGAAAAGAAGAATAAATGCAAAAGAAGAGAAAAGAGAAAAGAGATAAGAAGGGAAAAGAAGAGAAAAGAGAAAAGAGAAAAGTGAAAAGAGAAAAGAGAAAAGAGGAGAAAAGAAGTGTAAAGAAGAGAAAAGAGAAAAGAAGAGAAAAGACAAAAGAGAAATGAAGAGAAAAGAGATAAGAGAAAAGAAGAGAAAAGAAGAATAAATGCAAAAGAAGAGAAAAGAGAAAAGAGATAAGAAGGGAAAAGAAGAGAAAAGAGAAAAGAGAAAAGTGAAAAGAGAAAAGAGGAGAAAAGAAGTGTAAAGAAGAGATAAGAGAAAAGAAGAGAAAAGACAAAAGATAAATGAAGAGAAAAGAGATAAGAGAAAAGAAGAGAAAAGAAGAATAAATGCAAAAGAAGAGAAAAGAGAAAAGAAGAGAATTAGAAAAGGAAAGAAGAGAAATGAAGAGAAAAGAGAAAAGAAGAGCAAACAAGAGAAATGAGAAAAGAAGAGAAAAGAAGAGAAATGAAGAGAAAAGAAGAGAAAAGAAGAATAAATGCAAAAGAAGAGAAACGAGAAAAGAAGAGAAAGGAGTAAAGAGAAAAGAAGAGAACAGAAGAGAAAAGAAGAGAAAAGAGAAAATCAGAGAAAAAGGAAAAGAGAAAAGACGAGAACAGAAGAGAAAAGAAAAGAGTATAGAAGAGAAAAGAGAAAAGAGAAAAGAAGAGACAAGAGAAAAGAAGAGAACAGAAGAGAAAAGAAGAGAAAAGAAGAGAAAAGTGAAAAGAAGAGAACAGAAGAGAAAGGAGATAAGAGAACACAGAAAAGAAGAGAAAAGAAAAGAAAACAAGAGAACAGTGAAAAGAAGAGAAAAGGAGCGAACAGAGAGTAAAGACAAAAGAGAAATGCAGTGAAATGAAGAGAAAAGAGATAATAGCAAAGACAAAAGAAGAGAATAGAAGAAAAAAGAGAAAAGAGAAAAGAAGCGAAAAGAGAAAAGAGAAAAGTAGAGAAAAGAAGAGAATAGAGATACGAGAAAAGGGAAAAGAAGAGAAAAGAGGAAAGAGATAAGAAGAGAAAAGATGAGAAAAGAAAAAAGAGAAAAGAAGTAAAAAGAGAAAAGATAAAAGAGGGGAAAAGACGGCAAAAGAAGAGAAAAGAGGAAAGAAGAGAAAAGAGAAAAGAAGAGAAAAGACAAAAGAGAAATGAAGAGAAAAGAGATAAGAGAAAAGAAGAGAAAAGAAGAATAAATGCAAAAGAAGAGAAAAGAGAAAAGAGATAAGAAGGGAAAAGAAGAGAAAAGAGAAAAGAGAAAAGTGAAAAGAGAAAAGAGAAAAGAGGAGAAAAGAAGTGTAAAGAAGAGAAAAGAGAAAAGAAGAGAAAAGACAAAAGAGAAATGAAGACAAAAGAGATAAGAGAAAAGAAGAGAAAAGAAGAATAAATGCAAAAGAAGAGAAAAGAGAAAAGAAGGGAAAAGAAGAGAAAAGAGAAAAGAGAAAAGTGAAAAGAGAAAAGAGAAAAGAGGAGAAAACAAGTGTAAAGAAGAGATAAGAGAAAAGAAGAGAAAAGACAAAAGATAAATGAAGAGAAAAGAGATAAGAGAAAAGAAGAGAAAAGAAGAATAAATGCAAAAGAAGAGAACAGAGAAAAGAAGAGAAAAGAGAAAAGAAGAGAAAAGAGACAAGTGAAAAGAGAAAAGAGAAAAGAGAAAAGAGAAGAAAAGAAGTGTAAAGAAGAGAAAAGAGAAAAGAAGAGAAAAGACAAAAGAGAAATGAAGAGAAAAGAGATAAGAGAAAAGAAGAGAAAAGAAGAATAAATGCAAAAGAAGAGAACAGAGAAAAGAAGAGAAAAGAGAAAAGAAGAGAAAAGAGACAAGTGAAAAGAGAAAAGAGAAAAGAGAAAAGAGGAGAAAAGAAGTGTAAAGAAGAGAAAAGAGAAAAGAAGAGAAAAGACAAAAGAGAAATGAAGAGAAAAGAGATAAGAGAAAAGAAGAGAAAAGAAGAATAAATGCAAAAGAAGAGAAAAGAGAAAAGAGATAAGAAGGGAAAAGAAGAGAAAAGAGAAAAGAGAAAAGTGAAAAGAGAAAAGAGAAAAGAGGAGAAAAGAAATGTAAAGAAGAGATAAGAGAAAAGAAGAGAAAAGACAAAAGAGAAATGAAGAGAAAAGAGATAAGAGAAAAGAAGAGAAAAGAAGAATAAATGCAAAAGAAGAGAAAAGAGAAAAGAAGAGAAAAGAGAAAAGAAGAGAAAAGAAGAATAAATGCAAAAGAAGAGAAAAGAGATAAGAAGGGAAAAGAAGAGAAAAGAGAAATGAGAAAAGAAGAGAAAACAAGAGAAAAGAGAAAAGAAGAGATAAGAGAAAAGAGAAAGTGGTAAAGCAGAGAAAACAAGAGAAAAGAGAAAAGGGAAATGAAGAGAAAAGAAGAGAGAAGAGAAAGGAGAAAAGAAGAGAAAACAAGAGAAAAGAGAAAAGAAGTGAAAAGACAAGAAGAGTAAAGAGAAAAGATAAAATAAGAGAAAAGAAGGGAAATGAAGAGAAAAGAGAGAAGAGAAAAGAGAAAAGAAGAGAAAAGAGGAAAATATAAAAGCGAAAAGGAGAGTACAGACGATAAAAGAGAAAATAAGAGAAAACTAAAGAAGAGAAAAGTGAAAAGAGAAATGAGAATATAGAAAACAAGAGAAAACAAACGAAAAGATAAAAGAAAAAAAGAGAAAAGTAGAGAAAAGAAGAGAAAAGAGAAAAGAAGAGAAAAGAGAAAAGAAGAGAACAGAAGACAAAAGAAGAGAAAAGAGAAAATCAGAGAAAAAGGAAAAGAGAAAAGACGAGAACAGAAGAGAAAAGAAAAGAGTATAGAAGAGAAAAGAGAAAAGAGAAAAGAAGAGAAAAGAAGAGACAAGAGAAAAGAAGAGAACAGAAGAGAAAAGAAGAGAAAAGAAGAGAAAAGTGAAAAGAAGAGAACAGAAGAGAAAGGAGATAAGAGAACACAGAAAAGAAGAGAAAAGAAAAGAAAACAGGAGAACAGTGAAAAGAAGAGAAAAGGAGCGAACAGAGAGTAAAGACAAAAGAGAAATGCAGTGAAATGAACAGAAAAGAGATAATAGCAAAGACAAAAGAAGAGAATAGAAGAAAAAAGAGAAAAGAGAAAAGAAGCGAAAAGAGAAAAGAGAAAAGTAGAGAAAAGAAGAGAATAGAGATACGAGAAAAGGGAAAAGAAGAGAAAAGAGGAAAGAGATAAGAAGAGAAAAGATGAGAAAAGAAAAAAGAGAAAAGAAGTAAAAAGAGAAAAGATAAAAGAGGGGAAAAGACGGCAAAAGAAGAGAAAAGAGGAAAGAAGAGAAAAGAGAAAAGAAGAGAAAAGACAAAAGAGAAATGAAGAGAAAAGAGATAAGAGAAAAGAAGAGAAAAGAAGAATAAATGCAAAAGAAGAGAAAAGAGAAAAGAGATAAGAAGGGAAAAGAAGAGAAAAGAGAAAAGAGAAAAGTGAAAAGAGAAAAGAGAAAAGAGGAGAAAAGAAGTGTAAAGAAGAGAAAAGAGAAAAGAAAAGACAAAAGAGAAATGAAGAGAGAAGAGATAAGAGAAAAGAAGAGAAAAGAAGAATAAATGCAAAAGAAGAGAAAAGAGTAAAGAGATAAGAAGGGAAAAGAAGAGAAAAGAGAAAAGAGAAAAGTGAAAAGAGAAAAGAGAAAAGAGGAGAAAAGAAGTGTAAAGAAGAGATAAGAGAAAAGAAGAGAAAAGAAGAATAAATGCAAAAGAAGAGAACAGAGAAAAGAAGAGAAAAGAGAAAAGAAGAGAAAAGAGAAAAGAGACAAGTGAAAAGAGAAAAGAGAAAAGAGGAGAAAAGAAGTGTAAAGAAGAGAAAAGAGAAAAGAAGAGAAAAGACAAAAGAGAAATGAAGAGAAAAGAGATAAGAGAAAAGAAGAGAAAAGAAGAATAAATGCAAAAGACGAGAAAAGAGAAAAGAGATAAGAAGTGAAAAGAAGAGAAAAGCGAAAAGAGAAAAGTGAAAAGAGAAAAGAGAAAAGAGTAGAAAAGAAGTGTAAAGAAGAGAAAAGAGAAAAGAAGAGAAAAGACAAAAGAGAAATGAAGAGAAAAGAGATAAGAGAAAAGAAGAGAAAAGAAGAATAAATGCAAAAGAAGAGAAAAGAGAAAAGAGATAAGAAGGGAAAAGAATAGACAAGAGAAAAGAGAAAAGTGAAAAGAGAAAAGAGAAAAGAGGAGAAAAGAAGTCTAAAGAAGAGATAAGAGAAAAGAAGAGAAAAGACAAAAGATAAATGAAGAGAAAAGAGATAAGAGAAAAGAAGAGAAAAGAAGAATAAATGCAAAAGAAGAGAACAGAGAAAAGAAGAGAAAAGAGAAAAGAAGAATAAAGAGACAAGTGAAAAGAGAAAAGAGAAAAGAGAAAAGCGGAGAAAAGAAGTGTAAAGAAGAGAAAAGAGAAAAGAAGAGAAAAGACAAAAGAGAAATGAAGACAAAAGAGATAAGAGAAAAGAAGAGAAAAGAAGAATAAATGCAAAAGAAGAGAAAAGAGATAAGAAGGGAAAAGAAGAGAAAAGAGAAAAGAGAAAAGTGAAAAGAGAAAAGAGAAAAGAGGAGAAAACAAGTGTAAAGAAGAGATAAGAGAAAAGAAGAGAAAAGACAAAAGATAAATGAAGAGAAAAGAGATAAGAGAAAAGAAGAGAAAAGAAGAATAAATGCAAAAGAAGAGAACAGAGAAAAGAAGAGAAAAGAGAAAAGAAGAGAAAAGAGACAAGTGAAAAGAGAAAAGAGAAAAGAGAAAAGAGGAGAAAAGAAGTGTAAAGAAGAGATAAGAGAAAAGAAGAGAAAAGACAAAAGAGAAATGAAGAGAAAAGAGATAAGAGAAAAGAAGAGAAAAGAAGAAGAAATGCAAAAGAAGAGAAAAGAGAAAAGAGATAAGAAGGGAAAAGAAGAGAAAAGAGAAAAGAGAAAAGTGAAAAGAGAAAAGAGAAAAGAGGAGAAAAGAAGTGTAAAGAAGAGATAAGAGAAAAGAAGAGAAAAGACAAAAGAGAAATGAAGAGAAAAGAGATAAGAGAAAAGAAGAGAAAAGAAGAATAAATGCAAAAGAAGAGAAAAGAGAAAAGAAGAGAAAAGAGAAAAGAAGAGATAAGAGAAAAGAGAAAGTGGTAAAGCAGAGAAAACAAGAGAAAAGAGAAAAGGGAAATGAAGAGAAAAGAAGAGAGAAGAGAAAGGAGAAAAGAAGAGAAAACAAGAGAAAAGAGAAAAGAAGTGAAAAGACAAGAAGAGTAAAGAGAAAAGATAAAATAAGAGAAAAGAAGGGAAATGAAGAGAAAAGAGAGAAGAGAAAAGAGAAAAGAAGAGAAAAGAGGAAAATATAAAAGCGAAAAGGAGAGTACAGACGATAAAAGAGAAAATAAGAGAAAACTAAAGAAGAGAAAAGTGAAAAGAGAAATGAGAATATAGAAAACAAGAGAAAACAAACGAAAAGATAAAAGAAAAAAAGAGAAAAGTAGAGAAAAGAAGAGAAAAGAGAAAAGAAGAGAAAAGAGAAAAGAAGAGAAAAAAGAAAAGAGAAATGAGAAAAGAAGAGAATTATACAAGGAAAGAAGAGAAATGAAGAGAAAAGAGAAAAGAAGAGCAAACAAGAGAAATGAGAAAAGAAGAGAATTAGAAAAGGAAAGAAGAGAAATGAAGAGAAAAGAGAAAAGAAGAGAAAAGAAGAGCAAACAAGAGAAATGAGAAAAGAAGAGAAATGAAGAGAAAAGAAGAGAAAAGAGAAAAGAAGTGAAAAGAAGAGAAAAGAGAAAAGAAGAGAAAGGAAGCAAAAAGAATTAAAAGAGAAAAGAGAAAAGAAAGGAAGAGAAAGGAGTAAAGAGAAAAGAAGAGAACAGAAGAGAAAAGAAGAAAAAGGAGAAAAGAGTAAAGAAGAGAACAGAAGACAAAAGAAGAGAAAAGAGAAAATCAGAGAAAAAGGAAAAGAGAAAAGACGAGAACAGAAGAGAAAAGAAAAGAGTATAGAAGAGAAAAGAGAAAAGAGAAAAGAAGAGAAAAGAAGAGACAAGAGAACAGAAGAGAAAAGAAGAGAAAAGAAGAGAAAAGTGAAAAGAAGAGAACAGAAGAGAAAGGAGATAAGAGAACACAGAAAAGAAGAGAAAAGAAAAGAAAACAGGAGAACAGTGAAAAGAAGAGAAAAGGAGCGAACAGAGAGTAAAGACAAAAGAGAAATGCAGTGAAATGAAGAGAAAAGAGATAATAGCAAAGACAAAAGAAGAGAATAGAAGAAAAAAGAGAAAAGAGAAAAGAAGCGAAAAGAGAAAAGAGAAAAGTAGAGAAACGAAGAGAATAGAGATACGAGAAAAGGGAAAAGAAGAGAAAAGAGATAAGAAGAGAAAAGATGAGAAAAGAAAAAAGAGAAAAGAAGTAAAAAGAGAAAAGATAAAAGAGGGGAAAAGACGGCAAAAGAAGAGAAAAGAGGAAAGAAGAGAAAAGAGAAAAGAAGAGAAAAGACAAAAGAGAAAGAAGAGAAAAGAGATAAGAGAAAAGAAGAATAAATACAAAAGCTGGGAAAAGAAGAGAAAAAGGAAAAGAAGAGAAAAAAGAGAAAAGAGAAAAGGGAAAAAACGAAAAAAGAGAAAAGAAAAGAGAAAAGAAGAGAAAAGAAGAATAAATGCAAAAGAAGAGAAAAGAGGAGAAAAGAGAAAAGAGATAAGAAGGGAAAAGAAGAGAAAAGAGAAAAGAGAAAAGAAGTGTAAAGAAGAGAAAAGAGAAAAGAAGAGAAAAGACAAAAGAGAAATGAAGGGAAAAGAGATATGAGAAAAGAAGAGAAAAGAAGAGAAAAGGGACAAGAAGACAAAACAAGAGAAAAGAGAAAAGAAGAGAAAACAAGAGAAAAGACAAAAGAAGAGAAATGAAGAGAAAAGAAGAGAAAAGAGAAATGAGAAAAGAAGAGAAAACAAGAGAAAAGAGAAAAGAAGAGAAAAGAGAAAAGAGAAAGGGGTAATGCAGAGAAAACAAGAGAAAAGAGAAAAGAGAAATGAAGAGAAAAGAAGAGAGAAGAGAAAGGAGAAAAGAAGAGAAAACAAGAGAAAAGAGAAAAGAAGAGAAAAGACAAGAAGAGTAATGAGAAAAGAGAAAAGAAGAGAAATGAAGAGAAAAGAGAGAATAGAAAAGAGAAAAGAAGAGAAAAGAGGAAAATATAAAAGCGAAAAGGAGAGTACAGAAGATAAAAGAGAAAATAAGAGAAAAGTAAAGAAGAGAAAAGTGAAAAGAGAAATGAGAATATAGAAAACAAGAGTAAACAAACGAAAAGATAAAAGAAAAAAGGAGAAAAGTAGAGAAAAGAAGAGAAAAGAGAAAAGAAGAGAAAAGACAAGAAGAGTAAAGAGAAAAGAGAAAAGAAGAGAAAAGAAGAGAAATGAAGAGAAAAGAGAGAATAGAAAAGAGAAAAGAAGAGAACAGAAGAGAAAAGAAGAGAAAAGAAGAGAAAAGTGAAAAGAAGAGAACAGAAGAGAAAGGAGATAAGAGAACACAGAAAAGAAGAGAAAAGAAAAGAAAACAGGAGAACAGTGAAAAGAAGAGAAAAGGAGCGAACAGAGAGTAAAGACAAAAGAGAAATGCAGTGAAATGAAGAGAAAAGAGATAATAGCAAAGACAAAAGAAGAGAATAGAAGAAAAAAGAGAAAAGAGAAAAGAAGCGAAAAGAGAAAAGAGAAAAGTAGAGAAAAGAAGAGAATAGAGATACGAGAAAAGGGAAAAGAAGAGAAAAGAGGAAAGAGATAAGAAGAGAAAAGATGAGAAAAGAAAAAAGAGAAAAGAAGTAAAAAGACAAAAGATAAAAGAGGGGAAAAGACGGCAAAAGAAGAGAAAAGAGGAAAGAAGAGAAAAGAGAAAAGAAGAGAAAAGACAAAAGAGAAATGAAGTGAAAAGAGATAAGAGAACAGAAGAGAAAAGAAGAATAAATGCAAAAGAAGAGAAAAGAGAAAAGATTTAAGAAGGGAAAAGAAGAGAAAAGAGAAAATAGAAAAGTGAAAAGAGAAAAGAGAAAAGAGGAGAAAAGAAGTGTAAAGAAGAGAAAAGAGAAAAGAAGAGAAAAGACAAAAGAGAAATGAAGAGAAAAGAGATAAGAGAAAAGAAGAGAAAAGAAGAATAAATGCAAAAGAAGAGAAAAGAGAAAAGAGATAAGAAGGGAAAAGAAGAGAAAAGAGAAAAGATAAAAGTGAAAAGAGAAAAGAGAAAAGAGGAGAAAACAAGTCTAAAGAAGAGATAAGAGAAAAGAAGAGAAAAGACAAAAGATAAATGAAGAGAAAAGAGATAAGAGAAAAGAAGAGAAAAGAAGAATAAATGCAAAAGAAGAGAACAGAGAAAAGAAGAGAAAAGAGAAAAGAAGAATAAAGAGACAAGTGAAAAGAGAAAAGAGAAAAGAGAAAAGAGGAGAAAAGAAGTGTAAAGAAGAGAAAAGAGAAAAGAAGAGAAAAGACAAAAGAGAAATGAAGAGAAAAGAGATAAGAGAAAAGAAGAGAAAAGAAGAATAAATGCAAAAGAAGAGAAAAGAGAAAAGAAGAGAAAAGAGAAAAGAAGAGAAAAGAAGAATAAATGCAAAAGAAGAGAAAAGAGAAAAGAGATAAGAAGGGAAAAGAAGAGAAAAGAGAAATGAGAAAAGAAGAGAAAACAAGAGAAAAGAGAAAAGAAGAGATAAGAGAAAAGAGAAAGTGGTAAAGCAGAGAAAACAAGAGAAAAGAGAAGAGGGAAATGAAGAGAAAAGAAGAGAGAAGAGAAAGGAGAAAAGAAGAGAAAACAAGAGAAAAGAGAAAAGAAGTGAAAAGACAAGAAGAGTAAAGAGAAAAGATAAAATAAGAGAAAAGAAGGGAAATGAAGAGAAAAGAGAGAAGAGAAAAGAGAAAAGAAGAGAAAAGAGGAAAATATAAAAGCGAAAAGGAGAGTACAGACGATAAAAGAGAAAATAAGAGAAAACTAAAGAAGAGAAAAGTGAAAAGAGAAATGAGAATATAGAAAACAAGAGAAAACAAACGAAAAGATAAAAGAAAAAAAGAGAAAAGTAGAGAAAAGAAGAGAAAAGAGAAAAGAAGAGAAAAGAGAAAAGAAGAGAAAAAAGAAAAGAGAAATGAGAAAAGAAGAGAATTATAAAAGGAAAGAAGAGAAATGAAGAGAAAAGAGAAAAGAAGAGCAAACAAGAGAAATGAGAAAAGAAGAGAATTAGAAAAGGAAAGAAGAGAAATGAAGAGAAAAGAGAAAAGAAGAGAAAAGAAGAGCAAACAAGAGAAATGAGAAAAGAAGAGAAAAAAAGAGAAATGAAGAGAAAAGAAGAGAAAAGAGAAAAGAAGTGAAAAGAAGATAAAAGAGAAAAGAAGAGAAAGGAAGCAAAAAGAATTAAAAGAGAAAAGAGAAAAGAAAGGAAGAGAAAGGAGTAAAGAGAAAAGAAGAGAACAGAAGAGAAAAGAAGAAAAAGGAGAAAAGAGTAAAGAAGAGAACAGAAGACAAAAGAAGAGAAAAGAGAAAATCAGAGAAAAAGGAAAAGAGAAAAGACGAGAACAGAAGAGAAAAGAAAAGAGTATAGAAGAGAAAAGAGAAAAGAGAAAAGAAGAGAAAAGAAGAGACAAGAGAACAGAAGAGAAAAGAAGAGAAAAGTGAAAAGAAGAGAACAGAAGAGAAAGGAGATAAGAGAACACAGAAAAGAAGAGAAAAGAAAAGAAAACAGGAGAACAGTGAAAAGAAGAGAAAAGGAGCGAACAGAGAGTAAAGACAAAAGAGAAATGCAGTGAAATGAAGAGAAAAGAGATAATAGCAAAGACAAAAGAAGAGAATAGAAGAAAAAAGAGAAAAGAGAAAAGAAGCGAAAAGAGAAAAGAGAAAAGTAGAGAAAAGAAGAGAATAGAGATACGAGAAAAGGGAAAAGAAGAGAAAAGAGATAAGAAGAGAAAAGATGAGAAAAGAAAAAAGAGAAAAGAAGTAAAAAGAGAAAAGATAAAAGAGGGGAAAAGACGGCAAAAGAAGAGAAAAGAGGAAAGAAGAGAAAAGAGAAAAGAAGAGAAAAGACAAAAGAGAAAAGAAGAGAAAAGAGATAAGAGAAAAGAAGAATAAATACAAAAGCTGGGAAAAGTAGAGAAAAAGGAAAAGAAGAGAAAAAAGAGAAAAGAGAAAAGGGAAAAAACGAAAAAAGAGAAAAGAAAAGAGAAAAGAAGAGAAAAGAAGAATAAATGCAAAAGAAGAGAAAAGAAGAGAAAAGAGAAAAGAGATAAGAAGAGAAAAGAAGAGAAAAGAGAAAAGAGAAAAGAAGTGTAAAGAAGAGAAAAGAGAAAAGAAAAGACAAAAGAGAAATGAAGGGAAAAGAGATATGAGAAAAGAAGAGAAAAGAAGAGAAAAGGGAAAAGAAGACAAAACAAGAGAAAAGAGAAAAGAAGAGAAAAAAAGAGAAAAGACAAAAGAAGAGAAATGAAGAGAAAAGAAGAGAAAAGACAAGAAGAGTAAAGAGAAAAGAGAAAAGAAGAGAAAAGAAGAGAAATGAAGAGAAAAGAGAGAATAGAAAAGAGAAAAGAAGAGAACAGAAGAGAAAAGAAGAGAAAAGAAGAGAAAAGTGAAAAGAAGAGAACAGAAGAGAAAGGAGATAAGAGAACACAGAAAAGAAGAGAAAAGAAAAGAAAACAGGAGAACAGTGAAAAGAAGAGAAAAGGAGCGAACAGAGAGTAAAGACAAAAGGGAAATGCAGTGAAATGAAGAGAAAAGAGATAATAGCAAAGACAAAAGAAGAGAATAGAAGAAAAAAGAGAAAAGAGAAAAGAAGCGAAAAGAGAAAAGAGAAAAGTAGAGAAAAGAAGAGAATAGAGATACGAGAAAAGGGAAAAGAAGAGAAAAGAGGAAAGAGATAAGAAGAGAAAAGATGAGAAAAGAAAAAAGAGAAAAGAAGTAAAAAGAGAAAAGATAAAAGAGGGGAAAAGACGGCAAAAGAAGAGAAAAGAGGAAAGAAGAGAAAAGAGAAAAGAAGAGAAAAGACAAAAGAGAGATGAAGTGAAAAGAGATAAGAGAACAGAAGAGAAAAGAAGAATAAATGCAAAAGAAGAGAAAAGAGAAAAGAGATAAGAAGGGAAAAGAAGAGAAAAGAGAAAAGAGAAAAGTGAAAAGAGAAAAGAGAAAAGAGGAGAAAAGAAGTGTAAAGAAGAGAAAAGAGAAAAGAAGAGAAAAGACAAAAGAGAAATGAAGAGAAAAGAGATAAGAGAAAAGAAGAGAAAAGAAGAATAAATGCAAAAGAAGAGAAAAGAGAAAAGAGATAAGAAGGGAAAAGAAGAGAAAAGAGAAAAGATAAAAGTGAAAAGAGAAAAGAGAAAAGAGGAGAAAACAAGTCTAAAGAAGAGATAAGAGAAAAGAAGAGAAAAGACAAAAGAGAAATGAAGAGAAAAGAGATAAGAGAAAAGAAGAGAAAAGAAGAATAAATGCAAAAGAAGAGAACAGAGAAAAGAAGAGAAAAGAGAAAAGAAGAATAAAGAGACAAGTGAAAAGAGAAAAGAGAAAAGAGGAGAAAAGAAGTGTAAAGAAGAGAAAAGAGAAAAGAAGAGAAAAGACAAAAGAGAAATGAAGAGAAAAGAGATAAGAGAAAAGAAGAGAAAAGAAGAATAAATGCAAAAGAAGAGAAAAGAGAAAAGAAGAGAAAAGAGAAAAGAAGAGAAAAGAAGAATAAATGCAAAAGAAGAGAAAAGAGAAAAGAGATAAGAAGGGAAAAGAAGAGAAAAGAGAAATGAGAAAAGAAGAGAAAACAAGAGAAAAGAGAAAAGAAGAGATAAGAGAAAAGAGAAAGTGGTAAAGCAGAGAAAACAAGAGAAAAGAGAAGAGGGAAATGAAGAGAAAAGAAGAGAGAAGAGAAAGGAGAAAAGAAGAGAAAACAAGAGAAAAGAGAAAAGAAGTGAAAAGACAAGAAGAGTAAAGAGAAAAGATAAAATAAGAGAAAAGAAGGGAAATGAAGAGAAAAGAGAGAAGAGAAAAGAGAAAAGAAGAGAAAAGAGGAAAATATAAAAGCGAAAAGGAGAGTACAGACGATAAAAGAGAAAATAAGAGAAAACTAAAGAAGAGAAAAGTGAAAAGAGAAATGAGAATATAGAAAACAAGAGAAAACAAACGAAAAGATAAAAGAAAAAAAGAGAAAAGTAGAGAAAAGAAGAGAAAAGAGAAAAGAAGAGAAAAGAGAAAAGAAGAGAAAAAAGAAAAGAGAAATGAGAAAAGAAGAGAATTATAAAAGGAAAGAAGAGAAATGAAGAGAAAAGAGAAAAGAAGAGCAAACAAGAGAAATGAGAAAAGAAGAGAATTAGAAAAGGAAAGAAGAGAAATGAAGAGAAAAGAGAAAAGAAGAGAAAAGAAGAGCAAACAAGAGAAATGAGAAAAGAAGAGAAAAGAAGAGAAATGAAGAGAAAAGAAGAGAAAAGAGAAAAGAAGTGAAAAGAAGATAAAAGAGAAAAGAAGAGAAAGGAAGCAAAAAGAATTAAAAGAGAAAAGAGAAAAGAAAGGAAGAGAAAGGAGTAAAGAGAAAAGAAGAGAACAGAAGAGAAAAGAAGAAAAAGGAGAAAAGAGTAAAGAAGAGAACAGAAGACAAAAGAAGAGAAAAGAGAAAATCAGAGAAAAAGGAAAAGAGAAAAGACGAGAACAGAAGAGAAAAGAAAAGAGTATAGAAGAGAAAAGAGAAAAGAGAAAAGAAGAGAAAAGAAGAGACAAGAGAACAGAAGAGAAAAGAAGAGAAAAGTGAAAAGAAGAGAACAGAAGAGAAAGGAGATAAGAGAACACAGAAAAGAAGAGAAAAGAAAAGAAAACAGGAGAACAGTGAAAAGAAGAGAAAAGGAGCGAACAGAGAGTAAAGACAAAAGAGAAATGCAGTGGAATGAAGAGAAAAGAGATAATAGCAAAGACAAAAGAAGAGAATAGAAGAAAAAAGAGAAAAGAGAAAAGAAGCGAAAAGAGAAAAGAGAAAAGTAGAGAAAAGAAGAGAATAGAGATACGAGAAAAGGGAAAAGAAGAGAAAAGAGATAGGAAGAGAAAAGATGAGAAAAGAAAAAAGAGAAAAGAAGTAAAAAGAGAAAAGATAAAAGAGGGGAAAAGACGGCAAAAGAAGAGAAAAGAGGAAAGAAGAGAAAAGAGAAAAGAAGAGAAAAGACAAAAGAGAAAAGAAGAGAAAAGAGATAAGAGAAAAGAAGAATAAATACAAAAGCTGGGAAAAGTAGAGAAAAAGGAAAAGAAGAGAAAAAAGAGAAAAGTGAAAAGGGAAAAAACGAAAAAAGAGAAAAGAAAAGAGAAAAGAAGAGAAAAGAAGAATAAATGCAAAAGAAGAGAAAAGAAGAGAAAAGAGAAAAGAGATAAGAAGAGAAAAGAAGAGAAAAGAGAAAAGAGAAAAGAAGTGTAAAGAAGAGAAAAGAGAAAAGAAAAGACAAAAGAGAAATGAAGGGAAAAGAGATATGAGAAAAGAAGAGAAAAGAAGAGAAAAGGGAAAAGAAGACAAAACAAGAGAAAAGAGAAAAGAAGAGAAAAAAAGAGAAAAGACAAAAGAAGAGAAATGAAGAGAAAAGAAGAGAAAAGAGAAATGAGAAAAGAAGAGAAAACAAGAGAAAAGAGAAAAAAGAGAAAAGTCAAGAAGAGTAATGAGAAAAGAGAAAAGAAGAGAAAAGAAGAGAAATGAAGAGAAAAGAGAGAATAGAAAAGAGAAAAGAAGAGAAAAGAGGAAAATATAAAAGCGAAAAGGAGAGTACAGAAGATAAAAGAGAAAATAAGAGAAAAGTAAAGAAGAGAAAAGTGAAAAGAGAAATGAGAATATAGAAAACAAGAGAAAAGAAACGAAAAGATAAAAGAAAAAAAGAGAAAAGTAGAGAAAATTAGAGAAAAGATGAAAAGAGAAAAGAGAAAAGAAGAGAAAAGAAGAGAAAAGAGAAAAGAGAAATGAGAAAAGAAGAGAATTAGAAAAGGAAAGAAGAGAAATGAAGAGAAAAGAGAAAAGAAGAGAAAAGAAGAGAAAACAAGAGCAAAGAGAAAAGAGAAAAGAAGAAAAAAGAAGAGAAAAGAGAAAAGAAGAGGAATGAAGAGAAAGAAGAGAAAAGAGAAAAGAAGACAAAAGAAGAGAAAAGAGAAAAGAGAAATGAGAAAAGAAGAGAATTAGAAAAGGAAAGAGAAAAGAAGAGAAAAGAGAAAAGAAGAGAAAAGAAGAATAAATGCAAAAGAAGAGAAAAGAGAAAAGAAATAAGAAGGTAAAAGAAGAGAAAAGAGAAATGAGAAAAGAAGAGAAAACAAGAGAAAAGAGAAAAGAAGAGATAACAGAAAAGAGAAAGGGGTAAAGCAGAGAAAACAAGAGAAAAGAGAAAAGAGAAATGAAGAGAAAAGAAGAGAGAAGAGAAAGGAGAAAAGAAGAGATAACAAGAGAAAAGAGAAAAGAAGTGAAAAGACAAGAAGAGTAAAGAGAAAAGATAAAATAAGAGAAAAGAAGAGAAATGAAGAGAAAAGAGAGAAGAGAAAAGAGAAAAGAAGAGAAAAGAGGAAAATATAAAAGCGAAAAGGAGAGTACAGAAGATAAAAGAGAAAATAAGAGAAAACTAAAGAAGAGAAAAGTGAAAAGAGAAATGAGAATATAGAAAACAAGAGAAAACAAACGAAAAGATAAAAGAAAAAAGAGCAAAGTAGAGAAAAGATGAGAAAAGAAAAAAGAGAAAAGAAGTAAAAAGAGAAAAGATAAAAGAGGGGAAAAGAGGGCAAAAGAAGAGAAAAGAGGAAAGAAGAGAAAAGAGAAAAGAAGAGAAAAGACAAAAGAGAAATGAAGAGAAAAGAGATAAGAGAAAAGAAGAGAAAAGAAGAATAAATGCAAAAGAAGAGAAAAGAGAAAAGAGATAAGAAGGGAAAAGAAGAGAAAAGAGAAAAGAGAAAAGTGAAAAGAGAAAAGAGAAAAGAGGAGAAAAGAAGTGTAAAGAAGAGAAAAGAGAAAAGAAGAGAAAAGACAAAAGAGAAATGAAGACAAAAGAGATAAGAGAAAAGAAGAGAAAAGAAGAATAAATGCAAAAGAAGAGAAAAGAGAAAAGAGATAAGAAGGGAAAAGAAGAGAAAAGAGAAAAGAGAAAAGTGAAAAGAGAAAAGAGAAAAGAGGAGAAAAGCAGTGTAAAGAAGAGAAAAGAGAAAAGAAGAGAAAAGACAAAAGAGAAATGAAGAGAAAAGAGATAAGAGAAAAGAAGAGAAAAGAAGAATAAATGCAAAAGAAGAGAAAAGAGAAAAGAAGAGAAAAGAGAAAAGAAGAGAAAAGAAGAATAAATGCAAAAGAAGAGAAAAGAGAAAAGAGATAAGAAGGGAAAAGAAGAGAAAAGAGAAATGAGAAAAGAAGAGAAAACAAGAGAAAAGAGAAAAGAAGAGATAAGAGAAAAGAGAAAGTGGTAAAGCAGAGAAAACAAGAGAAAAGAGAAAAGGGAAATGAAGAGAAAAGAAGAGAGAAGAGAAAGGAGAAAAGAAGAGAAAACAAGAGAAAAGAGAAAAGAAGTGAAAAGACAAGAAGAGTAAAGAGAAAAGATAAAATAAGAGAAAAGAAGGGAAATGAAGAGAAAAGAGAGAAGAGAAAAGAGAAAAGAAGAGAAAAGAGGAAAATATAAAAGCGGAAAGGAGAGTACAGACGATAAAAGAGAAAATAAGAGAAAACTAAAGAAGAGAAAAGTGAAAAGAGAAATGAGAATATAGAAAACAAGAGAAAACAAACGAAAAGATAAAAGAAAAAAAGAGAAAAGTAGAGAAAAGAAGAGAAAAGAGAAAAGAAGAGAAAAGAGAAAAGAAGAGAAAAAAGAAAAGAGAAATGAGAAAAGAAGAGAATTATAAAAGGAAAGAAGAGAAATGAAGAGAAAAGAGAAAAGAAGAGCAAACAAGAGAAATGAGAAAAGAAGAGAATTAGAAAAGGAAAGAAGAGAAATGAAGAGAAAAGAGAAAAGAAGAGAAAAGAAGAGCAAACAAGAGAAATGAGAAAAGAAGAGAAATGAAGAGAAAAGAAGAGAAAAGAGAAAAGAAGTGAAAAGAAGAGAAAAGAGAAAAGAAGAGAAAGGAAGCAAAAAGAATTAAAAGAGAAAAGAGAAAAGAAAGGAAGAGAAAGGAGTAAAGAGAAAAGAAGAGAACAGAAGAGAAAAGAAGAAAAAGGAGAAAAGAGTAAAGAAGAGAACAGAAGACAAAAGAAGAGAAAAGAGAAAATCAGAGAAAAAGGAAAAGAGAAAAGACGAGAACAGAAGAGAAAAGAAAAGAGTATAGAAGAGAAAAGAGAAAAGAGAAAAGAAGAGAAAAGAAGAGACAAGAGAACAGAAGAGAAAAGAAGAGAAAAGAAGAGAAAAGTGAAAAGAAGAGAACAGAAGAGAAAGGAGATAAGAGAACACAGAAAAGAAGAGAAAAGAAAAGAAAACAGGAGAACAGTGAAAAGAAGAGAAAAGGAGCGAACAGAGAGTAAAGACAAAAGAGAAATGCAGTGAAATGAAGAGAAAAGAGATAATAGCAAAGACAAAAGAAGAGAATAGAAGAAAAAAGAGAAAAGAGAAAAGAAGCGAAAAGAGAAAAGAGAAAAGTAGAGAAACGAAGAGAATAGAGATACGAGAAAAGGGAAAAGAAGAGAAAAGAGATAAGAAGAGAAAAGATGAGAAAAGAAAAAAGAGAAAAGAAGTAAAAAGAGAAAAGATAAAAGAGGGGAAAAGACGGCAAAAGAAGAGAAAAGAGGAAAGAAGAGAAAAGAGAAAAGAAGAGAAAAGACAAAAGAGAAAGAAGAGAAAAGAGATAAGAGAAAAGAAGAATAAATACAAAAGCTGGGAAAAGAAGAGAAAAAGGAAAAGAAGAGAAAAAAGAGAAAAGAGAAAAGGGAAAAAACGAAAAAAGAGAAAAGAAAAGAGAAAAGAAGAGAAAAGAAGAATAAATGCAAAAGAAGAGAAAAGAAGAGAAAAGAGAAAAGAGATAAGAAGGGAAAAGAAGAGAAAAGAGAAAAGAGAAAAGAAGAGAAAAGAGAAAAGAAGAGAAAAGACAAAAGAGAAATGAAGGGAAAAGAGATATGAGAAAAGAAGAGAAAAGAAGAGAAAAGGGAAAAGAAGACAAAACAAGAGAAAAGAGAAAAGAAGAGAAAACAAGAGAAAAGACAAAAGAAGAGAAATGAAGAGAAAAGAAGAGAAAAGAGAAATGAGAAAAGAAGAGAAAACAAGAGAAAAGAGAAAAGAAGAGAAAAGAGAAAAGAGAAAGGGGTAATGCAGAGAAAACAAGAGAAAAGAGAAAAGAGAAATGAAGAGAAAAGAAGAGAGAAGAGAAAGGAGAAAAGAAGAGAAAACAAGAGAAAAGAGAAAAAAGAGAAAAGACAAGAAGAGTAATGAGAAAAGAGAAAAGAAGAGAAATGAAGAGAAAAGAGAGAATAGAAAAGAGAAAAGAAGAGAAAAGAGGAAAATATAAAAGCGAAAAGGAGAGTACAGAAGATAAAAGAGAAAATAAGAGAAAAGTAAAGAAGAGAAAAGTGAAAAGAGAAATGAGAATATAGAAAACAAGAGTAAACAAACGAAAAGATAAAAGAAAAAAGGAGAAAAGTAGAGAAAAGAAGAGAAAAGAGAAAAGAAGAGAAAAGACAAGAAGAGTAAAGAGAAAAGAGAAAAGAAGAGAAAAGAAGAGAAATGAAGAGAAAAGAGAGAATAGAAAAGAGAAAAGAAGAGAACAGAAGAGAAAAGAAGAGAAAAGAAGAGAAAAGTGAAAAGAAGAGAACAGAAGAGAAAGGAGATAAGAGAACACAGAAAAGAAGAGAAAAGAAAAGAAAACAGGAGAACAGTGAAAAGAAGAGAAAAGGAGCGAACAGAGAGTAAAGACAAAAGAGAAATGCAGTGAAATGAAGAGAAAAGAGATAATAGCAAAGACAAAAGAAGAGAATAGAAGAAAAAAGAGAAAAGAGAAAAGAAGCGAAAAGAGAAAAGAGAAAAGTAGAGAAAAGAAGAGAATAGAGATACGAGAAAAGGGAAAAGAAGAGAAAAGAGGAAAGAGATAAGAAGAGAAAAGATGAGAAAAGAAAAAAGAGAAAAGAAGTAAAAAGAGAAAAGATAAAAGAGGGGAAAAGACGGCAAAAGAAGAGAAAAGAGGAAAGAAGAGAAAAGAGAAAAGAAGAGAAAAGACAAAAGAGAAATGAAGAGAAAAGAGATAAGAGAAAAGAAGAGAAAAGAAGAATAAATGCAAAAGAAGAGAAAAGAGAAAAGAGATAAGAAGGGAAAAGAATAGAAAAGAGAAAAGAGAAAAGTGAAAAGAGAAAAGAGAAAAGAGGAGAAAAGAAGTGTAAAGAAGAGATAAGAGAAAAGAAGAGAAAAGACAAAAGAGAAATGAAGAGAAAAGAGATAAGAGAAAAGAAGAGAAAAGAAGAATAAATGCAAAAGAAGAGAAAAGAGAAAAGAGATAAGAAGGGAAAAGAAGAGAAAAGAGAAAAGATAAAAGTGAAAAGAGAAAAGAGAAAAGAGGAGAAAACAAGTCTAAAGAAGAGATAAGAGAAAAGAAGAGAAAAGACAAAAGATAAATGAAGAGAAAAGAGATAAGAGAAAAGAAGAGAAAAGAAGAATAAATGCAAAAGAAGAGAACAGAGAAAAGAAGAGAAAAGAGAAAAGAAGAATAAAGAGACAAGTGAAAAGAGAAAAGAGAAAAGAGAAAAGAGGAGAAAAGAAGTGTAAAGAAGAGAAAAGAGAAAAGAAGAGAAAAGACAAAAGAGAAATGAAGAGAAAAGAGATAAGAGAAAAGAAGAGAAAAGAAGAATAAATGCAAAAGAAGAGAAAAGAGAAAAGAAGAGAAAAGAGAAAAGAAGAGAAAAGAAGAATAAATGCAAAAGAAGAGAAAAGAGAAAAGAGATAAGAAGGGAAAAGAAGAGAAAAGAGAAATGAGAAAAGAAGAGAAAACAAGAGAAAAGAGAAAAGAAGAGATAAGAGAAAAGAGAAAGTGGTAAAGCAGAGAAAACAAGAGAAAAGAGAAGAGGGAAATGAAGAGAAAAGAAGAGAGAAGAGAAAGGAGAAAAGAAGAGAAAACAAGAGAAAAGAGAAAAGAAGTGAAAAGACAAGAAGAGTAAAGAGAAAAGATAAAATAAGAGAAAAGAAGGGAAATGAAGAGAAAAGAGAGAAGAGAAAAGAGAAAAGAAGAGAAAAGAGGAAAATATAAAAGCGAAAAGGAGAGTACAGACGATAAAAGAGAAAATAAGAGAAAACTAAAGAAGAGAAAAGTGAAAAGAGAAATGAGAATATAGAAAACAAGAGAAAACAAACGAAAAGATAAAAGAAAAAAAGAGAAAAGTAGAGAAAAGAAGAGAAAAGAGAAAAGAAGAGAAAAGAGAAAAGAAGAGAAAAAAGAAAAGAGAAATGAGAAAAGAAGAGAATTATAAAAGGAAAGAAGAGAAATGAAGAGAAAAGAGAAAAGAAGAGCAAACAAGAGAAATGAGAAAAGAAGAGAATTAGAAAAGGAAAGAAGAGAAATGAAGAGAAAAGAGAAAAGAAGAGAAAAGAAGAGCAAACAAGAGAAATGAGAAAAGAAGAGAAAAAAAGAGAAATGAAGAGAAAAGAAGAGAAAAGAGAAAAGAAGTGAAAAGAAGATAAAAGAGAAAAGAAGAGAAAGGAAGCAAAAAGAATTAAAAGAGAAAAGAGAAAAGGAAGGAAGAGAAAGGAGTAAAGAGAAAAGAAGAGAACAGAAGAGAAAAGAAGAAAAAGGAGAAAAGAGTAAAGAAGAGAACAGAAGACAAAAGAAGAGAAAAGAGAAAATCAGAGAAAAAGGAAAAGAGAAAAGACGAGAACAGAAGAGAAAAGAAAAGAGTATAGAAGAGAAAAGAGAAAAGAGAAAAGAAGAGAAAAGAAGAGACAAGAGAACAGAAGAGAAAAGAAGAGAAAAGTGAAAAGAAGAGAACAGAAGAGAAAGGAGATAAGAGAACACAGAAAAGAAGAGAAAAGAAAAGAAAACAGGAGAACAGTGAAAAGAAGAGAAAAGGAGCGAACAGAGAGTAAAGACAAAAGAGAAATGCAGTGAAATGAAGAGAAAAGAGATAATAGCAAAGACAAAAGAAGAGAATAGAAGAAAAAAGAGAAAAGAGAAAAGAAGCGAAAAGAGAAAAGAGAAAAGTAGAGAAAAGAAGAGAATAGAGATACGAGAAAAGGGAAAAGAAGAGAAAAGAGATAAGAAGAGAAAAGATGAGAAAAGAAAAAAGAGAAAAGAAGTAAAAAGAGAAAAGATAAAAGAGGGGAAAAGACGGCAAAAGAAGAGAAAAGAGGAAAGAAGAGAAAAGAGAAAAGAAGAGAAAAGACAAAAGAGAAAAGAAGAGAAAAGAGATAAGAGAAAAGAAGAATAAATACAAAAGCTGGGAAAAGTAGAGAAAAAGGAAAAGAAGAGAAAAAAGAGAAAAGAGAAAAGGGAAAAAACGAAAAAAGAGAAAAGAAAAGAGAAAAGAAGAGAAAAGAAGAATAAATGCAAAAGAAGAGAAAAGAAGAGAAAAGAGAAAAGAGATAAGAAGAGAAAAGAAGAGAAAAGAGAAAAGAGAAAAGAAGTGTAAAGAAGAGAAAAGAGAAAAGAAAAGACAAAAGAGAAATGAAGGGAAAAGAGATATGAGAAAAGAAGAGAAAAGAAGAGAAAAGGGAAAAGAAGACAAAACAAGAGAAAAGAGAAAAGAAGAGAAAAAAAGAGAAAAGACAAAAGAAGAGAAATGAAGAGAAAAGAAGAGAAAAGACAAGAAGAGTAAAGAGAAAAGAGAAAAGAAGAGAAAAGAAGAGAAATGAAGAGAAAAGAGAGAATAGAAAAGAGAAAAGAAGAGAACAGAAGAGAAAAGAAGAGAAAAGAAGAGAAAAGTGAAAAGAAGAGAACAGAAGAGAAAGGAGATAAGAGAACACAGAAAAGAAGAGAAAAGAAAAGAAAACAGGAGAACAGTGAAAAGAAGAGAAAAGGAGCGAACAGAGAGTAAAGACAAAAGAGAAATGCAGTGAAATGAAGAGAAAAGAGATAATAGCAAAGACAAAAGAAGAGAATAGAAGAAAAAAGAGAAAAGAGAAAAGAAGCGAAAAGAGAAAAGAGAAAAGTAGAGAAAAGAAGAGAATAGAGATACGAGAAAAGGGAAAAGAAGAGAAAAGAGGAAAGAGATAAGAAGAGAAAAGATGAGAAAAGAAAAAAGAGAAAAGAAGTAAAAAGAGAAAAGATAAAAGAGGGGAAAAGACGGCAAAAGAAGAGAAAAGAGGAAAGAAGAGAAAAGAGAAAAGAAGAGAAAAGACAAAAGAGAGATGAAGTGAAAAGAGATAAGAGAACAGAAGAGAAAAGAAAAATAAATGCAAAAGAAGAGAAAAGAGAAAAGAGATAAGAAGGGAAAAGAAGAGAAAAGAGAAAAGATAAAAGTGAAAAGAGAAAAGAGAAAAGAGGAGAAAACAAGTCTAAAGAAGAGATAAGAGAAAAGAAGAGAAAAGACAAAAGAGAAATGAAGAGAAAAGAGATAAGAGAAAAGAAGAGAAAAGAAGAATAAATGCAAAAGAAGAGAACAGAGAAAAGAAGAGAAAAGAGAAAAGAAGAATAAAGAGACAAGTGAAAAGAGAAAAGAGAAAAGAGGAGAAAAGAAGTGTAAAGAAGAGAAAAGAGAAAAGAAGAGAAAAGACAAAAGAGAAATGAAGAGAAAAGAGATAAGAGAAAAGAAGAGAAAAGAAGAATAAATGCAAAAGAAGAGAAAAGAGAAAAGAAGAGAAAAGAGAAAAGAAGAGAAAAGAAGAATAAATGCAAAAGAAGAGAAAAGAGAAAAGAGATAAGAAGGGAAAAGAAGAGAAAAGAGAAATGAGAAAAGAAGAGAAAACAAGAGAAAAGAGAAAAGAAGAGATAAGAGAAAAGAGAAAGTGGTAAAGCAGAGAAAACAAGAGAAAAGAGAAGAGGGAAATGAAGAGAAAAGAAGAGAGAAGAGAAAGGAGAAAAGAAGAGAAAACAAGAGAAAAGAGAAAAGAAGTGAAAAGACAAGAAGAGTAAAGAGAAAAGATAAAATAAGAGAAAAGAAGGGAAATGAAGAGAAAAGAGAGAAGAGAAAAGAGAAAAGAAGAGAAAAGAGGAAAATATAAAAGCGAAAAGGAGAGTACAGACGATAAAAGAGAAAATAAGAGAAAACTAAAGAAGAGAAAAGTGAAAAGAGAAATGAGAATATAGAAAACAAGAGAAAACAAACGAAAAGATAAAAGAAAAAAAGAGAAAAGTAGAGAAAAGAAGAGAAAAGAGAAAAGAAGAGAAAAGAGAAAAGAAGAGAAAAAAGAAAAGAGAAATGAGAAAAGAAGAGAATTATAAAAGGAAAGAAGAGAAATGAAGAGAAAAGAGAAAAGAAGAGCAAACAAGAGAAATGAGAAAAGAAGAGAATTAGAAAAGGAAAGAAGAGAAATGAAGAGAAAAGAGAAAAGAAGAGAAAAGAAGAGCAAACAAGAGAAATGAGAAAAGAAGAGAAAAGAAGAGAAATGAAGAGAAAAGAAGAGAAAAGAGAAAAGAAGTGAAAAGAAGATAAAAGAGAAAAGAAGAGAAAGGAAGCAAAAAGAATTAAAAGAGAAAAGAGAAAAGAAAGGAAGAGAAAGGAGTAAAGAGAAAAGAAGAGAACAGAAGAGAAAAGAAGAAAAAGGAGAAAAGAGTAAAGAAGAGAACAGAAGACAAAAGAAGAGAAAAGAGAAAATCAGAGAAAAAGGAAAAGAGAAAAGACGAGAACAGAAGAGAAAAGAAAAGAGTATAGAAGAGAAAAGAGAAAAGAGAAAAGAAGAGAAAAGAAGAGACAAGAGAACAGAAGAGAAAAGAAGAGAAAAGTGAAAAGAAGAGAACAGAAGAGAAAGGAGATAAGAGAACACAGAAAAGAAGAGAAAAGAAAAGAAAACAGGAGAACAGTGAAAAGAAGAGAAAAGGAGCGAACAGAGAGTAAAGACAAAAGAGAAATGCAGTGAAATGAAGAGAAAAGAGATAATAGCAAAGACAAAAGAAGAGAATAGAAGAAAAAAGAGAAAAGAGAAAAGAAGCGAAAAGAGAAAAGAGAAAAGTAGAGAAAAGAAGAGAATAGAGATACGAGAAAAGGGAAAAGAAGAGAAAAGAGATAAGAAGAGAAAAGATGAGAAAAGAAAAAAGAGAAAAGAAGTAAAAAGAGAAAAGATAAAAGAGGGGAAAAGACGGCAAAAGAAGAGAAAAGAGGAAAGAAGAGAAAAGAGAAAAGAAGAGAAAAGACAAAAGAGAAAAGAAGAGAAAAGAGATAAGAGAAAAGAAGAATAAATACAAAAGCTGGGAAAAGTAGAGAAAAAGGAAAAGAAGAGAAAAAAGAGAAAAGTGAAAAGGGAAAAAACGAAAAAAGAGAAAAGAAAAGAGAAAAGAAGAGAAAAGAAGAATAAATGCAAAAGAAGAGAAAAGAAGAGAAAAGAGAAAAGAGATAAGAAGAGAAAAGAAGAGAAAAGAGAAAAGAGAAAAGAAGTGTAAAGAAGAGAAAAGAGAAAAGAAAAGACAAAAGAGAAATGAAGGGAAAAGAGATATGAGAAAAGAAGAGAAAAGAAGAGAAAAGGGAAAAGAAGACAAAACAAGAGAAAAGAGAAAAGAAGAGAAAAAAAGAGAAAAGACAAAAGAAGAGAAATGAAGAGAAAAGAAGAGAAAAGAGAAATGAGAAAAGAAGAGAAAACAAGAGAAAAGAGAAAAAAGAGAAAAGTCAAGAAGAGTAATGAGAAAAGAGAAAAGAAGAGAAAAGAAGAGAAATGAAGAGAAAAGAGAGAATAGAAAAGAGAAAAGAAGAGAAAAGAGGAAAATATAAAAGCGAAAAGGAGAGTACAGAAGATAAAAGAGAAAATAAGAGAAAAGTAAAGAAGAGAAAAGTGAAAAGAGAAATGAGAATATAGAAAACAAGAGAAAAGAAACGAAAAGATAAAAGAAAAAAAGAGAAAAGTAGAGAAAATTAGAGAAAAGATGAAAAGAGAAAAGAGAAAAGAAGAGAAAAGAAGAGAAAAGAGAAAAGAGAAATGAGAAAAGAAGAGAATTAGAAAAGGAAAGAAGAGAAATGAAGAGAAAAGAGAAAAGAAGAGAAAAGAAGAGAAAACAAGAGCAAAGAGAAAAGAGAAAAGAAGAAAAAAGAAGAGAAAAGAGAAAAGAAGAGGAATGAAGAGAAAGAAGAGAAAAGAGAAAAGAAGACAAAAGAAGAGAAAAGAGAAAAGAGAAATGAGAAAAGAAGAGAATTAGAAAAGGAAAGAGAAAAGAAGAGAAAAGAGAAAAGAAGAGAAAAGAAGAATAAATGCAAAAGAAGAGAAAAGAGAAAAGAAATAAGAAGGTAAAAGAAGAGAAAAGAGAAATGAGAAAAGAAGAGAAAACAAGAGAAAAGAGAAAAGAAGAGATAACAGAAAAGAGAAAGGGGTAAAGCAGAGAAAACAAGAGAAAAGAGAAAAGAGAAATGAAGAGAAAAGAAGAGAGAAGAGAAAGGAGAAAAGAAGAGATAACAAGAGAAAAGAGAAAAGAAGTGAAAAGACAAGAAGAGTAAAGAGAAAAGATAAAATAAGAGAAAAGAAGAGAAATGAAGAGAAAAGAGAGAAGAGAAAAGAGAAAAGAAGAGAAAAGAGGAAAATATAAAAGCGAAAAGGAGAGTACAGAAGATAAAAGAGAAAATAAGAGAAAACTAAAGAAGAGAAAAGTGAAAAGAGAAATGAGAATATAGAAAACAAGAGAAAACAAACGAAAAGATAAAAGAAAAAAGAGCAAAGTAGAGAAAAGATGAGAAAAGAAAAAAGAGAAAAGAAGTAAAAAGAGAAAAGATAAAAGAGGGGAAAAGAGGGCAAAAGAAGAGAAAAGAGGAAAGAAGAGAAAAGAGAAAAGAAGAGAAAAGACAAAAGAGAAATGAAGAGAAAAGAGATAAGAGAAAAGAAGAGAAAAGAAGAATAAATGCAAAAGAAGAGAAAAGAGAAAAGAGATAAGAAGGGAAAAGAAGAGAAAAGAGAAAAGAGAAAAGTGAAAAGAGAAAAGAGAAAAGAGGAGAAAAGAAGTGTAAAGAAGAGAAAAGAGAAAAGAAGAGAAAAGACAAAAGAGAAATGAAGACAAAAGAGATAAGAGAAAAGAAGAGAAAAGAAGAATAAATGCAAAAGAAGAGAAAAGAGAAAAGAGATAAGAAGGGAAAAGAAGAGAAAAGAGAAAAGAGAAAAGTGAAAAGAGAAAAGAGAAAAGAGGAGAAAAGCAGTGTAAAGAAGAGAAAAGAGAAAAGAAGAGAAAAGACAAAAGAGAAATGAAGAGAAAAGAGATAAGAGAAAAGAAGAGAAAAGAAGAATAAATGCAAAAGAAGAGAAAAGAGAAAAGAAGAGAAAAGAGAAAAGAAGAGAAAAGAAGAATAAATGCAAAAGAAGAGAAAAGAGAAAAGAGATAAGAAGGGAAAAGAAGAGAAAAGAGAAATGAGAAAAGAAGAGAAAACAAGAGAAAAGAGAAAAGAAGAGATAAGAGAAAAGAGAAAGTGGTAAAGCAGAGAAAACAAGAGAAAAGAGAAAAGGGAAATGAAGAGAAAAGAAGAGAGAAGAGAAAGGAGAAAAGAAGAGAAAACAAGAGAAAAGAGAAAAGAAGTGAAAAGACAAGAAGAGTAAAGAGAAAAGATAAAATAAGAGAAAAGAAGGGAAATGAAGAGAAAAGAGAGAAGAGAAAAGAGAAAAGAAGAGAAAAGAGGAAAATATAAAAGCGGAAAGGAGAGTACAGACGATAAAAGAGAAAATAAGAGAAAACTAAAGAAGAGAAAAGTGAAAAGAGAAATGAGAATATAGAAAACAAGAGAAAACAAACGAAAAGATAAAAGAAAAAAAGAGAAAAGTAGAGAAAAGAAGAGAAAAGAGAAAAGAAGAGAAAAGAGAAAAGAAGAGAAAAAAGAAAAGAGAAATGAGAAAAGAAGAGAATTATAAAAGGAAAGAAGAGAAATGAAGAGAAAAGAGAAAAGAAGAGCAAACAAGAGAAATGAGAAAAGAAGAGAATTAGAAAAGGAAAGAAGAGAAATGAAGAGAAAAGAGAAAAGAAGAGAAAAGAAGAGCAAACAAGAGAAATGAGAAAAGAAGAGAAATGAAGAGAAAAGAAGAGAAAAGAGAAAAGAAGTGAAAAGAAGAGAAAAGAGAAAAGAAGAGAAAGGAAGCAAAAAGAATTAAAAGAGAAAAGAGAAAAGAAAGGAAGAGAAAGGAGTAAAGAGAAAAGAAGAGAACAGAAGAGAAAAGAAGAAAAAGGAGAAAAGAGTAAAGAAGAGAACAGAAGACAAAAGAAGAGAAAAGAGAAAATCAGAGAAAAAGGAAAAGAGAAAAGACGAGAACAGAAGAGAAAAGAAAAGAGTATAGAAGAGAAAAGAGAAAAGAGAAAAGAAGAGAAAAGAAGAGACAAGAGAACAGAAGAGAAAAGAAGAGAAAAGAAGAGAAAAGTGAAAAGAAGAGAACAGAAGAGAAAGGAGATAAGAGAACACAGAAAAGAAGAGAAAAGAAAAGAAAACAGGAGAACAGTGAAAAGAAGAGAAAAGGAGCGAACAGAGAGTAAAGACAAAAGAGAAATGCAGTGAAATGAAGAGAAAAGAGATAATAGCAAAGACAAAAGAAGAGAATAGAAGAAAAAAGAGAAAAGAGAAAAGAAGCGAAAAGAGAAAAGAGAAAAGTAGAGAAACGAAGAGAATAGAGATACGAGAAAAGGGAAAAGAAGAGAAAAGAGATAAGAAGAGAAAAGATGAGAAAAGAAAAAAGAGAAAAGAAGTAAAAAGAGAAAAGATAAAAGAGGGGAAAAGACGGCAAAAGAAGAGAAAAGAGGAAAGAAGAGAAAAGAGAAAAGAAGAGAAAAGACAAAAGAGAAAGAAGAGAAAAGAGATAAGAGAAAAGAAGAATAAATACAAAAGCTGGGAAAAGAAGAGAAAAAGGAAAAGAAGAGAAAAAAGAGAAAAGAGAAAAGGGAAAAAACGAAAAAAGAGAAAAGAAAAGAGAAAAGAAGAGAAAAGAAGAATAAATGCAAAAGAAGAGAAAAGAAGAGAAAAGAGAAAAGAGATAAGAAGGGAAAAGAAGAGAAAAGAGAAAAGAGAAAAGAAGAGAAAAGAGAAAAGAAGAGAAAAGACAAAAGAGAAATGAAGGGAAAAGAGATATGAGAAAAGAAGAGAAAAGAAGAGAAAAGGGAAAAGAAGACAAAACAAGAGAAAAGAGAAAAGAAGAGAAAACAAGAGAAAAGACAAAAGAAGAGAAATGAAGAGAAAAGAAGAGAAAAGAGAAATGAGAAAAGAAGAGAAAACAAGAGAAAAGAGAAAAGAAGAGAAAAGAGAAAAGAGAAAGGGGTAATGCAGAGAAAACAAGAGAAAAGAGAAAAGAGAAATGAAGAGAAAAGAAGAGAGAAGAGAAAGGAGAAAAGAAGAGAAAACAAGAGAAAAGAGAAAAAAGAGAAAAGACAAGAAGAGTAATGAGAAAAGAGAAAAGAAGAGAAATGAAGAGAAAAGAGAGAATAGAAAAGAGAAAAGAAGAGAAAAGAGGAAAATATAAAAGCGAAAAGGAGAGTACAGAAGATAAAAGAGAAAATAAGAGAAAAGTAAAGAAGAGAAAAGTGAAAAGAGAAATGAGAATATAGAAAACAAGAGTAAACAAACGAAAAGATAAAAGAAAAAAGGAGAAAAGTAGAGAAAAGAAGAGAAAAGAGAAAAGAAGAGAAAAGACAAGAAGAGTAAAGAGAAAAGAGAAAAGAAGAGAAAAGAAGAGAAATGAAGAGAAAAGAGAGAATAGAAAAGAGAAAAGAAGAGAACAGAAGAGAAAAGAAGAGAAAAGAAGAGAAAAGTGAAAAGAAGAGAACAGAAGAGAAAGGAGAGAAGAGAACACAGAAAAGAACAGAAAAGAAAAGAAAACAGGAGAACAGTGAAAAGAAGAGAAAAGGAGCGAACAGAGAGTAAAGACAAAAGAGAAATGCAGTGAAATGAAGAGAAAAGAGATAATAGCAAAGACAAAAGAAGAGAATAGAAGAAAAAAGAGAAAAGAGAAAAGAAGCGAAAAGAGAAAAGAGAAAAGTAGAGAAAAGAAGAGAATAGAGATACGAGAAAAGGGAAAAGAGAGAAAAGAGGAAAGAGATAAGAAGAGAAAAGATGAGAAAAGAAAAAAGAGAAAAGAAGTAAAAAGAGAAAAGATAAAAGAGGGGAAAAGACGGCAAAAGAAGAGAAAAGAGGAAAGAAGAGAAAAGAGAAAAGAAGAGAAAAGACAAAAGAGAAATGAAGTGAAAAGAGATAAGAGAACAGAAGAGAAAAGAAGAATAAATGCAAAAGAAGAGAAAAGAGAAAAGAGATAAGAAGGGAAAAGAAGAGAAAAGAGAAAAGAGAAAAGTGAAAAGAGAAAAGAGAAAAGAGGAGAAAAGAAGTGTAAAGAAGAGAAAAGAGAAAAGAAGAGAAAAGACAAAAGAGAAATGAAGAGAAAAGAGATAAGAGAAAAGAAGAGAAAAGAAGAATAAATGCAAAAGAAGAGAAAAGAGAAAAGAGATAAGAAGGGAAAAGAAGAGAAAAGAGAAAAGAGAAAAGTGAAAAGAGAAAAGAGGAGAAAAGAAGTGTAAAGAAGAGATAAGAGAAAAGAAGAGAAAAGACAAAAGATAAATGAAGAGAAAAGAGATAAGAGAAAAGAAGAGAAAAGAAGAATAAATGCAAAAGAAGAGAAAAGAGAAAAGAAGAGAATTAGAAAAGGAAAGAAGAGAAATGAAGAGAAAAGAGAAAAGAAGAGCAAACAAGAGAAATGAGAAAAGAAGAGAAAAGAAGAGAAATGAAGAGAAAAGAAGAGAAAAGAGAAAAGAAGTGAAAAGAAGAGAAACGAGAAAAGAAGAGAAAGGAGTAAAGAGAAAAGAAGAGAACAGAAGAGAAAAGAAGAGAAAAGAGAAAATCAGAGAAAAAGGAAAAGAGAAAAGACGAGAACAGAAGAGAAAAGAAAAGAGTATAGAAGAGAAAAGAGAAAAGAGAAAAGAAGAGACAAGAGAAAAGAAGAGAACAGAAGAGAAAAGAAGAGAAAAGAAGAGAAAAGTGAAAAGAAGAGAACAGAAGAGAAAGGAGATAAGAGAACACAGAAAAGAAGAGAAAAGAAAAGAAAACAAGAGAACAGTGAAAAGAAGAGAAAAGGAGCGAACAGAGAGTAAAGACAAAAGAGAAATGCAGTGAAATGAAGAGAAAAGAGATAATAGCAAAGACAAAAGAAGAGAATAGAAGAAAAAAGAGAAAAGAGAAAAGAAGCGAAAAGAGAAAAGAGAAAAGTAGAGAAAAGAAGAGAATAGAGATACGAGAAAAGGGAAAAGAAGAGAAAAGAGGAAAGAGATAAGAAGAGAAAAGATGAGAAAAGAAAAAAGAGAAAAGAAGTAAAAAGAGAAAAGATAAAAGAGGGGAAAAGACGGCAAAAGAAGAGAAAAGAGGAAAGAAGAGAAAAGAGAAAAGAAGAGAAAAGACAAAAGAGAAATGAAGAGAAAAGAGATAAGAGAAAAGAAGAGAAAAGAAGAATAAATGCAAAAGAAGAGAAAAGAGAAAAGAGATAAGAAGGGAAAAGAAGAGAAAAGAGAAAAGAGAAAAGTGAAAAGAGAAAAGAGAAAAGAGGAGAAAAGAAGTGTAAAGAAGAGAAAAGAGAAAAGAAGAGAAAAGACAAAAGAGAAATGAAGACAAAAGAGATAAGAGAAAAGAAGAGAAAAGAAGAATAAATGCAAAAGAAGAGAAAAGAGAAAAGAAGGGAAAAGAAGAGAAAAGAGAAAAGAGAAAAGTGAAAAGAGAAAAGAGAAAAGAGGAGAAAACAAGTGTAAAGAAGAGATAAGAGAAAAGAAGAGAAAAGACAAAAGATAAATGAAGAGAAAAGAGATAAGAGAAAAGAAGAGAAAAGAAGAATAAATGCAAAAGAAGAGAACAGAGAAAAGAAGAGAAAAGAGAAAAGAAGAGAAAAGAGACAAGTGAAAAGAGAAAAGAGAAAAGAGAAAAGAGAAGAAAAGAAGTGTAAAGAAGAGAAAAGAGAAAAGAAGAGAAAAGACAAAAGAGAAATGAAGAGAAAAGAGATAAGAGAAAAGAAGAGAAAAGAAGAATAAATGCAAAAGAAGAGAACAGAGAAAAGAAGAGAAAAGAGAAAAGAAGAGAAAAGAGACAAGTGAAAAGAGAAAAGAGAAAAGAGAAAAGAGGAGAAAAGAAGTGTAAAGAAGAGAAAAGAGAAAAGAAGAGAAAAGACAAAAGAGAAATGAAGAGAAAAGAGATAAGAGAAAAGAAGAGAAAAGAAGAATAAATGCAAAAGAAGAGAAAAGAGAAAAGAGATAAGAAGGGAAAAGAAGAGAAAAGAGAAAAGAGAAAAGTGAAAAGAGAAAAGAGAAAAGAGGAGAAAAGAAATGTAAAGAAGAGATAAGAGAAAAGAAGAGAAAAGACAAAAGAGAAATGAAGAGAAAAGAGATAAGAGAAAAGAAGAGAAAAGAAGAATAAATGCAAAAGAAGAGAAAAGAGAAAAGAAGAGAAAAGAGAAAAGAAGAGAAAAGAAGAATAAATGCAAAAGAAGAGAAAAGAGATAAGAAGGGAAAAGAAGAGAAAAGAGAAATGAGAAAAGAAGAGAAAACAAGAGAAAAGAGAAAAGAAGAGATAAGAGAAAAGAGAAAGTGGTAAAGCAGAGAAAACAAGAGAAAAGAGAAAAGGGAAATGAAGAGAAAAGAAGAGAGAAGAGAAAGGAGAAAAGAAGAGAAAACAAGAGAAAAGAGAAAAGAAGTGAAAAGACAAGAAGAGTAAAGAGAAAAGATAAAATAAGAGAAAAGAAGGGAAATGAAGAGAAAAGAGAGAAGAGAAAAGAGAAAAGAAGAGAAAAGAGGAAAATATAAAAGCGAAAAGGAGAGTAAAGACGATAAAAGAGAAAATAAGAGAAAACTAAAGAAGAGAAAAGTGAAAAGAGAAATGAGAATATAGAAAACAAGAGAAAACAAACGAAAAGATAAAAGAAAAAAAGAGAAAAGTAGAGAAAAGAAGAGAAAAGAGAAAAGAAGAGAAAAGAGAAAAGAAGAGAACAGAAGACAAAAGAAGAGAAAAGAGAAAATCAGAGAAAAAGGAAAAGAGAAAAGACGAGAACAGAAGAGAAAAGAAAAGAGTATAGAAGAGAAAAGAGAAAAGAGAAAAGAAGAGAAAAGAAGAGACAAGAGAAAAGAAGAGAACAGAAGAGAAAAGAAGAGAAAAGAAGAGAAAAGTGAAAAGAAGAGAACAGAAGAGAAAGGAGATAAGAGAACACAGAAAAGAAGAGAAAAGAAAAGAAAACAGGAGAACAGTGAAAAGAAGAGAAAAGGAGCGAACAGAGAGTAAAGACAAAAGAGAAATGCAGTGAAATGAACAGAAAAGAGATAATAGCAAAGACAAAAGAAGAGAATAGAAGAAAAAAGAGAAAAGAGAAAAGAAGCGAAAAGAGAAAAGAGAAAAGTAGAGAAAAGAAGAGAATAGAGATACGAGAAAAGGGAAAAGAAGAGAAAAGAGGAAAGAGATAAGAAGAGAAAAGATGAGAAAAGAAAAAAGAGAAAAGAAGTAAAAAGAGAAAAGATAAAAGAGGGGAAAAGACGGCAAAAGAAGAGAAAAGAGGAAAGAAGAGAAAAGAGAAAAGAAGAGAAAAGACAAAAGAGAAATGAAGAGAAAAGAGATAAGAGAAAAGAAGAGAAAAGAAGAATAAATGCAAAAGAAGAGAAAAGAGAAAAGAGATAAGAAGGGAAAAGAAGAGAAAAGAGAAAAGAGAAAAGTGAAAAGAGAAAAGAGAAAAGAGGAGAAAAGAAGTGTAAAGAAGAGAAAAGAGAAAAGAAAAGACAAAAGAGAAATGAAGAGAGAAGAGATAAGAGAAAAGAAGAGAAAAGAAGAATAAATGCAAAAGAAGAGAAAAGAGTAAAGAGATAAGAAGGGAAAAGAAGAGAAAAGAGAAAAGAGAAAAGTGAAAAGAGAAAAGAGAAAAGAGGAGAAAAGAAGTGTAAAGAAGAGATAAGAGAAAAGAAGAGAAAAGAAGAATAAATGCAAAAGAAGAGAACAGAGAAAAGAAGAGAAAAGAGAAAAGAAGAGAAAAGAGAAAAGAGACAAGTGAAAAGAGAAAAGAGAAAAGAGGAGAAAAGAAGTGTAAAGAAGAGAAAAGAGAAAAGAAGAGAAAAGACAAAAGAGAAATGAAGAGAAAAGAGATAAGAGAAAAGAAGAGAAAAGAAGAATAAATGCAAAAGACGAGAAAAGAGAAAAGAGATAAGAAGTGAAAAGAAGAGAAAAGCGAAAAGAGAAAAGTGAAAAGAGAAAAGAGAAAAGAGTAGAAAAGAAGTGTAAAGAAGAGAAAAGAGAAAAGAAGAGAAAAGACAAAAGAGAAATGAAGAGAAAAGAGATAAGAGAAAAGAAGAGAAAAGAAGAATAAATGCAAAAGAAGAGAAAAGAGAAAAGAGATAAGAAGGGAAAAGAATAGACAAGAGAAAAGAGAAAAGTGAAAAGAGAAAAGAGAAAAGAGGAGAAAAGAAGTCTAAAGAAGAGATAAGAGAAAAGAAGAGAAAAGACAAAAGATAAATGAAGAGAAAAGAGATAAGAGAAAAGAAGAGAAAAGAAGAATAAATGCAAAAGAAGAGAACAGAGAAAAGAAGAGAAAAGAGAAAAGAAGAATAAAGAGACAAGTGAAAAGAGAAAAGAGAAAAGAGAAAAGCGGAGAAAAGAAGTGTAAAGAAGAGAAAAGAGAAAAGAAGAGAAAAGACAAAAGAGAAATGAAGACAAAAGAGATAAGAGAAAAGAAGAGAAAAGAAGAATAAATGCAAAAGAAGAGAAAAGAGATAAGAAGGGAAAAGAAGAGAAAAGAGAAAAGAGAAAAGTGAAAAGAGAAAAGAGAAAAGAGGAGAAAACAAGTGTAAAGAAGAGATAAGAGAAAAGAAGAGAAAAGACAAAAGATAAATGAAGAGAAAAGAGATAAGAGAAAAGAAGAGAAAAGAAGAATAAATGCAAAAGAAGAGAACAGAGAAAAGAAGAGAAAAGAGAAAAGAAGAGAAAAGAGACAAGTGAAAAGAGAAAAGAGAAAAGAGAAAAGAGGAGAAAAGAAGTGTAAAGAAGAGATAAGAGAAAAGAAGAGAAAAGACAAAAGAGAAATGAAGAGAAAAGAGATAAGAGAAAAGAAGAGAAAAGAAGAAGAAATGCAAAAGAAGAGAAAAGAGAAAAGAGATAAGAAGGGAAAAGAAGAGAAAAGAGAAAAGAGAAAAGTGAAAAGAGAAAAGAGAAAAGAGGAGAAAAGAAGTGTAAAGAAGAGATAAGAGAAAAGAAGAGAAAAGACAAAAGAGAAATGAAGAGAAAAGAGATAAGAGAAAAGAAGAGAAAAGAAGAATAAATGCAAAAGAAGAGAAAAGAGAAAAGAAGAGAAAAGAGAAAAGAAGAGATAAGAGAAAAGAGAAAGTGGTAAAGCAGAGAAAACAAGAGAAAAGAGAAAAGGGAAATGAAGAGAAAAGAAGAGAGAAGAGAAAGGAGAAAAGAAGAGAAAACAAGAGAAAAGAGAAAAGAAGTGAAAAGACAAGAAGAGTAAAGAGAAAAGATAAAATAAGAGAAAAGAAGGGAAATGAAGAGAAAAGAGAGAAGAGAAAAGAGAAAAGAAGAGAAAAGAGGAAAATATAAAAGCGAAAAGGAGAGTACAGACGATAAAAGAGAAAATAAGAGAAAACTAAAGAAGAGAAAAGTGAAAAGAGAAATGAGAATATAGAAAACAAGAGAAAACAAACGAAAAGATAAAAGAAAAAAAGAGAAAAGTAGAGAAAAGAAGAGAAAAGAGAAAAGAAGAGAAAAGAGAAAAGAAGAGAAAAAAGAAAAGAGAAATGAGAAAAGAAGAGAATTATACAAGGAAAGAAGAGAAATGAAGAGAAAAGAGAAAAGAAGAGCAAACAAGAGAAATGAGAAAAGAAGAGAATTAGAAAAGGAAAGAAGAGAAATGAAGAGAAAAGAGAAAAGAAGAGAAAAGAAGAGCAAACAAGAGAAATGAGAAAAGAAGAGAAATGAAGAGAAAAGAAGAGAAAAGAGAAAAGAAGTGAAAAGAAGAGAAAAGAGAAAAGAAGAGAAAGGAAGCAAAAAGAATTAAAAGAGAAAAGAGAAAAGAAAGGAAGAGAAAGGAGTAAAGAGAAAAGAAGAGAACAGAAGAGAAAAGAAGAAAAAGGAGAAAAGAGTAAAGAAGAGAACAGAAGACAAAAGAAGAGAAAAGAGAAAATCAGAGAAAAAGGAAAAGAGAAAAGACGAGAACAGAAGAGAAAAGAAAAGAGTATAGAAGAGAAAAGAGAAAAGAGAAAAGAAGAGAAAAGAAGAGACAAGAGAACAGAAGAGAAAAGAAGAGAAAAGAAGAGAAAAGTGAAAAGAAGAGAACAGAAGAGAAAAGAGATAAGAGAACACAGAAAAGAAGAGAAAAGAAAAGAAAACAGGAGAACAGTGAAAAGAAGAGAAAAGGAGCGAACAGAGAGTAAAGACAAAAGAGAAATGCAGTGAAATGAAGAGAAAAGAGATAATAGCAAAGACAAAAGAAGAGAATAGAAGAAAAAAGAGAAAAGAGAAAAGAAGCGAAAAGAGAAAAGAGAAAAGTAGAGAAACGAAGAGAATAGAGATACGAGAAAAGGGAAAAGAAGAGAAAAGAGATAAGAAGAGAAAAGATGAGAAAAGAAAAAAGAGAAAAGAAGTAAAAAGAGAAAAGATAAAAGAGGGGAAAAGACGGCAAAAGAAGAGAAAAGAGGAAAGAAGAGAAAAGAGAAAAGAAGAGAAAAGACAAAAGAGAAAGAAGAGAAAAGAGATAAGAGAAAAGAAGAATAAATACAAAAGCTGGGAAAAGAAGAGAAAAAGGAAAAGAAGAGAAAAAAGAGAAAAGAGAAAAGGGAAAAAACGAAAAAAGAGAAAAGAAAAGAGAAAAGAAGAGAAAAGAAGAATAAATGCAAAAGAAGAGAAAAGAAGAGAAAAGAGAAAAGAGATAAGAAGGGAAAAGAAGAGAAAAGAGAAAAGAGAAAAGAAGAGAAAAGAGAAAAGAAGAGAAAAGACAAAAGAGAAATGAAGGGAAAAGAGATATGAGAAAAGAAGAGAAAAGAAGAGAAAAGGGAAAAGAAGACAAAACAAGAGAAAAGAGAAAAGAAGAGAAAACAAGAGAAAAGACAAAAGAAGAGAAATGAAGAGAAAAGAAGAGAAAAGAGAAATGAGAAAAGAAGAGAAAACAAGAGAAAAGAGAAAAGAAGAGAAAAGAGAAAAGAGAAAGGGGTAATGCAGAGAAAACAAGAGAAAAGAGAAAAGAGAAATGAAGAGAAAAGAAGAGAGAAGAGAAAGGAGAAAAGAAGAGAAAACAAGAGAAAAGAGAAAAAAGAGAAAAGACAAGAAGAGTAATGAGAAAAGAGAAAAGAAGAGAAATGAAGAGAAAAGAGAGAATAGAAAAGAGAAAAGAAGAGAAAAGAGGAAAATATAAAAGCGAAAAGGAGAGTACAGAAGATAAAAGAGAAAATAAGAGAAAAGTAAAGAAGAGAAAAGTGAAAAGAGAAATGAGAATATAGAAAACAAGAGTAAACAAACGAAAAGATAAAAGAAAAAAGGAGAAAAGTAGAGAAAAGAAGAGAAAAGAGAAAAGAAGAGAAAAGACAAGAAGAGTAAAGAGAAAAGAGAAAAGAAGAGAAAAGAAGAGAAATGAAGAGAAAAGAGAGAATAGAAAAGAGAAAAGAAGAGAACAGAAGAGAAAAGAAGAGAAACGAAGAGAAAAGTGAAAAGAAGAGAACAGAAGAGAAAGGAGATAAGAGAACACAGAAAAGAAGAGAAAAGAAAAGAAAACAGGAGAACAGTGAAAAGAAGAGAAAAGGAGCGAACAGAGAGTAAAGACAAAAGAGAAATGCAGTGAAATGAAGAGAAAAGAGATAATAGCAAAGACAAAAGAAGAGAATAGAAGAAAAAAGAGAAAAGAGAAAAGAAGCGAAAAGAGAAAAGAGAAAAGTAGAGAAAAGAAGAGAATAGAGATACGAGAAAAGGGAAAAGAGAGAAAAGAGGAAAGAGATAAGAAGAGAAAAGATGAGAAAAGAAAAAAGAGAAAAGAAGTAAAAAGAGAAAAGATAAAAGAGGGGAAAAGACGGCAAAAGAAGAGAAAAGAGGAAAGAAGAGAAAAGAGAAAAGAAGAGAAAAGACAAAAGAGAAATGAAGTGAAAAGAGATAAGAGAACAGAAGAGAAAAGAAGAATAAATGCAAAAGAAGAGAAAAGAGAAAAGAGATAAGAAGGGAAAAGAAGAGAAAAGAGAAAAGAGAAAAGTGAAAAGAGAAAAGAGAAAAGAGGAGAAAAGAAGTGTAAAGAAGAGAAAAGAGAAAAGAAGAGAAAAGACAAAAGAGAAATGAAGAGAAAAGAGATAAGAGAAAAGAAGAGAAAAGAAGAATAAATGCAAAAGAAGAGAAAAGAGAAAAGAGATAAGAAGGGAAAAGAAGAGAAAAGAGAAAAGAGAAAAGTGAAAAGAGAAAAGAGGAGAAAAGAAGTGTAAAGAAGAGATAAGAGAAAAGAAGAGAAAAGACAAAAGATAAATGAAGAGAAAAGAGATAAGAGAAAAGAAGAGAAAAGAAGAATAAATGCAAAAGAAGAGAAAAGAGAAAAGAAGAGAATTAGAAAAGGAAAGAAGAGAAATGAAGAGAAAAGAGAAAAGAAGAGCAAACAAGAGAAATGAGAAAAGAAGAGAAAAGAAGAGAAATGAAGAGAAAAGAAGAGAAAAGAGAAAAGAAGTGAAAAGAAGAGAAACGAGAAAAGAAGAGAAAGGAGTAAAGAGAAAAGAAGAGAACAGAAGAGAAAAGAAGAGAAAAGAGAAAATCAGAGAAAAAGGAAAAGAGAAAAGACGAGAACAGAAGAGAAAAGAAAAGAGTATAGAAGAGAAAAGAGAAAAGAGAAAAGAAGAGACAAGAGAAAAGAAGAGAACAGAAGAGAAAAGAAGAGAAAAGAAGAGAAAAGTGAAAAGAAGAGAACAGAAGAGAAAGGAGATAAGAGAACACAGAAAAGAAGAGAAAAGAAAAGAAAACAAGAGAACAGTGAAAAGAAGAGAAAAGGAGCGAACAGAGAGTAAAGACAAAAGAGAAATGCAGTGAAATGAAGAGAAAAGAGATAATAGCAAAGACAAAAGAAGAGAATAGAAGAAAAAAGAGAAAAGAGAAAAGAAGCGAAAAGAGAAAAGAGAAAAGTAGAGAAAAGAAGAGAATAGAGATACGAGAAAAGGGAAAAGAAGAGAAAAGAGGAAAGAGATAAGAAGAGAAAAGATGAGAAAAGAAAAAAGAGAAAAGAAGTAAAAAGAGAAAAGATAAAAGAGGGGAAAAGACGGCAAAAGAAGAGAAAAGAGGAAAGAAGAGAAAAGAGAAAAGAAGAGAAAAGACAAAAGAGAAATGAAGAGAAAAGAGATAAGAGAAAAGAAGAGAAAAGAAGAATAAATGCAAAAGAAGAGAAAAGAGAAAAGAGATAAGAAGGGAAAAGAAGAGAAAAGAGAAAAGAGAAAAGTGAAAAGAGAAAAGAGAAAAGAGGAGAAAAGAAGTGTAAAGAAGAGAAAAGAGAAAAGAAGAGAAAAGACAAAAGAGAAATGAAGACAAAAGAGATAAGAGAAAAGAAGAGAAAAGAAGAATAAATGCAAAAGAAGAGAAAAGAGAAAAGAAGGGAAAAGAAGAGAAAAGAGAAAAGAGAAAAGTGAAAAGAGAAAAGAGAAAAGAGGAGAAAACAAGTGTAAAGAAGAGATAAGAGAAAAGAAGAGAAAAGACAAAAGATAAATGAAGAGAAAAGAGATAAGAGAAAAGAAGAGAAAAGAAGAATAAATGCAAAAGAAGAGAACAGAGAAAAGAAGAGAAAAGAGAAAAGAAGAGAAAAGAGACAAGTGAAAAGAGAAAAGAGAAAAGAGAAAAGAGAAGAAAAGAAGTGTAAAGAAGAGAAAAGAGAAAAGAAGAGAAAAGACAAAAGAGAAATGAAGAGAAAAGAGATAAGAGAAAAGAAGAGAAAAGAAGAATAAATGCAAAAGAAGAGAACAGAGAAAAGAAGAGAAAAGAGAAAAGAAGAGAAAAGAGACAAGTGAAAAGAGAAAAGAGAAAAGAGAAAAGAGGAGAAAAGAAGTGTAAAGAAGAGAAAAGAGAAAAGAAGAGAAAAGACAAAAGAGAAATGAAGAGAAAAGAGATAAGAGAAAAGAAGAGAAAAGAAGAATAAATGCAAAAGAAGAGAAAAGAGAAAAGAGATAAGAAGGGAAAAGAAGAGAAAAGAGAAAAGAGAAAAGTGAAAAGAGAAAAGAGAAAAGAGGAGAAAAGAAATGTAAAGAAGAGATAAGAGAAAAGAAGAGAAAAGACAAAAGAGAAATGAAGAGAAAAGAGATAAGAGAAAAGAAGAGAAAAGAAGAATAAATGCAAAAGAAGAGAAAAGAGAAAAGAAGAGAAAAGAGAAAAGAAGAGAAAAGAAGAATAAATGCAAAAGAAGAGAAAAGAGATAAGAAGGGAAAAGAAGAGAAAAGAGAAATGAGAAAAGAAGAGAAAACAAGAGAAAAGAGAAAAGAAGAGATAAGAGAAAAGAGAAAGTGGTAAAGCAGAGAAAACAAGAGAAAAGAGAAAAGGGAAATGAAGAGAAAAGAAGAGAGAAGAGAAAGGAGAAAAGAAGAGAAAACAAGAGAAAAGAGAAAAGAAGTGAAAAGACAAGAAGAGTAAAGAGAAAAGATAAAATAAGAGAAAAGAAGGGAAATGAAGAGAAAAGAGAGAAGAGAAAAGAGAAAAGAAGAGAAAAGAGGAAAATATAAAAGCGAAAAGGAGAGTACAGACGATAAAAGAGAAAATAAGAGAAAACTAAAGAAGAGAAAAGTGAAAAGAGAAATGAGAATATAGAAAACAAGAGAAAACAAACGAAAAGATAAAAGAAAAAAAGAGAAAAGTAGAGAAAAGAAGAGAAAAGAGAAAAGAAGAGAAAAGAGAAAAGAAGAGAACAGAAGACAAAAGAAGAGAAAAGAGAAAATCAGAGAAAAAGGAAAAGAGAAAAGACGAGAACAGAAGAGAAAAGAAAAGAGTATAGAAGAGAAAAGAGAAAAGAGAAAAGAAGAGAAAAGAAGAGACAAGAGAAAAGAAGAGAACAGAAGAGAAAAGAAGAGAAAAGAAGAGAAAAGTGAAAAGAAGAGAACAGAAGAGAAAGGAGATAAGAGAACACAGAAAAGAAGAGAAAAGAAAAGAAAACAGGAGAACAGTGAAAAGAAGAGAAAAGGAGCGAACAGAGAGTAAAGACAAAAGAGAAATGCAGTGAAATGAACAGAAAAGAGATAATAGCAAAGACAAAAGAAGAGAATAGAAGAAAAAAGAGAAAAGAGAAAAGAAGCGAAAAGAGAAAAGAGAAAAGTAGAGAAAAGAAGAGAATAGAGATACGAGAAAAGGGAAAAGAAGAGAAAAGAGGAAAGAGATAAGAAGAGAAAAGATGAGAAAAGAAAAAAGAGAAAAGAAGTAAAAAGAGAAAAGATAAAAGAGGGGAAAAGACGGCAAAAGAAGAGAAAAGAGGAAAGAAGAGAAAAGAGAAAAGAAGAGAAAAGACAAAAGAGAAATGAAGAGAAAAGAGATAAGAGAAAAGAAGAGAAAAGAAGAATAAATGCAAAAGAAGAGAAAAGAGAAAAGAGATAAGAAGGGAAAAGAAGAGAAAAGAGAAAAGAGAAAAGTGAAAAGAGAAAAGAGAAAAGAGGAGAAAAGAAGTGTAAAGAAGAGAAAAGAGAAAAGAAAAGACAAAAGAGAAATGAAGAGAGAAGAGATAAGAGAAAAGAAGAGAAAAGAAGAATAAATGCAAAAGAAGAGAAAAGAGTAAAGAGATAAGAAGGGAAAAGAAGAGAAAAGAGAAAAGAGAAAAGTGAAAAGAGAAAAGAGAAAAGAGGAGAAAAGAAGTGTAAAGAAGAGATAAGAGAAAAGAAGAGAAAAGAAGAATAAATGCAAAAGAAGAGAACAGAGAAAAGAAGAGAAAAGAGAAAAGAAGAGAAAAGAGAAAAGAGACAAGTGAAAAGAGAAAAGAGAAAAGAGGAGAAAAGAAGTGTAAAGAAGAGAAAAGAGAAAAGAAGAGAAAAGACAAAAGAGAAATGAAGAGAAAAGAGATAAGAGAAAAGAAGAGAAAAGAAGAATAAATGCAAAAGACGAGAAAAGAGAAAAGAGATAAGAAGTGAAAAGAAGAGAAAAGCGAAAAGAGAAAAGTGAAAAGAGAAAAGAGAAAAGAGTAGAAAAGAAGTGTAAAGAAGAGAAAAGAGAAAAGAAGAGAAAAGACAAAAGAGAAATGAAGAGAAAAGAGATAAGAGAAAAGAAGAGAAAAGAAGAATAAATGCAAAAGAAGAGAAAAGAGAAAAGAGATAAGAAGGGAAAAGAATAGACAAGAGAAAAGAGAAAAGTGAAAAGAGAAAAGAGAAAAGAGGAGAAAAGAAGTCTAAAGAAGAGATAAGAGAAAAGAAGAGAAAAGACAAAAGATAAATGAAGAGAAAAGAGATAAGAGAAAAGAAGAGAAAAGAAGAATAAATGCAAAAGAAGAGAACAGAGAAAAGAAGAGAAAAGAGAAAAGAAGAATAAAGAGACAAGTGAAAAGAGAAAAGAGAAAAGAGAAAAGCGGAGAAAAGAAGTGTAAAGAAGAGAAAAGAGAAAAGAAGAGAAAAGACAAAAGAGAAATGAAGACAAAAGAGATAAGAGAAAAGAAGAGAAAAGAAGAATAAATGCAAAAGAAGAGAAAAGAGATAAGAAGGGAAAAGAAGAGAAAAGAGAAAAGAGAAAAGTGAAAAGAGAAAAGAGAAAAGAGGAGAAAACAAGTGTAAAGAAGAGATAAGAGAAAAGAAGAGAAAAGACAAAAGATAAATGAAGAGAAAAGAGATAAGAGAAAAGAAGAGAAAAGAAGAATAAATGCAAAAGAAGAGAACAGAGAAAAGAAGAGAAAAGAGAAAAGAAGAGAAAAGAGACAAGTGAAAAGAGAAAAGAGAAAAGAGAAAAGAGGAGAAAAGAAGTGTAAAGAAGAGATAAGAGAAAAGAAGAGAAAAGACAAAAGAGAAATGAAGAGAAAAGAGATAAGAGAAAAGAAGAGAAAAGAAGAAGAAATGCAAAAGAAGAGAAAAGAGAAAAGAGATAAGAAGGGAAAAGAAGAGAAAAGAGAAAAGAGAAAAGTGAAAAGAGAAAAGAGAAAAGAGGAGAAAAGAAGTGTAAAGAAGAGATAAGAGAAAAGAAGAGAAAAGACAAAAGAGAAATGAAGAGAAAAGAGATAAGAGAAAAGAAGAGAAAAGAAGAATAAATGCAAAAGAAGAGAAAAGAGAAAAGAAGAGAAAAGAGAAAAGAAGAGATAAGAGAAAAGAGAAAGTGGTAAAGCAGAGAAAACAAGAGAAAAGAGAAAAGGGAAATGAAGAGAAAAGAAGAGAGAAGAGAAAGGAGAAAAGAAGAGAAAACAAGAGAAAAGAGAAAAGAAGTGAAAAGACAAGAAGAGTAAAGAGAAAAGATAAAATAAGAGAAAAGAAGGGAAATGAAGAGAAAAGAGAGAAGAGAAAAGAGAAAAGAAGAGAAAAGAGGAAAATATAAAAGCGAAAAGGAGAGTACAGACGATAAAAGAGAAAATAAGAGAAAACTAAAGAAGAGAAAAGTGAAAAGAGAAATGAGAATATAGAAAACAAGAGAAAACAAACGAAAAGATAAAAGAAAAAAAGAGAAAAGTAGAGAAAAGAAGAGAAAAGAGAAAAGAAGAGAAAAGAGAAAAGAAGAGAAAAAAGAAAAGAGAAATGAGAAAAGAAGAGGATTATACAAGGAAAGAAGAGAAATGAAGAGAAAAGAGAAAAGAAGAGCAAACAAGAGAAATGAGAAAAGAAGAGAATTAGAAAAGGAAAGAAGAGAAATGAAGAGAAAAGAGAAAAGAAGAGAAAAGAAGAGCAAACAAGAGAAATGAGAAAAGAAGAGAAATGAAGAGAAAAGAAGAGAAAAGAGAAAAGAAGTGAAAAGAAGAGAAAAGAGAAAAGAAGAGAAAGGAAGCAAAAAGAATTAAAAGAGAAAAGAGAAAAGAAAGGAAGAGAAAGGAGTAAAGAGAAAAGAAGAGAACAGAAGAGAAAAGAAGAAAAAGGAGAAAAGAGTAAAGAAGAGAACAGAAGACAAAAGAAGAGAAAAGAGAAAATCAGAGAAAAAGGAAAAGAGAAAAGACGAGAACAGAAGAGAAAAGAAAAGAGTATAGAAGAGAAAAGAGAAAAGAGAAAAGAAGAGACAAGAGAACAGAAGAGAAAAGAAGAGAAAAGAAGAGAAAAGTGAAAAGAAGAGAACAGAAGAGAAAAGAGATAAGAGAACACAGAAAAGAAGAGAAAAGAAAAGAAAACAGGAGAACAGTGAAAAGAAGAGAAAAGGAGCGAACAGAGAGTAAAGACAAAAGAGAAATGCAGTGAAATGAAGAGAAAAGAGATAATAGCAAAGACAAAAGAAGAGAATAGAAGAAAAAAGAGAAAAGAGAAAAGAAGCGAAAAGAGAAAAGAGAAAAGTAGAGAAACGAAGAGAATAGAGATACGAGAAAAGGGAAAAGAAGAGAAAAGAGATAAGAAGAGAAAAGATGAGAAAAGAAAAAAGAGAAAAGAAGTAAAAAGAGAAAAGATAAAAGAGGGGAAAAGACGGCAAAAGAAGAGAAAAGAGGAAAGAAGAGAAAAGAGAAAAGAAGAGAAAAGACAAAAGAGAAAGAAGAGAAAAGAGATAAGAGAAAAGAAGAATAAATACAAAAGCTGGGAAAAGAAGAGAAAAAGGAAAAGAAGAGAAAAAAGAGAAAAGAGAAAAGGGAAAAAACGAAAAAAGAGAAAAGAAAAGAGAAAAGAAGAGAAAAGAAGAATAAATGCAAAAGAAGAGAAAAGAGGAGAAAAGAGAAAAGAGATAAGAAGGGAAAAGAAGAGAAAAGAGAAAAGAGAAAAGAAGTGTAAAGAAGAGAAAAGAGAAAAGAAGAGAAAAGACAAAAGAGAAATGAAGGGAAAAGAGATATGAGAAAAGAAGAGAAAAGAAGAGAAAAGGGACAAGAAGACAAAACAAGAGAAAAGAGAAAAGAAGAGAAAACAAGAGAAAAGACAAAAGAAGAGAAATGAAGAGAAAAGAAGAGAAAAGAGAAATGAGAAAAGAAGAGAAAACAAGAGAAAAGAGAAAAGAAGAGAAAAGAGAAAAGAGAAAGGGGTAATGCAGAGAAAACAAGAGAAAAGAGAAAAGAGAAATGAAGAGAAAAGAAGAGAGAAGAGAAAGGAGAAAAGAAGAGAAAACAAGAGAAAAGAGAAAAGAAGAGAAAAGACAAGAAGAGTAATGAGAAAAGAGAAAAGAAGAGAAATGAAGAGAAAAGAGAGAATAGAAAAGAGAAAAGAAGAGAAAAGAGGAAAATATAAAAGCGAAAAGGAGAGTACAGAAGATAAAAGAGAAAATAAGAGAAAAGTAAAGAAGAGAAAAGTGAAAAGAGAAATGAGAATATAGAAAACAAGAGTAAACAAACGAAAAGATAAAAGAAAAAAGGAGAAAAGTAGAGAAAAGAAGAGAAAAGAGAAAAGAAGAGAAAAGACAAGAAGAGTAAAGAGAAAAGAGAAAAGAAGAGAAAAGAAGAGAAATGAAGAGAAAAGAGAGAATAGAAAAGAGAAAAGAAGAGAACAGAAGAGAAAAGAAGAGAAAAGAAGAGAAAAGTGAAAAGAAGAGAACAGAAGAGAAAGGAGATAAGAGAACACAGAAAAGAAGAGAAAAGAAAAGAAAACAGGAGAACAGTGAAAAGAAGAGAAAAGGAGCGAACAGAGAGTAAAGACAAAAGAGAAATGCAGTGAAATGAAGAGAAAAGAGATAATAGCAAAGACAAAAGAAGAGAATAGAAGAAAAAAGAGAAAAGAGAAAAGAAGCGAAAAGAGAAAAGAGAAAAGTAGAGAAAAGAAGAGAATAGAGATACGAGAAAAGGGAAAAGAAGAGAAAAGAGGAAAGAGATAAGAAGAGAAAAGATGAGAAAAGAAAAAAGAGAAAAGAAGTAAAAAGACAAAAGATAAAAGAGGGGAAAAGACGGCAAAAGAAGAGAAAAGAGGAAAGAAGAGAAAAGAGAAAAGAAGAGAAAAGACAAAAGAGAAATGAAGTGAAAAGAGATAAGAGAACAGAAGAGAAAAGAAGAATAAATGCAAAAGAAGAGAAAAGAGAAAAGATTTAAGAAGGGAAAAGAAGAGAAAAGAGAAAATAGAAAAGTGAAAAGAGAAAAGAGAAAAGAGGAGAAAAGAAGTGTAAAGAAGAGAAAAGAGAAAAGAAGAGAAAAGACAAAAGAGAAATGAAGAGAAAAGAGATAAGAGAAAAGAAGAGAAAAGAAGAATAAATGCAAAAGAAGAGAAAAGAGAAAAGAGATAAGAAGGGAAAAGAAGAGAAAAGAGAAAAGATAAAAGTGAAAAGAGAAAAGAGAAAAGAGGAGAAAACAAGTCTAAAGAAGAGATAAGAGAAAAGAAGAGAAAAGACAAAAGATAAATGAAGAGAAAAGAGATAAGAGAAAAGAAGAGAAAAGAAGAATAAATGCAAAAGAAGAGAACAGAGAAAAGAAGAGAAAAGAGAAAAGAAGAATAAAGAGACAAGTGAAAAGAGAAAAGAGAAAAGAGAAAAGAGGAGAAAAGAAGTGTAAAGAAGAGAAAAGAGAAAAGAAGAGAAAAGACAAAAGAGAAATGAAGAGAAAAGAGATAAGAGAAAAGAAGAGAAAAGAAGAATAAATGCAAAAGAAGAGAAAAGAGAAAAGAAGAGAAAAGAGAAAAGAAGAGAAAAGAAGAATAAATGCAAAAGAAGAGAAAAGAGAAAAGAGATAAGAAGGGAAAAGAAGAGAAAAGAGAAATGAGAAAAGAAGAGAAAACAAGAGAAAAGAGAAAAGAAGAGATAAGAGAAAAGAGAAAGTGGTAAAGCAGAGAAAACAAGAGAAAAGAGAAGAGGGAAATGAAGAGAAAAGAAGAGAGAAGAGAAAGGAGAAAAGAAGAGAAAACAAGAGAAAAGAGAAAAGAAGTGAAAAGACAAGAAGAGTAAAGAGAAAAGATAAAATAAGAGAAAAGAAGGGAAATGAAGAGAAAAGAGAGAAGAGAAAAGAGAAAAGAAGAGAAAAGAGGAAAATATAAAAGCGAAAAGGAGAGTACAGACGATAAAAGAGAAAATAAGAGAAAACTAAAGAAGAGAAAAGTGAAAAGAGAAATGAGAATATAGAAAACAAGAGAAAACAAACGAAAAGATAAAAGAAAAAAAGAGAAAAGTAGAGAAAAGAAGAGAAAAGAGAAAAGAAGAGAAAAGAGAAAAGAAGAGAAAAAAGAAAAGAGAAATGAGAAAAGAAGAGAATTATAAAAGGAAAGAAGAGAAATGAAGAGAAAAGAGAAAAGAAGAGCAAACAAGAGAAATGAGAAAAGAAGAGAATTAGAAAAGGAAAGAAGAGAAATGAAGAGAAAAGAGAAAAGAAGAGAAAAGAAGAGCAAACAAGAGAAATGAGAAAAGAAGAGAAAAAAAGAGAAATGAAGAGAAAAGAAGAGAAAAGAGAAAAGAAGTGAAAAGAAGATAAAAGAGAAAAGAAGAGAAAGGAAGCAAAAAGAATTAAAAGAGAAAAGAGAAAAGAAAGGAAGAGAAAGGAGTAAAGAGAAAAGAAGAGAACAGAAGAGAAAAGAAGAAAAAGGAGAAAAGAGTAAAGAAGAGAACAGAAGACAAAAGAAGAGAAAAGAGAAAATCAGAGAAAAAGGAAAAGAGAAAAGACGAGAACAGAAGAGAAAAGAAAAGAGTATAGAAGAGAAAAGAGAAAAGAGAAAAGAAGAGAAAAGAAGAGACAAGAGAACAGAAGAGAAAAGAAGAGAAAAGTGAAAAGAAGAGAACAGAAGAGAAAGGAGATAAGAGAACACAGAAAAGAAGAGAAAAGAAAAGAAAACAGGAGAACAGTGAAAAGAAGAGAAAAGGAGCGAACAGAGAGTAAAGACAAAAGAGAAATGCAGTGAAATGAAGAGAAAAGAGATAATAGCAAAGACAAAAGAAGAGAATAGAAGAAAAAAGAGAAAAGAGAAAAGAAGCGAAAAGAGAAAAGAGAAAAGTAGAGAAAAGAAGAGAATAGAGATACGAGAAAAGGGAAAAGAAGAGAAAAGAGATAAGAAGAGAAAAGATGAGAAAAGAAAAAAGAGAAAAGAAGTAAAAAGAGAAAAGATAAAAGAGGGGAAAAGACGGCAAAAGAAGAGAAAAGAGGAAAGAAGAGAAAAGAGAAAAGAAGAGAAAAGACAAAAGAGAAAAGAAGAGAAAAGAGATAAGAGAAAAGAAGAATAAATACAAAAGCTGGGAAAAGTAGAGAAAAAGGAAAAGAAGAGAAAAAAGAGAAAAGAGAAAAGGGAAAAAACGAAAAAAGAGAAAAGAAAAGAGAAAAGAAGAGAAAAGAAGAATAAATGCAAAAGAAGAGAAAAGAAGAGAAAAGAGAAAAGAGATAAGAAGAGAAAAGAAGAGAAAAGAGAAAAGAGAAAAGAAGTGTAAAGAAGAGAAAATAGAAAAGAAAAGACAAAAGAGAAATGAAGGGAAAAGAGATATGAGAAAAGAAGAGAAAAGAAGAGAAAAGGGAAAAGAAGACAAAACAAGAGAAAAGAGAAAAGAAGAGAAAAAAAGAGAAAAGACAAAAGAAGAGAAATGAAGAGAAAAGAAGAGAAAAGACAAGAAGAGTAAAGAGAAAAGAGAAAAGAAGAGAAAAGAAGAGAAATGAAGAGAAAAGAGAGAATAGAAAAGAGAAAAGAAGAGAACAGAAGAGAAAAGAAGAGAAAAGAAGAGAAAAGTGAAAAGAAGAGAACAGAAGAGAAAGGAGATAAGAGAACACAGAAAAGAAGAGAAAAGAAAAGAAAACAGGAGAACAGTGAAAAGAAGAGAAAAGGAGCGAACAGAGAGTAAAGACAAAAGAGAAATGCAGTGAAATGAAGAGAAAAGAGATAATAGCAAAGACAAAAGAAGAGAATAGAAGAAAAAAGAGAAAAGAGAAAAGAAGCGAAAAGAGAAAAGAGAAAAGTAGAGAAAAGAAGAGAATAGAGATACGAGAAAAGGGAAAAGAAGAGAAAAGAGGAAAGAGATAAGAAGAGAAAAGATGAGAAAAGAAAAAAGAGAAAAGAAGTAAAAAGAGAAAAGATAAAAGAGGGGAAAAGACGGCAAAAGAAGAGAAAAGAGGAAAGAAGAGAAAAGAGAAAAGAAGAGAAAAGACAAAAGAGAAATGAAGTGAAAAGAGATAAGAGAACAGAAGAGAAAAGAAGAATAAATGCAAAAGAAGAGAAAAGAGAAAAGAGATAAGAAGGGAAAAGAAGAGAAAAGAGAAAAGAGAAAAGTGAAAAGAGAAAAGAGAAAAGAGGAGAAAAGAAGTGTAAAGAAGAGAAAAGAGAAAAGAAGAGAAAAGACAAAAGAGAAATGAAGAGAAAAGAGATAAGAGAAAAGAAGAGAAAAGAAGAATAAATGCAAAAGAAGAGAAAAGAGAAAAGAGATAAGAAGGGAAAAGAAGAGAAAAGAGAAAAGATAAAAGTGAAAAGAGAAAAGAGAAAAGAGGAGAAAACAAGTCTAAAGAAGAGATAAGAGAAAAGAAGAGAAAAGACAAAAGATAAATGAAGAGAAAAGAGATAAGAGAAAAGAAGAGAAAAGAAGAATAAATGCAAAAGAAGAGAACAGAGAAAAGAAGAGAAAAGAGAAAAGAAGAATAAAGAGACAAGTGAAAAGAGAAAAGAGAAAAGAGGAGAAAAGAAGTGTAAAGAAGAGAAAAGAGAAAAGAAGAGAAAAGACAAAAGAGAAATGAAGAGAAAAGAGATAAGAGAAAAGAAGAGAAAAGAAGAATAAATGCAAAAGAAGAGAAAAGAGAAAAGAAGAGAAAAGAGAAAAGAAGAGAAAAGAAGAATAAATGCAAAAGAAGAGAAAAGAGAAAAGAGGTAAGAAGGGAAAAGAAGAGAAAAGAGAAATGAGAAAAGAAGAGAAAACAAGAGAAAAGAGAAAAGAAGAGATAAGAGAAAAGAGAAAGTGGTAAAGCAGAGAAAACAAGAGAAAAGAGAAGAGGGAAATGAAGAGAAAAGAAGAGAGAAGAGAAAGGAGAAAAGAAGAGAAAACAAGAGAAAAGAGAAAAGAAGTGAAAAGACAAGAAGAGTAAAGAGAAAAGATAAAATAAGAGAAAAGAAGGGAAATGAAGAGAAAAGAGAGAAGAGAAAAGAGAAAAGAAGAGAAAAGAGGAAAATATAAAAGCGAAAAGGAGAGTACAGACGATAAAAGAGAAAATAAGAGAAAACTAAAGAAGAGAAAAGTGAAAAGAGAAATGAGAATATAGAAAACAAGAGAAAACAAACGAAAAGATAAAAGAAAAAAAGAGAAAAGTAGAGAAAAGAAGAGAAAAGAGAAAAGAAGAGAAAAGAGAAAAGAAGAGAAAAAAGAAAAGAGAAATGAGAAAAGAAGAGAATTATAAAAGGAAAGAAGAGAAATGAAGAGAAAAGAGAAAAGAAGAGCAAACAAGAGAAATGAGAAAAGAAGAGAATTAGAAAAGGAAAGAAGAGAAATGAAGAGAAAAGAGAAAAGAAGAGAAAAGAAGAGCAAACAAGAGAAATGAGAAAAGAAGAGAAAAGAAGAGAAATGAAGAGAAAAGAAGAGAAAAGAGAAAAGAAGTGAAAAGAAGATAAAAGAGAAAAGAAGAGAAAGGAAGCAAAAAGAATTAAAAGAGAAAAGAGAAAAGAAAGGAAGAGAAAGGAGTAAAGAGAAAAGAAGAGAACAGAAGAGAAAAGAAGAAAAAGGAGAAAAGAGTAAAGAAGAGAACAGAAGACAAAAGAAGAGAAAAGAGAAAATCAGAGAAAAAGGAAAAGAGAAAAGACGAGAACAGAAGAGAAAAGAAAAGAGTATAGAAGAGAAAAGAGAAAAGAGAAAAGAAGAGAAAAGAAGAGACAAGAGAACAGAAGAGAAAAGAAGAGAAAAGTGAAAAGAAGAGAACAGAAGAGAAAGGAGATAAGAGAACACAGAAAAGAAGAGAAAAGAAAAGAAAACAGGAGAACAGTGAAAAGAAGAGAAAAGGAGCGAACAGAGAGTAAAGACAAAAGAGAAATGCAGTGAAATGAAGAGAAAAGAGATAATAGCAAAGACAAAAGAAGAGAATAGAAGAAAAAAGAGAAAAGAGAAAAGAAGCGAAAAGAGAAAAGAGAAAAGTAGAGAAAAGAAGAGAATAGAGATACGAGAAAAGGGAAAAGAAGAGAAAAGAGATAAGAAGAGAAAAGATGAGAAAAGAAAAAAGAGAAAAGAAGTAAAAAGAGAAAAGATAAAAGAGGGGAAAAGACGGCAAAAGAAGAGAAAAGAGGAAAGAAGAGAAAAGAGAAAAGAAGAGAAAAGACAAAAGAGAAAAGAAGAGAAAAGAGATAAGAGAAAAGAAGAATAAATACAAAAGCTGGGAAAAGTAGAGAAAAAGGAAAAGAAGAGAAAAAAGAGAAAAGAGAAAAGGGAAAAAACGAAAAAAGAGAAAAGAAAAGAGAAAAGAAGAGAAAAGAAGAATAAATGCAAAAGAAGAGAAAAGAAGAGAAAAGAGAAAAGAGATAAGAAGAGAAAAGAAGAGAAAAGAGAAAAGAGAAAAGAAGTGTAAAGAAGAGAAAAGAGAAAAGAAAAGACAAAAGAGAAATGAAGGGAAAAGAGATATGAGAAAAGAAGAGAAAAGAAGAGAAAAGGGAAAAGAAGACAAAACAAGAGAAAAGAGAAAAGAAGAGAAAACAAGAGAAAAGACAAAAGAAGAGAAATGAAGAGAAAAGAAGAGAAAAGAGAAATGAGAAAAGAAGAGAAAACAAGAGAAAAGAGAAAAAAGAGAAAAGTCAAGAAGAGTAATGAGAAAAGAGAAAAGAAGAGAAAAGAAGAGAAATGAAGAGAAAAGAGAGAATAGAAAAGAGAAAAGAAGAGAAAAGAGGAAAATATAAAAGCGAAAAGGAGAGTACAGAAGATAAAAGAGAAAATAAGAGAAAAGTAAAGAAGAGAAAAGTGAAAAGAGAAATGAGAATATAGAAAACAAGAGAAAAGAAACGAAAAGATAAAAGAAAAAAAGAGAAAAGTAGAGAAAATTAGAGAAAAGATGAAAAGAGAAAAGAGAAAAGAAGAGAAAAGAAGAGAAAAGAGAAAAGAGAAATGAGAAAAGAAGAGAATTAGAAAAGGAAAGAAGAGAAATGAAGAGAAAAGAGAAAAGAAGAGAAAAGAAGAGAAAACAAGAGCAAAGAGAAAAGAGAAAAGAAGAAAAAAGAAGAGAAAAGAGAAAAGAAGAGGAATGAAGAGAAAGAAGAGAAAAGAGAAAAGAAGACAAAAGAAGAGAAAAGAGAAAAGAGAAATGAGAAAAGAAGAGAATTAGAAAAGGAAAGAAGAGAAATGAAGAGAAAAGAGACAAGAAGAGAAAAGAAGAGCAAACAAGAGAAATGAGAACAGAAGAGCAAAGAAGAGAAAAGTAGAGAAATGAAGAGAAAAGAAGAGAAAGAGAAAGGAGAGAAAAGAAAAGAAGAGTAAAGAGACAAGAGAAAAGAAAAGAAAGGAAGAGAAATGACGAGAAAAGAGAAAATAGAAAAGAGAAAACAAGAGAAAACAAGCGAAAAGAGAAAAGAGAAGACTTAGAAAAGAATAGAAAAGAGTAAAGAGAACAGAAGAGAAAAGCAGAGAGATGAGAAAAGAGAAAAGAAGAGAAAAGATGAAATTAGAAAAGCGTAAAGAGGAGAAAAGAGAAAAGAAGAGAAAAGAAAAGAAGAGAAAAAAGAAAGGGTTAAAGAATGGAAAACAACAGAAAAGAGAAAAGAGAAAAGAAGAGAAAAGAAGAGAAAAGAGAAAGGGGTAAAGAAGAGAAAAGAGAAAAGAAGAGAGAAGGAGAAAAATGAAGAGAAAAGAGAAAAGAAGAGAAAACAAGAGAAAAGAAAAGAGAATAGAAGAGAACAGAAGAAAAAAGAGAAAAGTAGTGAAAAGAGAAAAGAGAGTAAAGAAGCTAAAAGAGAAAAAAAACGCTAAAAGAGAAAAGAGAAAAAAGTGAAAAGAAGAGAAAAGAGAAAAGAGAAAGGGTTAAACAAGAGAAAACAAGAGAAAAGAGAAAAGAGAAAAGAAGAGAAAGGAGAAAGGGGTAAAGAAGAGAAAAGAAGAGAAAAGAGAAAAGAAAGAAAAGAAGAGAAATGAAGAGAAAAGAGAAAAGAGAAAAGAAGAGAAAACAAGAGCAAAGAGAAAAGAGAAAAGAAGAGAAAACAAGAGAATAGAGAAAAGAAGAGGAATGTAGAGAAAGAAGAGAAAAGAAGAGAAAACAAGAGAAAAGAGAAAAAAGAAAGGGCCAAAGAAGAGAAAAGAAGTGAAAAGAGAAAAGATGAGAAAAGAAGAGAAAAGTAGAGAAAAGAGAAAAGAGAAAGGGTTAAAGAAGAGAAAAGAAGTGAAAAGAGAAAAGAAGAGTAATGAAGAGAAAAGAAGAGAAAAGAGAAATGAGAAAAGAAGAGAAAAGAAGAGAAAAGAGAAAAGAAGAGAAAAGAAGAGAAAAGAGAAAGGGGTAAAGCAGAGAAAACAAGAGAAAAGAGAAAAGAGAAATGAAGAGAATAGAAGAGAGAAGAGAAAGGAGAAAAGAAGAGAAAACAAGAGAAAAGAGAAAAGAAGTGAAAAGACAAGAAGAGTAAAGAGAAAAGAGAAAAGAAGAGAAAAGAAGAGAAATGAAGAGAAAAGAGAGAAGAGAAAAGAGAAAAGAGAAAAGAAGAGAAAACAAGAGAATAGAGAAAAGAAGAGGAATGTAGAGAAAGAAGAGAAAAGAGAAAAGAAGAGAAAACAAGAGAAAAGAGAAAAAAGAAAGGGCCAAAGAAGAGAAAAGAAGTGAAAAGAGAAAAGAAGACAAAAGACAAGAAGAGTAAAGAGAAAAGAGAAAAGAAGAGAAATGAAGAGGAAAGAGAGAATAGAAAAGAGAAAAGAAGAGAAAAGAGGAAAATATAAAAGCGAAAAGGAGAGTACAGAAGATAAAAGAGAAAATAAGAGAAAAGTAAAGAAGAGAAAAGTGAAAAGAGAAATGAGAATATAGAAATCAAGAGAAAAGAAACGAAAAGATAAAAGAAAAAAAGAGAAAAGTAGAGAAAAGAAGAGAAAAGAGAAAAGAAGAGAAAAGAGAAAAGAAGAGAAAAGAATAGAAAACAGGAGAACAGTGAAAAGAAGAGAAAAGGAGCGAACAGAGAGTAAAGACAAAAGAGAAATGCAGTGAAATGAAGAGAAAAGAGATAATAGCAAAGACAAAAGAAGAGAATAGAAGAAAAAAGAGAAAAGAGAAAAGAAGAGAAAAGAGAAAAGAAGAGAAAAGAGAAAAGAGACAAGTGAAAAGAGAAAAGAGAAAAGAGGAGAAAAGAAGTGTAAAGAAGAGATAAGAGAAAAGAAGAAAAAAGAAGAATAAATACAAAAGCTGGGAAAAGAAGAGAAAAAGGAAAAGAAGAGAAAAAAGAGAAAAGAGAAAAGGGAAAAAACGGAAAAAGAGAAAAGAAAAGAGAAAAGAAGAGAAAAGAAGAATAAATGCAAAAGAAGAGAAAAGAAGAGAAACGAGAAAAGAGAAATGAAGGGAAAAGAGATATGAGAAAAGAAGAGAAAAGAAGAGAAAAGGGAAAAGAAGACAAAACAAGAGAAAAGAGAAAAGAAGAGAAAACAAGAGAAAAGACAAAAGAAGAGAAATGAAGAGAAAAGAAGAGAAAAGAGAAATGAGAAAAGAAGAGAAAACAAGAGAAAAGAGAAAAGAAGAGAAAAGGCAAAAGAGAAAGGGGTAAAGCAGAGAAAACAAGAGAAAAGAGAAAAGAGAAATGAAGAGAAAAGAAGAGAGAAGAGAAAGGAGAAAAGAAGAGAAAACAAGAGAAAAGAGAAAAGAAGAGAAAAGACAAGAAGAGTAAAGAGAAAAGAGAAAAGAAGAGAAAAGAAGAGAAATGAAGAGAAAAGAGAGAAGAGAAAAGAGAAAAGAAGAGAAAAGAGGAAAATATAAAAGCGAAAAGGAGAGTACAGAAGATAAAAGAGAAAATAAGAGAAAAGTAAAGAAGAGAAAAGTGAAAAGAGAAATGAGAATATAGAAAACAAGAAAAAACAAACGAAAAGATAAAAGAAAAAAGAGAAAAGAAGAGAAAAGAGAAAAGAGAAATGAGAAAAGAAGAGAAAACAAGAGAAAACAGAAAAGAAGAGAAAAGAGAAAAGAGAAAGGGGTAAAGCAGAGAAAACAAGAGAAAAGAGAAAAGAGAAATGAAGAGAAAAGAAGAGAGAAGAGAAAGGAGAAAAGAAGAGAAAACTAGAGAAAAGAGAAAAGAAGAGAAAAGACAAGAAGAATAAAGAGAAAAGAGAAAAGAAGAGAAAAGAAGAGAAATGAAGAGAAAAGAGAGAAGAGAAAAGAGAAAAGAAGAGAAAAGAGGAAAATATAAAAGCGAAAAGGAGAGTGCAGAAGATAAAAGAGAAAATAAGAGAAAAGTAAAGAAGAGAAAAGTGAAAAGAGAAATGAGAATATAGAAAACAAGAGAAAACAAACGAAAACATAAAAGAAAAAAAGAGAAAAGTAGAGAAAAGAAGAGAAAAGATGAAAGAAGAGAAAAGAGAAAAGAAGAGAAAAGAGAAATGAGAAAAGAAGAGAATTAGAAAAGGAAAGAAAAGAAATGAAGAGAAAAGAGAAAAGAAGAGAAAACAAGAGCAAAGAGAAAAGAGAAAAGAAGAGAAAACAAGAGAAAAGAGAAAAGAAGAGGAATGAAGAGAAAGAAGAGAAAAGAAGAGAAAAGGGAAAAGAAGACAAAACAAGAGAAAAGAGAAAAGAAGAGAAAACAAGAGAAAAGACAAAAGAAGAGAAATGAAGAGAAAAGAAGAGAAAAGAGAAATGAGAAAAGAAGAGAAAACAAGAGAAAAGAGAAAAGAAGAGAAAAGAGAAAAGAGAAAGGGGTAAAGCAGAGAAAACAAGAGAAAAGAGAAAAGAGAAATGAAGAGAAAAGAAGAGAGAAGAGAAAGGAGAAAAGAAGAGAAAACAAGAGAAAAGAGAAAAGAAGAGAAAAGACAAGAAGAGTAAAGAGAAAAGAGAAAAGAAGAGAAAAGAAGAGAAATGAAGAGAAAAGAGAGAATAGAAAAGAGAAAAGAAGAGAAAAGAGGAAAATATAAAAGCGAAAAGGAGAGTACAGAAGATAAAAGAGAAAATAAGAGAAAAGTAAAGAAGAGAAAAGTGAAAAGAGAAATGAGAATATAGAAAACAAGAGAAAACAAACGAAAACATAAAAGAAAAAAAGAGAAAAGTAGAGAAAAGAAGAGAAAAGATGAAAGAAGAGAAAAGAGAAAAGAAGAGAAAAGAGAAATGAGAAAAGAAGAGAATTAGAAAAGGAAAGAAAAGAAATGAAGAGAAAAGAGAAAAGAAGAGAAAACAAGAGCAAAGAGAAAAGACAAAAGAAGAGAAAAGAAGAGAAAAGAGAAAAGAAGAGGAATGAAGAGAAAGAAGAGAAAAGAAGAGAAAAGGGAAAAGAAGACAAAACAAGAGAAAAGAGAAAAGAAGAGAAAACAAGAGAAAAGACAAAAGAAGAGAAATGAAGAGAAAAGAAGAGAAAAGAGAAATGAGAAAAGAAGAGAAAACAAGAGAAAAGAGAAAAGAAGAGAAAAGAGAAAAGAGAATGGGGTAAAGCAGAGAAAACAAGAGAAAAGAGAAAAGAGACATGAAGAGAAAAGAAGAGAGAAGAGAAAGGAGAAAAGAAGAGAAAACAAGAGAAAAGAGAAAAGAAGAGAAAAGACAAGAAGAGTAAAGAGAAAAGAGAAAAGAAGAGAAAAGAAGAGAAATGAAGAGAAAAGAGAGAAGTGAAAAGAGAAAAAAAGAGAAAAGAGGAAAATATAAAAGCGAAAAGGAGAGTACAGAAGATAAAAGAGAAAATAAGAGAAAAGTAAAGAAGAGAAAAGTGAAAAGAGAAATGAGAATATAGAAAACAAGAGAAAACAAACGAAAAGATAAAAGAAAAAAAGAGAAAAGAGAAAAGTAGAGAAAAGAAGAGAATAGAGATACGAGAAAAGGGAAAAGAAGAGAAAAGAGATAAGAAGAGAAAAGATGAGAAAAGAAAAAAGAGAAAAGAAGTAAAAAGAGAAAAGATAAAAGAGGGGAAAAGACGGCAAAAGAAGAGAAAAGAGGAAAGAAGAGAAAAGAGAAAAGAAGAGAAAAGACAAAAGAGAAAAGAAGAGAAAAGAGATAAGAGAAAAGAAGAATAAATACAAAAGCTGGGAAAAGTAGAGAAAAAGGAAAAGAAGAGAAAAAAGAGAAAAGAGAAAAGGGAAAAAACGAAAAAAGAGAAAAGAAAAGAGAAAAGAAGAGAAAAGAAGAATAAATGCAAAAGAAGAGAAAAGAAGAGAAAAGAGAAAAGAGATAAGAAGAGAAAAGAAGAGAAAAGAGAAAAGAGAAAAGAAGTGTAAAGAAGAGAAAAGAGAAAAGAAAAGACAAAAGAGAAATGAAGGGAAAAGAGATATGAGAAAAGAAGAGAAAAGAAGAGAAAAGGGAAAAGAAGACAAAACAAGAGAAAAGAGAAAAGAAGAGAAAAAAAGAGAAAAGACAAAAGAAGAGAAATGAAGAGAAAAGAAGAGAAAAGAGAAATGAGAAAAGAAGAGAAAACAAGAGAAAAGAGAAAAAAGAGAAAAGTCAAGAAGAGTAATGAGAAAAGAGAAAAGAAGAGAAAAGAAGAGAAATGAAGAGAAAAGAGAGAATAGAAAAGAGAAAAGAAGAGAAAAGAGGAAAATATAAAAGCGAAAAGGAGAGTACAGAAGATAAAAGAGAAAATAAGAGAAAAGTAAAGAAGAGAAAAGTGAAAAGAGAAATGAGAATATAGAAAACAAGAGAAAAGAAACGAAAAGATAAAAGAAAAAAAGAGAAAAGTAGAGAAAATTAGAGAAAAGATGAAAAGAGAAAAGAGAAAAGAAGAGAAAAGAAGAGAAAAGAGAAAAGAGAAATGAGAAAAGAAGAGAATTAGAAAAGGAAAGAAGAGAAATGAAGAGAAAAGAGAAAAGAAGAGAAAAGAAGAGAAAACAAGAGCAAAGAGAAAAGAGAAAAGAAGAAAAAAGAAGAGAAAAGAGAAAAGAAGAGGAATGAAGAGAAAGAAGAGAAAAGAGAAAAGAAGACAAAAGAAGAGAAAAGAGAAAAGAGAAATGAGAAAAGAAGAGAATTAGAAAAGGAAAGAAGAGAAATGAAGAGAAAAGAGACAAGAAGAGAAAAGAAGAGCAAACAAGAGAAATGAGAACAGAAGAGCAAAGAAGAGAAAAGTAGAGAAATGAAGAGAAAAGAAGAGAAAGAGAAAGGAGAGAAAAGAAAAGAAGAGTAAAGAGACAAGAGAAAAGAAAAGAAAGGAAGAGAAATGACGAGAAAAGAGAAAATAGAAAAGAGAAAACAAGAGAAAACAAGCGAAAAGAGAAAAGAGAAGACTTAGAAAAGAATAGAAAAGAGTAAAGAGAACAGAAGAGAAAAGCAGAGAGATGAGAAAAGAGAAAAGAAGAGAAAAGATGAAATTAGAAAAGCGTAAAGAGGAGAAAAGAGAAAAGAAGAGAAAAGAAAAGAAGAGAAAAAAGAAAGGGTTAAAGAATGGAAAACAACAGAAAAGAGAAAAGAGAAAAGAAGAGAAAAGAAGAGAAAAGAGAAAGGGGTAAAGAAGAGAAAAGAGAAAAGAAGAGAGAAGGAGAAAAATGAAGAGAAAAGAGAAAAGAAGAGAAAACAAGAGAAAAGAAAAGAGAATAGAAGAGAACAGAAGAAAAAAGAGAAAAGTAGTGAAAAGAGAAAAGAGAGTAAAGAAGCTAAAAGAGAAAAAAAACGCTAAAAGAGAAAAGAGAAAAAAGTGAAAAGAAGAGAAAAGAGAAAAGAGAAAGGGTTAAACAAGAGAAAACAAGAGAAAAGAGAAAAGAGAAAAGAAGAGAAAGGAGAAAAGGGTAAAGAAGAGAAAAGAAGAGAAAAGAGAAAAGAAAGAAAAGAAGAGAAATGAAGAGAAAAGAGAAAAGAGAAAAGAAGAGAAAACAAGAGCAAAGAGAAAAGAGAAAAGAAGAGAAAACAAGAGAATAGAGAAAAGAAGAGGAATGTAGAGAAAGAAGAGAAAAGAAGAGAAAACAAGAGAAAAGAGAAAAAAGAAAGGGCCAAAGAAGAGAAAAGAAGTGAAAAGAGAAAAGATGAGAAAAGAAGAGAAAAGTAGAGAAAAGAGAAAAGAGAAAGGGTTAAAGAAGAGAAAAGAAGTGATAAGAGAAAAGAAGAGTAATGAAGAGAAAAGAAGAGAAAAGAGAAATGAGAAAAGAAGAGAAAAGAAGAGAAAAGAGAAAAGAAGAGAAAAGAAGAGAAAAGAGAAAGGGGTAAAGCAGAGAAAACAAGAGAAAAGAGAAAAGAGAAATGAAGAGAATAGAAGAGAGAAGAGAAAGGAGAAAAGAAGAGAAAACAAGAGAAAAGAGAAAAGAAGTGAAAAGACAAGAAGAGTAAAGAGAAAAGAGAAAAGAAGAGAAAAGAAGAGAAATGAAGAGAAAAGAGAGAAGAGAAAAGAGAAAAGAGAAAAGAAGAGAAAACAAGAGAATAGAGAAAAGAAGAGGAATGTAGAGAAAGAAGAGAAAAGAGAAAAGAAGAGAAAACAAGAGAAAAGAGAAAAAAGAAAGGGCCAAAGAAGAGAAAAGAAGTGAAAAGAGAAAAGAAGACAAAAGACAAGAAGAGTAAAGAGAAAAGAGAAAAGAAGAGAAATGAAGAGGAAAGAGAGAATAGAAAAGAGAAAAGAAGAGAAAAGAGGAAAATATAAAAGCGAAAAGGAGAGTACAGAAGATAAAAGAGAAAATAAGAGAAAAGTAAAGAAGAGAAAAGTGAAAAGAGAAATGAGAATATAGAAAACAAGAGAAAAGAAACGAAAAGATAAAAGAAAAAAAGAGAAAAGTAGAGAAAAGAAGAGAAAAGAGAAAAGAAGAGAAAAGAGAAAAGAAGAGAAAAGAATAGAAAACAGGAGAACAGTGAAAAGAAGAGAAAAGGAGCGAACAGAGAGTAAAGACAAAAGAGAAATGCAGTGAAATGAAGAGAAAAGAGATAATAGCAAAGACAAAAGAAGAGAATAGAAGAAAAAAGAGAAAAGAGAAAAGAAGAGAAAAGAGAAAAGAAGAGAAAAGAGAAAAGAGACAAGTGAAAAGAGAAAAGAGAAAAGAGGAGAAAAGAAGTGTAAAGAAGAGATAAGAGAAAAGAAGAAAAAAGAAGAATAAATACAAAAGCTGGGAAAAGAAGAGAAAAAGGAAAAGAAGAGAAAAAAGAGAAAAGAGAAAAGGGAAAAAACGGAAAAAGAGAAAAGAAAAGAGAAAAGAAGAGAAAAGAAGAATAAATGCAAAAGAAGAGAAAAGAAGAGAAACGAGAAAAGAGAAATGAAGGGAAAAGAGATATGAGAAAAGAAGAGAAAAGAAGAGAAAAGGGAAAAGAAGACAAAACAAGAGAAAAGAGAAAAGAAGAGAAAACAAGAGAAAAGACAAAAGAAGAGAAATGAAGAGAAAAGAAGAGAAAAGAGAAATGAGAAAAGAAGAGAAAACAAGAGAAAAGAGAAAAGAAGAGAAAAGGCAAAAGAGAAAGGGGTAAAGCAGAGAAAACAAGAGAAAAGAGAAAAGAGAAATGAAGAGAAAAGAAGAGAGAAGAGAAAGGAGAAAAGAAGAGAAAACAAGAGAAAAGAGAAAAGAAGAGAAAAGACAAGAAGAGTAAAGAGAAAAGAGAAAAGAAGAGAAAAGAAGAGAAATGAAGAGAAAAGAGAGAAGAGAAAAGAGAAAAGAAGAGAAAAGAGGAAAATATAAAAGCGAAAAGGAGAGTACAGAAGATAAAAGAGAAAATAAGAGAAAAGTAAAGAAGAGAAAAGTGACAAGAGAAATGAGAATATAGAAAACAAGAAAAAACAAACGAAAAGATAAAAGAAAAAAGAGAAAAGTAGAGAAAAGAAGAGAAAAGAGAAAAGAGAAATGAGAAAAGAAGAGAAAACAAGAGAAAACAGAAAAGAAGAGAAAAGAGAAAAGAGAAAGGGGTAAAGCAGAGAAAACAAGAGAAAAGAGAAAAGAGAAATGAAGAGAAAAGAAGAGAGAAGAGAAAGGAGAAAAGAAGAGAAAACTAGAGAAAAGAGAAAAGAAGAGAAAAGACAAGAAGAATAAAGAGAAAAGAGAAAAGAAGAGACAGGAAGAGAAATGAAGAGAAAAGAGAGAAGAGAAAAGAGAAAAGAAGAGAAAAGAGGAAAATATAAAAGCGAAAAGGAGAGTGCAGAAGATAAAAGAGAAAATAAGAGAAAAGTAAAGAAGAGAAAAGTGAAAAGAGAAATGAGAATATAGAAAACAAGAGAAAACAAACGAAAACATAAAAGAAAAAAAGAGAAAAGTAGAGAAAAGAAGAGAAAAGATGAAAGAAGAGAAAAGAGAAAAGAAGAGAAAAGAGAAATGAGAAAAGAAGAGAATTAGAAAAGGAAAGAAAAGAAATGAAGAGAAAAGAGAAAAGAAGAGAAAACAAGAGCAAAGAGAAAAGAGAAAAGAAGAGAAAAGAAGAGAAAAGAGAAAAGAAGAGGAATGAAGAGAAAGAAGAGAAAAGAAGAGAAAAGGGAAAAGAAGACAAAACAAGAGAAAAGAGAAAAGAAGAGAAAACAAGAGAAAAGACAAAAGAAGAGAAATGAAGAGAAAAGAAGAGAAAAGAGAAATGAGAAAAGAAGAGAAAACAAGAGAAAAGAGAAAAGAAGAGAAAAGAGAAAAGAGAAAGGGGTAAAGCAGAGAAAACAAGAGAAAAGAGAAAAGAGAAATGAAGAGAAAAGAAGAGAGAAGAGAAAGGAGAAAAGAAGAGAAAACAAGAGAAAAGAGAAAAGAAGAGAAAAGACAAGAAGAGTAAAGAGAAAAGAGAAAAGAAGAGAAAAGAAGAGAAATGAAGAGAAAAGAGAGAATAGAAAAGAGAAAAGAAGAGAAAAGAGGAAAATATAAAAGCGAAAAGGAGAGTACAGAAGATAAAAGAGAAAATAAGAGAAAAGTAAAGAAGAGAAAAGTGAAAAGAGAAATGAGAATATAGAAAACAAGAGAAAACAAACGAAAACATAAAAGAAAAAAAGAGAAAAGTAGAGAAAAGAAGAGAAAAGATGAAAGAAGAGAAAAGAGAAAAGAAGAGAAAAGAGAAATGAGAAAAGAAGAGAATTAGAAAAGGAAAGAAAAGAAATGAAGAGAAAAGAGAAAAGAAGAGAAAACAAGAGCAAAGAGAAAAGAGAAAAGAAGAGAAAAGAAGAGAAAAGAGAAAAGAAGAGGAATGAAGAGAAAGAAGAGAAAAGAAGAGAAAAGGGAAAAGAAGACAAAACAAGAGAAAAGAGAAAAGAAGAGAAAACAAGAGAAAAGACAAAAGAAGAGAAATGAAGAGAAAAGAAGAGAAAAGAGAAATGAGAAAAGAAGAGAAAACAAGAGAAAAGAGAAAAGAAGAGAAAAGAGAAAAGAGAATGGGGTAAAGCAGAGAAAACAAGAGAAAAGAGAAAAGAGACATGAAGAGAAAAGAAGAGAGAAGAGAAAGGAGAAAAGAAGAGAAAACAAGAGAAAAGAGAAAAGAAGAGAAAAGACAAGAAGAGTAAAGAGAAAAGAGAAAAGAAGAGAAAAGAAGAGAAATGAAGAGAAAAGAGAGAAGAGAAAAGAGAAAAAAAGAGAAAAGAGGAAAATATAAAAGCGAAAAGGAGAGTACAGAAGATAAAAGAGAAAATAAGAGAAAAGTAAAGAAGAGAAAAGTGAAAAGAGAAATGAGAATATAGAAAACAAGAGAAAACAAACGAAAAGATAAAAGAAAAAAGAGAAAAGTAGAGAAAAGAAGAGAAAAGAGAAAAGAAGAGAAAAGAGAAAAGAAGAGAAAAGAAGAGAAAAGAGAAAAGAGAAATGAGAAAAGAAGAGAAAACAAGAGAAAAGAGAAAAGAAGAGAAAAGAGAAAAGAGAAAGGGGTAAAGCAGAGAAAACAAGAGAAAAGAGAAAAGAGAAATGAAGAGAAAAGAAGAGAGAAGAGAAAGGAGAAAAGAAGAGAAAACAAGAGAAAAGAGAAAAGAAGAGAAAAGACAAGAAGAGTAAAGAGAAAAGAGAAAAGAAGAGAAAAGAAGAGAAATGAAGAGAAAAGAGAGAAGAGAAAAGAGAAAAGAAGAGAAAAGAGAAAATATAAAAGCGAAAAGGAGAGTGCAGAAGATAAAAGAGAAAATAAGAGAAAAGTAAAGAAGAGAAAAGTGAAAAGAGAAATGAGAATATAGAAAACAAGAGTAAACAAACGAAAAGATAAAAGAAAAAAGGAGAAAAGTAGAGAAAAGAAGAGAAAAGAGAAAAGAGAAAAGAAGAGAATTAGAAAAGGAAAGAAGAGAAATGAAGAGAAAAGAGATAAGAAGAGAAAAGAAGAGCAAACAAGAGAAATGAGAAAAGAAGAGCAAAGAAGAGAAAAGAAGAGAAATGAAGAGAAAAGAAGAGAAAGAGAAAGGAGAGAAAAGAAAATAAGACTAAAGAGAAAAGAGAAAAGAAGAGAAAGGAAGAGAAAAGAAGAGAAAGAGAAAGGAGAGAAAAGAAAAGTAGAGTTAAGAGAAAAGAGAAAAGAAGAGACAGGAAGAGAAATGACGAGAAAAGAGAAAATAGAAAAGAGAAAACAAGCGAAAAGAGAAAAGAGAAGACATAGAAAAGAATAGAAAAGAGAAAAGAGAACAGAAGAGAAAAGCAGAGAGATGAAAAAAGAGAAAAGAAGAGAAACGATGAAATTAGAAAAGCGAAAAGAGGAGAAAAGAGAAAAGAAGAGAAAAGAAAAGAAGAGAAAAGAGAAAAGAGAAAGGGTTAAAGAAGGGAAAACAACATAAAAGAGAAAAGAAGAGAAAAGAGAAAGGGGTAAAGAAGAGAAAAGAAGAGAAAAGAGAAAATAAGAGAGAAGGAGAAAAATGAAGAGAAAAGAGAAAAGCAGAGAAAACAAGAGAAAAGAGAAAAGAGAAATGAAGAGAAAAGACGAGAAGAGAAAGGAGAAAAGAAGAGAAAACAAGAGAAAAGAGAAAAGAAGAGAAATGACAAGAAGAGTAAAGAGAAAAGAGAAAAGAAGAGAAAAGAAGAGAAATGAAGAGAAAAGAGAGAATAGAAAAGAGAAAAGAAGAGAAAAGAGGAAAATATAAAAGCGAAAAGGAGAGTACAGAAGAAAAAAGAGAAAATAAGAGAAAAGTAAAGAAGAGAAAAGTGAAAAGAGAAATGAGAATATAGAAAACAAACGAAAACATAAAAGAAAAAAAGAGAAAAGTAGAGAAAAGAAGAGAAAAGATGAAAGAAGAGAAAAGAGAAAAGAAGAGAAAAGAGTAATGAGAAAAGAAGAGAATTAGAAAAGGAAAGAAGAGAAATGAAGAGAAAAGAGAAAAGAGAAAAGAAGAGAAAACAAGAGCAAAGAGAAAAGAGAAAAGAAGAGAAAAGAAGAGAAAAGAGAAAAAACGAGGAATGAAGAGAAAGAAGAGAAAAGAGAAAAGAAGACAAAAGAAGAGAAAAGAGAAAAGAGAAATGAGAAAAGAAGAGAATTAGAAAAGGAAAGAAGAGAAATGAAGAGAAAAGAAATAAGAAGAGAAAAGACGAGCAAACAAGAGAAATGAGAACAGAAGAGCAAAGAAGAGAAAAGAAGAGAAATGAAGAGAAAAGAAGAGAAAGAGAAAGGAGAGAAAAGAAAAGAAGAGTAAAGAGAAAAGAGAAAAGAAGAGAAAGGAAGAGAAAAGAAGAGAAAGAGAAAGGAGAGAAAAGAAAAGAAGAGTAAAGAGAAAAGAGAAAAGAAAAGAAAGGAAGAGAAATGACGAGAAAAGAGAAAATAGAAAAGAGAAAACAAGAGAAAACAAGCGAAAAGAGAAAAGAAGAGAAAACAAGAGAATAGAGAAAAGAAGAGGAATGTAGAGAAAGAAGAGAAAAGAGAAAAGAAGAGAAAACAAGAGAAAAGAGAAAAAAGAAAGGGCCAAAGAAGAGAAAAGAAGTGAAAAGAGAAAAGAAGAGAAAAGTAGAGAAAAGAGAAAAGAGAAAGGGTTAAAGAAGAGAAAAGAAGTGAAAAGAAGAGAAAAGAGAAAAGAAGAGAAAGGAAGCAAAAAGAATTAAAAGAGAAAAGAGAAAAGAAAAGAAGAGAAAGGAGTAAAGAGAAAAGAAGAGAACAGAAGAGAAAAGAAGAAAAAGGAGAAAAGAGTAAAGAAGAGAACAGAAGACAAAAGAAGAGAAAAGAGAAAATCAGAGAAATAGGAAAAGAGAAAACACGAGAACAGAAGAGAAAAGAAAAGAGTATAGAAGAGAAAAGAGAAAAGAGAAAAGAAGAGAACAGAAGAGAAAAGAAGAGAAAAGAGAAAAGAAGAGAAAAGACAAGAAGAGTAAAGAGAAAAGAGAAAAGAAGAGAAAAGAAGAGAAATGAAGAGAAAAGAGAGAATAGAAAAGAGAAAAGAAGAGAACAGAAGAGAAAAGAAGAGAAAAGTGAAAAGAAGAGAACAGAAGAGAAAGGAGATAAGAGAACACAGAAAAGAAGAGAAAAGAAAAGAAAACAGGAGAACAGTGAAAAGAAGAGAAAAGGAGCGAACAGAGAGTAAAGACAAAAGAGAAATGCAGTGAAATGAAGAGAAAAGAGATAATAGCAAAGAGAAAAGAAGAGAATAGAAGAAACAAGAGAAAAGAGAAAAGAAGCGAAAAGAGAAAAGAGAAAAGTAGAGAAAAGAAGAGAATAGAGATACGAGAAAAGGGAAAAGAAGAGAAAAGAGATAAGAAGAGAAAAGATGAGAAAAGAAAAAAGAGAAAAGAAGTAAAAAGAGAAAAGATAAAAGAGGGGAAAAGACGGCAAAAGAAGAGAAAAGAGGAAAGAAGAGAAAAGAGAAAAGAAGAGAAAAGACAAAAGAGAAAAGAAGAGAAAAGAGATAAGAGAAAAGAAGAATAAATACAAAAGCTGGGAAAAGTAGAGAAAAAGGAAAAGAAGAGAAAAAAGAGAAAAGAGAAAAGGGAAAAAACGAAAAAAGAGAAAAGAAAAGAGAAAAGAAGAGAAAAGAAGAATAAATGCAAAAGAAGAGAAAAGAAGAGAAAAGAGAAAAGAGATAAGAAGGGAAAAGAAGAGAAAAGAGAAAAGAAGTGTAAAGAAGAGAAAAGAGAAAAGAAAAGACAAAAGAGAAATGAAGGGAAAAGAGATATGAGAAAAGAAGAGAAAAGAAGAGAAAAGGGAAAAGAAGACAAAACAAGAGAAAAGAGAAAAGAAGAGAAAAAAGAGAAAAGACAAAAGAAGAGAAATGAAGAGAAAAGAAGAGAAAAGAGAAATGAGAAAAGAAGAGAAAACAAGAGAAAAGAGAAAAAAGAGAAAAGACAAGAAGAGTAATGAGAAAAGAGAAAAGAAGAGAAAAGAAGAGAAATGAAGAGAAAAGAGAGAATAGAAAAGAGAAAAGAAGAGAAAAGAGGAAAATATAAAAGCGAAAAGGAGAGTACAGAAGATAAAAGAGAAAATAAGAGAAAAGTAAAGAAGAGAAAAGTGAAAAGAGAAATGAGAATATAGAAAACAAGTGTAAACAAACGAAAAGATAAAAGAAAAAAGGAGAAAAGTAGAGAAAAGAAGAGAAAAGAGAAAAGAAGAGAAAAGACAAGAAGAGTAAAGAGAAAAGAGAAAAGAAGAGAAAAGAAGAGAAATGAAGAGAAAAGAGAGAATAGAAAAGAGAAAAGAAGAGAAAAGAGGAAAATATAAAAGCGAAAAGGAGAGTACAGAAGATAAAAGAGAAAATAAGAGAAAAGTAAAGAAGAGAAAAGTGAAAAGAGAAATGAGAATATAGAAAACAAGAGAAAAGAAACGAAAAGATAAAAGAAAAAAAGAGAAAAGTAGAGAAAATTAGAGAAAAGATGAAAAGAGAAAAGAGAAAAGAAGAGAAAAGAAGAGAAAAGAGAAAAGAGAAATGAGAAAAGAAGAGAATTAGAAAAGGAAAGAAGAGAAATGAAGAGAAAAGAGAAAAGAAGAGAAAAGAAGAGAAAACAAGAGCAAAGAGAAAAGAGAAAAGAAGAGAAAAGAAGAGAAAAGAGAAAAGAAGAGGAATGAAGAGAAAGAAGAGAAAAGAGAAAAGAAGACAAAAGAAGAGAAAAGAGAAAAGAGAAATGAGAAAAGAAGAGAATTAGAAAAGGAAAGAAGAGAAATGAAGAGAAAAGAGACAAGAAGAGAAAAGAAGAGCAAACAAGAGAAATGAGAACAGAAGAGCAAAGAAGAGAAAAGAAGAGAAATGAAGAGAAAAGAAGAGAAAGAGAAAGGAGAGAAAAGAAAAGAAGAGTAAAGAGAAAAGAGAAAAGAAGAGAAAGGAAGAGAAAAGAAGAGAAAGAGAAAGGAGAGAAAAGAAAAGAAGAGTAAAGAGACAAGAGAAAAGAAAAGAAAGGAAGGGAAATGACGAGAAAAGAGAAAATAGAAAAGAGAAAACAAGAGAAAACAAGCGAAAAGAGAAAAGAGAAGACTTAGAAAAGAATAGAAAAGAGTAAAGAGAACAGAAGAGAAAAGCAGAGAGATGAGAAAAGAGAAAAGAAGAGAAAAGATGAAATTAGAAAAGCGTACAGAGGAGAAAAGAGAAAAGAAGAGAAAAGAAGGGAAAAGAGAAAGGGGTAAAGAAGAGAAAAGAGAAAAGAAGAGAGAAGGAGAAAAATGAAGAGAAAAGAGAAAAGAAGAGAAAACAAGAGAAAAGAAAAGAGAATAGAAGAGAACAGAAGAAAAAAGAGAAAAGTAGTGAAAAGAGAAAAGAGAGTAAAGAAGCTAAAAGAGAAAAAAAACGCTAAAAGAGAAAAGAGAAAAAAGTGAAAAGAAGAGAAAAGAGAAAAGAGAAAGGGTTAAACAAGAGAAAACAAGAGAAAAGAGAAAAGAGAAAAGAAGAGAAAGGAGAAAGGGGTAAAGAAGAGAAAAGAAGAGAAAAGAGAAAAGAAAGAAAATAAGAGAAATGAAGAGAAAAGAGAAAAGAGAAAACAAGAGAAAACAAGAGCAAAGAGAAAAGAGAAAAGAAGAGAAAACAAGAGAATAGAGAAAAGAAGAGGAATGTAGAGAAAGAAGAGAAAAGAGAAAAGAAGAGAAAACAAGAGAAAAGAGAAAAAAGAAAGGGCCAAAGAAGAGAAAAGAAGTGAAAAGAGAAAAGATGAGAAAAGAAGAGAAAAGTAGAGAAAAGAGAAAAGAGAAAGGGTTAAAGAAGAGAAAAGAAGTGAAAAGAGAAAAGAAGAGTAATGAAGAGAAAAGAAGAGAAAAGAGAAATGAGAAAAGAAGAGAAAAGAAGAGAAAAGACAAGAAGAGTAAAGAGAAAAGAGAAAAGAAGAGAAAAGAAGAGAAATGAAGAGAAAAGAGAGAAGAGAAAAGAGAAAAGAAGAGAAAAGAGGAAAATATAAAAGCGAAAAGGAGAGTACAGAAGATAAAAGAGAAAATAAGAGAAAAGTAAAGAAGAGAAAAGTGAAAAGAGAAATGAGAATATAGAAAACAAGATAAAACAAACGAAAAGATAAAAGAAAAAAGAGAAAAGTAGAGAAAAGAAGAGAAAAGAGAAAAGAAGAGAAAAGAAGAATAAATGCAAAAGAAGAGAAAAGAGATAAGAAGGGAAAAGAAGAGAAAAGAGAAATGAGAAAAGAATAGAAAACAAGAGAAAAGAGAAAAGAAGAGATAAGAGAAAAGAGAAAGTGGTAAAGCAGAGAAAACAAGAGAAAAGAGAAAAGGGAAATGAAGAGAAAAGAAGAGAGAAGAGAAAGGAGAAAAGAAGAGAAAACAAGAGAAAAGAGAAAAGAAGTGAAAAGACAAGAAGAGTAAAGAGAAAAGATAAAATAAGAGAAAAGAAGGGAAATGAAGAGAAAAGAGAGAAGAGAAAAGAGAAAAGAAGAGAAAAGAGGAAAATATAAAAGCGAAAAGGAGAGTACAGACGATAAAAGAGAAAATAAGAGAAAACTAAAGAAGAGAAAAGTGAAAAGAGAAATAAGAATATAGAAAACAAGAGAAAACAAACGAAAAGATAAAAGAAAAAAAGAGAAAAGTAGAGAAAAGAAGAGAAAAGAGAAATGAAGAGAAAAGAGAAAAGAAGAGAACAGAAGACAAAAGAAGAGAAAAGAGAAAATCAGAGAAAAAGGAAAAGAGAAAAGACGAGAACAGAAGAGAAAAGAAAAGAGTATAGAAGAGAAAAGAGAAAAGAAGAGAAAAGAAGAGACAAGAGAAAAGAAGAGAACAGAAGAGAAAAGAAGAGAAAAGAAGAGAAAAGTGAAAAGAAGAGAACAGAAGAGAAAGGAGATAAGAGAACACAGAAAAGAAGAGAAAAGAAAAGAAAACAGGAGAACAGTGAAAAGAAGAGAAAAGGAGCGAACAGAGAGTAAAGACAAAAGAGAAATGCAGTGAAATGAAGAGAAAAGAGATAATAGCAAAGACAAAAGAAGAGAATAGAAGAAAAAAGAGAAAAGAGAAAAGAAGCGAAAAGAGAAAAGAGAAAAGTAGAGAAAAGAAGAGAATAGAGATACGAGAAAAGGGAAAAGAAGAGAAAAGAGGAAAGAGATAAGAAGAGAAAAGATGAGAAAAGAAAAAAGAGAAAAGAAGTAAAAAGAGAAAAGATAAAAGAGGGGAAAAGACGGCAAAAGAAGAGAAAAGAGGAAAGAAGAGAAAAGAGAAAAGAAGAGAAAAGACAAAAGAGAAATGAAGAGAAAAGAGATAAGAGAAAAGAAGAGAAAAGAAGAATAAATGCAAAAGAAGAGAAAAGAGAAAAGAGATAAGAAGGGAAAAGAAGAGAAAAGAGAAAAGAGAAAAGTGAAAAGAGAAAAGAGAAAAGAGGAGAAAAGAAGTGTAAAGAAGAGAAAAGAGAAAAGAAGAGAAAAGACAAAAGAGAAATGAAGACAAAAGAGATAAGAGAAAAGAAGAGAAAAGAAGAATAAATGCAAAAGAAGAGAAAAGAGATAAGAAGGGAAAAGAAGAGAACAGAGAAAAGAGAAAAGTGAAAAGAGAAAACAGAAAAGAGGAGAAAACAAGTGTAAAGAAGAGATAAGAGAAAAGAAGAGAAAAGACAAAAGATAAATGAAGAGAAAAGAGATAAGAGAAAAGAAGAGAAAAGAAGAATAAATGCAAAAGAAGAGAACAGAGAAAAGAAGAGAAAAGAGAAAAGAAGAGAAAAGAGACAAGTGAAAAGAGAAAAGAGAAAAGAGAAAAGAGGAGAAAAGAAGTGTAAAGAAGAGATAAGAGAAAAGAAGAGAAAAGACAAAAGAGAAATGAAGAGAAAAGAGATAAGAGAAAAGAAGAGAAAAGAAGAATAAATGCAAAAGAAGAGAAAAGAGAAAAGAGATAAGAAGGGAAAAGAAGAGAAAAGAGAAAAGAGAAAAGTGAAAAGAGAAAAGAGAAAAGAGGAGAAAAGAAGTGTAAAGAAGAGATAAGAGAAAAGAAGAGAAAAGACAAAAGAGAAATGAAGAGAAAAGAGATAAGAGAAAAGAAGAGAAAAGAAGAATAAATGCAAAAGAAGAGAAAAGAGAAAAGAAGAGAAAAGAGAAAAGAAGAGAAAAGAAGAATAAATGCAAAAGAAGAGAAAAGAGAAAAGAGATAAGAAGGGAAAAGAAGAGAAAAGAGAAATGAGAAAAGAAGAGAAAACAAGAGAAAAGAGAAAAGAAGAGATAAGAGAAAAGAGAAAGTGGTAAAGCAGAGAAAACAAGAGAAAAGAGAAAAGGGAAATGAAGAGAAAAGAAGAGAGAAGAGAAAGGAGAAAAGAAGAGAAAACAAGAGAAAAGAGAAAAGAAGTGAAAAGACAAGAAGAGTAAAGAGAAAAGATAAAATAAGAGAAAAGAAGGGAAATGAAGAGAAAAGAGAGAAGAGAAAAGAGAAAAGAAGAGAAAAGAGGAAAATATAAAAGCGAAAAGGAGAGTACAGACGATAAAAGAGAAAATAAGAGAAAACTAAAGAAGAGAAAAGTGAAAAGAGAAATGAGAATATAGAAAACAAGAGAAAACAAACGAAAAGATAAAAGAAAAAAAGAGAAAAGTAGAGAAAAGAAGAGAAAAGAGAAAAGAAGAGAAAAGAGAAAAGAAGAGAAAAAAGAAAAGAGAAATGAGAAAAGAAGAGAATTATAAAAGGAAAGAAGAGAAATGAAGAGAAAAGAGAAAAGAAGAGCAAACAAGAGAAATGAGAAAAGAAGAGAATTAGAAAAGGAAAGAAGAGAAATGAAGAGAAAAGAGAAAAGAAGAGAAAAGAAGAGCAAACAAGAGAAATGAGAAAAGAAGAGAAAAGAAGAGAAATGAAGAGAAAAGAAGAGAAAAGAGAAAAGAAGTGAAAAGAAGATAAAAGAGAAAAGAAGAGAAAGGAAGCAAAAAGAATTAAAAGAGAAAAGAGAAAAGAAAGGAAGAGAAAGGAGTAAAGAGAAAAGAAGAGAACAGAAGAGAAAAGAAGAAAAAAGAGAAAAGAGTAAAGAAGAGAACAGAAGACAAAAGAAGAGAAAAGAGAAAATCAGAGAAAAAGGAAAAGAGAAAAGACGAGAACAGAAGAGAAAAGAAAAGAGTATAGAAGAGAAAAGAGAAAAGAGAAAAGAAGAGAAAAGAAGAGACAAGAGAACAGAAGAGAAAAGAAGAGAAAAGAAGAGAAAAGTGAAAAGAAGAGAACAGAAGAGAAAGGAGATAAGAGAACACAGAAAAGAAGAGAAAAGAAAAGAAAACAGGAGAACAGTGAAAAGAAGAGAAAAGGAGCGAACAGAGAGTAAAGACAAAAGAGAAATGCAGTGAAATGAAGAGAAAAGAGATAATAGCAAAGACAAAAGAAGAGAATAGAAGAAAAAAGAGAAAAGAGAAAAGAAGCGAAAAGAGAAAAGAGAAAAGTAGAGAATAGAGATACGAGAAAAGGGAAAAGAAGAGAAAAGAGATAAGAAGAGAAAAGATGAGAAAAGAAAAAAGAGAAAAGAAGTAAAAAGAGAAAAGATAAAAGAGGGGAAAAGACGGCAAAAGAAGAGAAAAGAGGAAAGAAGAGAAAAGAGAAAAGAAGAGAAAAGACAAAAGAGAAAGAAGAGAAAAGAGATAAGAGAAAAGAAGAATAAATACAAAAGCTGGGAAAAGAAGAGAAAAAGGAAAAGAAGAGAAAAAAGAGAAAAGAGAAAAGGGAAAAAACGAAAAAAGAGAAAAGAAACGAGAAAAGAAGAGAAAAGAAGAATAAATGCAAAAGAAGAGAAAAGAAGAGAAAAGAGAAAAGAGATAAGAAGGGAAAAGAAGAGAAAAGAGAAAAGAAGTGTAAAGAAGAGAAAAGAGAAAAGAAGAGAAAAGACAAAAGAGAAATGAAGGGAAAAGAGATATGAGAAAAGAAGAGAAAAGAAGAGAAAAGGGAAAAGAAGACAAAACAAGAGAAAAGAGAAAAGAAGAGAAAACAAGAGAAAAGACAAAAGAAGAGAAATGAAGAGAAAAGAAGAGAAAAGAGAAATGAGAAAAGAAGAGAAAACAAGAGAAAAGAGAAAAGAAGAGAAAAGAGAAAAGAGAAAGGGGTAATGCAGAGAAAACAAGAGAAAAGAGAAAAGAGAAATGAAGAGAAAAGAAGAGAGAAGAGAAAGGAGAAAAGAAGAGAAAACAAGAGAAAAGAGAAAAAAGAGAAAAGACAAGAAGAGTAATGAGAAAAGAGAAAAGAAGAGAAATGAAGAGAAAAGAGAGAATAGAAAAGAGAAAAGAAGAGAAAAGAGGAAAATATAAAAGCGAAAAGGAGAGTACAGAAGATAAAAGAGAAAATAAGAGAAAAGTAAAGAAGAGAAAAGTGAAAAGAGAAATGAGAATATAGAAAACAAGAGTAAACAAACGAAAAGATAAAAGAAAAAAGGAGAAAAGTAGAGAAAAGAAGAGAAAAGAGAAAAAAAGAGAAAAGACAAGAAGAGTAAAGAGAAAAGAGAAAAGAAGAGAAAAGAAGAGAAATGAAGAGAAAAGAGAGAATAGAAAAGAGAAAAGAAGAGAACAGAAGAGAAAAGAAGAGAAAAGAAGAGAAAAGTGAAAAGAAGAGAACAGAAGAGAAAGGAGATAAGAGAACACAGAAAAGAAGAGAAAAGAAAAGAAAACAGGAGAACAGTGAAAAGAAGAGAAAAGGAGCGAACAGAGAGTAAAGACAAAAGAGAAATGCAGTGAAATGAAGAGAAAAGAGATAATAGCAAAGACAAAAGAAGAGAATAGAAGAAAAAAGAGAAAAGAGAAAAGAAGCGAAAAGAGAAAAGAGAAAAGTAGAGAAAAGAAGAGAATAGAGATACGAGAAAAGGGAAAAGAAGAGAAAAGAGGAAAGAGATAAGAAGAGAAAAGATGAGAAAAGAAAAAAGAGAAAAGAAGTAAAAAGAGAAAAGATAAAAGAGGGGAAAAGACGGCAAAAGAAGAGAAAAGAGGAAAGAAGAGAAAAGAGAAAAGAAGAGAAACGACAAAAGAGAAATGAAGTGAAAAGAGATAAGAGAACAGAAGAGAAAAGAAGAATAAATGCAAAAGAAGAGAAAAGAGAAAAGAGATAAGAAGGGAAAAGAAGAGAAAAGAGAAAAGAGAAAAGTGAAAAGAGAAAAGATAAAAGAGGAGAAAAGAAGTGTAAAGAAGAGAAAAGAGAAAAGAAGAGAAAAGACAAAAGAGAAATGAAGAGAAAAGAGATAAGAGAAAAGAAGAGAAAAGAAGAATAAATGCAAAAGAAGAGAAAAGAGAAAAGAGATAAGAAGGGAAAAGAAGAGAAAAGAGAAAAGATAAAAGTGAAAAGAGAAAAGAGAAAAGAGGAGAAAACAAGTCTAAAGAAGAGATAAGAGAAAAGAAGAGAAAAGACAAAAGATAAATGAAGAGAAAAGAGATAAGAGAAAAGAAGAGAAAAGAAGAATAAATGCAAAAGAAGAGAACAGAGAAAAGAAGAGAAAAGAGAAAAGAAGAATAAAGAGACAAGTGAAAAGAGAAAAGAGAAAAGAGAAAAGAGGAGAAAAGAAGTGTAAAGAAGAGAAAAGAGAAAAGAAGAGAAAAGACAAAAGAGAAATGAAGACAAAAGAGATAAGAGAAAAGAAGAGAAAAGAAGAATAAATGCAAAAGAAGAGAAAAGAGATAAGAAGGGAAAAGAAGAGAAAAGAGAAAAGAGAAAAGTGAAAAGAGAAAAGAGAAAAGAGGAGAAAACAAGTGTAAAGAAGAGATAAGAGAAAAGAAGAGAAAAGACAAAAGATAAATGAAGAGAAAAGAGATAAGAGAAAAGAAGAGAAAAGAAGAATAAATGCAAAAGAAGAGAACAGAGAAAAGAAGAGAAAAGAGAAATGAAGAGAAAAGAGACAAGTGAAAAGAGAAAAGATAAAAGAGAAAAGAGGAGAAAAGAAGTGTAAAGAAGAGATAAGAGAAAAGAAGAGAAAAGACAAAAGAGAAATGAAGAGAAAAGAGATAAGAGAAAAGAAGAGAAAAGAAGAATAAATGCAAAAGAAGAGAAAAGAGAAAAGAGATAAGAAGGGAAAAGAAGAGAAAAGAGAAAAGAGAAAAGTGAAAAGAGAAAAGAGAAAAGAGGAGAAAAGAAGTGTAAAGAAGAGATAAGAGAAAAGAAGAGAAAAGACAAAAGAGAAATGAAGAGAAAAGAGATAAGAGAAAAGAAGAGAAAAGAAGAATAAATGCAAAAGAAGAGAAAAGCGAAAAGAAGAGAAAAGAGAAAAGAAGAGAAAAGAAGAATAAATGCAAAAGAAGAGAAAAGAGAAAAGAGATAAGAAGGGAAAAGAAGAGAAAAGAGAAATGAGAAAAGAAGAGAAAACAAGAGAAAAGAGAAAAGAAGAGATAAGAGAAAAGAGAAAGTGGTAAAGCAGAGAAAACAAGAGAAAAGAGAAAAGGGAAATGAAGAGAAAAGAAGAGAGAAGAGAAAGGAGAAAAGAAGAGAAAACAAGAGAAAAGAGAAAAGAAGTGAAAAGACAAGAAGAGTAAAGAGAAAAGATAAAATAAGAGAAAAGAAGGGAAATGAAGAGAAAAGAGAGAAGAGGAAAGAGAAAAGAAGAGAAAAGAGGAAAATATAAAAGCGAAAAGGAGAGTACAGACGATAAAAGAGAAAATAAGAGAAAACTAAAGAAGAGAAAAGTGAAAAGAGAAATGAGAATATAGAAAACAAGAGAAAACAAACGAAAAGATAAAAGAAAAAAAGAGAAAAGTAGAGAAAAGAAGAGAAAAGAGAAAAGAAGAGAAAAGAGAAAAGAAGAGAAAAAAGAAAAGAGAAATGAGAAAAGAAGAGAATTAGAAAAGGAAAGAAGAGAAATGAAGAGAAAAGAGAAAAGAAGAGCAAACAAGAGAAATGAGAAAAGAAGAGAATTAGAAAAGGAAAGAAGAGAAATGAAGAGAAAAGAGAAAAGAAGAGAAAAGAAGAGCAAACAAGAGAAATGAGAAAAGAAGAGAAATGAAGAGAAAAGAAGAGAAAAGAGAAAAGAAGTGAAAAGAAGAGAAAAGAGAAAAGAAGAGAAAGGAAGCAAAAAGAATTAAAAGAGAAAAGAGAAAAGAAAGGAAGAGAAAGGAGTAAAGAGAAAAGAAGAGAACAGAAGAGAAAAGAAGAAAAAGGAGAAAAGAGTAATGAAGAGAACAGAAGACAAAAGAAGAGAAAAGAGAAAATCAGAGAAAAAGGAAAAGAGAAAAGACGAGAACAGAAGAGAAAAGAAAAGAGTATAGAAGAGAAAAGAGAAAAGAGAAAAGAAGAGAAAAGAAGAGACAAGAGAACAGAAGAGAAAAGAAGAGAAAAGAAGAGAAAAGTGAAAAGAAGAGAACAGAAGAGAAAGGAGATAAGAGAACACAGAAAAGAAGAGAAAAGAAAAGAAAACAGGAGAACAGTGAAAAGAAGAGAAAAGGAGCGAACAGAGAGTAAAGACAAAAGAGAAATGCAGTGAAATGAAGAGAAAAGAGATAATAGCAAAGACAAAAGAAGAGAATAGAAGAAAAAAGAGAAAAGAGAAAAGAAGCGAAAAGAGAAAAGAGAAAAGTAGAGAAACGAAGAGAATAGAGATACGAGAAAAGGGAAAAGAAGAGAAAAGAGATAAGAAGAGAAAAGATGAGAAAAGAAAAAAGAGAAAAGAAGTAAAAAGAGAAAAGATAAAAGAGGGGAAAAGACGGCAAAAGAAGAGAAAAGAGGAAAGAAGAGAAAAGAGAAAAGAAGAGAAAAGACAAAAGAGAAAGAAGAGAAAAGAGATAAGAGAAAAGAAGAATAAATACAAAAGCTGGGAAAAGAAGAGAAAAAGGAAAAGAAGAGAAAAAAGAGAAAAGAGAAAAGGGAAAAAACGAAAAAAGAGAAAAGAAAAGAGAAAAGAAGAGAAAAGAAGAATAAATGCAAAAGAAGAGAAAAGAAGAGAAAAGAGAAAAGAGATAAGAAGGGAAAAGAAGAGAAAAGAGAAAAGAGAAAAGAAGTGTAAAGAAGAGAAAAGAGAAAAGAAGAGAAAAGACAAAAGAGAAATGAAGGGAAAAGAGATATGAGAAAAGAAGAGAAAAGAAGAGAAAAGGGAAAAGAAGACAAAACAAGAGAAAAGAGAAAAGAAGAGAAAACAAGAGAAAAGACAAAAGAAGAGAAATGAAGAGAAAAGAAGAGAAAAGAGAAATGAGAAAAGAAGAGAAAACAAGAGAAAAGAGAAAAGAAGAGAAAAGAGAAAAGAGAAAGGGGTAATGCAGAGAAAACAAGAGAAAAGAGAAAAGAGAAATGAAGAGAAAAGAAGAGAGAAGAGAAAGGAGAAAAGAAGAGAAAACAAGAGAAAAGAGAAAAAAGAGAAAAGACAAGAAGAGTAATGAGAAAAGAGAAAAGAAGAGAAATGAAGAGAAAAGAGAGAATAGAAAAGAGAAAAGAAGAGAAAAGAGGAAAATATAAAAGCGAAAAGGAGAGTACAGAAGATAAAAGAGAAAATAAGAGAAAAGTAAAGAAGAGAAAAGTGAAAAGAGAAATGAGAATATAGAAAACAAGAGTAAACAAACGAAAAGATAAAAGAAAAAAGGAGAAAAGTAGAGAAAAGAAGAGAAAAGAGAAAAGAAGAGAAAAGACAAGAAGAGTAAAGAGAAAAGAGAAAAGAAGAGAAAAGAAGAGAAATGAAGAGAAAAGAGAGAATAGAAAAGAGAAAAGAAGAAAACAGAAGAGAAAAGAAGAGAAAAGAAGAGAAAAGTGAAAAGAAGAGAACAGAAGAGAAAGGAGATAAGAGAACACAGAAAAGAAGAGAAAAGAAAAGAAAACAGGAGAACAGTGAAAAGAAGAGAAAAGGAGCGAACAGAGAGTAAAGACAAAAGAGAAATGCAGTGAAATGAAGAGAAAAGAGATAATAGCAAAGACAAAAGAAGAGAATAGAAGAAAAAAGAGAAAAGAGAAAAGAAGCGAAAAGAGAAAAGAGAAAAGTAGAGAAAAGAAGAGAATAGAGATACGAGAAAAGGGAAAAGAAGAGAAAAGAGGAAAGAGATAAGAAGAGAAAAGATGAGAAAAGAAAAAAGAGAAAAGAAGTAAAAAGAGAAAAGATAAAAGAGGGGAAAAGACGGCAAAAGAAGAGAAAAGAGGAAAGAAGAGAAAAGAGAAAAGAAGAGAAAAGACAAAAGAGAAATGAAGTGAAAAGAGATAAGAGAACAGAAGAGAAAAGAAGAATAAATGCAAAAGAAGAGAAAAGAGAAAAGAGATAAGAAGGGAAAAGAAGAGAAAAGAGAAAAGAGAAAAGTGAAAAGAGAAAAGAGAAAAGAGGAGAAAAGAAGTGTAAAGAAGAGAAAAGAGAAAAGAAGAGAAAAGACAAAAGAGAAATGAAGAGAAAAGAGATAAGAGAAAAGAAGAGAAAAGAAGAATAAATGCAAAAGAAGAGAAAAGAGAAAAGAGATAAGAAGGGAAAAGAAGAGAAAAGAGAAAAGATAAAAGTGAAAAGAGAAAAGAGAAAAGAGGAGAAAACAAGTCTAAAGAAGAGATAAGAGAAAAGAAGAGAAAAGACAAAAGATAAATGAAGAGAAAAGAGATAAGAGAAAAGAAGAGAAAAGAAGAATAAATGCAAAAGAAGAGAACAGAGAAAAGAAGAGAAAAGAGAAAAGAAGAATAAAGAGACAAGTGAAAAGAGAAAAGAGAAAAGAGAAAAGAGGAGAAAAGAAGTGTAAAGAAGAGAAAAGAGAAAAGAAGAGAAAAGACAAAAGAGAAATGAAGAGAAAAGAGATAAGAGAAAAGAAGAGAAAAGAAGAATAAATGCAAAAGAAGAGAAAAGAGAAAAGAAGAGAAAAGAGAAAAGAAGAGAAAAGAAGAATAAATGCAAAAGAAGAGAAAAGAGAAAAGAGATAAGAAGGGAAAAGAAGAGAAAAGAGAAATGAGAAAAGAAGAGAAAACAAGAGAAAAGAGAAAAGAAGAGATAAGAGAAAAGAGAAAGTGGTAAAGCAGAGAAAACAAGAGAAAAGAGAAGAGGGAAATGAAGAGAAAAGAAGAGAGAAGAGAAAGGAGAAAAGAAGAGAAAACAAGAGAAAAGAGAAAAGAAGTGAAAAGACAAGAAGAGTAAAGAGAAAAGATAAAATAAGAGAAAAGAAGGGAAATGAAGAGAAAAGAGAGAAGAGAAAAGAGAAAAGAAGAGAAAAGAGGAAAATATAAAAGCGAAAAGGAGAGTACAGACGATAAAAGAGAAAATAAGAGAAAACTAAAGAAGAGAAAAGTGAAAAGAGAAATGAGAATATAGAAAACAAGAGAAAACAAACGAAAAGATAAAAGAAAAAAAGAGAAAAGTAGAGAAAAGAAGAGAAAAGAGAAAAGAAGATAAAAGAGAAAAGAAGAGAAAAAAGAAAAGAGAAATGAGAAAAGAAGAGAATTAGAAAAGGAAAGAAGAGAAATGAAGAGAAAAGAGAAAAGAAGAGCAAACAAGAGAAATGAGAAAAGAAGAGAATTAGAAAAGGAAAGAAGAGAAATGAAGAGAAAAGAGAAAAGAAGAGAAAAGAAGAGCAAACAAGAGAAATGAGAAAAGAAGAGAAAAGAAGAGAAATGAAGAGAAAAGAAGAGAAAAGAGAAAAGAAGTGAAAAGAAGAGAAAAGAGAAAAGAAGAGAAAGGAAGCAAAAAGAATTAAAAGAGAAAAGAGAAAAGAAAGGAAGAGAAAGGAGTAAAGAGAAAAGAAGAGAACAGAAGAGAAAAGAAGAAAAAGGAGAAAAGAGTAAAGAAGAGAACAGAAGACAAAAGAAGAGAAAAGAGAAAATCAGAGAAAAAGGAAAAGAGAAAAGACGAGAACAGAAGAGAAAAGAAAAGAGTATAGAAGAGAAAAGAGAAAAGAGAAAAGAAGAGAAAAGAAGAGACAAGAGAACAGAAGAGAAAAGAAGAGAAAAGTGAAAAGAAGAGAACAGAAGAGAAAGGAGATAAGAGAACACAGAAAAGAAGAGAAAAGAAAAGAAAACAGGAGAACAGTGAAAAGAAGAGAAAAGGAGCGAACAGAGAGTAAAGACAAAAGAGAAATGCAGTGAAATGAAGAGAAAAGAGATAATAGCAAAGACAAAAGAAGAGAATAGAAGAAAAAAGAGAAAAGAGAAAAGAAGCGAAAAGAGAAAAGAGAAAAGTAGAGAAAAGAAGAGAATAGAGATACGAGAAAAGGGAAAAGAAGAGAAAAGAGGAAAGAGATAAGAAGAGAAAAGATGAGAAAAGAAAAAAGAGAAAAGAAGTAAAAAGAGAAAAGATAAAAGAGGGGAAAAGACGGCAAAAGAAGAGAAAAGAGGAAAGAAGAGAAAAGAGAAAAGAAGAGAAAAGACAAAAGAGAAATGAAGTGAAAAGAGATAAGAGAACAGAAGAGAAAAGAAGAATAAATGCAAAAGAAGAGAAAAGAGAAAAGAGATAAGAAGGGAAAAGAAGAGAAAAGAGAAAAGAGAAAAGTGAAAAGAGAAAAGAGAAAAGAGGAGAAAAGAAGTGTAAAGAAGAGAAAAGAGAAAAGAAGAGAAAAGACAAAAGAGAAATGAAGAGAAAAGAGATAAGAGAAAAGAAGAGAAAAGAAGAATAAATGCAAAAGAAGAGAAAAGAGAAAAGAGATAAGAAGGGAAAAGAAGAGAAAAGAGAAAAGATAAAAGTGAAAAGAGAAAAGAGAAAAGAGGAGAAAACAAGTCTAAAGAAGAGATAAGAGAAAAGAAGAGAAAAGACAAAAGATAAATGAAGAGAAAAGAGATAAGAGAAAAGAAGAGAAAAGAAGAATAAATGCAAAAGAAGAGAACAGAGAAAAGAAGAGAAAAGAGAAAAGAAGAATAAAGAGACAAGTGAAAAGAGAAAAGAGAAAAGAGAAAAGAGGAGAAAAGAAGTGTAAAGAAGAGAAAAGAGAAAAGAAGAGAAAAGACAAAAGAGAAATGAAGAGAAAAGAGATAAGAGAAAAGAAGAGAAAAGAAGAATAAATGCAAAAGAAGAGAAAAGAGAAAAGAAGAGAAAAGAGAAAAGAAGAGAAAAGAAGAATAAATGCAAAAGAAGAGAAAAGAGAAAAGAGATAAGAAGGGAAAAGAAGAGAAAAGAGAAAAGAGAAAAGAAGTGTAAAGAAGAGAAAAGAGAAAAGAAGAGAAAAGACAAAAGAGAAATGAAGGGAAAAGAGATATGAGAAAAGAAGAGAAAAGAAGAGAAAAGGGAAAAGAAGACAAAACAAGAGAAAAGAGAAAAGAAGAGAAAACAAGAGAAAAGACAAAAGAAGAGAAATGAAGAGAAAAGAAGAGAAAAGAGAAATGAGAAAAGAAGAGAAAACAAGAGAAAAGAGAAAAGAAGAGAAAAGAGAAAAGAGAAAGGGGTAATGCAGAGAAAACAAGAGAAATGAGAAAAGAGAAATGAAGAGAAAAGAAGAGAGAAGAGAAAGGAGAAAAGAAGAGAAAACAAGAGAAAAGAGAAAAAAGAGAAAAGACAAGAAGAGTAATGAGAAAAGAGAAAAGAAGAGAAATGAAGAGAAAAGAGAGAATAGAAAAGAGAAAAGAAGAGAAAAGAGGAAAATATAAAAGCGAAAAGGAGAGTACAGAAGATAAAAGAGAAAATAAGAGAAAAGTAAAGAAGAGAAAAGTGAAAAGAGAAATGAGAATATAGAAAACAAGAGTAAACAAACGAAAAGATAAAAGAAAAAAGGAGAAAAGTAGAGAAAAGAAGAGAAAAGAGAAAAGAAGAGAAAAGACAAGAAGAGTAAAGAGAAAAGAGAAAAGAAGAGAAAAGAAGAGAAATGAAGAGAAAAGAGAGAATAGAAAAGAGAAAAGAAGAAAACAGAAGAGAAAAGAAGAGAAAAGAAGAGAAAAGTGAAAAGAAGAGAACAGAAGAGAAAGGAGATAAGAGAACACAGAAAAGAAGAGAAAAGAAAAGAAAACAGGAGAACAGTGAAAAGAAGAGAAAAGGAGCGAACAGAGAGTAAAGACAAAAGAGAAATGCAGTGAAATGAAGAGAAAAGAGATAATAGCAAAGACAAAAGAAGAGAATAGAAGAAAAAAGAGAAAAGAGAAAAGAAGCGAAAAGAGAAAAGAGAAAAGTAGAGAAAAGAAGAGAATAGAGATACGAGAAAAGGGAAAAGAAGAGAAAAGAGGAAAGAGATAAGAAGAGAAAAGATGAGAAAAGAAAAAAGAGAAAAGAAGTAAAAAGAGAAAAGATAAAAGAGGGGAAAAGACGGCAAAAGAAGAGAAAAGAGGAAAGAAGAGAAAAGAGAAAAGAAGAGAAAAGACAAAAGAGAAATGAAGTGAAAAGAGATAAGAGAACAGAAGAGAAAAGAAGAATAAATGCAAAAGAAGAGAAAAGAGAAAAGAGATAAGAAGGGAAAAGAAGAGAAAAGAGAAAAGAGAAAAGTGAAAAGAGAAAAGAGAAAAGAGGAGAAAAGAAGTGTAAAGAAGAGAAAAGAGAAAAGAAGAGAAAAGACAAAAGAGAAATGAAGAGAAAAGAGATAAGAGAAAAGAAGAGAAAAGAAGAATAAATGCAAAAGAAGAGAAAAGAGAAAAGAGATAAGAAGGGAAAAGAAGAGAAAAGAGAAAAGATAAAAGTGAAAAGAGAAAAGAGAAAAGAGGAGAAAACAAGTCTAAAGAAGAGATAAGAGAAAAGAAGAGAAAAGACAAAAGATAAATGAAGAGAAAAGAGATAAGAGAAAAGAAGAGAAAAGAAGAATAAATGCAAAAGAAGAGAACAGAGAAAAGAAGAGAAAAGAGAAAAGAAGAATAAAGAGACAAGTGAAAAGAGAAAAGAGAAAAGAGAAAAGAGGAGAAAAGAAGTGTAAAGAAGAGAAAAGAGAAAAGAAGAGAAAAGACAAAAGAGAAATGAAGAGAAAAGAGATAAGAGAAAAGAAGAGAAAAGAAGAATAAATGCAAAAGAAGAGAAAAGAGAAAAGAAGAGAAAAGAGAAAAGAAGAGAAAAGAAGAATAAATGCAAAAGAAGAGAAAAGAGAAAAGAGATAAGAAGGGAAAAGAAGAGAAAAGAGAAATGAGAAAAGAAGAGAAAACAAGAGAAAAGAGAAAAGAAGAGATAAGAGAAAAGAGAAAGTGGTAAAGCAGAGAAAACAAGAGAAAAGAGAAGAGGGAAATGAAGAGAAAAGAAGAGAGAAGAGAAAGGAGAAAAGAAGAGAAAACAAGAGAAAAGAGAAAAGAAGTGAAAAGACAAGAAGAGTAAAGAGAAAAGATAAAATAAGAGAAAAGAAGGGAAATGAAGAGAAAAGAGAGAAGAGAAAAGAGAAAAGAAGAGAAAAGAGGAAAATATAAAAGCGAAAAGGAGAGTACAGACGATAAAAGAGAAAATAAGAGAAAACTAAAGAAGAGAAAAGTGAAAAGAGAAATGAGAATATAGAAAACAAGAGAAAACAAACGAAAAGATAAAAGAAAAAAAGAGAAAAGTAGAGAAAAGAAGAGAAAAGAGAAAAGAAGAGAAAAGAGAAAAGAAGAGAAAACAGAAAAGAGAAATGAGAAAAGAAGAGAATTAGAAAAGGAAAGAAGAGAAATGAAGAGAAAAGAGAAAAGAAGAGCAAACAAGAGAAATGAGAAAAGAAGAGAATTAGAAAAGGAAAGAAGAGAAATGAAGAGAAAAGAGAAAAGAAGAGAAAAGAAGAGCAAACAAGAGAAATGAGAAAAGAAGAGAAAAGAAGAGAAATGAAGAGAAAAGAAGAGAAAAGAGAAAAGAAGTGAAAAGAAGAGAAAAGAGAAAAGAAGAGAAAGGAAGCAAAAAGAATTAAAAGAGAAAAGAGAAAAGAAAAGAAGAGAAAGGAGTAAAGAGAAAAGAAGAGAACAGAAGAGAAAAGAAGAAAAAGGAGAAAAGAGTAAAGAAGAGAACAGAAGACAAAAGAAGAGAAAAGAGAAAATCAGAGAAATAGGAAAAGAGAAAGGACGAGAACAGAAGAGAAAAGAAAAGAGTATAGAAGAGAAAAGAGAAAAGAAGAGAACAGAAGAGAAAAGAAGAGAAATAGGAAAAGAGAAAAGACAAGAAGAGTAAAGAGAAAAGAGAAAAGAAGAGAAAAGAAGAGAAATGAAGAGAAAAGAGAGAATAGAAAAGAGAAAAGAAGAGAACAGAAGAGAAAAGAAGAGAAAAGAAGAGAAAAGTGAAAAGAAGAGAACAGAAGAGAAAGGAGATAAGAGAACACAGAAAAGAAGAGAAAAGAAAAGAAAACAGGAGAACAGTGAAAAGAAGAGAAAAGGAGCGAACAGAGAGTAAAGACAAAAGAGAAATGCAGTGAAATGAAGAGAAAAGAGATAATAGCAAAGACAAAAGAAGAGAATAGAAGAAAAAAGAGAAAAGAGAAAAGAAGCGAAAAGAGAAAAGAGAAAAGTAGAGAAACGATGAGAATAGAGATACGAGAAAAGGGAAAAGAAGAGAAAAGAGATAAGAAGAGAAAAGATGAGAAAAGAAAAAAGAGAAAAGAAGTAAAAAGAGAAAAGATAAAAGAGGGGAAAAGACGGCAAAAGAAGAGAAAAGAGGAAAGAAGAGAAAAGAGAAAAGAAGAGAAAAGACAAAAGAGAAAGAAGAGAAAAGAGATAAGAGAAAAGAAGAATAAATACAAAAGCTGGGAAAAGAAGAGAAAAAGGAAAAGAAGAGAAAAAAGAGAAAAGAGAAAAGGGAAAAAACGAAAAAAGAGAAAAGAAAAGAGAAAAGAAGAGAAAAGAAGAATAAATGCAAAAGAAGAGAAAAGAAGAGAAAAGAGAAAAGAGATAAGAAGGGAAAAGAAGAGAAAAGAGAAAAGAGAAAAGAAGTGTAAAGAAGAGAAAAGAGAAAAGAAGAGAAAAGACAAAAGAGAAATGAAGGGAAAAGAGATATGAGAAAAGAAGAGAAAAGAAGAGAAAAGGGAAAAGAAGACAAAACAAGAGAAAAGAGAAAAGAAGAGAAAACAAGAGAAAAGACAAAAGAAGAGAAATGAAGAGAAAAGAAGAGAAAAGAGAAATGAGAAAAGAAGAGAAAACAAGAGAAAAGAGAAAAGAAGAGAAAAGAGAAAAGAGAAAGGGGTAATGCAGAGAAAACAAGAGAAAAGAGAAAAGAGAAATGAAGAGAAAAGAAGAGAGAAGAGAAAGGAGAAAAGAAGAGAAAACAAGAGAAAAGAGAAAAAAGAGAAAAGACAAGAAGAGTAATGAGAAAAGAGAAAAGAAGAGAAATGAAGAGAAAAGAGAGAATAGAAAAGAGAAAAGAAGAGAAAAGAGGAAAATATAAAAGCGAAAAGGAGAGTACAGAAGATAAAAGAGAAAATAAGAGAAAAGTGAAAAGAGAAATGAGAATATAGAAAACAAGAGTAAACAAACGAAAAGATAAAAGAAAAAAGGAGAAAAGTAGAGAAAAGAAGAGAAAAGAGAAAAGAAGAGAAAAGACAAGAAGAGTAAAGAGAAAAGAGAAAAGAAGAGAAAAGAAGAGAAATGAAGAGAAAAGAGAGAATAGAAAAGAGAAAAGAAGAAAACAGAAGAGAAAAGAAGAGAAAAGAAGAGAAAAGTGAAAAGAAGAGAACAGAAGAGAAAGGAGATAAGAGAACACAGAAAAGAAGAGAAAAGAAAAGAAAACAGGAGAACAGTGAAAAGAAGAGAAAAGGAGCGAACAGAGAGTAAAGACAAAAGAGAAATGCAGTGAAATGAAGAGAAAAGAGATAATAGCAAAGACAAAAGAAGAGAATAGAAGAAAAAAGAGAAAAGAGAAAAGAAGCGAAAAGAGAAAAGAGAAAAGTAGAGAAAAGAAGAGAATAGAGATACGAGAAAAGGGAAAAGAAGAGAAAAGAGGAAAGAGATAAGAAGAGAAAAGATGAGAAAAGAAAAAAGAGAAAAGAAGTAAAAAGAGAAAAGATAAAAGAGGGGAAAAGACGGCAAAAGAAGAGAAAAGAGGAAAGAAGAGAAAAGAGAAAAGAAGAGAAAAGACAAAAGAGAAATGAAGTGAAAAGAGATAAGAGAACAGAAGAGAAAAGAAGAATAAATGCAAAAGAAGAGAAAAGAGAAAAGAGATAAGAAGGGAAAAGAAGAGAAAAGAGAAAAGAGAAAAGTGAAAAGAGAAAAGAGAAAAGAGGAGAAAAGAAGTGTAAAGAAGAGAAAAGAGAAAAGAAGAGAAAAGACAAAAGAGAAATGAAGAGAAAAGAGATAAGAGAAAAGAAGAGAAAAGAAGAATAAATGCAAAAGAAGAGAAAAGAGAAAAGAGATAAGAAGGGAAAAGAAGAGAAAAGAGAAAAGATAAAAGTGAAAAGAGAAAAGAGAAAAGAGGAGAAAACAAGTCTAAAGAAGAGATAAGAGAAAAGAAGAGAAAAGACAAAAGATAAATGAAGAGAAAAGAGATAAGAGAAAAGAAGAGAAAAGAAGAATAAATGCAAAAGAAGAGAACAGAGAAAAGAAGAGAAAAGAGAAAAGAAGAATAAAGAGACAAGTGAAAAGAGAAAAGAGAAAAGAGAAAAGAGGAGAAAAGAAGTGTAAAGAAGAGAAAAGAGAAAAGAAGAGAAAAGACAAAAGAGAAATGAAGAGAAAAGAGATAAGAGAAAAGAAGAGAAAAGAAGAATAAATGCAAAAGAAGAGAAAAGAGAAAAGAAGAGAAAAGAGAAAAGAAGAGAAAAGAAGAATAAATGCAAAAGAAGAGAAAAGAGAAAAGAGATAAGAAGGGAAAAGAAGAGAAAAGAGAAATGAGAAAAGAAGAGAAAACAAGAGAAAAGAGAAAAGAAGAGATAAGAGAAAAGAGAAAGTGGTAAAGCAGAGAAAACAAGAGAAAAGAGAAGAGGGAAATGAAGAGAAAAGAAGAGAGAAGAGAAAGGAGAAAAGAAGAGAAAACAAGAGAAAAGAGAAAAGAAGTGAAAAGACAAGAAGAGTAAAGAGAAAAGATAAAATAAGAGAAAAGAAGGGAAATGAAGAGAAAAGAGAGAAGAGAAAAGAGAAAAGAAGAGAAAAGAGGAAAATATAAAAGCGAAAAGGAGAGTACAGACGATAAAAGAGAAAATAAGAGAAAACTAAAGAAGAGAAAAGTGAAAAGAGAAATGAGAATATAGAAAACAAGAGAAAACAAACGAAAAGATAAAAGAAAAAAAGAGAAAAGTAGAGAAAAGAAGAGAAAAGAGAAAAGAAGAGAAAAGAGAAAAGAAGAGAAAAAAGAAAAGAGAAATGAGAAAAGAAGAGAATTAGAAAAGGAAAGAAGAGAAATGAAGAGAAAAGAGAAAAGAAGAGCAAACAAGAGAAATGAGAAAAGAAGAGAATTAGAAAAGGAAAGAAGAGAAATGAAGAGAAAAGAGAAAAGAAGAGAAAAGAAGAGCAAACAAGAGAAATGAGAAAAGAAGAGAAAAGAAGAGAAATGAAGAGAAAAGAAGAGAAAAGAGAAAAGAAGTGAAAAGAAGAGAAAAGAGAAAAGAAGAGAAAGGAAGCAAAAAGAATTAAAAGAGAAAAGAGAAAAGAAAGGAAGAGAAAGGAGTAAAGAGAAAAGAAGAGAACAGAAGAGAAAAGAAGAAAAAGGAGAAAAGAGTAAAGAAGAGAACAGAAGACAAAAGAAGAGAAAAGAGAAAATCAGAGAAAAAGGAAAAGAGAAAAGACGAGAACAGAAGAGAAAAGAAAAGAGTATAGAAGAGAAAAGAGAAAAGAGAAAAGAAGAGAAAAGAAGAGACAAGAGAACAGAAGAGAAAAGAAGAGAAAAGTGAAAAGAAGAGAACAGAAGAGAAAGGAGATAAGAGAACACAGAAAAGAAGAGAAAAGAAAAGAAAACAGGAGAACAGTGAAAAGAAGAGAAAAGGAGCGAACAGAGAGTAAAGACAAAAGAGAAATGCAGTGAAATGAAGAGAAAAGAGATAATAGCAAAGACAAAAGAAGAGAATAGAAGAAAAAAGAGAAAAGAGAAAAGAAGCGAAAAGAGAAAAGAGAAAAGTAGAGAAAAGAAGAGAATAGAGATACGAGAAAAGGGAAAAGAAGAGAAAAGAGATAAGAAGAGAAAAGATGAGAAAAGAAAAAAGAGAAAAGAAGTAAAAAGAGAAAAGATAAAAGAGGGGAAAAGACGGCAAAAGAAGAGAAAAGAGGAAAGAAGAGAAAAGAGAAAAGAAGAGAAAAGACAAAAGAGAAAAGAAGAGAAAAGAGATAAGAGAAAAGAAGAATAAATACAAAAGCTGGGAAAAGTAGAGAAAAAGGAAAAGAAGAGAAAAAAGAGAAAAGAGAAAAGGGAAAAAACGAAAAAAGAGAAAAGAAAAGAGAAAAGAAGAGAAAAGAAGAATAAATGCAAAAGAAGAGAAAAGAAGAGAAAAGAGAAAAGAGATAAGAAGAGAAAAGAAGAGAAAAGAGAAAAGAGAAAAGAAATGTAAAGAAGAGAAAAGAGAAAAGAAAAGACAAAAGAGAAATGAAGGGAAAAGAGATATGAGAAAAGAAGAGAAAAGAAGAGAAAAGGGAAAAGAAGACAAAACAAGAGAAAAGAGAAAAGAAGAGAAAAAAAGAGAAAAGACAAAAGAAGAGAAATGAAGAGAAAAGAAGAGAAAAGAGAAATGAGAAAAGAAGAGAAAACAAGAGAAAAGAGAAAAAAGAGAAAAGACAAGAAGAGTAATGAGAAAAGAGAAAAGAAGAGAAAAGAAGAGAAATGAAGAGAAAAGAGAGAATAGAAAAGAGAAAAGAAGAGAAAAGAGGAAAATATAAAAGCGAAAAGGAGAGTACAGAAGATAAAAGAGAAAATAAGAGAAAAGTAAAGAAGAGAAAAGTGAAAAGAGAAATGAGAATATAGAAAACAAGAGAAAAGAAACGAAAAGATAAAAGAAAAAAAGAGAAAAGTAGAGAAAATTAGAGAAAAGATGAAAAGAGAAAAGAGAAAAGAAGAGAAAAGAGAAAAGAGAAATGAGAAAAGAAGAGAATTAGAAAAGGAAAGAAGAGAAATGAAGAGAAAAGAGAAAAGAAGAGAAAAGAAGAGAAAACAAGAGCAAAGAGAAAAGAGAAAAGAAGAGAAAAGAAGAGAAAAGAGAAAAGAAGAGGAATGAAGAGAAAGAAGAGAAAAGAGAAAAGAAGACAAAAGAAGAGAAAAGAGAAAAGAGAAATGAGAAAAGAAGAGAATTAGAAAAGGAAAGAAGAGAAATGAAGAGAAAAGAGACAAGAAGAGAAAAGAAGAGCAAACAAGAGAAATGAGAACAGAAGAGCAAAGAAGAGAAAAGTCGAGAAATGAAGAGAAAAGAAGAGAAAGAGAAAGGAGAGAAAAGAAAAGAAGAGTAAAGAGACAAGAGAAAAGAAAAGAAAGGAAGAGAAATGACGAGAAAAGAGAAAATAGAAAAGAGAAAACAAGAGAAAACAAGCGAAAAGAGAAAAGAGAAGACTTAGAAAAGAATAGAAAAGAGTAAAGAGAACAGAAGAGAAAAGCAGAGAGATGAGAAAAGAGAAAAGAAGAGAAAAGATGAAATTAGAAAAGCGTAAAGAGGAGAAAAGAGAAAAGAAGAGAAAAGAAAAGAAGAGAAAAAAGAAAGGGTTAAAGAATGGAAAACAACAGAAAAGAGAAAAGAGAAAAGAAGAGAAAAGAAGAGAAAAGAGAAAGGGGTAAAGAAGAGAAAAGAGAAAAGAAGAGAGAAGGAGAAAAATGAAGAGAAAAGAGAAAAGAAGAGAAAACAAGAGAAAAGAAAAGAGAATAGAAGAGAACAGAAGAAAAAAGAGAAAAGTAGTGAAAAGAGAAAAGAGAGTAAAGAAGCTAAAAGAGAAAAAAAACGCTAAAAGAGAAAAGAGAAAAAAGTGAAAAGAAGAGAAAAGAGAGAAGAGAAAGGGTTAAACAAGAGAAAACAAGAGAAAAGGGAAAAGAGAAAAGAAGAGAAAGGAGAAAGGGGTAAAGAAGAGAAAAGAAGAGAAAAGAGAAAAGAAAGAAAAGAAGAGAAATGAAGAGAAAAGAGAAAAGAGAAAAGAAGAGAAAACAAGAGCAAAGAGAAAAGAGAAAAGAAGAGAAAACAAGAGAATATAGAAAAGAAGAGGAATGTAGAGAAAGAAGAGAAAAGAAGAGAAAACAAGAGAAAAGAGAAAAAAGAAAGGGCCAAAGAAGAGAAAAGAAGTGAAAAGAGAAAAGATGAGAAAAGAAGAGAAAAGTACAGAAAAGAGAAAAGAGAAAGGGTTAAAGAAGAGAAAAGAAGTGAAAAGAGAAAAGAAGAGTAATGAAGAGAAAAGAAGAGAAAAGAGAAATGAGAAAAGAAGAGAAAAGAAGAGAAAAGAGAAAAGAAGAGAAAAGAAGAGAAAAGAGAAAGGGGTAAAGCAGAGAAAACAAGAGAAAAGAGAAAAGAGAAATGAAGAGAATAGAAGAGAGAAGAGAAAGGAGAAAAGAAGAGAAAACAAGAGAAAAGAGAAAAGAAGTGAAAAGACAAGAAGAGTAAAGAGAAAAGAGAAAAGAAGAGAAAAGAAGAGAAATGAAGAGAAAAGAGAGAAGAGAAAAGAGAAAAGAGAAAAGAAGAGAAAACAAGAGCAAAGAGAAAAGAGAAAAGAAGAGAAAACAAGAGAATAGAGAAAAGAAGAGGAATGTAGAGAAAGAAGAGAAAAGAGAAAAGAAGAGAAAACAAGAGAAAAGAGAAAAAAGAAAGGGCCAAAGAAGAGAAAAGAAGTGAAAAGAGAAAAGAAGAGAAAAGACAAGAAGAGTAAAGAGAAAAGAGAAAAGAAGAGAAATGAAGAGGAAAGAGAGAATAGAAAAGAGAAAAGAAGAGAAAAGAGGAAAATATAAAAGCGAAAAGGAGAGTACAGAAGATAAAAGAGAAAATAAGAGAAAAGTAAAGAAGAGAAAAGTGAAAAGAGAAATGAGAATATAGAAAACAAGAGAAAAGAAACGAAAAGATAAAAGAAAAAAAGAGAAAAGTAGAGAAAAGAAGAGAAAAGAGAAAAGAAGAGAAAAGAGAAAAGAAGAGAAAAGAATAGAAAACAGGAGAACAGTGAAAAGAAGAGAAAAGGAGCGAACAGAGAGTAAAGACAAAAGAGAAATGCAGTGAAATGAAGAGAAAAGAGATAATAGCAAAGACAAAAGAAGAGAATAGAAGAAAAAAGAGAAAAGAGAAAAGAAGAGAAAAGAGAAAAGAAGAGAAAAGAGAAAAGAGACAAGTGAAAAGAGAAAAGAGGAGAAAAGAAGTGTAAAGAAGAGATAAGAGAAAAGAAGAAAAAAGAAGAATAAATACAAAAGCTGGGAAAAGAAGAGAAAAAGGAAAAGAAGAGAAAAAAGAGAAAAGAGAAAAGGGAAAAAACGGAAAAAGAGAAAAGAAAAGAGAAAAGAAGAGAAAAGAAGAATAAATGCAAAAGAAGAGAAAAGAAGAGAAACGAGAAAAGAGAAATGAAGGGAAAAGAGATATGAGAAAAGAAGAGAAAAGAAGAGAAAAGGGAAAAGAAGACAAAACAAGAGAAAAGAGAAAAGAAGAGAAAACAAGAGAAAAGACAAAAGAAGAGAAATGAAGAGAAAAGAAGAGAAAAGAGAAATGAGAAAAGAAGAGAAAACAAGAGAAAAGAGAAAAGAAGAGAAAAGAGAAAAGAGAAAGGGGTAAAGCAGAGAAAACAAGAGAAAAGAGAAAAGAGAAATGAAGAGAAAAGAAGAGAGAAGAGAAAGGAGAAAAGAAGAGAAAACAAGAGAAAAGAGAAAAGAAGAGAAAAGACAAGAAGAGTAAAGAGAAAAGAGAAAAGAAGAGAAAAGAAGAGAAATGAAGAGAAAAGAGAGAAGAGAAAAGAGAAAAGAAGAGAAAAGAGGAAAATATAAAAGCGAAAAGGAGAGTACAGAAGATAAAAGAGAAAATAAGAGAAAAGTAAAGAAGAGAAAAGTGAAAAGAGAAATGAGAATATAGAAAACAAGAAAAAACAAACGAAAAGATAAAAGAAAAAAGAGAAAAGTAGAGAAAAGAAGAGAAAAGAGAAAAGAGAAATGAGAAAAGAAGAGAAAACAGAAAAGAAGAGAAAAGAGAAAAGAGAAAGGGGTAAAGCAGAGAAAACAAGAGAAAAGAGAAAAGAGAAATGAAGAGAAAAGAAGAGAGAAGAGAAAGGAGAAAAGAAGAGAAAACTAGAGAAAAGAGAAAAGAAGAGAAAAGACAAGAAGAATAAAGAGAAAAGAGAAAAGAAGAGAAAAGAAGAGAAATGAAGAGAAAAGAGAGAAGAGAAAAGAGAAAAGAAGAGAAAAGAGGAAAATATAAAAGCGAAAAGGAGAGTGCAGAAGATAAAAGAGAAAATAAGAGAAAAGTAAAGAAGAGAAAAGTGAAAAGAGAAATGAGAATATAGAAAACAAGAGAAAACAAACGAAAACATAAAAGAAAAAAAGAGAAAAGTAGAGAAAAGAAGAGAAAAGATGAAAGAAGAGAAAAGAGAAAAGAAGAGAAAAGAGAAATGAGAAAAGAAGAGAATTAGAAAAGGAAAGAAAAGAAATGAAGAGAAAAGAGAAAAGAAGAGAAAACAAGAGCAAAGAGAAAAGAGAAAAGAAGAGAAAACAAGAGAAAAGAGAAAAGAAGAGGAATGAAGAGAAAGAAGAGAAAAGAAGAGAAAAGGGAAAAGAAGACAAAACAAGAGAAAAGAGAAAAGAAGAGAAAACAAGAGAAAAGACAAAAGAAGAGAAATGAAGAGAAAAGAAGAGAAAAGAGAAATGAGAAAAGAAGAGAAAACAAGAGAAAAGAGAAAAGAAGAGAAAAGAGAAAAGAGAAAGGGGTAAAGCAGAGAAAACAAGAGAAAAGAGAAAAGAGAAATGAAGAGAAAAGAAGAGAGAAGAGAAAGGAGAAAAGAAGAGAAAACAAGAGAAAAGACAAAAGAAGAGAAAAGACAAGAAGAGTAAAGAGAAATGAGAAAAGAAGAGAAAACAAGAGAAAAGAGAAAAGAAGAGAAAAGAGAAAAGAGAATGGGGTAAAGCAGAGAAAACAAGAGAAAAGAGAAAAGAGACATGAAGAGAAAAGAAGAGAGAAGAGAAAGGAGAAAAGAAGAGAAAACAAGAGAAAAGAGAAAAGAAGAGAAAAGACAAGAAGAGTAAAGAGAAAAGAGAAAAGAAGAGAAAAGAAGAGAAATGAAGAGAAAAGAGAGAAGAGAAAAGAGAAAAAAGAGAAAAGAGGAAAATATAAAAGCGAAAAGGAGAGTACAGAAGATAAAAGAGAAAATAAGAGAAAAGTAAAGAAGAGAAAAGTGAAAAGAGAAATGAGAAAATAGAAAACAAGAGAAAACAAACGAAAAGATAAAAGAAAAAAGAGAAAAGTAGAGAAAAGAAGAGAAAAGAGAAAAGAAGAGAAAAGAGAAAAGAAGAGAAAAGAAGAGAAAAGAGAAAAGAGAAATGAGAAAAGAAGAGAAAACAAGAGAAAAGAGAAAAGAAGAGAAAAGAGAAAAGAGAAAGGGGTAAAGCAGAGAAAACAAGAGAAAAGAGAAAAGAAGAGAAAAGACAAGAAGAGTAAAGAGAAAAGAGAAAAGAAGAGAAAAGAAGAGAAATGAAGAGAAAAGAGAGAAGAGAAAAGAGAAAAGAAGAGAAAAGAGGAAAATATAAAAGCGAAAAGGAGAGTGCAGAAGATAAAAGAGAAAATAAGAGAAAAGTAAAGAAGAGAAAAGTGAAAAGAGAAATGAGAATATAGAAAACAAGAGTAAACAAACGAAAAGATAAAAGAAAAAAGGAGAAAAGTAGAGAAAAGAAGAGAAAAGAGAAAAGAGAAAAGAAGAGAATTAGAAAAGGAAAGAAGAGAAATGAAGAGAAAAGAGATAAGAAGAGAAAAGAAGAGCAAACAAGAGAAATGAGAAAAGAAGAGCAAAGAAGAGAAAAGAAGAGAAATGAAGAGAAAAGAAGAGAAAGAGAAAGGAGAGAAAAGAAAATAAGACTAAAGAGAAAAGAGAAAAGAAGAGAAAGGAAGAGAAAAGAAGAGAAAGAGAAAGGAGAGAAAAGAAAAGTAGAGTTAAGAGAAAAGAGAAAAGAAGAGACAGGAAGAGAAATGACGAGAAAAGAGAAAATAGAAAAGAGAAAACAAGCGAAAAGAGAAAAGAGAAGACATAGAAAAGAATAGAAAAGAGAAAAGAGAACAGAAGAGAAAAGCAGAGAGATGAAAAAAGAGAAAAGAAGAGAAAAGAGAAAAGAGAAAGGGTTAAAGAAGGGAAAACAACATAAAAGAGAAAAGAAGAGAAAAGAGAAAGGGGTAAAGAAGAGAAAAGAAGAGAAAAGAGAAAATAAGAGAGAAGGAGAAAAATGAAGAGAAAAGAGAAAAGCAGAGAAAACAAGAGAAAAGAGAAAAGAGAAATGAAGAGAAAAGACGAGAAGAGAAAGGAGAAAAGAAGAGAAAACAAGAGAAAAGAGAAAAGAAGAGAAATGACAAGAAGAGTAAAGAGAAAAGAGAAAAGAAGAGAAAAGAAGAGAAATGAAGAGAAAAGAGAGAATAGAAAAGAGAAAAGAAGAGAAAAGAGGAAAATATAAAAGCGAAAAGGAGAGTACAGAAGAAAAAAGAGAAAATAAGAGAAAAGACAAAAGAGAAATGAAGAGAAAAGAGATAAGAGAAAAGAAGAGAAAAGAAGAATAAATGCAAAAGAAGAGAAAAGAGAAAAGAGATAAGAAGGGAAAAGAAGAGAAAAGAGAAAAGATAAAAGTGAAAAGAGAAAAGAGAAAAGAGGAGAAAACAAGTCTAAAGAAGAGATAAGAGAAAAGAAGAGAAAAGACAAAAGATAAATGAAGAGAAAAGAGATAAGAGAAAAGAAGAGAAAAGAAGAATAAATGCAAAAGAAGAGAACAGAGAAAAGAAGAGAAAAGAGAAAAGAAGAATAAAGAGACAAGTGAAAAGAGAAAAGAGAAAAGAGAAAAGAGGAGAAAAGAAGTGTAAAGAAGAGAAAAGAGAAAAGAAGAGAAAAGACAAAAGAGAAATGAAGAGAAAAGAGATAAGAGAAAAGAAGAGAAAAGAAGAATAAATGCAAAAGAAGAGAAAAGAGAAAAGAAGAGAAAAGAGAAAAGAAGAGAAAAGAAGAATAAATGCAAAAGAAGAGAAAAGAGAAAAGAGATAAGAAGGGAAAAGAAGAGAAAAGAGAAATGAGAAAAGAAGAGAAAACAAGAGAAAAGAGAAAAGAAGAGATAAGAGAAAAGAGAAAGTGGTAAAGCAGAGAAAACAAGAGAAAAGAGAAGAGGGAAATGAAGAGAAAAGAAGAGAGAAGAGAAAGGAGAAAAGAAGAGAAAACAAGAGAAAAGAGAAAAGAAGTGAAAAGACAAGAAGAGTAAAGAGAAAAGATAAAATAAGAGAAAAGAAGGGAAATGAAGAGAAAAGAGAGAAGAGAAAAGAGAAAAGAAGAGAAAAGAGGAAAATATAAAAGCGAAAAGGAGAGTACAGACGATAAAAGAGAAAATAAGAGAAAACTAAAGAAGAGAAAAGTGAAAAGAGAAATGAGAATATAGAAAACAAGAGAAAACAAACGAAAAGATAAAAGAAAAAAGAGAAAAGTAGAGAAAAGAAGAGAAAAGAGAAAAGAAGAGAAAAGAGAAAAGAAGAGAAAAAAGAAAAGAGAAATGAGAAAAGAAGAGAATTAGAAAAGGAAAGAAGAGAAATGAAGAGAAAAGAGAAAAGAAGAGCAAACAAGAGAAATGAGAAAAGAAGAGAATTAGAAAAGGAAAGAAGAGAAATGAAGAGAAAAGAGAAAAGAAGAGAAAAGAAGAGCAAACAAGAGAAATGAGAAAAGAAGAGAAAAGAAGAGAAATGAAGAGAAAATAAGAGAAAAGAGAAAAGAAGTGAAAAGAAGAGAAAAGAGAAAAGAAGAGAAAGGAAGCAAAAAGAATTAAAAGAGAAAAGAGAAAAGAAAGGAAGAGAAAGGAGTAAAGAGAAAAGAAGAGAACAGAAGAGAAAAGAAGAAAAAGGAGAAAAGAGTAAAGAAGAGAACAGAAGACAAAAGAAGAGAAAAGAGAAAATCAGAGAAAAAGGAAAAGAGAAAAGACGAGAACAGAAGAGAAAAGAAAAGAGTATAGAAGAGAAAAGAGAAAAGAGAAAAGAAGAGAAAAGAAGAGACAAGAGAACAGAAGAGAAAAGAAGAGAAAAGTGAAAAGAAGAGAACAGAAGAGAAAGGAGATAAGAGAACACAGAAAAGAAGAGAAAAGAAAAGAAAACAGGAGAACAGTGAAAAGAAGAGAAAAGGAGCGAACAGAGAGTAAAGACAAAAGAGAAATGCAGTGAAATGAAGAGAAAAGAGATAATAGCAAAGACAAAAGAAGAGAATAGAAGAAAAAAGAGAAAAGAGAAAAGAAGCGAAAAGAGAAAAGAGAAAAGTAGAGAAAAGAAGAGAATAGAGATACGAGAAAAGGGAAAAGAAGAGAAAAGAGATAAGAAGAGAAAAGATGAGAAAAGAAAAAAGAGAAAAGAAGTAAAAAGAGAAAAGATAAAAGAGGGGAAAAGACGGCAAAAGAAGAGAAAAGAGGAAAGAAGAGAAAAGAGAAAAGAAGAGAAAAGACAAAAGAGAAAAGAAGAGAAAAGAGATAAGAGAAAAGAAGAATAAATACAAAAGCTGGGAAAAGTAGAGAAAAAGGAAAAGAAGAGAAAAAAGAGAAAAGAGAAAAGGGAAAAAACGAAAAAAGAGAAAAGAAAAGAGAAAAGAAGAGAAAAGAAGAATAAATGCAAAAGAAGAGAAAAGAAGAGAAAAGAGAAAAGAGATAAGAAGAGAAAAGAAGAGAAAAGAGAAAAGAGAAAAGAAGTGTAAAGAAGAGAAAAGAGAAAAGAAAAGACAAAAGAGAAATGAAGGGAAAAGAGATATGAGAAAAGAAGAGAAAAGAAGAGAAAAGGGAAAAGAAGACAAAACAAGAGAAAAGAGAAAAGAAGAGAAAAAAAGAGAAAAGACAAAAGAAGAGAAATGAAGAGAAAAGAAGAGAAAAGAGAAATGAGAAAAGAAGAGAAAACAAGAGAAAAGAGAAAAAAGAGAAAAGACAAGAAGAGTAATGAGAAAAGAGAAAAGAAGAGAAAAGAAGAGAAATGAAGAGAAAAGAGAGAATAGAAAAGAGAAAAGAAGAGAAAAGAGGAAAATATAAAAGCGAAAAGGAGAGTACAGAAGATAAAAGAGAAAATAAGAGAAAAGTAAAGAAGAGAAAAGTGAAAAGAGAAATGAGAATATAGAAAACAAGAGAAAAGAAACGAAAAGATAAAAGAAAAAAAGAGAAAAGTAGAGAAAATTAGAGAAAAGATGAAAAGAGAAAAGAGAAAAGAAGAGAAAAGAAGAGAAAAGAGAAAAGAGAAATGAGAAAAGAAGAGAATTAGAAAAGGAAAGAAGAGAAATGAAGAGAAAAGAGAAAAGAAGAGAAAAGAAGAGAAAACAAGAGCAAAGAGAAAAGAGAAAAGAAGAGAAAAGAAGAGAAAAGAGAAAAGAAGAGGAATGAAGAGAAAGAAGAGAAAAGAGAAAAGAAGACAAAAGAAGAGAAAAGAGAAAAGAGAAATGAGAAAAGAAGAGAATTAGAAAAGGAAAGAAGAGAAATGAAGAGAAAAGAGACAAGAAGAGAAAAGAAGAGCAAACAAGAGAAATGAGAACAGAAGAGCAAAGAAGAGAAAAGTCGAGAAATGAAGAGAAAAGAAGAGAAAGAGAAAGGAGAGAAAAGAAAAGAAGAGTAAAGAGACAAGAGAAAAGAAAAGAAAGGAAGAGAAATGACGAGAAAAGAGAAAATAGAAAAGAGAAAACAAGAGAAAACAAGCGAAAAGAGAAAAGAGAAGACTTAGAAAAGAATAGAAAAGAGTAAAGAGAACAGAAGAGAAAAGCAGAGAGATGAGAAAAGAGAAAAGAAGAGAAAAGATGAAATTAGAAAAGCGTAAAGAGGAGAAAAGAGAAAAGAAGAGAAAAGAAAAGAAGAGAAAAAAGAAAGGGTTAAAGAATGGAAAACAACAGAAAAGAGAAAAGAGAAAAGAAGAGAAAAGAAGAGAAAAGAGAAAGGGGTAAAGAAGAGAAAAGAGAAAAGAAGAGAGAAGGAGAAAAATGAAGAGAAAAGAGAAAAGAAGAGAAAACAAGAGAAAAGAAAAGAGAATAGAAGAGAACAGAAGAAAAAAGAGAAAAGTAGTGAAAAGAGAAAAGAGAGTAAAGAAGCTAAAAGAGAAAAAAAACGCTAAAAGAGAAAAGAGAAAAAAGTGAAAAGAAGAGAAAAGAGAAAAGAGAAAGGGTTAAACAAGAGAAAACAAGAGAAAAGAGAAAAGAGAAAAGAAGAGAAAGGAGAAAGGGGTAAAGAAGAGAAAAGAAGAGAAAAGAGAAAAGAAAGAAAAGAAGAGAAATGAAGAGAAAAGAGAAAAGAGAAAAGAAGAGAAAACAAGAGCAAAGAGAAAAGAGAAAAGAAGAGAAAACAAGAGAATATAGAAAAGAAGAGGAATGTAGAGAAAGAAGAGAAAAGAAGAGAAAACAAGAGAAAAGAGAAAAAAGAAAGGGCCAAAGAAGAGAAAAGAAGTGAAAAGAGAAAAGATGAGAAAAGAAGAGAAAAGTAGAGAAAAGAGAAAAGAGAAAGGGTTAAAGAAGAGAAAAGAAGTGAAAAGAGAAAAGAAGAGTAATGAAGAGAAAAGAAGAGAAAAGAGAAATGAGAAAAGAAGAGAAAAGAAGAGAAAAGAGAAAAGAAGAGAAAAGAAGAGAAAAGAGAAAGGGGTAAAGCAGAGAAAACAAGAGAAAAGAGAAAAGAGAAATGAAGAGAATAGAAGAGAGAAGAGAAAGGAGAAAAGAAGAGAAAACAAGAGAAAAGAGAAAAGAAGTGAAAAGACAAGAAGAGTAAAGAGAAAAGAGAAAAGAAGAGAAAAGAAGAGAAATGAAGAGAAAAGAGAGAAGAGAAAAGAGAAAAGAGAAAAGAAGAGAAAACAAGAGCAAAGAGAAAAGAGAAAAGAAGAGAAAACAAGAGAATAGAGAAAAGAAGAGGAATGTAGAGAAAGAAGAGAAAAGAGAAAAGAAGAGAAAACAAGAGAAAAGAGAAAAAAGAAAGGGCCAAAGAAGAGAAAAGAAGTGAAAAGAGAAAAGAAGAGAAAAGACAAGAAGAGTAAAGAGAAAAGAGAAAAGAAGAGAAATGAAGAGGAAAGAGAGAATAGAAAAGAGAAAAGAAGAGAAAAGAGGAAAATATAAAAGCGAAAAGGAGAGTACAGAAGATAAAAGAGAAAATAAGAGAAAAGTAAAGAAGAGAAAAGTGAAAAGAGAAATGAGAATATAGAAAACAAGAGAAAAGAAACGAAAAGATAAAAGAAAAAAAGAGAAAAGTAGAGAAAAGAAGAGAAAAGAGAAAAGAAGAGAAAAGAGAAAAGAAGAGAAAAGAATAGAAAACAGGAGAACAGTGAAAAGAAGAGAAAAGGAGCGAACAGAGAGTAAAGACAAAAGAGAAATGCAGTGAAATGAAGAGAAAAGAGATAATAGCAAAGACAAAAGAAGAGAATAGAAGAAAAAAGAGAAAAGAGAAAAGAAGAGAAAAGAGAAAAGAAGAGAAAAGAGACAAGTGAAAAGAGAAAAGAGAAAAGAGAAAAGAGGAGAAAAGAAGTGTAAAGAAGAGATAAGAGAAAAGAAGAAAAAAGAAGAATAAATACAAAAGCTGGGAAAAGAAGAGAAAAAGGAAAAGAAGAGAAAAAAGAGAAAAGAGAAAAGGGAAAAAACGGAAAAAGAGAAAAGAAAAGAGAAAAGAAGAGAAAAGAAGAATAAATGCAAAAGAAGAGAAAAGAAGAGAAACGAGAAAAGAGAAATGAAGGGAAAAGAGATATGAGAAAAGAAGAGAAAAGAAGAGAAAAGGGAAAAGAAGACAAAACAAGAGAAAAGAGAAAAGAAGAGAAAACAAGAGAAAAGACAAAAGAAGAGAAATGAAGAGAAAAGAAGAGAAAAGAGAAATGAGAAAAGAAGAGAAAACAAGAGAAAAGAGAAAAGAAGAGAAAAGAGAAAAGAGAAAGGGGTAAAGCAGAGAAAACAAGAGAAAAGAGAAAAGAGAAATGAAGAGAAAAGAAGAGAGAAGAGAAAGGAGAAAAGAAGAGAAAACAAGAGAAAAGAGAAAAGAAGAGAAAAGACAAGAAGAGTAAAGAGAAAAGAGAAAAGAAGAGAAAAGAAGAGAAATGAAGAGAAAAGGGAGAAGAGAAAAGAGAAAAGAAGAGAAAAGAGGAAAATATAAAAGCGAAAAGGAGAGTACAGAAGATAAAAGAGAAAATAAGAGAAAAGTAAAGAAGAGAAAAGTGAAAAGAGAAATGAGAATATAGAAAACAAGAAAAAACAAACGAAAAGATAAAAGAAAAAAGAGAAAAGTAGAGAAAAGAAGAGAAAAGAGAAAAGAGAAATGAGAAAAGAAGAGAAAACAAGAGAAAACAGAAAAGAAGAGAAAAGAGAAAAGAGAAAGGGGTAAAGCAGAGAAAACAAGAGAAAAGAGAAAAGAGAAATGAAGAGAAAAGAAGAGAGAAGAGAAAGGAGAAAAGAAGAGAAAACTAGAGAAAAGAGAAAAGAAGAGAAAAGACAAGAAGAATAAAGAGAAAAGAGAAAAGAAGAGAAAAGAAGAGAAATGAAGAGAAAAGAGAGAAGAGAAAAGAGAAAAGAAGAGAAAAGAGGAAAATATAAAAGCGAAAAGGAGAGTGCAGAAGATAAAAGAGAAAATAAGAGAAAAGTAAAGAAGAGAAAAGTGAAAAGAGAAATGAGAATATAGAAAACAAGAGAAAACAAACGAAAACATAAAAGAAAAAAAGAGAAAAGTAGAGAAAAGAAGAGAAAAGATGAAAGAAGAGAAAAGAGAAAAGAAGAGAAAAGAGAAATGAGAAAAGAAGAGAATTAGAAAAGGAAAGAAAAGAAATGAAGAGAAAAGAGAAAAGAAGAGAAAACAAGAGCAAAGAGAAAAGAGAAAAGAAGAGAAAACAAGAGAAAAGAGAAAAGAAGAGGAATGAAGAGAAAGAAGAGAAAAGAAGAGAAAAGGGAAAAGAAGACAAAACAAGAGAAAAGAGAAAAGAAGAGAAAACAAGAGAAAAGACAAAAGAAGAGAAATGAAGAGAAAAGAAGAGAAAAGAGAAATGAGAAAAGAAGAGAAAACAAGAGAAAAGAGAAAAGAAGAGAAAAGAGAAAAGAGAATGGGGTAAAGCAGAGAAAACAAGAGAAAAGAGAAAAGAGACATGAAGAGAAAAGAAGAGAGAAGAGAAAGGAGAAAAGAAGAGAAAACAAGAGAAAAGAGAAAAGAAGAGAAAAGACAAGAAGAGTAAAGAGAAAAGAGAAAAGAAGAGAAAAGAAGAGAAATGAAGAGAAAAGAGAGAAGAGAAAAGAGAAAAAAAGAGAAAAGAGGAAAATATAAAAGCGAAAAGGAGAGTACAGAAGATAAAAGAGAAAATAAGAGAAAAGTAAAGAAGAGAAAAGTGAAAAGAGAAATGAGAATATAGAAAACAAGAGAAAACAAACGAAAAGATAAAAGAAAAAAGAGAAAAGTAGAGAAAAGAAGAGAAAAGAGAAAAGAAGAGAAAAGAGAAAAGAAGAGAAAAGAAGAGAAAAGAGAAAAGAGAAATGAGAGAAGAAGAGAAAACAAGAGAAAAGAGAAAAGAAGAGAAAAGAGAAAAGAGAAAGGGGTAAAGCAGAGAAAACAAGAGAAAAGAGAAAAGAGAAATGAAGAGAAAAGAAGAGAGAAGAGAAAGGAGAAAAGAAGAGAAAACAAGAGAAAAGAGAAAAGAAGAGAAAAGACAAGAAGAGTAAAGAGAAAAGAGAAAAGAAGAGAAAAGAAGAGAAATGAAGAGAAAAGAGAGAAGAGAAAAGAGAAAAGAAGAGAAAAGAGGAAAATATAAAAGCGAAAAGGAGAGTGCAGAAGATAAAAGAGAAAATAAGAGAAAAGTAAAGAAGAGAAAAGTGAAAAGAGAAATGAGAATATAGAAAACAAGAGTAAACAAACGAAAAGATAAAAGAAAAAAGGAGAAAAGTAGAGAAAAGAAGAGAAAAGAGAAAAGAGAAAAGAAGAGAATTAGAAAAGGAAAGAAGAGAAATGAAGAGAAAAGAGATAAGAAGAGAAAAGAAGAGCAAACAAGAGAAATGAGAAAAGAAGAGCAAAGAAGAGAAAAGAAGAGAAATGAAGAGAAAAGAAGAGAAAGAGAAAGGAGAGAAAAGAAAATAAGACTAAAGAGAAAAGAGAAAAGAAGAGAAAGGAAGAGAAAAGAAGAGAAAGAGAAAGGAGAGAAAAGAAAAGTAGGGTTAAGAGAAAAGAGAAAAGAAGAGACAGGAAGAGAAATGACGAGAAAAGAGAAAATAGAAAAGAGAAAACAAGCGAAAAGAGAAAAGAGAAGACATAGAAAAGAATAGAAAAGAGAAAAGAGAACAGAAGAGAAAAGCAGAGAGATGAAAAAAGAGAAAAGAAGAGAAACGATGAAATTAGAAAAGCGAAAAGAGGAGAAAAGAGAAAAGAAGAGAAAAGAAAAGAAGAGAAAAGAGAAAAGAGAAAGGGTTAAAGAAGGGAAAACAACATAAAAGAGAAAAGAAGAGAAAAGAGAAAGGGGTAAAGAAGAGAAAAGAAGAGAAAAGAGAAAAGAAGAGAGAAGGAGAAAAATGAAGAGAAAAGAGAAAAGCAGAGAAAACAAGAGAAAAGAGAAAAGAGAAATGAAGAGAAAAGACGAGAAGAGAAAGGAGAAAAGAAGAGAAAACAAGAGAAAAGAGAAAAGAAGAGAAATGACAAGAAGAGTAAAGAGAAAAGAGAAAAGAAGAGAAAAGAAGAGAAATGAAGAGAAAAGAGAGAATAGAAAAGAGAAAAGAAGAGAAAAGAGGAAAATATAAAAGCGAAAAGGAGAGTACAGAAGAAAAAAGAGAAAATAAGAGAAAAGTAAAGAAGAGAAAAGTGAAAAGAGAAATGAGAATATAGAAAACAAACGAAAACATAAAAGAAAAAAAGAGAAAAGTAGAGAAAAGAAGAGAAAAGATGAAAGAAGAGAAAAGAGAAAAGAAGAGAAAAGAAGAGAAAAGAGAAATGAGAAAAGAAGAGAATTAGAAAAGGAAAGAAGAGAAATGAAGAGAAAAGAGAAAAGAGAAAAGAAGAGAAAACAAGAGCAAAGAGAAAAGAGAAAAGAAGAGAAAAGAAGAGAAAAGAGAAAAGACGAGGAATGAAGAGAAAGAAGAGAAAAGAGAAAAGAAGACAAAAGAAGAGAAAAGAGAAAAGAGAAATGAGAAAAGAAGAGAATTAGAAAAGGAAAGAAGAGAAATGAAGAGAAAAGAAATAAGAAGAGAAAAGACGAGCAAACAAGAGAAATGAGAACAGAAGAGCAAAGAAGAGAAAAGAAGAGAAATGAAGAGAAAAGAAGAGAAAGAGAAAGGAGAGAAAAGAAAAGAAGAGTAAAGAGAAAAGAGAAAAGAAGAGAAAGGAAGAGAAAAGAAGAGAAAGAGAAAGGAGAGAAAAGAAAAGAAGAGTAAAGAGAAAAGAGAAAAGAAAAGAAAGGAAGAGAAATGACGAGAAAAGAGAAAATAGAAAAGAGAAAACAAGAGAAAACAAGCGAAAAGAGAAAAGAAGAGAAAACAAGAGAATAGAGAAAAGAAGAGGAATGTAGAGAAAGAAGAGAAAAGAGAAAAGAAGAGAAAACAAGAGAAAAGAGAAAAAAGAAAGGGCCAAAGAAGAGAAAAGAAGTGAAAAGAGAAAAGAAGAGAAAAGAAGAGAAAAGTAGAGAAAAGAGAAAAGAGAAAGGGTTAAAGAAGAGAAAAGAAGTGAAAAGAAGAGAAAAGAGAAAAGAAGAGAAAGGAAGCAAAAAGAATTAAAAGAGAAAAGAGAAAAGAAAAGAAGAGAAAGGAGTAAAGAGAAAAGAAGAGAACAGAAGAGAAAAGAAGAAAAAGGAGAAAAGAGTAAAGAAGAGAACAGAAGACAAAAGAAGAGAAAAGAGAAAATCAGAGAAATAGGAAAAGAGAAAAGACGAGAACAGAAGAGAAAAGAAAAGAGTATAGAAGAGAAAAGAGAAAAGAGAAAAGAAGAGAACAGAAGAGAAAAGAAGAGAAAAGAGAAAAGAAGAGAAAAGACAAGAAGAGTAAAGAGAAAAGAGAAAAGAAGAGAAAAGAAGAGAAATGAAGAGAAAAGAGAGAATAGAAAAGAGAAAAGAAGAGAACAGAAGAGAAAAGAAGAGAAAAGAAGAGAAAAGTGAAAAGAAGAGAACAGAAGAGAAAGGAGATAAGAGAACACAGAAAAGAAGAGAAAAGAAAAGAAAACAGGAGAACAGTGAAAAGAAGAGAAAAGGAGCGAACAGAGAGTAAAGACAAAAGAGAAATGCAGTGAAATGAAGAGAAAAGAGATAATAGCAAAGACAAAAGAAGAGAATAGAAGAAAAAAGAGAAAAGAGAAAAGAAGCGAAAAGAGAAAAGAGAAAAGTAGAGAAAAGAAGAGAATAGAGATACGAGAAAAGGGAAAAGAAGAGAAAAGAGAAAAGAGATAAGAAGAGAAAAGATGAGAAAAGAAAAAAGAGAAAAGAAGTAAAAAGAGAAAAGATAAAAGAGGGGAAAAGACGGCAAAAGAAGAGAAAAGAGGAAAGAAGAGAAAAGAGAAAAGAAGAGAAAAGACAAAAGAGAAAAGAAGAGAAAAGAGATAAGAGAAAAGAAGAATAAATACAAAAGCTGGGAAAAGTAGAGAAAAAGGAAAAGAAGAGAAAAAAGAGAAAAGAGAAAAGGGAAAAAACGAAAAAAGAGAAAAGAAAAGAGAAAAGAAGAGAAAAGAAGAATAAATGCAAAAGAAGAGAAAAGAAGAGAAACGAGAAAAGAGATAAGAAGGGAAAAGAAGAGAAAAGAGAAAAGAAGTGTAAAGAAGAGAAAAGAGAAAAGAAAAGAGAAAAGAGAAATGAAGGGAAAAGAGATATGAGAAAAGAAGAGAAAAGAAGAGAAAAGGGAAAAGAAGACAAAACAAGAGAAAAGAGAAAAGAAGAGAAAAAAAGAGAAAAGACAAAAGAAGAGAAATGAAGAGAAAAGAAGAGAAAAGAGAAATGAGAAAAGAAGAGAAAAGAAGAGAAAAGAGAAAAGAAGAGAAAAGAGAAAAGAGAAAGGGGTAAAGCAGAGAAAACAAGAGAAAAGAGAAAAGAGAAATGAAGAGAAAAGAAGAGAGAAGAGAAAGGAGAAAAGAAGAGAAAACAAGAGAAAAGAGAAAAAAGAGAAAAGACAAGAAGAGTAATGAGAAAAGAGAAAAGAAGAGAAATGAAGAGAAAAGAGAGAATAGAAAAGAGAAAAGAAGAGAAAAGAGGAAAATATAAAAGCGAAAAGGAGAGTGCAGAAGATAAAAGAGAAAATAAGAGAAAAGTAAAGAAGAGAAAAGTGAAAAGAGAAATGAGAATATAGAAAACAAGTGTAAACAAACGAAAAGATAATAGAAAAAAGGAGAAAAGTAGAGAAAAGAAGAGAAAAGAGAAAAGAAGAGAAAAGACAAGAAGAGTAAAGAGAAAAGAGAAAAGAAGAGAAAAGAAGAGAAATGAAGAGAAAAGAGAGAATAGAAAAGAGAAAAGAAGAGAAAAGAGGAAAATATAAAAGCGAAAAGGAGAGTACAGAAGATAAAAGAGAAAATAAGAGAAAAGTAAAGAAGAGAAAAGTGAAAAGAGAAATGAGAATATAGAAAACAAGAGAAAAGAAACGAAAAGATAAAAGAAAAAAAGAGAAAAGTAGAGAAAATTAGAGAAAAGATGAAAAGAGAAAAGAGAAAAGAAGAGAAAAGAAGAGAAAAGAGAAAAGAGAAATGAGAAAAGAAGAGAATTAGAAAAGGAAAGAAGAGAAATGAAGAGAAAAGAGAAAAGAAGAGAAAAGAAGAGAAAACAAGAGCAAAGAGAAAAGAGAAAAGAAGAGAAAAGAAGAGAAAAGAGAAAAGAAGAGGAATGAAGAGAAAGAAGAGAAAAGAGAAAAGAAGACAAAAGAAGAGAAAAGAGAAAAGAGAAATGAGAAAAGAAGAGAATTAGAAAGGGAAAGAAGAGAAATGAAGAGAAAAGAGACAAGAAGAGAAAAGAAGAGCAAACAAGAGAAATGAGAACAGAAGAGCAAAGAAGAGAAAAGAAGAGAAATGAAGAGAAAAGAAGAGAAAGAGAAAGGAGAGAAAAGAAAAGAAGAGTAAAGAGAAAAGAGAAAAGAAGAGAAAGGAAGAGAAAAGAAGAGAAAGAGAAAGGAGAGAAAAGAAAAGAAGAGTAAAGAGACAAGAGAAAAGAAAAGAAAGGAAGAGAAATGACGAGAAAAGAGAAAATAGAAAAGAGAAAACAAGAGAAAACAAGCGAAAAGAGAAAAGAGAAGACTTAGAAAAGAATAGAAAAGAGTAAAGAGAACAGAAGAGAAAAGCAGAGAGATGAGAAAAGAGAAAAGAAGAGAAAAGATGAAATTAGAAAAGCGTAAAGAGGAGAAAAGAGAAAAGAAGAGAAAAGAAAAGAAGAGAAAAAAGAAAGGGTTAAAGAATGGAAAACAACAGAAAAGAGAAAAGAGAAAAGAAGAGAAAAGAAGGGAAAAGAGAAAGGGGTAAAGAAGAGAAAAGAGAAAAGAAGAGAGAAGGAGAAAAATGAAGAGAAAAGAGAAAAGAAGAGAAAACAAGAGAAAAGAAAAGAGAATAGAAGAGAACAGAAGAAAAAAGAGAAAAGTAGTGAAAAGAGAAAAGAGAGTAAAGAAGCTAAAAGAGAAAAAAAACGCTAAAAGAGAAAAGAGAAAAAAGTGAAAAGAAGAGAAAAGAGAAAAGAGAAAGGGTTAAACAAGAGAAAACAAGAGAAAAGAGAAAAGAGAAAAGAAGAGAAAGGAGAAAGGGGTAAAGAAGAGAAAAGAAGAGAAAAGAGAAAAGAAAGAAAAGAAGAGAAATGAAGAGAAAAGAGAAAAGAGAAAAGAAGAGAAAACAAGAGCAAAGAGAAAAGAGAAAAGAAGAGAAAACAAGAGAATAGAGAAAAGAAGAGGAATGTAGAGAAAGAAGAGAAAAGAGAAAAGAAGAGAAAACAAGAGAAAAGAGAAAAAAGAAAGGGCCAAAGAAGAGAAAAGAAGTGAAAAGAGAAAAGATGAGAAAAGAAGAGAAAAGTAGAGAAAAGAGAAAAGAGAAAGGGTTAAAGAAGAGAAAAGAAGTGAAAAGAGAAAGGAAGAGTAATGAAGAGAAAAGAAGAGAAAAGAGAAATGAGAAAAGAAGAGAAAAGAAGAGAAAAGAGAAAAGAAGAGAAAAGAAGAGAAAAGAGAAAGGGGTAAAGCAGAGAAAACAAGAGAAAAGAGAAAAGAGAAATGAAGAGAAAAGAAGAGAGAAGAGAAAGGAGAAAAGAAGAGAAAACAAGAGAAAAGAGAAAAGAAGTGAAAAGACAAGAAGAGTAAAGAGAAAAGAGAAAAGAAGAGAAAAGAAGAGAAATGAAGAGAAAAGAGAGAAGAGAAAAGAGAAAAGAAGAGAAAAGAGGAAAATATAAAAGCGAAAAGGAGAGTACAGAAGATAAAAGAGAAAATAAGAGAAAAGTAAAGAAGAGAAAAGTGAAAAGAGAAATGAGAATATAGAAAACAAGAGAAAAGAAACGAAAAGATAAAAGAAAAAAGAGAAAAGTAGAGAAAAGAAGAGAAAAGAGAAAAGAAGAGAAAAGAGAAAAGAAGAGAAAAGAATAGAAAACAGGAGAACAGTGAAAAGAAGAGAAAAGGAGCGAACAGAGAGTAAAGACAAAAGAGAAATGCAGTGAAATGAAGAGAAAAGAGATAATAGCAAAGACAAAAGAAGAGAATAGAAGAAAAAAGAGAAAAGAGAAAAGAAGAGAAAAGAGAAAAGAAGAGAAAAGAGACAAGTGAAAAGAGAAAAGAGAAAAGAGAAAAGAGGAGAAAAGAAGTGTAAAGAAGAGATAAGAGAAAAGAAGAAAAAAGAAGAATAAATACAAAAGCTGGGAAAAGAAGAGAAAAAGGAAAAGAAGAGAAAAAAGAGAAAAGAGAAAAGGGAAAAAACGGAAAAAGAGAAAAGAAAAGAGAAAAGAAGAGAAAAGAAGAATAAATGCAAAAGAAGAGAAAAGAAGAGAAACGAGAAAAGAGAAATGAAGGGAAAAGAGATATGAGAAAAGAAGAGAAAAGAAGAGAAAAGGGAAAAGAAGACAAAACAAGAGAAAAGAGAAAAGAAGAGAAAACAAGAGAAAAGACAAAAGAAGAGAAATGAAGAGAAAAGAAGAGAAAAGAGAAATGAGAAAAGAAGAGAAAACAAGAGAAAAGAGAAAAGAAGAGAAAAGAGAAAAGAGAAAGGGGTAATGCAGAGAAAACAAGAGAAAAGAGAAAAGAGAAATGAAGAGAAAAGAAGAGAGAAGAGAAAGGAGAAAAGAAGAGAAAACAAGAGAAAAGAGAAAAGAAGAGAAAAGACAAGAAGAGTAAAGAGAAAAGAGAAAAGAAGAGAAAAGAAGAGAAATGAAGAGAAAAGAGAGAAGAGAAAAGAGAAAAGAAGAGAAAAGAGGAAAATATAAAAGCGAAAAGGAGAGTACAGAAGATAAAAGAGAAAATAAGAGAAAAGTAAAGAAGAGAAAAGTGAAAAGAGAAATGAGAATATAGAAAACAAGAAAAAACAAACGAAAAGATAAAAGAAAAAAGAGAAAAGTAGAGAAAAGAAGAGAAAAGAGAAAAGAGAAATGAGAAAAGAAGAGAAAACAAGAGAAAAGAGAAAAGAAGAGAAAAGAGAAAAGAGAAAGGGGTAAAGCAGAGAAAACAAGAGAAAAGAGAAAAGAGAAATGAAGAGAAAAGAAGAGAGAAGAGAAAGGAGAAAAGAAGAGAAAACTAGAGAAAAGAGAAAAGAAGAGAAAAGACAAGAAGAATAAAGAGAAAAGAGAAAAGAAGAGAAAAGAAGAGAAATGAAGAGAAAAGAGAGAAGAGAAAAGAGAAAAGAAGAGAAAAGAGGAAAATATAAAAGCGAAAAGGAGAGTGCAGAAGATAAAAGAGAAAATAAGAGAAAAGTAAAGAAGAGAAAAGTGAAAAGAGAAATGAGAATATAGAAAACAAGAGAAAACAAACGAAAACATAAAAGAAAAAAAGAGAAAAGTAGAGAAAAGAAGAGAAAAGATGAAAGAAGAGAAAAGAGTCAAGAAGAGAAAAGAGAAATGAGAAAAGAAGAGAATTAGAAAAGGAAAGAAAAGAAATGAAGAGAAAAGAGAAAAGAAGAGAAAACAAGAGCAAAGTGAAAAGAGAAAAGAAGAGAAAAGAAGAGAAAAGAGAAAAGAAGAGGAATGAAGAGAAAGAAGAGAAAAGAAGAGAAAAGGGAAAAGAAGACAAAACAAGAGAAAAGAGAAAAGAAGAGAAAACAAGAGAAAAGACAAAAGAAGAGAAATGAAGAGAAAAGAAGAGAAAAGAGAAATGAGAAAAGAAGAGAAAACAAGAGAAAAGAGAAAAGAAGAGAAAAGAGAAAAGAGAATGGGGTAAAGCAGAGAAAACAAGAGAAAAGAGAAAAGAGACATGAAGAGAAAAGAAGAGAGAAGAGAAAGGAGAAAAGAAGAGAAAACAAGAGAAAAGAGAAAAGAAGAGAAAAGACAAGAAGAGTAAAGAGAAAAGAGAAAAGAAGAGAAAAGAAGAGAAATGAAGAGAAAAGAGAGAAGAGAAAAGAGAAAAAAAGAGAAAAGAGGAAAATATAAAAGCGAAAAGGAGAGTACAGAAGATAAAAGAGAAAATAAGAGAAAAGTAAAGAAGAGAAAAGTGAAAAGAGAAATGAGAATATAGAAAACAAGAGAAAACAAACGAAAAGATAAAAGAAAAAAGAGAAAAGTAGAGAAAAGAAGAGAAAAGAGAAAAGAAGAGAAAAGAGAAAAGAAGAGAAAAGAAGAGAAAAGAGAAAAGAGAAATGAGAAAAGAAGAGAAAACAAGAGAAAAGAGAAAAGAAGAGAAAAGAGAAAAGAGAAAGGGGTAAAGCAGAGAAAACAAGAGAAAAGAGAAAAGAGAAATGAAGAGAAAAGAAGAGAGAAGAGAAAGGAGAAAAGAAGAGAAAACAAGAGAAAAGAGAAAAGAAGAGAAAAGACAAGAAGAGTAAAGAGAAAAGAGAAAAGAAGAGAAAAGAAGAGAAATGAAGAGAAAAGAGAGAAGAGAAAAGAGAAAAGAGAAAAGAGGAAAATATAAAAGCGAAAAGGAGAGTGCAGAAGATAAAAGAGAAAATAAGAGAAAAGTAAAGAAGAGAAAAGTGAAAAGAGAAATGAGAATATAGAAAACAAGAGTAAACAAACGAAAAGATAAAAGAAAAAAGGAGAAAAGTAGAGAAAAGAAGAGAAAAGAGAAAAGAGAAAAGAAGAGAATTAGAAAAGGAAAGAAGAGAAATGAAGAGAAAAGAGATAAGAAGAGAAAAGAAGAGCAAACAAGAGAAATGAGAAAAGAAGAGCAAAGAAGAGAAAAGAAGAGAAATGAAGAGAAAAGAAGAGAAAGAGAAAGGAGAGAAAAGAAAATAAGACTAAAGAGAAAAGAGAAAAGAAGAGAAAGAGAAAGGAGAGAAAAGAAAATAAGACTAAAGAGAAAAGAGAAAAGAAGAGAAAGGAAGAGAAAAGAAGAGAAAGAGAAAGGAGAGAAAAGAAAAGTAGAGTTAAGAGAAAAGAGAAAAGAAGAGACAGGAAGAGAAATGACGAGAAAAGAGAAAATAGAAAAGAGAAAACAAGCGAAAAGAGAAAAGAGAAGACATAGAAAAGAATAGAAAAGAGAAAAGAGAACAGAAGAGAAAAGCAGAGAGATGAAAAAAGAGAAAAGAAGAGAAACGATGAAATTAGAAAAGCGAAAAGAGGAGAAAAGAGAAAAGAAGAGAAAAGAAAAGAAGAGAAAAGAGAAAAGAGAAAGGGTTAAAGAAGGGAAAACAACATAAAAGAGAAAAGAAGAGAAAAGAGAAAGGGGTAAAGAAGAGAAAAGAAGAGAAAAGAGAAAAGAAGAGAGAAGGAGAAAAATGAAGAGAAAAGAGAAAAGCAGAGAAAACAAGAGAAAAGAGAAAAGAGAAATGAAGAGAAAAGACGAGAAGAGAAAGGAGAAAAGAAGAGAAAACAAGAGAAAAGAGAAAAGAAGAGAAATGACAAGAAGAGTAAAGAGAAAAGAGAAAAGAAGAGAAAAGAAGAGAAATGAAGAGAAAAGAGAGAATAGAAAAGAGAAAAGAAGAGAAAAGAGGAAAATATAAAAGCGAAAAGGAGAGTACAGAAGAAAAAAGAGAAAATAAGAGAAAAGTAAAGAAGAGAAAAGTGAAAAGAGAAATGAGAATATAGAAAACAAGAGAAAACAAACGAAAACATAAAAGAAAAAAAGAGAAAAGTAGAGAAAAGAAGAGAAAAGATGAAAGAAGAGAAAAGAGAAAAGAAGAGAAAAGAAGAGAAAAGAGAAAAGAGAAATGAGAAAAGAAGAGAATTAGAAAAGGAAAGAAGAGAAATGAAGAGAAAAGAGAAAAGAGAAAAGAAGAGAAAACAAGAGCAAAGAGAAAAGAGAAAAGAAGAGAAAAGAAGAGAAAAGAGAAAAGACGAGGAATGAAGAGAAAGAAGAGAAAAGAGAAAAGAAGACAAAAGAAGAGAAAAGAGAAAAGAGAAATGAGAAAAGAAGAGAATTAGAAAGGAAAGAAGAGAAATGAAGAGAAAAGAAATAAGAAGAGAAAAGACGAGCAAACAAGAGAAATGAGAACAGAAGAGCAAAGAAGAGAAAAGAAGAGAAATGAAGAGAAAAGAAGAGAAAGAGAAAGGAGAGAAAAGAAAAGAAGAGTAAAGAGAAAAGAGAAAAGAAGAGAAAGGAAGAGAAAAGAAGAGAAAGAGAAAGGAGAGAAAAGAAAAGAAGAGTAAAGAGAAAAGAGAAAAGAAAAGAAAGGAAGAGAAATGACGAGAAAAGAGAAAATAGAAAAGAGAAAACAAGAGAAAACAAGCGAAAAGAGAAAAGAAGAGAAAACAAGAGAATAGAGAAAAGAAGAGGAATGTAGAGAAAGAAGAGAAAAGAGAAAAGAAGAGAAAACAAGAGAAAAGAGAAAAAAGAAAGGGCCAAAGAGGAGAAAAGAAGTGAAAAGAGAAAAGAAGAGAAAAGAAGAGAAAAGTAGAGAAAAGAGAAAAGAGAAAGGGTTAAAGAAGAGAAAAGAAGTGAAAAGAAGAGAAAAGAGAAAAGAAGAGAAAGGAAGCAAAAAGAATTAAAAGAGAAAAGAGAAAAGAAAAGAAGAGAAAGGAGTAAAGAGAAAAGAAGAGAACAGAAGAGAAAAGAAGAAAAAGGAGAAAAGAGTAAAGAAGAGAACAGAAGACAAAAGAAGAGAAAAGAGAAAATCAGAGAAATAGGAAAAGAGAAAAGACGAGAACAGAAGAGAAAAGAAAAGAGTATAGAAGAGAAAAGAGAAAAGAGAAAAGAAGAGAACAGAAGAGAAAAGAAGAGAAAAGAGAAAAGAAGAGAAAAGACAAGAAGAGTAAAGAGAAAAGAGAAAAGAAGAGAAAAGAAGAGAAATGAAGAGAAAAGAGAGAATAGAAAAGAGAAAAGAAGAGAACAGAAGAGAAAAGAAGAGAAAAGAAGAGAAAAGTGAAAAGAAGAGAACAGAAGAGAAAGGAGATAAGAGAACACAGAAAAGAAGAGAAAAGAAAAGAAAACAGGAGAACAGTGAAAAGAAGAGAAAAGGAGCGAACAGAGAGTAAAGACAAAAGAGAAATGCAGTGAAATGAAGAGAAAAGAGATAATAGCAAAGACAAAAGAAGAGAATAGAAGAAAAAAGAGAAAAGAGAAAAGAAGCGAAAAGAGAAAAGAGAAAAGTAGAGAAAAGAAGAGAATAGAGATACGAGAAAAGGGAAAAGAAGAGAAAAGAGAAAAGAGATAAGAAGAGAAAAGATGAGAAAAGAAAAAAGAGAAAAGAAGTAAAAAGAGAAAAGATAAAAGAGGGGAAAAGACGGCAAAAGAAGAGAAAAGAGGAAAGAAGAGAAAAGAGAAAAGAAGAGAAAAGACAAAAGAGAAAAGAAGAGAAAAGAGGTAAGAGAAAAGAAGAATAAATACAAAAGCTGGGAAAAGTAGAGAAAAAGGAAAAGAAGAGAAAAAAGAGAAAAGAGAAAAGGGAAAAAACGAAAAAAGAGAAAAGAAAAGAGAAAAGAAGAGAAAAGAAGAATAAATGCAAAAGAAGAGAAAAGAAGAGAAAAGAGAAAAGAGATAAGAAGGGAAAAGAAGAGAAAAGAGAAAAGAGAAAAGAAGTGTAAAGAAGAGAAAAGAGAAAAGAAAAGACAAAAGAGAAATGAAGGGAAAAGAGATATGAGAAAAGAAGAGAAAAGAAGAGAAAAGGGAAAAGAAGACAAAACAAGAGAAAAGAGAAAAGAAGAGAAAAAAAGAGAAAAGACAAATGAAGAGAAATGAAGAGAAAAGAAGAGAAAAGAGAAATGAGAAAAGAAGAGAAAACAAGAGAAAAGAGAAAAAAGAGAAAAGACAAGAAGAGTAATGAGAAAAGAGAAAAGAAGAGAAAAGAAGAGAAATGAAGAGAAAAGAGAGAATAGAAAAGAGAAAAGAAGAGAAAAGAGGAAAATATAAAAGCGAAAAGGAGAGTACAGAAGATAAAAGAGAAAATAAGAGAAAAGTAAAGAAGAGAAAAGTGAAAAGAGAAATGAGAATATAGAAAACAAGTGTAAACAAACGAAAAGATAAAAGAAAAAAGGAGAAAAGTAGAGAAAAGAAGAGAAAAGAGAAAAGAAGAGAAAAGACAAGAAGAGTAAAGAGAAAAGATAAAAGAAGAGAAAAGAAGAGAAATGAAGAGAAAAGAGAGAATAGAAAAGAGAAAAGAAGAGAAAAGAGGAAAATATAAAAGCGAAAAGGAGAGTACAGAAGATAAAAGAGAAAATAAGAGAAAAGTAAAGAAGAGAAAAGTGAAAAGAGAAATGAGAATATAGAAAACAAGAGAAAAGAAACGAAAAGATAAAAGAAAAAAAGAGAAAAGTAGAGAAAATTAGAGAAAAGATGAAAAGAGAAAAGAGAAAAGAAGAGAAAAGAAGAGAAAAGAGAAAAGAGAAATGAGAAAAGAAGAGAATTAGAAAAGGAAAGAAGAGAAATGAAGAGAAAAGAGAAAAGAAGAGAAAAGAAGAGAAAACAAGAGCAAAGAGAAAAGAGAAAAGAAGAGAAAAGAAGAGAAAAGAGAAAAGAAGAGGAATGAAGAGAAAGAAGAGAAAAGAGAAAAGAAGACAAAAGAAGAGAAAAGAGAAAAGAGAAATGAGAAAAGAAGAGAATTAGAAAAGGAAAGAAGAGAAATGAAGAGAAAAGAGACAAGAAGAGAAAAGAAGAGCAAACAAGAGAAATGAGAACAGAAGAGCAAAGAAGAGAAAAGAAGAGAAATGAAGAGAAAAGAAGAGAAAGAGAAAGGAGAGAAAAGAAAAGAAGAGTAAAGAGAAAAGAGAAAAGAAGAGAAAGGAAGAGAAAAGAAGAGAAAGAGAAAGGAGAGAAAAGAAAAGAAGAGTAAAGAGACAAGAGAAAAGAAAAGAAAGGAAGAGAAATGACGAGAAAAGAGAAAATAGAAAAGAGAAAACAAGAGAAAACAAGCGAAAAGAGAAAAGAGAAGACTTAGAAAAGAATAGAAAAGAGTAAAGAGAACAGAAGAGAAAAGCAGAGAGATGAGAAAAGAGAAAAGAAGAGAAAAGATGCAATTAGAAAAGCGTAAAGAGGAGAAAAGAGAAAAGAAGAGAAAAGAAAAGAAGAGAAAAAAGAAAGGGTTAAAGAATGGAAAACAACAGAAAAGAGAAAAGAGAAAAGAAGAGAAAAGAAGAGAAAAGAGAAAGGGGTAAAGAAGAGAAAAGAGAAAAGAAGAGAGAAGGAGAAAAATGAAGAGAAAAGAGAAAAGAAGAGAAAACAAGAGAAAAGAAAAGAGAATAGAAGAGAACAGAAGAAAAAAGAGAAAAGTAGTGAAAAGAGAAAAGAGAGTAAAGAAGCTAAAAGAGAAAAAAAACGCTAAAAGAGAAAAGAGAAAAAAGTGAAAAGAAGAGAAAAGAGAAAAGAGAAAGGGTTAAACAAGAGAAAACAAGAGAAAAGAGAAAAGAGAAAAGAAGAGAAAGGAGAAAGGGGTAAAGAAGAGAAAAGAAGAGAAAAGAGAAAAGAAAGAAAAGAAGAGAAATGAAGAGAAAAGAGAAAAGAGAAAAGAAGAGAAAACAAGAGCAAAGAGAAAAGAGAAAAGAAGAGAAAACAAGAGAATAGAGAAAAGAAGAGGAATGTAGAGAAAGAAGAGAAAAGAGAAAAGAAGAGAAAACAAGAGAAAAGAGAAAAAAGAAAGGGCCAAAGAAGAGAAAAGAAGTGAAAAGAGAAAAGATGAGAAAAGAAGAGAAAAGTAGAGAAAAGAGAAAAGAGAAAGGGTTAAAGAAGAGAAAAGAAGTGAAAAGAGAAAAGAAGAGTAATGAAGAGAAAAGAAGAGAAAAGAGAAATGAGAAAAGAAGAGAAAAGAAGAGAAAAGAGAAAAGAAGAGAAAAGAAGAGAAAAGAGAAAGGGGTAAAGCAGAGAAAACAAGAGAAAAGAGAAAAGAGAAATGAAGAGAAAAGAAGAGAGAAGAGAAAGGAGAAAAGAAGAGAAAACAAGAGAAAAGAGAAAAGAAGTGAAAAGACAAGAAGAGTAAAGAGAAAAGAGAAAAGAAGAGAAAAGAAGAGAAATGAAGAGAAAAGAGAAAAGAGAAAAGAGAAAAGAAGAGAAAAGAGGAAAATATAAAAGCGAAAAGGAGAGTACAGAAGATAAAAGAGAAAATAAGAGAAAAGTAAAGAAGAGAAAAGTGAAAAGAGAAATGAGAATATAGAAAACAAGAGAAAAGAAACGAAAAGATAAAAGAAAAAAAGAGAAAAGTAGAGAAAAGAAGAGAAAAGAGAAAAGAAGAGAAAAGAGAAAAGAAGAGAAAAGAATAGAAAACAGGAGAACAGTGAAAAGAAGAGAAAAGGAGCGAACAGAGAGTAAAGACAAAAGAGAAATGCAGTGAAATGAAGAGAAAAGAGATAATAGCAAAGACAAAAGAAGAGAATAGAAGAAAAAAGAGAAAAGAGAAAAGAAGAGAAAAGAGAAAAGAAGAGAAAAGAGAAAAGAGACAAGTGAAAAGAGAAAAGAGAAAAGAGGAGAAAAGAAGTGTAAAGAAGAGATAAGAGAAAAGAAGAAAAAAGAAGAATAAATACAAAAGCTGGGAAAAGAAGAGAAAAAGGAAAAGAAGAGAAAAAAGAGAAAAGAGAAAAGGGAAAAAACGGAAAAAGAGAAAAGAAAAGAGAAAAGAAGAGAAAAGAAGAATAAATGCAAAAGAAGAGAAAAGAAGAGAAACGAGAAAAGAGAAATGAAGGGAAAAGAGATATGAGAAAAGAAGAGAAAAGAAGAGAAAAGGGAAAAGAAGACAAAACAAGAGAAAAGAGAAAAGAAGAGAAAACAAGAGAAAAGACAAAAGAAGAGAAATGAAGAGAAAAGAAGAGAAAAGAGAAATGAGAAAAGAAGAGAAAACAAGAGAAAAGAGAAAAGAAGAGAAAAGAGAAAAGAGAAAGGGGTAAAGCAGAGAAAACAAGAGAAAAGAGAAAAGAGAAATGAAGAGAAAAGAAGAGAGAAGAGAAAGGAGAAAAGAAGAGAAAACAAGAGAAAAGAGAAAAGAAGAGAAAAGACAAGAAGAGTAAAGAGAAAAGAGAAAAGAAGAGAAAAGAAGAGAAATGAAGAGAAAAGAGAGAAGAGAAAAGAGAAAAGAAGAGAAAAGAGGAAAATATAAAAGCGAAAAGGAGAGTACAGAAGATAAAAGAGAAAATAAGAGAAAAGTAAAGAAGAGAAAAGTGAAAAGAGAAATGAGAATATAGAAAACAAGAAAAAACAAACGAAAAGATAAAAGAAAAAAGAGAAAAGTAGAGAAAAGAAGAGAAAAGAGAAAAGAGAAATGAGAAAAGAAGAGAAAACAAGAGAAAACAGAAAAGAAGAGAAAAGAGAAAAGAGAAAGGGGTAAAGCAGAGAAAACAAGAGAAAAGAGAAAAGAGAAATGAAGAGAAAAGAAGAGAGAAGAGAAAGGAGAAAAGAAGAGAAAACTAGAGAAAAGAGAAAAGAAGAGAAAAGACAAGAAGAATAAAGAGAAAAGAGAAAAGAAGAGAAAAGAAGAGAAATGAAGAGAAAAGAGAGAAGAGAAAAGAGAAAAGAAGAGAAAAGAGGAAAATATAAAAGCGAAAAGGAGAGTGCAGAAGATAAAAGAGAAAATAAGAGAAAAGTAAAGAAGAGAAAAGTGAAAAGAGAAATGAGAATATAGAAAACAAGAGAAAACAAACGAAAACATAAAAGAAAAAAAGAGAAAAGTAGAGAAAAGAAGAGAAAAGATGAAAGAAGAGAAAAGAGAAAAGAAGAGAAAAGAGAAATGAGAAAAGAAGAGAATTAGAAAAGGAAAGAAAAGAAATGAAGAGAAAAGAGAAAAGAAGAGAAAACAAGAGCAAAGAGAAAAGAGAAAAGAAGAGAAAACAAGAGAAAAGAGAAAAGAAGAGGAATGAAGAGAAAGAAGAGAAAAGAAGAGAAAAGGGAAAAGAAGACAAAACAAGAGAAAAGAGAAAAGAAGAGAAAACAAGAGAAAAGACAAAAGAAGAGAAATGAAGAGAAAAGAAGAGAAAAGAGAAATGAGAAAAGAAGAGAAAACAAGAGAAAAGTGAAAAGAAGAGAAAAGAGAAAAGAGAAAGGGGTAAAGCAGAGAAAACAAGAGAAAAGAGAAAAGAGAAATGAAGAGAAAAGAAGAGAGAAGAGAAAGGAGAAAAGAAGAGAAAACAAGAGAAAAGAGAAAAGAAGAGAAAAGACAAGAAGAGTAAAGAGAAAAGAGAAAAGAAGAGAAAAGAAGAGAAATGAAGAGAAAAGAGAGAAGAGAAAAGAGAAAAGAAGAGAAAAGAGGAAAATATAAAAGCGAAAAGGAGAGTACAGAAGATAAAAGAGAAAATAAGAGAAAAGTAAAGAAGAGAAAAGTGAAAAGAGAAATGAGAATATAGAAAACAAGAGAAAACAAACGAAAACATAAAAGAAAAAAAGAGAAAAGTAGAGAAAAGAAGAGAAAAGATGAAAGAAGAGAAAAGAGAAAAGAAGAGAAAAGAAGAGAAAAGAGAAAAGAGAAATGAGAAAAGAAGAGAATTAGAAAAGGAAAGAAGAGAAATGAAGAGAAAAGAGAAAAGAGAAAAGAAGAGAAAACAAGAGCAAAGAGAAAAGAGAAAAGAAGAGAAAAGAAGAGAAAAGAGAAAAGACGAGGAATGAAGAGAAAGAAGAGAAAAGAGAAAAGAAGACAAAAGAAGAGAAAAGAGAAAAGAGAAATGAGAAAAGAAGAGAATTAGAAAAGGAAAGAAGAGAAATGAAGAGAAAAGAAATAAGAAGAGAAAAGACGAGCAAACAAGAGAAATGAGAACAGAAGAGCAAAGAAGAGAAAAGAAGAGAAATGAAGAGAAAAGAAGAGAAAGAGAAAGGAGAGAAAAGAAAAGAAGAGTAAAGAGAAAAGAGAAAAGAAGAGAAAGGAAGAGAAAAGAAGAGAAAGAGAAAGGAGAGAAAAGAAAAGAAGAGTAAAGAGAAAAGAGAAAAGAAAAGAAAGGAAGAGAAATGACGAGAAAAGAGAAAATAGAAAAGAGAAAATAAGAGAAAACAAGCGAAAAGAGAAAAGAAGAGAAAACAAGAGAATAGAGAAAAGAAGAGGAATGTAGAGAAAGAAGAGAAAAGAGAAAAGAAGAGAAAACAAGAGAAAAGAGAAAAAAGAAAGGGCCAAAGAAGAGAAAAGAAGTGAAAAGAGAAAAAAAGAGAAAAGAAGAGAAAAGTAGAGAAAAGAGAAAAGAGAAAGGGTTAAAGAAGAGAAAAGAAGTGAAAAGAAGAGAAAAGAGAAAAGAAGAGAAAGGAAGCAAAAAGAATTAAAAGAGAAAAGAGAAAAGAAAAGAAGAGAAAGGAGTAAAGAGAAAAGAAGAGAACAGAAGAGAAAAGAAGAAAAAGGAGAAAAGAGTAAAGAAGAGAACAGAAGACAAAAGAAGAGAAAAGAGAAAATCAGAGAAATAGGAAAAGAGAAAAGACGAGAACAGAAGAGAAAAGAAAAGAGTATAGAAGAGAAAAGAGAAAAGAGAAAAGAAGAGAACAGAAGAGAAAAGAAGAGAAAAGAGAAAAGAAGAGAAAAGACAAGAAGAGTAAAGAGAAAAGAGAAAAGAAGAGAAAAGAAGAGAAATGAAGAGAAAAGAGAGAATAGAAAAGAGAAAAGAAGAGAACAGAAGAGAAAAGAAGAGAAAAGAAGAGAAAAGTGAAAAGAAGAGAACAGAAGAGAAAGGAGATAAGAGAACACAGAAAAGAAGAGAAAAGAAAAGAAAACAGGAGAACAGTGAAAAGAAGAGAAAAGGAGCGAACAGAGAGTAAAGACAAAAGAGAAATGCAGTGAAATGAAGAGAAAAGAGATAATAGCAAAGACAAAAGAAGAGAATAGAAGAAAAAAGAGAAAAGAGAAAAGAAGCGAAAAGAGAAAAGAGAAAAGTAGAGAAAAGAAGAGAATAGAGATACGAGAAAAGGGAAAAGAAGAGAAAAGAGAAAAGAGATAAGAAGAGAAAAGATGAGAAAAGAAAAAAGAGAAAAGAAGTAAAAAGAGAAAAGATAAAAGAGGGGAAAAGACGGCAAAAGAAGAGAAAAGAGGAAAGAAGAGAAAAGAGAAAAGAAGAGAAAAGACAAAAGAGAAAAGAAGAGAAAAGAGATAAGAGAAAAGAAGAATAAATACAAAAGCTGGGAAAAGTAGAGAAAAAGGAAAAGAAGAGAAAAAAGAGAAAAGAGAAAAGGGAAAAAACGAAAAAAGAGAAAAGAAAAGAGAAAAGAAGAGAAAAGAAGAATAAATGCAAAAGAAGAGAAAAGAAGAGAAAAGAGAAAAGAGATAAGAAGGGAAAAGAAGAGAAAAGAGAAAAGAGAAAAGAAGTGTAAAGAAGAGAAAAGAGAAAAGAAAAGACAAAAGAGAAATGAAGGGAAAAGAGATATGAGAAAAGAAGAGAAAAGAAGAGAAAAGGGAAAAGAAGACAAAACAAGAGAAAAGAGAAAAGAAGAGAAAAAAAGAGAAAAGACAAAAGAAGAGAAATGAAGAGAAAAGAAGAGAAAAGAGAAATGAGAAAAGAAGAGAAAACAAGAGAAAAGAGAAAAAAGAGAAAAGACAAGAAGAGTAATGAGAAAAGAGAAAAGAAGAGAAAAGAAGAGAAATGAAGAGAAAAGAGAGAATAGAAAAGAGAAAAGAAGAGAAAAGAGGAAAATATAAAAGCGAAAAGGAGAGTACAGAAGATAAAAGAGAAAATAAGAGAAAAGTAAAGAAGAGAAAAGTGAAAAGAGAAATGAGAATATAGAAAACAAGTGTAAACAAACGAAAAGATAAAAGAAAAAAGGAGAAAAGTAGAGAAAAGAAGAGAAAAGAGAAAAGAAGAGAAAAGACAAGAAGAGTAAAGAGAAAAGAGAAAAGAAGAGAAAAGAAGAGAAATGAAGAGAAAAGAGAGAATAGAAAAGAGAAAAGAAGAGAAAAGAGGAAAATATAAAAGCGAAAAGGAGAGTACAGAAGATAAAAGAGAAAATAAGAGAAAAGTAAAGAAGAGAAAAGTGAAAAGAGAAATGAGAATATAGAAAACAAGAGAAAAGAAACGAAAAGATAAAAGAAAAAAAGAGAAAAGTAGAGAAAATTAGAGAAAAGATGAAAAGAGAAAAGAGAAAAGAAGAGAAAAGAAGAGAAAAGAGAAAAGAGAAATGAGAAAAGAAGAGAATTAGAAAAGGAAAGAAGAGAAATGAAGAGAAAAGAGAAAAGAAGAGAAAAGAAGAGAAAACAAGAGCAAAGAGAAAAGAGAAAAGAAGAGAAAAGAAGAGAAAAGAGAAAAGAAGAGGAATGAAGAGAAAGAAGAGAAAAGAGAAAAGAAGACAAAAGAAGAGAAAAGAGAAAAGAGAAATGAGAAAAGAAGAGAATTAGAAAAGGAAAGAAGAGAAATGAAGAGAAAAGAGACAAGAAGAGAAAAGAAGAGCAAACAAGAGAAATGAGAACAGAAGAGCAAAGAAGAGAAAAGAAGAGAAATGAAGAGAAAAGAAGAGAAAGAGAAAGGAGAGAAAAGAAAAGAAGAGTAAAGAGAAAAGAGAAAAGAAGAGAAAGGAAGAGAAAAGAAGAGAAAGAGAAAGGAGAGAAAAGAAAAGAAGAGTAAAGAGACAAGAGAAAAGAAAAGAAAGGAAGAGAAATGACGAGAAAAGAGAAAATAGAAAAGAGAAAACAAGAGAAAACAAGCGAAAAGAGAAAAGAGAAGACTTAGAAAAGAATAGAAAAGAGTAAAGAGAACAGAAGAGAAAAGCAGAGAGATGAGAAAAGAGAAAAGAAGAGAAAAGATGAAATTAGAAAAGCGTAAAGAGGAGAAAAGAGAAAAGAAGAGAAAAGAAAAGAAGAGAAAAAAGAAAGGGTTAAAGAATGGAAAACAACAGAAAAGAGAAAAGAGAAAAGAAGAGAAAAGAAGAGAAAAGAGAAAGGGGTAAAGAAGAGAAAAGAGAAAAGAAGAGAGAAGGAGAAAAATGAAGAGAAAAGAGAAAAGAAGAGAAAACAAGAGAAAAGAAAAGAGAATAGAAGAGAACAGAAGAAAAAAGAGAAAAGTAGTGAAAAGAGAAAAGAGAGTAAAGAAGCTAAAAGAGAAAAAAAACGCTAAAAGAGAAAAGAGAAAAAAGTGAAAAGAAGAGAAAAGAGAAAAGAGAAAGGGTTAAACAAGAGAAAACAAGAGAAAAGAGAAAAGAGAAAAGAAGAGAAAGGAGAAAGGGGTAAAGAAGAGAAAAGAAGAGAAAAGAGAAAAGAAAGAAAAGAAGAGAAATGAAGAGAAAAGAGAAAAAAGTGAAAAGACAAGAAGAGTAAAGAGAAAAGATAAAATAAGAGAAAAGAAGAGAAATGAAGAGAAAAGAGAGAATAGAAAAGAGAAAAGAAGAGAAAAGAGGAAAATATAAAAGCGAAAAGGAGAGTACAGAAGATAAAAGAGAAAATAAGAGAAAAGTAAAGAAGAGAAAAGTGAAAAGAGAAATGAGAATATAGAAAACAAGAGAAAAGAAACGAAAAGATAAAAGAAAAAAAGAGAAAAGTAGAGAAAATTAGAGAAAAGATGAAAAGAGAAAAGAGAAAAGAAGAGAAAAGAAGAGAAAAGAGAAAAGAGAAATGAGAAAAGAAGAGAATTAGAAAAGGAAAGAAGAGAAATGAAGAGAAAAGAGAAAAGAAGAGAAAAGAAGAGAAAACAAGAGCAAAGAGAAAAGAGAAAAGAAGAGAAAAGAGAAAAGAAGAGGAATGAAGAGAAAGAAGAGAAAAGAGAAAAGAAGACAAAAGAAGAGAAAAGAGAAAAGAGAAATGAGAAAAGAAGAGAATTAGAAAAGGAAAGAAGAGAAATGAAGAGAAAAGAGACAAGAAGAGAAAAGAAGAGCAAACAAGAGAAATGAGAACAGAAGAGCAAAGAAGAGAAAAGAAGAGAAATGAAGAGAAAAGAAGAGAAAGAGAAAGGAGAGAAAAGAAAAGAAGAGTAAAGAGAAAAGAGAAAAGAAGAGAAAGGAAGAGAAAAGAAGAGAAAGAGAAAGGAGAGAAAAGAAAAGAAGAGTAAAGAGACAAGAGAAAAGAAAAGAAAGGAAGAGAAATGACGAGAAAAGAGAAAATAGAAAAGAGAAAACAAGAGAAAACAAGCGAAAAGAGAAAAGAGAAGACTTAGAAAAGAATAGAAAAGAGTAAAGAGAACAGAAGAGAAAAGCAGAGAGATGAGAAAAGAGAAAAGAAGAGAAAAGATGACATTAGAAAAGCGTAAAGAGGAGAAAAGAGAAAAGAAGAGAAAAGAAAAGAAGAGAAAAAAGAAAGGGTTAAAGAATGGAAAACAACAGAAAAGAGAAAAGAGAAAAGAAGAGAAAAGAAGAGAAAAGAGAAAGGGGTAAAGAAGAGAAAAGAGAAAAGAAGAGAGAAGGAGAAAAATGAAGAGAAAAGAGAAAAGAAGAGAAAACAAGAGAAAAGAAAAGAGAATAGAAGAGAACAGAAGAAAAAAGAGAAAAGTAGTGAAAAGAGAAAAGAGAGTAAAGAAGCTAAAAGAGAAAAAAAACGCTAAAAGAGAAAAGAGAAAAAAGTGAAAAGAAGAGAAAAGAGAAAAGAGAAAGGGTTAAACAAGAGAAAACAAGAGAAAAGAGAAAAGAGAAAAGAAGAGAAAGGAGAAAGGGGTAAAGAAGAGAAAAGAAGAGAAAAGAGAAAAGAAAGAAAAGAAGAGAAATGAAGAGAAAAGAGAAAAGAGAAAAGAAGAGAAAACAAGAGCAAAGAGAAAAGAGAAAAGAAGAGAAAACAAGAGAATAGAGAAAAGAAGAGGAATGTAGAGAAAGAAGAGAAAAGAGAAAAGAAGAGAAAACAAGAGAAAAGAGAAAAAAGAAAGGGCCAAAGAAGAGAAAAGAAGTGAAAAGAGAAAAGATGAGAAAAGAAGAGAAAAGTAGAGAAAAGAGAAAAGAGAAAGGGTTAAAGAAGAGAAAAGAAGTGAAAAGAGAAAAGAAGAGTAATGAAGAGAAAAGAAGAGAAAAGAGAAATGAGAAAAGAAGAGAAAAGAAGAGAAAAGAGAAAAGAAGAGAAAAGAAGAGAAAAGAGAAAGGGGTAAAGCAGAGAAAACAAGAGAAAAGAGAAAAGAGAAATGAAGAGAAAAGAAGAGAGAAGAGAAAGGAGAAAAGAAGAGAAAACAAGAGAAAAGAGAAAAGAAGTGAAAAGACAAGAAGAGTAAAGAGAAAAGAGAAAAGAAGAGAAAAGAAGAGAAATGAAGAGAAAAGAGAAAAGAGAAAAGAGAAAAGAAGAGAAAAGAGGAAAATATAAAAGCGAAAAGGAGAGTACAGAAGATAAAAGAGAAAATAAGAGAAAAGTAAAGAAGAGAAAAGTGAAAAGAGAAATGAGAATATAGAAAACAAGAGAAAAGAAACGAAAAGATAAAAGAAAAAAAGAGAAAAGTAGAGAAAAGAAGAGAAAAGAGAAAAGAAGAGAAAAGAGAAAAGAAGAGAAAAGAATAGAAAACAGGAGAACAGTGAAAAGAAGAGAAAAGGAGCGAACAGAGAGTAAAGACAAAAGAGAAATGCAGTGAAATGAAGAGAAAAGAGATAATAGCAAAGACAAAAGAAGAGAATAGAAGAAAAAAGAGAAAAGAGAAAAGAAGAGAAAAGAGAAAAGAAGAGAAAAGAGAAAAGAGACAAGTGAAAAGAGAAAAGAGAAAAGAGGAGAAAAGAAGTGTAAAGAAGAGATAAGAGAAAAGAAGAAAAAAGAAGAATACATACAAAAGCTGGGAAAAGAAGAGAAAAAGGAAAAGAAGAGAAAAAAGAGAAAAGAGAAAAGGGAAAAAACGGAAAAAGAGAAAAGAAAAGAGAAAAGAAGAGAAAAGAAGAATAAATGCAAAAGAAGAGAAAAGAAGAGAAACGAGAAAAGAGAAATGAAGGGAAAAGAGATATGAGAAAAGAAGAGAAAAGAAGAGAAAAGGGAAAAGAAGACAAAACAAGAGAAAAGAGAAAAGAAGAGAAAACAAGAGAAAAGACAAAAGAAGAGAAATGAAGAGAAAAGAAGAGAAAAGAGAAATGAGAAAAGAAGAGAAAACAAGAGAAAAGAGAAAAGAAGAGAAAAGAGAAAAGAGAAAGGGGTAAAGCAGAGAAAACAAGAGAAAAGAGAAAAGAGAAATGAAGAGAAAAGAAGAGAGAAGAGAAAGGAGAAAAGAAGAGAAAACAAGAGAAAAGAGAAAAGAAGAGAAAAGACAAGAAGAGTAAAGAGAAAAGAGAAAAGAAGAGAAAAGAAGAGAAATGAAGAGAAAAGAGAGAAGAGAAAAGAGAAAAGAAGAGAAAAGAGGAAAATATAAAAGCGAAAAGGAGAGTACAGAAGATAAAAGAGAAAATAAGAGAAAAGTAAAGAAGAGAAAAGTGAAAAGAGAAATGAGAATATAGAAAACAAGAAAAAACAAACGAAAAGATAAAAGAAAAAAGAGAAAAGTAGAGAAAAGAAGAGAAAAGAGAAAAGAGAAATGAGAAAAGAAGAGAAAACAAGAGAAAACAGAAAAGAAGAGAAAAGAGAAAAGAGAAAGGGTTAAAGAAGAGAAAAGAGAAAAGAAGAGAGAAGGAGAAAAATGAAGAGAAAAGAGAAAAGAAGAGAAAACAAGAGAAAAGAAAAGAGAATAGAAGAGAACAGAAGAAAAAAGAGAAAAGTAGTGAAAAGAGAAAAGAGAGTAAAGAAGCTAAAAGAGAAAAAAAACGCTAAAAGAGAAAAGAGAAAAAAGTGAAAAGAAGAGAAAAGAGAAAAGAGAAAGGGTTAAACAAGAGAAAACAAGAGAAAAGAGAAAAGAGAAAAGAAGAGAAAGGAGAAAGGGGTAAAGAAGAGAAAAGAAGAGAAAAGAGAAAAGAAAGAAAAGAAGAGAAATGAAGAGAAAAGAGAAAAGAGAAAAGAAGAGAAAACAAGAGCAAAGAGAAAAGAGAAAAGAAGAGAAAACAAGAGAATAGAGAAAAGAAGAGGAATGTAGAGAAAGAAGAGAAAAGAGAAAAGAAGAGAAAACAAGAGAAAAGAGAAAAAAGAAAGGGCCAAAGAAGAGAAAAGAAGTGAAAAGAGAAAAGATGAGAAAAGAAGAGAAAAGTAGAGAAAAGAGAAAAGAGAAAGGGTTAAAGAAGAGAAAAGAAGTGAAAAGAGAAAAGAAGAGTAATGAAGAGAAAAGAAGAGAAAAGAGAAATGAGAAAAGAAGAGAAAAGAAGAGAAAAGAGAAAAGAAGAGAAAAGAAGAGAAAAGAGAAAGGGGTAAAGCAGAGAAAACAAGAGAAAAGAGAAAAGAGAAATGAAGAGAAAAGAAGAGAGAAGAGAAAGGAGAAAAGAAGAGAAAACAAGAGAAAAGAGAAAAGAAGTGAAAAGACAAGAAGAGTAAAGAGAAAAGAGAAAAGAAGAGAAAAGAAGAGAAATGAAGAGAAAAGAGAAAAGAGAAAAGAGAAAAGAAGAGAAAAGAGGAAAATATAAAAGCGAAAAGGAGAGTACAGAAGATAAAAGAGAAAATAAGAGAAAAGTAAAGAAGAGAAAAGTGAAAAGAGAAATGAGAATATAGAAAACAAGAGAAAAGAAACGAAAAGATAAAAGAAAAAAAGAGAAAAGTAGAGAAAAGAAGAGAAAAGAGAAAAGAAGAGAAAAGAGAAAAGAAGAGAAAAGAATAGAAAACAGGAGAACAGTGAAAAGAAGAGAAAAGGAGCGAACAGAGAGTAAAGACAAAAGAGAAATGCAGTGAAATGAAGAGAAAAGAGATAATAGCAAAGACAAAAGAAGAGAATAGAAGAAAAAAGAGAAAAGAGAAAAGAAGAGAAAAGAGAAAAGAAGAGAAAAGAGAAAAGAGACAAGTGAAAAGAGAAAAGAGAAAAGAGGAGAAAAGAAGTGTAAAGAAGAGATAAGAGAAAAGAAGAAAAAAGAAGAATAAATACAAAAGCTGGGAAAAGAAGAGAAAAAGGAAAAGAAGAGAAAAAAGAGAAAAGAGAAAAGGGAAAAAACGGAAAAAGAGAAAAGAAAAGAGAAAAGAAGAGAAAAGAAGAATAAATGCAAAAGAAGAGAAAAGAAGAGAAACGAGAAAAGAGAAATGAAGGGAAAAGAGATATGAGAAAAGAAGAGAAAAGAAGAGAAAAGGGAAAAGAAGACAAAACAAGAGAAAAGAGAAAAGAAGAGAAAACAAGAGAAAAGACAAAAGAAGAGAAATGAAGAGAAAAGAAGAGAAAAGAGAAATGAGAAAAGAAGAGAAAACAAGAGAAAAGAGAAAAGAAGAGAAAAGAGAAAAGAGAAAGGGGTAAAGCAGAGAAAACAAGAGAAAAGAGAAAAGAGAAATGAAGAGAAAAGAAGAGAGAAGAGAAAGGAGAAAAGAAGAGAAAACAAGAGAAAAGAGAAAAGAAGAGAAAAGACAAGAAGAGTAAAGAGAAAAGAGAAAAGAAGAGAAAAGAAGAGAAATGAAGAGAAAAGAGAGAAGAGAAAAGAGAAAAGAAGAGAAAAGAGGAAAATATAAAAGCGAAAAGGAGAGTACAGAAGATAAAAGAGAAAATAAGAGAAAAGTAAAGAAGAGAAAAGTGAAAAGAGAAATGAGAATATAGAAAACAAGAGAAAACAAACGAAAACATAAAAGAAAAAAAGAGAAAAGTAGAGAAAAGAAGAGAAAAGATGAAAGAAGAGAAAAGAGATAAGAAGGGAAAAGAAGAGAAAAGAGAAATGAGAAAAGAAGAGAAAACAAGAGAAAAGAGAAAAGAAGAGATAAGAGAAAAGAGAAAGTGGTAAAGCAGAGAAAACAAGAGAAAAGAGAAAAGAGAAAAGAAGAGAAAACAAGAGAAAAGAGAAAAGACGAGGAATGAAGAGAAAGAAGAGAAAAGAGAAAAGAAGACAAAAGAAGAGAAAAGAGAAAAGAGAAATGAGAAAAGAAGAGAATTAGAAAAGGAAAGAAGAGAAATGAAGAGAAAAGAAATAAGAAGAGAAAAGACGAGCAAACAAGAGAAATGAGAACAGAAGAGCAAAGAAGAGAAAAGAAGAGAAATGAAGAGAAAAGAAGAGAAAGAGAAAGGAGAGAAAAGAAAAGAAGAGTAAAGAGAAAAGAGAAAAGAAGAGAAAGGAAGAGAAAAGAAGAGAAAGAGAAAGGAGAGAAAAGAAAAGAAGAGTAAAGAGAAAAGAGAAAAGAAAAGAAAGGAAGAGAAATGACGAGAAAAGAGAAAATAGAAAAGAGAAAACAAGAGAAAACAAGCGAAAAGAGAAAAGAAGAGAAAACAAGAGAATAGAGAAAAGAAGAGGAATGTAGAGAAAGAAGAGAAAAGAGAAAAGAAGAGAAAACAAGAGAAAAGAGAAAAAAGAAAGGGCCAAAGAAGAGAAAAGAAGTGAAAAGAGAAAAGAAGAGAAAAGAAGAGAAAAGTAGAGAAAAGAGAAAAGAGAAAGGGTTAAAGAAGAGAAAAGAAGTGAAAAGAAGAGAAAAGAGAAAAGAAGAGAAAGGAAGCAAAAAGAATTAAAAGAGAAAAGAGAAAAGAAAAGAAGAGAAAGGAGTAAAGAGAAAAGAAGAGAACAGAAGAGAAAAGAAGAAAAAGGAGAAAAGAGTAAAGAAGAGAACAGAAGACAAAAGAAGAGAAAAGAGAAAATCAGAGAAATAGGAAAAGAGAAAAGACGAGAACAGAAGAGAAAAGAAAAGAATATAGAAGAGAAAAGAGAAAAGAGAAAAGAAGAGAACAGAAGAGAAAAGAAGAGAAAAGAGAAAAGAAGAGAAAAGACAAGAAGAGTAAAGAGAAAAGAGAAAAGAAGAGAAAAGAAGAGAAATGAAGAGAAAAGAGAGAATAGAAAAGAGAAAAGAAGAGAACAGAAGAGAAAAGAAGAGAAAAGAAGAGAAAAGTGAAAAGAAGAGAACAGAAGAGAAAGGAGATAAGAGAACACAGAAAAGAAGAGAAAAGAAAAGAAAACAGGAGAACAGTGAAAAGAAGAGAAAAGGAGCGAACAGAGAGTAAAGACAAAAGAGAAATGCAGTGAAATGAAGAGAAAAGAGATAATAGCAAAGACAAAAGAAGAGAATAGAAGAAAAAAGAGAAAAGAGAAAAGAAGCGAAAAGAGAAAAGAGAAAAGTAGAGAAAAGAAGAGAATAGAGATACGAGAAAAGGGAAAAGAAGAGAAAAGAGGAAAGAGATAAGAAGAGAAAAGATGAGAAAAGAAAAAAGAGAAAAGAAGTAAAAAGAGAAAAGATAAAAGAGGGGAAAAGACGGCAAAAGAAGAGAAAAGAGGAAAGAAGAGAAAAGAGAAAAGAAGAGAAAAGACAAAAGAGAAATGAAGTGAAAAGAGATAAGAGAACAGAAGAGAAAAGAAGAATAAATGCAAAAGAAGAGAAAAGAGAAAAGAGATAAGAAGGGAAAAGAAGAGAAAAGAGAAAAGAGAAAAGTGAAAAGAGAAAAGAGAAAAGAGGAGAAAAGAAGTGTAAAGAAGAGAAAAGAGAAAAGAAGAGAAAAGACAAAAGAGAAATGAAGAGAAAAGAGATAAGAGAAAAGAAGAGAAAAGAAGAATAAATGCAAAAGAAGAGAAAAGAGAAAAGAGATAAGAAGGGAAAAGAAGAGAAAAGAGAAAAGATAAAAGTGAAAAGAGAAAAGAGAAAAGAGGAGAAAACAAGTCTAAAGAAGAGATAAGAGAAAAGAAGAGAAAAGACAAAAGATAAATGAAGAGAAAAGAGATAAGAGAAAAGAAGAGAAATGAAGAATAAATGCAAAAGAAGAGAACAGAGAAAAGAAGAGAAAACAGAAAAGAATAATAAAGAGACAAGTGAAAAGAGAAAAGAGAAAAGAGAAAAGAGGAGAAAAGAAGTGTAAAGAAGAGAAAAGAGAAAAGAAGAGAAAAGACAAAAGAGAAATGAAGACAAAAGAGATAAGAGAAAAGAAGAGAAAAGAAGAATAAATGCAAAAGAAGAGAAAAGAGATAAGAAGGGAAAAGAAGAGAAAAGAGAAAAGAGAAAAGTGAAAAGAGAAAAGAGAAAAGAGGAGAAAAGAAGTGTAAAGAAGAGATAAGAGAAAAGAAGAGAAAAGACAAAAGATAAATGAAGAGAAAAGAGATAAGAGAAAAGAAGAGAAAAGAAGAATAAATGCAAAAGAAGAGAACAGAGAAAAGAAGAGAAAAGAGAAAAGAAGAGAAAAGAGACAAGTGAAAAGAGAAAAGAGAAAAGAGAAAAGAGGAGAAAAGAAGTGTAAAGAAGAGATAAGAGAAAAGAAGAGAAAAGACAAAAGAGAAATGAAGAGAAAAGAGATAAGAGAAAAGAAGAGAAAAGAAGAATAAATGCAAAAGAAGAGAAAAGAGAAAAGAGATAAGAAGGGAAAAGAAGAGAAAAGAGAAAAGAGAAAAGTGAAAAGAGAAAAGAGAAAAGAGGAGAAAAGAAGTGTAAAGAAGAGATAAGAGAAAAGAAGAGAAAAGACAAAAGAGAAATGAAGAGAAAAGAGATAAGAGAAAAGAAGAGAAAAGAAGAATAAATGCAAAAGAAGAGAAAAGAGAAAAGAAGAGAAAAGAGAAAAGAAGAGAAAAGAAGAATAAATGCAAAAGAAGAGAAAAGAGAAAAGAGATAAGAAGGGAAAAGAAGAGAAAAGAGAAATGAGAAAAGAAGAGAAAACAAGAGAAAAGAGAAAAGAAGAGATAAGAGAAAAGAGAAAGTGGTAAAGCAGAGAAAACAAGAGAAAAGAGAAAAGGGAAATGAAGAGAAAAGAAGAGAGAAGAGAAAGGAGAAAAGAAGAGAAAACAAGAGAAAAGAGAAAAGAAGTGAAAAGACAAGAAGAGTAAAGAGAAAAGATAAAATAAGAGAAAAGAAGGGAAATGAAGAGAAAAGAGAGAAGAGAAAAGAGAAAAGAAGAGAAAAGAGGAAAATATAAAAGCGTAAAGGAGAGTACAGACGATAAAAGAGAAAACTAAAGAAGAGAAAAGTGAAAAGAGAAATGAGAATATAGAAAACAAGAGAAAACAAACGAAAAGATAAAAGAAAAAAAGAGAAAAGTAGAGAAAAGAAGAAAAAAGAGAAAAGAAGAGAAAAGAGAAAAGAAGAGAAAAGAGAAAAGAGAAATGAGAAAAGAAGAGAATTAGAAAAGGAAAGAAGAGAAATGAAGAGAAAAGAGAAAAGAAGAGCAAACAAGCGAAATGAGAAAAGAAGAGAATTAGAAAAGGAAAGAAGAGAAATGAAGAGAAAAGAGAAAAGAAGAGAAAAGAAGAGCAAACAAGAGAAATGAGAAAAGAAGAGAAAAGAAGAGAAATGAAGAGAAAAGAAGAGAAAAGAGAAAAGAAGTGAAAAGAAGAGAAAAGAGAAAAGAAGAGAAAGGAAGCAAAAAGAATTAAAAGAGAAAAGAGAAAAGAAAGGAAGAGAAAGGAGTAAAGAGAAAAGAAGAGAACAGAAGAGAAAAGAAGAAAAAGGAGAAAAGAGTAAAGAAGAGAACAGAAGACAAAAGAAGAGAAAAGAGAAAATCAGAGAAAAAGGAAAAGAGAAAAGACGAGAACAGAAGAGAAAAGAAAAGAGTATAGAAGAGAAAAGAGAAAAGAGAAAAGAAGAGAAAAGAAGAGACAAGAGAACAGAAGAGAAAAGAAGAGAAAAGAAGAGAAAAGTGAAAAGAAGAGAACAGAAGAGAAAGGAGATAAGAGAACACAGAAAAGAAGAGAAAAGAAAAGAAAACAGGAGAACAGTGAAAAGAAGAGAAAAGGAGCGAACAGAGAGTAAAGACAAAAGAGAAATGCAGTGAAATGAAGAGAAAAGAGATAATAGCAAAGACAAAAGAAGAGAATAGAAGAAAAAAGAGAAAAGAGAAAAGAAGCGAAAAGAGAAAAGAGAAAAGTAGAGAAACGAAGAGAATAGAGATACGAGAAAAGGGAAAAGAAGAGAAAAGAGATAAGAAGAGAAAAGATGAGAAAAGAAAAAAGAGAAAAGAAGTAAAAAGAGAAAAGATAAAAGAGGGGAAAAGACGGCAAAAGAAGAGAAAAGAGGAAAGAAGAGAAAAGAGAAAAGAAGAGAAAAGACAAAAGAGAAAGAAGAGAAAAGAGATAAGAGAAAAGAAGAATAAATACAAAAGCTGGGAAAAGAAGAGAAAAAGGAAAAGAAGAGAAAAAAGAGAAAAGAGAAAAGGGAAAAAACGAAAAAAGAGAAAAGAAAAGAGAAAAGAAGAGAAAAGAAGAATAAATGCAAAAGAAGAGAAAAGAAGAGAAAAGAGAAAAGAGATAAGAAGGGAAAAGAAGAGAAAAGAGAAAAGAGAAAAGAAGTGTAAAGAAGAGAAAAGAGAAAAGAAGAGAAAAGACAAAAGAGAAATGAAGGGAAAAGAGATATGAGAAAAGAAGAGAAAAGAAGAGAAAAGGGAAAAGAAGACAAAACAAGAGAAAAGAGAAAAGAAGAGAAAACAAGAGAAAAGACAAAAGAAGAGAAATGAAGAGAAAAGAAGAGAAAAGAGAAATGAGAAAAGAAGAGAAAACAAGAGAAAAGAGAAAAGAAGAGAAAAGAGAAAAGAGAAAGGGGTAATGCAGAGAAAACAAGAGAAAAGAGAAAAGAGAAATGAAGAGAAAAGAAGAGAGAAGAGAAAGGAGAAAAGAAGAGAAAACAAGGGAAAAGAGAAAAAAGAGAAAAGACAAGAAGAGTAATGAGAAAAGAGAAAAGAAGAGAAATGAAGAGAAAAGAGAGAATAGAAAAGAGAAAAAAGAGAAAAGACAAGAAGAGTAATGAGAAAAGAGAAAAGAAGAGAAATGAAGAGAAAAGAGAGAATAGAAAAGAGAAAAGAAGAGAAAAGAGGAAAATATAAAAGCGAAAAGGAGAGTACAGAAGATAAAAGAGAAAATAAGAGAAAAGTAAAGAAGAGAAAAGTGAAAAGAGAAATGAGAATATAGAAAACAAGAGTAAACAAACGAAAAGATAAAAGAAAAAAGGAGAAAAGTAGAGAAAAGAAGAGAAAAGAGAAAAGAAGAGAAAAGACAAGAAGAGTAAAGAGAAAAGAGAAAAGAAGAGAAAAGAAGAGAAATGAAGAGAAAAGAGAGAATAGAAAAGAGAAAAGAAGAGAACAGAAGAGAAAAGAAGAGAAAAGAAGAGAAAAGTGAAAAGAAGAGAACAGAAGAGAAAGGAGATAAGAGAACACAGAAAAGAAGAGAAAAGAAAAGAAAACAGGAGAACAGTGAAAAGAAGAGAAAAGGAGCGAACAGAGAGTAAAGACAAAAGAGAAATGCAGTGAAATGAAGAGAAAAGAGATAATAGCAAAGACAAAAGAAGAGAATAGAAGAAAAAAGAGAAAAGAGAAAAGAAGCGAAAAGAGAAAAGAGAAAAGTAGAGAAAAGAAGAGAATAGAGATACGAGAAAAGGGAAAAGAAGAGAAAAGAGGAAAGAGATAAGAAGAGAAAAGATGAGAAAAGAAAAAAGAGAAAAGAAGTAAAAAGAGAAAAGATAAAAGAGGGGAAAAGACGGCAAAAGAAGAGAAAAGAGGAAAGAAGAGAAAAGAGAAAAGAAGAGAAAAGACAAAAGAGAAATGAAGTGAAAAGAGATAAGAGAACAGAAGAGAAAAGAAGAATAAATGCTAAAGAAGAGAAAAGAGAAAAGAGATAAGAAGGGAAAAGAAGAGAAAAGAGAAAAGAGAAAAGTGAAAAGAGAAAAGAGAAAAGAGGAGAAAAGAAGTGTAAAGAAGAGAAAAGAGAAAAGAAGAGAAAAGACAAAAGAGAAATGAAGAGAAAAGAGATAAGAGAAAAGAAGAGAAAAGAAGAATAAATGCAAAAGAAGAGAAAAGAGAAAAGAGATAAGAAGGGAAAAGAAGAGAAAAGAGAAAAGATAAAAGGGAAAAGAGAAAAGAGAAAAGAGGAGAAAACAAGTCTAAAGAAGAGATAAGAGAAAAGAAGAGAAAAGACAAAAGATAAATGAAGAGAAAAGAGATAAGAGAAAAGAAGAGAAATGAAGAATAAATGCAAAAGAAGAGAACAGAGAAAAGGAGAGAAAAGAGAAAAGAAGAATAAAGAGACAAGTGAAAAGAGAAAAGAGAAAAGAGAAAAGAGGAGAAAAGAAGTGTAAAGAAAAGAAGAGAAAAGAGAAAAGAGAAAGGGTTAAACAAGAGAAAACAAGAGAAAAGAGAAAAGAGAAAAGAAGAGAAAGGAGAAAGGGGTAAAGAAAGGGGTAAAGGGGTAAAGAAGAGAAAAGAAGAGAAAAGAGAAAAGAAAGAAAAGAAGAGAAATGAAGAGAAAAGAGAAAAGAGAAAAGAAGAGAAAACAAGAGCAAAGAGAAAAGAGAAAAGAAGAGAAAACAAGAGAATAGAGAAAAGAAGAGGAATGTAGAGAAAGAAGAGAAAAGAGAAAAGAAGAGAAAACAAGAGAAAAGAGAAAAAAGAAAGGGCCAAAGAAGAGAAAAGAAGTGAAAAGAGAAAAGATGAGAAAAGAAGAGAAAAGTAGAGAAAAGAGAAAAGAGAAAGGGTTAAAGAAGAGAAAAGAAGTGAAAAGAGAAAAGAAGAGTAATGAAGAGAAAAGAAGAGAAAAGAGAAATGAGAAAAGAAGAGAAAAGAAGAGAAAAGAGAAAAGAAGAGAAAAGAAGAGAAAAGAGAAAGGGGTAAAGCAGAGAAAACAAGAGAAAAGAGAAAAGAGAAATGAAGAGAAAAGAAGAGAGAAGAGAAAGGAGAAAAGAAGAGAAAACAAGAGAAAAGAGAAAAGAAGTGAAAAGACAAGAAGAGTAAAGAGAAAAGAGAAAAGAAGAGAAAAGAAGAGAAATGAAGAGAAAAGAGAGAAGAGAAAAGAGAAAAGAAGAGAAAAGAGGAAAATATAAAAGCGAAAAGGAGAGTACAGAAGATAAAAGAGAAAATAAGAGAAAAGTAAAGAAGAGAAAAGTGAAAAGAGAAATGAGAATATAGAAAACAAGAGAAAAGAAACGAAAAGATAAAAGAAAAAAAGAGAAAAGTAGAGAAAAGAAGAGAAAAGAGAAAAGAAGAGAAAAGAGAAAAGAAGAGAAAAGAATAGAAAACAGGAGAACAGTGAAAAGAAGAGAAAAGGAGCGAACAGAGAGTAAAGACAAAAGAGAAATGCAGTGAAATGAAGAGAAAAGAGATAATAGCAAAGACAAAAGAAGAGAATAGAAGAAAAAAGAGAAAAGAGAAAAGAAGAGAAAAGAGAAAAGAAGAGAAAAGAGAAAAGAGACAAGTGAAAAGAGAAAAGAGAAAAGAGGAGAAAAGAAGTGTAAAGAAGAGATAAGAGAAAAGAAGAAAAAAGAAGAATAAATACAAAAGCTGGGAAAAGAAGAGAAAAAGGAAAAGAAGAGAAAAAAGAGAAAAGAGAAAAGGGAAAAAACGGAAAAAGAGAAAAGAAAAGAGAATAGAAGAGAAAAGAAGAATAAATGCAAAAGAAGAGAAAAGAAGAGAAACGAGAAAAGAGAAATGAAGGGAAAAGAGATATGAGAAAAGAAGAGAAAAGAAGAGAAAAGGGAAAAGAAGACAAAACAAGAGAAAAGAGAAAAGAAGAGAAAACAAGAGAAAAGACAAAAGAAGAGAAATGAAGAGAAAAGAAGAGAAAAGAGAAATGAGAAAAGAAGAGAAAACAAGAGAAAGGAGAAAAGAAGAGAAAAGAGAAAAGAGAAAGGGGTAAAGCAGAGAAAACAAGAGAAAAGAGAAAAGAGAAATGAAGAGAAAAGAAGAGAGAAGAGAAAGGAGAAAAGAAGAGAAAACAAGAGAAAAGAGAAAAGAAGAGAAAAGACAAGAAGAGTAAAGAGAAAAGAGAAAAGAAGAGAAAAGAAGAGAAATGAAGAGAAAAGAGAGAAGAGAAAAGAGAAAAGAAGAGAAAAGAGGAAAATATAAAAGCGAAAAGGAGAGTACAGAAGATAAAAGAGAAAATAAGAGAAAAGTAAAGAAGAGAAAAGTGAAAAGAGAAATGAGAATATAGAAAACAAGAAAAAACAAACGAAAAGATAAAAGAAAAAAGAGAAAAGTAGAGAAAAGAAGAGAAAAGAGAAAAGAGAAATGAGAAAAGAAGAGAAAACAAGAGAAAACAGAAAAGAAGAGAAAAGAGAAAAAAGTGAAAAGACAAGAAGAGTAAAGAGAAAAGATAAAATAAGAGAAAAGAAGAGAAATGAAGAGAAAAGAGAGAATAGAAAAGAGAAAAGAAGAGAAAAGAGGAAAATATAAAAGCGAAAAGGAGAGTACAGAAGATAAAAGAGAAAATAAGAGAAAAGTAAAGAAGAGAAAAGTGAAAAGAGAAATGAGAATATAGAAAACAAGAGAAAAGAAACGAAAAGGTAAAAGAAAAAAAGAGAAAAGTAGAGAAAATTAGAGAAAAGATGAAAGAAGAGAAAAGAGAAAAGAAGAGAAAAGAAGAGAAAAGAGAAAAGAGAAATGAGAAAAGAAGAGAATTAGAAAAGGAAAGAAGAGAAATGAAGAGAAAAGAGAAAAGAAGAGAAAAGAAGAGAAAACAAGAGCAAAGAGAAAAGAGAAAAGAAGAGAAAAGAGAAAAGAAGAGGAATGAAGAGAAAGAAGAGAAAAGAGAAAAGAAGACAAAAGAAGAGAAAAGAGAAAAGAGAAATGAGAAAAGAAGAGAATTAGAAAAGGAAAGAAGAGAAATGAAGAGAAAAGAGACAAGAAGAGAAAAGAAGAGCAAACAAGAGAAATGAGAACAGAAGAGCAAAGAAGAGAAAAGTAGAGAAATGAAGAGAAAAGAAGAGAAAGAGAAAGGAGAGAAAAGAAAAGAAGAGTAAAGAGACAAGAGAAAAGAAAAGAAAGGAAGAGAAATGACGAGAAAAGAGAAAATAGAAAAGAGAAAACAAGAGAAAACAAGCGAAAAGAGAAAAGAGAAGACTTAGAAAAGAATAGAAAAGAGTAAAGAGAACAGAAGAGAAAAGCAGAGAGATGAGAAAAGAGAAAAGAAGAGAAAAGATGAAATTAGAAAAGCGTAAAGAGGAGAAAAGAGAAAAGAAGAGAAAAGAAAAGAAGAGAAAAAAGAAAGGGTTAAAGAATGGAAAACAACAGAAAAGAGAAAAGAGAAAAGAAGAGAAAAGAAGAGAAAAGAGAAAGGGGTAAAGAAGAGAAAAGAGAAAAGAAGAGAGAAGGAGAAAAATGAAGAGAAAAGAGAAAAGAAGAGAAAACAAGAGAAAAGAAAAGAGAATAGAAGAGAACAGAAGAAAAAAGAGAAAAGTAGTGAAAAGAGAAAAGAGAGTAAAGAAGCTAAAAGAGAAAAAAAACGCTAAAAGAGAAAAGAGAAAAAAGTGAAAAGAAGAGAAAAGAGAAAAGAGAAAGGGTTAAACAAGAGAAAACAAGAGAAAAGAGAAAAGAGAAAAGAAGAGAAAGGAGAAAGGGGTAAAGAAGAGAAAAGAAGAGAAAAGAGAAAAGAAAGAAAAGAAGAGAAATGAAGAGAAAAGAGAAAAAAGTGAAAAGACAAGAAGAGTAAAGAGAAAAGATAAAATAAGAGAAAAGAAGAGAAATGAAGAGAAAAGAGAGAATAGAAAAGAGAAAAGAAGAGAAAAGAGGAAAATATAAAAGCGAAAAGGAGAGTACAGAAGATAAAAGAGAAAATAAGAGAAAAGTAAAGAAGAGAAAAGTGAAAAGAGAAATGAGAATATAGAAAACAAGAGAAAAGAAACGAAAAGATAAAAGAAAAAAAGAGAAAAGTAGAGAAAATTAGAGAAAAGATGAAAAGAGAAAAGAGAAAAGAAGAGAAAAGAAGAGAAAAGAGAAAAGAGAAATGAGAAAAGAAGAGAATTAGAAAAGGAAAGAAGAGAAATGAAGAGAAAAGAGAAAAGAAGAGAAAAGAAGAGAAAACAAGAGCAAAGAGAAAAGAGAAAAGAAGCGAAAAGAGAAAAGAGAAAAGTAGAGAAAAGAAGAGAATAGAGATACGAGAAAAGGGAAAAGAAGAGAAAAGAGAAAAGAGATAAGAAGAGAAAAGATGAGAAAAGAAAAAAGAGAAAAGAAGTAAAAAGAGAAAAGATAAAAGAGGGGAAAAGACGGCAAAAGAAGAGAAAAGAGGAAAGAAGAGAAAAGAGAAAAGAAGAGAAAAGACAAAAGAGAAAAGAAGAGAAAAGAGATAAGAGAAAAGAACAATAAATACAAAAGCTGGGAAAAGTAGAGAAAAAGGAAAAGAAGAGAAAAAAGAGAAAAGAGAAAAGGGAAAAAACGAAAAAAGAGAAAAGAAAAGAGAAAAGAAGAGAAAAGAAGAATAAATGCAAAAGAAGAGAAAAGAAGAGAAACGAGAAAAGAGAAATGAAGGGAAAAGAGATATGAGAAAAGAAGAGAAAAGAAGAGAAAAGGGAAAAGAAGACAAAACAAGAGAAAAGAGAAAAGAAGAGAAAACAAGAGAAAAGACAAAAGAAGAGAAATGAAGAGAAAAGAAGAGAAAAGAGAAATGAGAAAAGAAGAGAAAACAAGAGAAAAGAGAAAAGAAGAGAAAAGAGAAAAGAGAAAGGGGTAAAGCAGAGAAAACAAGAGAAAAGAGAAAAGAGAAATGAAGAGAAAAGAAGAGAGAAGAGAAAGGAGAAAAGAAGAGAAAACAAGAGAAAAGAGAAAAGAAGAGAAAAGACAAGAAGAGTAAAGAGAAAAGAGAAAAGAAGAGAAAAGAAGAGAAATGAAGAGAAAAGAGAGAAGAGAAAAGAGAAAAGAAGAGAAAAGAGGAAAATATAAAAGCGAAAAGGAGAGTACAGAAGATAAAAGAGAAAATAAGAGAAAAGTAAAGAAGAGAAAAGTGAAAAGAGAAATGAGAATATAGAAAACAAGAGAAAACAAACGAAAACATAAAAGAAAAAAAGAGAAAAGTAGAGAAAAGAAGAGAAAAGATGAAAGAAGAGAAAAGAGAAAAGAAGAGAAAAGAAGAGAAAAGAGAAAAGAGAAATGAGAAAAGAAGAGAATTAGAAAAGGAAAGAAGAGAAATGAAGAGAAAAGAGAAAAGAGAAAAGAAGAGAAAACAAGAGCAAAGAGAAAAGAGAAAAGAAGAGAAAAGAGAAAAGACGAGGAATGAAGAGAAAGAAGAGAAAAGAGAAAAGAAGACAAAAGAAGAGAAAAGAGAAAAGAGAAATGAGAAAAGAAGAGAATTAGAAAAGGAAAGAAGAGAAATGAAGAGAAAAGAAATAAGAAGAGAAAAGACGAGCAAACAAGAGAAATGAGAACAGAAGAGCAAAGAAGAGAAAAGAAGAGAAATGAAGAGAAAAGAAGAGAAAGAGAAAGGAGAGAAAAGAAAAGAAGAGTAAAGAGAAAAGAGAAAAGAAGAGAAAGGAAGAGAAAAGAAGAGAAAGAGAAAGGAGAGAAAAGAAAAGAAGAGTAAAGAGAAAAGAGAAAAGAAAAGAAAGGAAGAGAAATGACGAGAAAAGAGAAAATAGAAAAGAGAAAACAAGAGAAAACAAGCGAAAAGAGAAAAGAAGAGAAAACAAGAGAATAGAGAAAAGAAGAGGAATGTAGAGAAAGAAGAGAAAAGAGAAAAGAAGAGAAAACAAGAGAAAAGAGAAAAAAGAAAGGGCCAAAGAAGAGAAAAGAAGTGAAAAGAGAAAAGAAGAGAAAAGAAGAGAAAAGTAGAGAAAAGAGAAAAGAGAAAGGGTTAAAGAAGAGAAAAGAAGTGAAAAGAAGAGAAAAGAGAAAAGAAGAGAAAGGAAGCAAAAAGAATTAAAAGAGAAAAGAGAAAAGAAAAGAAGAGAAAGGAGTAAAGAGAAAAGAAGAGAACAGAAGAGAAAAGAAGAAAAAGGAGAAAAGAGTAAAGAAGAGAACAGAAGACAAAAGAAGAGAAAAGAGAAAATCAGAGAAATAGGAAAAGAGAAAAGACGAGAACAGAAGAGAAAAGAAAAGAGTATAGAAGAGAAAAGAGAAAAGAGAAAAGAAGAGAACAGAAGAGAAAACAAGAGAAAAGAGAAAAAAGAGAAAAGACAAGAAGAGTAATGAGAAAAGAGAAAAGAAGAGAAATGAAGAGAAAAGAGAGAATAGAAAAGAGAAAAGAAGAGAAAAGAGGAAAATATAAAAGCGAAAAGGAGAGTACAGAAGATCAAAGAGAAAATAAGAGAAAAGTAAAGAAGAGAAAAGTGAAAAGAGAAATGAGAATATAGAAAACAAGAAAAAACAAACGAAAAGATAAAAGAAAAAAGAGAAAAGTAGAGAAAAGAAGAGAAAAGAGAAAAGAGAAATGAGAAAAGAAGAGAAAACAAGAGAAAACAGAAAAGAAGAGAAAAGAGAAAAGAGAAAGGGGTAAAGCAGAGAAAACAAGAGAAAAGAGAAAAGAGAAATGAAGAGAAAAGAAGAGAGAAGAGAAAGGAGAAAAGAAGAGAAAACTAGAGAAAAGAGAAAAGAAGAGAAAAGACAAGAAGAATAAAGAGAAAAGAGAAAAGAAGAGAAATGAAGAGAAAAGAGAGAAGAGAAAAGAGAAAAGAAGAGAAAAGAGGAAAATATAAAAGCGAAAAGGAGAGTGCAGAAGATAAAAGAGAAAATAAGAGAAAAGTAAAGAAGAGAAAAGTGAAAAGAGAAATGAGAATATAGAAAACAAGAGAAAACAAACGAAAACATAAAAGAAAAAAAGAGAAAAGTAGAGAAAAGAAGAGAAAAGATGAAAGAAGAGAAAAGAGAAAAGAAGAGAAAAGAGAAATGAGAAAAGAAGAGAATTAGAAAAGGAAAGAAAAGAAATGAAGAGAAAAGAGAAAAGAAGAGAAAACAAGAGCAAAGAGAAAAGAGAAAAGAAGAGAAAACAAGAGAAAAGAGAAAAGAAGAGGAATGAAGAGAAAGAAGAGAAAAGAAGAGAAAAGGGAAAAGAAGACAAAACAAGAGAAAAGAGAAAAGAAGAGAAAACAAGAGAAAAGACAAAAGAAGAGAAATGAAGAGAAAAGAAGAGAAAAGAGAAATGAGAAAAGAAGAGAAAACAAGAGAAAAGAGAAAAGAAGAGAAAAGAGAAAAGAGAAAGGGGTAAAGCAGAGAAAACAAGAGAAAAGAGAAAAGAGAAATGAAGAGAAAAGAAGAGAGAAGAGAAAGGAGAAAAGAAGAGAAAACAAGAGAAAAGAGAAAAGAAGAGAAAAGACAAGAAGAGTAAAGAGAAAAGAGAAAAGAAGAGAAAAGAAGAGAAATGAAGAGAAAAGAGAGAATAGAAAAGAGAAAAGAAGAGAAAAGAGGAAAATATAAAAGCGAAAAGGAGAGTACAGAAGATAAAAGAGAAAATAAGAGAAAAGTAAAGAAGAGAAAAGTGAAAAGAGAAATGAGAATATAGAAAACAAGAGAAAACAAACGAAAACATAAAAGAAAAAAAGAGAAAAGTAGAGAAAAGAAGAGAAAAGATGAAAGAAGAGAAAAGAGAAAAGAAGAGAAAAGAAGAGAAAAGAGAAAAGAGAAATGAGAAAAGAAGAGAATTAGAAAAGGAAAGAAGAGAAATGAAGAGAAAAGAGAAAAGAGAAAAGAAGAGAAAACAAGAGCAAAGAGAAAAGAGAAAAGAAGAGAAAAGAAGAGAAAAGAGAAAAGACGAGGAATGAAGAGAAAGAAGAGAAAAGAGAAAAGAAGACAAAAGAAGAGAAAAGAGAAAAGAGAAATGAGAAAAGAAGAGAATTAGAAAAGGAAAGAAGAGAAATGAAGAGAAAAGAAATAAGAAGAGAAAAGACGAGTAAACAAGAGAAATGAGAACAGAAGAGCAAAGAAGAGAAAAGAAGAGAAATGAAGAGAAAAGAAGAGAAAGAGAAAGGAGAGAAAAGAAAAGAAGAGTAAAGAGAAAAGAGAAAAGAAGAGAAAGGAAGAGAAAAGAAGAGAAAGAGAAAGGAGAGAAAAGAAAAGAAGAGTAAAGAGAAAAGAGAAAAGAAAAGAAAGGAAGAGAAATGACGAGAAAAGAGAAAATAGAAAAGAGAAAACAAGAGAAAACAAGCGAAAAGAGAAAAGAAGAGAAAACAAGAGAATAGAGAAAAGAAGAGGAATGTAGAGAAAGAAGAGAAAAGAGAAAAGAAGAGAAAACAAGAGAAAAGAGAAAAAAGAAAGGGCCAAAGAAGAGAAAAGAAGTGAAAAGAGAACAGAAGAGAAAAGAAGAGAAAAGTAGAGAAAAGAGAAAAGAGAAAGGGTTAAAGAAGAGAAAAGAAGTGAAAAGAAGAGAAAAGAGAAAAGAAGAGAAAGGAAGCAAAAAGAATTAAAAGAGAAAAGAGAAAAGAAAAGAAGAGAAAGGAGTAAAGAGAAAAGAAGAGAACAGAAGAGAAAAGAAGAAAAAGGAGAAAAGAGTAAAGAAGAGAACAGAAGACAAAAGAAGAGAAAAGAGAAAATCAGAGAAATAGGAAAAGAGAAAAGACGAGAACAGAAGAGAAAAGAAAAGAGTATAGAAGAGAAAAGAGAAAAGAGAAAAGAAGAGAACAGAAGAGAAAAGAAGAGAAAAGAGAAAAGAAGAGAAAAGACAAGAAGAGTAAAGAGAAAAGAGAAAAGAAGAGAAAAGAAGAGAAATGAAGAGAAAAGAGAGAATAGAAAAGAGAAAAGAAGAGAACAGAAGAGAAAAGAAGAGAAAAGAAGAGAAAAGTGAAAAGAAGAGAACAGAAGAGAAAGGAGATAAGAGAACACAGAAAAGAAGAGAAAAGAAAAGAAAACAGGAGAACAGTGAAAAGAAGAGAAAAGGAGCGAACAGAGAGTAAAGACAAAAGAGAAATGCAGTGAAATGAAGAGAAAAGAGATAATAGCAAAGACAAAAGAAGAGAATAGAAGAAAAAAGAGAAAAGAGAAAAGAAGCGAAAAGAGAAAAGAGAAAAGTAGAGAAAAGAAGAGAATAGAGATACGAGAAAAGGGAAAAGAAGAGAAAAGAGAAAAGAGATAAGAAGAGAAAAGATGAGAAAAGAAAAAAGAGAAAAGAAGTAAAAAGAGAAAAGATAAAAGAGGGGAAAAGACGGCAAAAGAAGAGAAAAGAGGAAAGAAGAGAAAAGAGAAAAGAAGAGAAAAGACAAAAGAGAAAAGAAGAGAAAAGAGATAAGAGAAAAGAAGAATAAATACAAAAGCTGGGAAAAGTAGAGAAAAAGGAAAAGAAGAGAAAAAAGAGAAAAGAGAAAAGGGAAAAAACGAAAAAAGAGAAAAGAAAAGAGAAAAGAAGAGAAAAGAAGAATAAATGCAAAAGAAGAGAAAAGAAGAGAAAAGAGAAAAGAGATAAGAAGGGAAAAGAAGAGAAAAGAGAAAAGAGAAAAGAAGTGTAAAGAAGAGAAAAGAGAAAAGAAAAGACAAAAGAGAAATGAAGGGAAAAGAGATATGAGAAAAGAAGAGAAAAGAAGAGAAAAGGGAAAAGAAGACAAAACAAGAGAAAAGAGAAAAGAAGAGAAAAAAAGAGAAAAGACAATAGAAGAGAAATGAAGAGAAAAGAAGAGAAAAGAGAAATGAGAAAAGAAGAGAAAACAAGAGAAAAGAGAAAAAAGAGAAAAGACAAGAAGAGTAATGAGAAAAGAGAAAAGAAGAGAAAAGAAGAGAAATGAAGAGAAAAGAGAGAATAGAAAAGAGAAAAGAAGAGAAAAGAGGAAAATATAAAAGCGAAAAGGAGAGTACAGAAGATAAAAGAGAAAATAAGAGAAAAGTAAAGAAGAGAAAAGTGAAAAGAGAAATGAGAATATAGAAAACAAGTGTAAACAAACGAAAAGATAAAAGAAAAAAGGAGAAAAGTAGAGAAAAGAAGAGAAAAGAGAAAAGAAGAGAAAAGACAAGAAGAGTAAAGAGAAAAGATAAAAGAAGAGAAAAGAAGAGAAATGAAGAGAAAAGAGAGAATAGAAAAGAGAAAAGAAGAGAAAAGAGGAAAATATAAAAGCGAAAAGGAGAGTACAGAAGATAAAAGAGAAAATAAGAGAAAAGTAAAGAAGAGAAAAGTGAAAAGAGAAATGAGAATATAGAAAACAAGAGAAAAGAAACGAAAAGATAAAAGAAAAAAAGAGAAAAGTAGAGAAAATTAGAGAAAAGATGAAAAGAGAAAAGAGAAAAGAAGAGAAAAGAAGAGAAAAGAGAAAAGAGAAATGAGAAAAGAAGAGAATTAGAAAAGGAAAGAAGAGAAATGAAGAGAAAAGAGAAAAGAAGAGAAAAGAAGAGAAAACAAGAGCAAAGAGAAAAGAGAAAAGAAGAGAAAAGAAGAGAAAAGAGAAAAGAAGAGGAATGAAGAGAAAGAAGAGAAAAGAGAAAAGAAGACAAAAGAAGAGAAAAGAGAAAAGAGAAATGAGAAAAGAAGAGAATTAGAAAAGGAAAGAAGAGAAATGAAGAGAAAAGAGACAAGAAGAGAAAAGAAGAGCAAACAAGAGAAATGAGAACAGAAGAGCAAAGAAGAGAAAAGAAGAGAAATGAAGAGAAAAGAAGAGAAAGAGAAAGGAGAGAAAAGAAAAGAAGAGTAAAGAGAAAAGAGAAAAGAAGAGAAAGGAAGAGAAAAGAAGAGAAAGAGAAAGGAGAGAAAAGAAAAGAAGAGTAAAGAGACAAGAGAAAAGAAAAGAAAGGAAGAGAAATGACGAGAAAAGAGAAAATAGAAAAGAGAAAACAAGAGAAAACAAGCGAAAAGAGAAAAGAGAAGACTTAGAAAAGAATAGAAAAGAGTAAAGAGAACAGAAGAGAAAAGCAGAGAGATGAGAAAAGAGAAAAGAAGAGAAAAGATGAAATTAGAAAAGCGTAAAGAGGAGAAAAGAGAAAAGAAGAGAAAAGAAAAGAAGAGAAAAAAGAAAGGGTTAAAGAATGGAAAACAACAGAAAAGAGAAAAGAGAAAAGAAGAGAAAAGAAGAGAAAAGAGAAAGGGGTAAAGAAGAGAAAAGAGAAAAGAAGAGAGAAGGAGAAAAATGAAGAGAAAAGAGAAAAGAAGAGAAAACAAGAGAAAAGAAAAGAGAATAGAAGAGAACAGAAGAAAAAAGAGAAAAGTAGTGAAAAGAGAAAAGAGAGTAAAGAAGCTAAAAGAGAAAAAAAACGCTAAAAGAGAAAAGAGAAAAAAGTGAAAAGAAGAGAAAAGAGAAAAGAGAAAGGGTTAAACAAGAGAAAACAAGAGAAAAGAGAAAAGAGAAAAGAAGAGAAAGGAGAAAGGGGTAAAGAAGAGAAAAGAAGAGAAAAGAGAAAAGAAAGAAAAGAAGAGAAATGAAGAGAAAAGAGAAAAAAGTGAAAAGACAAGAAGAGTAAAGAGAAAAGATAAAATAAGAGAAAAGAAGAGAAATGAAGAGAAAAGAGAGAATAGAAAAGAGAAAAGAAGAGAAAAGAGGAAAATATAAAAGCGAAAAGGAGAGTACAGAAGATAAAAGAGAAAATAAGAGAAAAGTAAAGAAGAGAAAAGTGAAAAGAGAAATGAGAATATAGAAAACAAGAGAAAAGAAACGAAAAGATAAAAGAAAAAAAGAGAAAAGTAGAGAAAATTAGAGAAAAGATGAAAAGAGAAAAGAGAAAAGAAGAGAAAAGAAGAGAAAAGAGAAAAGAGAAATGAGAAAAGAAGAGAATTAGAAAAGGAAAGAAGAGAAATGAAGAGAAAAGAGAAAAGAAGAGAAAAGAAGAGAAAACAAGAGCAAAGAGAAAAGAGAAAAGAAGCGAAAAGAGAAAAGAGAAAAGTAGAGAAAAGAAGAGAATAGAGATACGAGAAAAGGGAAAAGAAGAGAAAAGAGAAAAGAGATAAGAAGAGAAAAGATGAGAAAAGAAAAAAGAGAAAAGAAGTAAAAAGAGAAAAGATAAAAGAGGGGAAAAGACGGCAAAAGAAGAGAAAAGAGGAAAGAAGAGAAAAGAGAAAAGAAGAGAAAAGACAAAAGAGAAAAGAAGAGAAAAGAGATAAGAGAAAAGAACAATAAATACAAAAGCTGGGAAAAGTAGAGAAAAAGGAAAAGAAGAGAAAAAAGAGAAAAGAGAAAAGGGAAAAAACGAAAAAAGAGAAAAGAAAAGAGAAAAGAAGAGAAAAGAAGAATAAATGCAAAAGAAGAGAAAAGAAGAGAAAAGAGAAAAGAGATAAGAAGGGAAAAGAAGAGAAAAGAGAAAAGAGAAAAGAAGTGTAAAGAAGAGAAAAGAGAAAAGAAAAGACAAAAGAGAAATGAAGGGAAAAGAGATATGAGAAAAGAAGAGAAAAGAAGAGAAAAGGGAAAAGAAGACAAAACAAGAGAAAAGAGAAAAGAAGAGAAAAAAAGAGAAAAGACAAAAGAAGAGAAATGAAGAGAAAAGAAGAGAAAAGAGAAATGAGAAAAGAAGAGAAAACAAGAGAAAAGAGAAAAAAGAGAAAAGACAAGAAGAGTAATGAGAAAAGAGAAAAGAAGAGAAAAGAAGAGAAATGAAGAGAAAAGAGAGAATAGAAAAGAGAAAAGAAGAGAAAAGAGGAAAATATAAAAGCGAAAAGGAGAGTACAGAAGATAAAAGAGAAAATAAGAGAAAAGTAAAGAAGAGAAAAGTGAAAAGAGAAATGAGAATATAGAAAACAAGTGTAAACAAACGAAAAGATAAAAGAAAAAAGGAGAAAAGTAGAGAAAAGAAGAGAAAAGAGAAAAGAAGAGAAAAGACAAGAAGAGTAAAGAGAAAAGATAAAAGAAGAGAAAAGAAGAGAAATGAAGAGAAAAGAGAGAATAGAAAAGAGAAAAGAAGAGAAAAGAGGAAAATATAAAAGCGAAAAGGAGAGTACAGAAGATAAAAGAGAAAATAAGAGAAAAGTAAAGAAGAGAAAAGTGAAAAGAGAAATGAGAATATAGAAAACAAGAGAAAAGAAACGAAAAGATAAAAGAAAAAAAGAGAAAAGTAGAGAAAATTAGAGAAAAGATGAAAAGAGAAAAGAGAAAAGAAGAGAAAAGAAGAGAAAAGAGAAAAGAGAAATGAGAAAAGAAGAGAATTAGAAAAGGAAAGAAGAGAAATGAAGAGAAAAGAGAAAAGAAGAGAAAAGAAGAGAAAACAAGAGCAAAGAGAAAAGAGAAAAGAAGAGAAAAGAAGAGAAAAGAGAAAAGAAGAGGAATGAAGAGAAAGAAGAGAAAAGAGAAAAGAAGACAAAAGAAGAGAAAAGAGAAAAGAGAAATGAGAAAAGAAGAGAATTAGAAAAGGAAAGAAGAGAAATGAAGAGAAAAGAGACAAGAAGAGAAAAGAAGAGCAAACAAGAGAAATGAGAACAGAAGAGCAAAGAAGAGAAAAGAAGAGAAATGAAGAGAAAAAGAAGAGAAAGAGAAAGGAGAGAAAAGAAAAGAAGAGTAAAGAGAAAAGAGAAAAGAAGAGAAAGGAAGAGAAAAGAAGAGAAAGAGAAAGGAGAGAAAAGAAAAGAAGAGTAAAGAGACAAGAGAAAAGAAAAGAAAGGAAGAGAAATGACGAGAAAAGAGAAAATAGAAAAGAGAAAACAAGAGAAAACAAGCGAAAAGAGAAAAGAGAAGACTTAGAAAAGAATAGAAAAGAGTAAAGAGAACAGAAGAGAAAAGCAGAGAGATGAGAAAAGAGAAAAGAAGAGAAAAGATGAAATTAGAAAAGCGTAAAGAGGAGAAAAGAGAAAAGAAGAGAAAAGAAAAGAAGAGAAAAAAGAAAGGGTTAAAGAATGGAAAACAACAGAAAAGAGAAAAGAGAAAAGAAGAGAAAAGAAGAGAAAAGAGAAAGGGGTAAAGAAGAGAAAAGAGAAAAGAAGAGAGAAGGAGAAAAATGAAGAGAAAAGAGAAAAGAAGAGAAAACAAGAGAAAAGAAAAGAGAATAGAAGAGAACAGAAGAAAAAAGAGAAAAGTAGTGAAAAGAGAAAAGAGAGTAAAGAAGCTAAAAGAGAAAAAAAACGCTAAAAGAGAAAAGAGAAAAAAGTGAAAAGAAGAGAAAAGAGAAAAGAGAAAGGGTTAAACAAGAGAAAACAAGAGAAAAGAGAAAAGAGAAAAGAAGAGAAAGGAGAAAGGGGTAAAGAAGAGAAAAGAAGAGAAAAGAGAAAAGAAAGAAAAGAAGAGAAATGAAGAGAAAAGAGAAAAGAGAAAAGAAGAGAAAACAAGAGCAAAGAGAAAAGAGAAAAGAAGAGAAAACAAGAGAATAGAGAAAAGAAGAGGAATGTAGAGAAAGAAGAGAAAAGAGAAAAGAAGAGAAAACAAGAGAAAAGAGAAAAAAGAAAGGGCCAAAGAAGAGAAAAGAAGTGAAAAGAGAAAAGATGAGAAAAGAAGAGAAAAGTAGAGAAAAGAGAAAAGAGAAAGGGTTAAAGAAGAGAAAAGAAGTGAAAAGAGAAAAGAAGAGTAATGAAGAGAAAAGAAGAGAAAAGAGAAATGAGAAAAGAAGAGAAAAGAAGAGAAAAGAGAAAAGAAGAGAAAAGAAGAGAAAAGAGAAAGGGGTAAAGCAGAGAAAACAAGAGAAAAGAGAAAAGAGAAATGAAGAGAAAAGAAGAGAGAAGAGAAAGGAGAAAAGAAGAGAAAACAAGAGAAAAGAGAAAAGAAGTGAAAAGACAAGAAGAGTAAACAGAAAAGAGAAAAGAAGAGAAAAGAAGAGAAATGAAGAGAAAAGAGAGAAGAGAAAAGAGAAAAGAAGAGAAAAGAGGAAAATATAAAAGCGAAAAGGAGAGTACAGAAGATAAAAGAGAAAATAAGAGAAAAGTAAAGAAGAGAAAAGTGAAAAGAGAAATGAGAATATAGAAAACAAGAGAAAAGAAACGAAAAGATAAAAGAAAAAAAGAGAAAAGTAGAGAAAAGAAGAGAAAAGAGAAAAGAAGAGAAAAGAGAAAAGAAGAGAAAAGAATAGAAAACAGGAGAACAGTGAAAAGAAGAGAAAAGGAGCGAACAGAGAGTAAAGACAAAAGAGAAATGCAGTGAAATGAAGAGAAAAGAGATAATAGCAAAGACAAAAGAAGAGAATAGAAGAAAAAAGAGAAAAGAGAAAAGAAGAGAAAAGAGAAAAGAGACAAGTGAAAAGAGAAAAGAGAAAAGAGGAGAAAAGAAGTGTAAAGAAGAGATAAGAGAAAAGAAGAAAAAAGAAGAATAAATACAAAAGCTGGGAAAAGAAGAGAAAAAGGAAAAGAAGAGAAAAAAGAGAAAAGAGAAAAGGGAAAAAACGGAAAAAGAGAAAAGAAAAGAGAAAAGAAGAGAAAAGAGAAAAGAGAAAGGGGTAAAGCAGAGAAAACAAGAGAAAAGAGAAAAGAGAAATGAAGAGAAAAGAAGAGAGAAGAGAAAGGAGAAAAGAAGAGAAAACAAGAGAAAAGAGAAAAGAAGAGAAAAGACAAGAAGAGTAAAGAGAAAAGAGAAAAGAAGAGAAAAGAAGAGAAATGAAGAGAAAAGAGAGAAGAGAAAAGAGAAAAGAAGAGAAAAGAGGAAAATATAAAAGCGAAAAGGAGAGTGCAGAAGATAAAAGAGAAAATAAGAGAAAAGTAAAGAAGAGAAAAGTGAAAAGAGAAATGAGAATATAGAAAACAAGAAAAAACAAACGAAAAGATAAAAGAAAAAAGAGAAAAGTAGAGAAAAGAAGAGAAAAGAGAAAAGAGAAATGAGAAAAGAAGAGAAAACAAGAGAAAACAGAAAAGAAGAGAAAAGAGAAAAGAGAAAGGGGTAAAGCAGAGAAAACAAGAGAAAAGAGAAAAGAGAAATGAAGAGAAAAGAAGAGAGAAGAGAAAGGAGAAAAGAAGAGAAAACTAGAGAAAAGAGAAAAGAAGAGAAAAGACAAGAAGAATAAAGAGAAAAGAGAAAAGAAGAGAAAAGAAGAGAAATGAAGAGAAAAGAGAGAAGAGAAAAGAGAAAAGAAGAGAAAAGAGGAAAATATAAAAGCGAAAAGGAGAGTGCAGAAGATAAAAGAGAAAATAAGAGAAAAGTAAAGAAGAGAAAAGTGAAAAGAGAAATGAGAATATAGAAAACAAGAGAAAACAAACGAAAACATAAAAGAAAAAAAGAGAAAAGTAGAGAAAAGAAGAGAAAAGATGAAAGAAGAGAAAAGAGAAAAGAAGAGAAAAGAGAAATGAGAAAAGAAGAGAATTAGAAAAGGAAAGAAAAGAAATGAAGAGAAAAGAGAAAAGAAGAGAAAACAAGAGCAAAGAGAAAAGAGAAAAGAAGAGAAAACAAGAGAAAAGAGAAAAGAAGAGGAATGAAGAGAAAGAAGAGAAAAGAAGAGAAAAGAAGAGAAAAGAGAAAAGAGAAATGAGAAAAGAAGAGAATTAGAAAAGGAAAGAAGAGAAATGAAGAGAAAAGAGAAAAGAGAAAAGAAGAGAAAACAAGAGCAAAGAGAAAAGAGAAAAGAAGAGAAAAGAAGAGAAAAGAGAAAAGACGAGGAATGAAGAGAAAGAAGAGAAAAGAGAAAAGAAGACAAAAGAAGAGAAAAGAGAAAAGAGAAATGAGAAAAGAAGAGAATTAGAAAAGGAAAGAAGAGAAATGAAGAGAAAAGAAATAAGAAGAGAAAAGACGAGCAAACAAGAGAAATGAGAACAGAAGAGCAAAGAAGAGAAAAGAAGAGAAATGAAGAGAAAAGAAGAGAAAGAGAAAGGAGAGAAAAGAAAAGAAGAGTAAAGAGAAAAGAGAAAAGAAAAGAAAGGAAGAGAAATGACGAGAAAAGAGAAAATAGAAAAGAGAAAACAAGAGAAAACAAGCGAAAAGAGAAAAGAAGAGAAAACAAGAGAATAGAGAAAAGAAGAGGAATGTAGAGAAAGAAGAGAAAAGAGAAAAGAAGAGAAAACAAGAGAAAAGAGAAAAAAGAAAGGGCCAAAGAAGAGAAAAGAAGTGAAAAGAGAACAGAAGAGAAAAGAAGAGAAAAGTAGAGAAAAGAGAAAAGAGAAAGGGTTAAAGAAGAGAAAAGAAGTGAAAAGAAGAGAAAAGAGAAAAGAAGAGAAAGGAAGCAAAAAGAATTAAAAGAGAAAAGAGAAAAGAAAAGAAGAGAAAGGAGTAAAGAGAAAAGAAGAGAACAGAAGAGAAAAGAAGAAAAAGGAGAAAAGAGTAAAGAAGAGAACAGAAGACAAAAGAAGAGAAAAGAGAAAATCAGAGAAATAGGAAAAGAGAAAAGACGAGAACAGAAGAGAAAAGAAAAGAGTATAGAAGAGAAAAGAGAAAAGAGAAAAGAAGAGAACAGAAGAGAAAAGAAGAGAAAAGAGAAAAGAAGAGAAAAGACAAGAAGAGTAAAGAGAAAAGAGAAAAGAAGAGAAAAGAAGAGAAATGAAGAGAAAAGAGAGAATAGAAAAGAGAAAAGAAGAGAACAGAAGAGAAAAGAAGAGAAAAGAAGAGAAAAGTGAAAAGAAGAGAACAGAAGAGAAAGGAGATAAGAGAACACAGAAAAGAAGAGAAAAGAAAAGAAAACAGGAGAACAGTGAAAAGAAGAGAAAAGGAGCGAACAGAGAGTAAAGACAAAAGAGAAATGCAGTGAAATGAAGAGAAAAGAGATAATAGCAAAGACAAAAGAAGAGAATAGAAGAAAAAAGAGAAAAGAGAAAAGAAGCGAAAAGAGAAAAGAGAAAAGTAGAGAAAAGAAGAGAATAGAGATACGAGAAAAGGGAAAAGAAGAGAAAAGAGAAAAGAGATAAGAAGAGAAAAGATGAGAAAAGAAAAAAGAGAAAAGAAGTAAAAAGAGAAAAGATAAAAGAGGGGAAAAGACGGCAAAAGAAGAGAAAAGAGGAAAGAAGAGAAAAGAGAAAAGAAGAGAAAAGACAAAAGAGAAAAGAAGAGAAAAGAGATAAGAGAAAAGAAGAATAAATACAAAAGCTGGGAAAAGTAGAGAAAAAGGAAAAGAAGAGAAAAAAGAGAAAAGAGAAAAGGGAAAAAACGAAAAAAGAGAAAAGAAAAGAGAAAAGAAGAGAAAAGAAGAATAAATGCAAAAGAAGAGAAAAGAAGAGAAAAGAGAAAAGAGATAAGAAGGGAAAAGAAGAGAAAAGAGAAAAGAGAAAAGAAGTGTAAAGAAGAGAAAAGAGAAAAGAAAAGACAAAAGAGAAATGAAGGGAAAAGAGATATGAGAAAAGAAGAGAAAAGAAGAGAAAAGGGAAAAGAAGACAAAACAAGAGAAAAGAGAAAAGAAGAGAAAAAAAGAGAAAAGACAATAGAAGAGAAATGAAGAGAAAAGAAGAGAAAAGAGAAATGAGAAAAGAAGAGAAAACAAGAGAAAAGAGAAAAAAGAGAAAAGACAAGAAGAGTAATGAGAAAAGAGAAAAGAAGAGAAAAGAAGAGAAATGAAGAGAAAAGAGAGAATAGAAAAGAGAAAAGAAGAGAAAAGAGGAAAATATAAAAGCGAAAAGGAGAGTACAGAAGATAAAAGAGAAAATAAGAGAAAAGTAAAGAAGAGAAAAGTGAAAAGAGAAATGAGAATATAGAAAACAAGTGTAAACAAACGAAAAGATAAAAGAAAAAAGGAGAAAAGTAGAGAAAAGAAGAGAAAAGAGAAAAGAAGAGAAAAGACAAGAAGAGTAAAGAGAAAAGATAAAAGAAGAGAAAAGAAGAGAAATGAAGAGAAAAGAGAGAATAGAAAAGAGAAAAGAAGAGAAAAGAGGAAAATATAAAAGCGAAAAGGAGAGTACAGAAGATAAAAGAGAAAATAAGAGAAAAGTAAAGAAGAGAAAAGTGAAAAGAGAAATGAGAATATAGAAAACAAGAGAAAAGAAACGAAAAGATAAAAGAAAAAAAGAGAAAAGTAGAGAAAATTAGAGAAAAGATGAAAAGAGAAAAGAGAAAAGAAGAGAAAAGAAGAGAAAAGAGAAAAGAGAAATGAGAAAAGAAGAGAATTAGAAAAGGAAAGAAGAGAAATGAAGAGAAAAGAGAAAAGAAGAGAAAAGAAGAGAAAACAAGAGCAAAGAGAAAAGAGAAAAGAAGAGAAAAGAAGAGAAAAGAGAAAAGAAGAGGAATGAAGAGAAAGAAGAGAAAAGAGAAAAGAAGACAAAAGAAGAGAAAAGAGAAAAGAGAAATGAGAAAAGAAGAGAATTAGAAAAGGAAAGAAGAGAAATGAAGAGAAAAGAGACAAGAAGAGAAAAGAAGAGCAAACAAGAGAAATGAGAACAGAAGAGCAAAGAAGAGAAAAGAAGAGAAATGAAGAGAAAAGAAGAGAAAGAGAAAGGAGAGAAAAGAAAAGAAGAGTAAAGAGAAAAGAGAAAAGAAGAGAAAGGAAGAGAAAAGAAGAGAAAGAGAAAGGAGAGAAAAGAAAAGAAGAGTAAAGAGACAAGAGAAAAGAAAAGAAAGGAAGAGAAATGACGAGAAAAGAGAAAATAGAAAAGAGAAAACAAGAGAAAACAAGCGAAAAGAGAAAAGAGAAGACTTAGAAAAGAATAGAAAAGAGTAAAGAGAACAGAAGAGAAAAGCAGAGAGATGAGAAAAGAGAAAAGAAGAGAAAAGATGAAATTAGAAAAGCGTAAAGAGGAGAAAAGAGAAAAGAAGAGAAAAGAAAAGAAGAGAAAAAAGAAAGGGTTAAAGAATGGAAAACAACAGAAAAGAGAAAAGAGAAAAGAAGAGAAAAGAAGAGAAAAGAGAAAGGGGTAAAGAAGAGAAAAGAGAAAAGAAGAGAGAAGGAGAAAAATGAAGAGAAAAGAGAAAAGAAGAGAAAACAAGAGAAAAGAAAAGAGAATAGAAGAGAACAGAAGAAAAAAGAGAAAAGTAGTGAAAAGAGAAAAGAGAGTAAAGAAGCTAAAAGAGAAAAAAAACGCTAAAAGAGAAAAGAGAAAAAAGTGAAAAGAAGAGAAAAGAGAAAAGAGAAAGGGTTAAACAAGAGAAAACAAGAGAAAAGAGAAAAGAGAAAAGAAGAGAAAGGAGAAAGGGGTAAAGAAGAGAAAAGAAGAGAAAAGAGAAAAGAAAGAAAAGAAGAGAAATGAAGAGAAAAGAGAAAAAAGTGAAAAGACAAGAAGAGTAAAGAGAAAAGATAAAATAAGAGAAAAGAAGAGAAATGAAGAGAAAAGAGAGAATAGAAAAGAGAAAAGAAGAGAAAAGAGGAAAATATAAAAGCGAAAAGGAGAGTACAGAAGATAAAAGAGAAAATAAGAGAAAAGTAAAGAAGAGAAAAGTGAAAAGAGAAATGAGAATATAGAAAACAAGAGAAAAGAAACGAAAAGATAAAAGAAAAAAAGAGAAAAGTAGAGAAAATTAGAGAAAAGATGAAAAGAGAAAAGAGAAAAGAAGAGAAAAGAAGAGAAAAGAGAAAAGAGAAATGAGAAAAGAAGAGAATTAGAAAAGGAAAGAAGAGAAATGAAGAGAAAAGAGAAAAGAAGAGAAAAGAAGAGAAAACAAGAGCAAAGAGAAAAGAGAAAAGAAGCGAAAAGAGAAAAGAGAAAAGTAGAGAAAAGAAGAGAATAGAGATACGAGAAAAGGGAAAAGAAGAGAAAAGAGAAAAGAGATAAGAAGAGAAAAGATGAGAAAAGAAAAAATAGAAAAGAAGTAAAAAGAGAAAAGATAAAAGAGGGGAAAAGACGGCAAAAGAAGAGAAAAGAGGAAAGAAGAGAAAAGAGAAAAGAAGAGAAAAGACAAAAGAGAAAAGAAGAGAAAAGAGATAAGAGAAAAGAACAATAAATACAAAAGCTGGGAAAAGTAGAGAAAAAGGAAAAGAAGAGAAAAAAGAGAAAAGAGAAAAGGGAAAAAACGAAAAAAGAGAAAAGAAAAGAGAAAAGAAGAGAAAAGAAGAATAAATGCAAAAGAAGAGAAAAGAAGAGAAAAGAGAAAAGAGATAAGAAGGGAAAAGAAGAGAAAAGAGAAAAGAGAAAAGAAGTGTAAAGAAGAGAAAAGAGAAAAGAAAAGACAAAAGAGAAATGAAGGGAAAAGAGATATGAGAAAAGAAGAGAAAAGAAGAGAAAAGGGAAAAGAAGACAAAACAAGAGAAAAGAGAAAAGAAGAGAAAAAAAGAGAAAAGACAAAAGAAGAGAAATGAAGAGAAAAGAAGAGAAAAGAGAAATGAGAAAAGAAGAGAAAACAAGAGAAAAGAGAAAAAAGAGAAAAGACAAGAAGAGTAATGAGAAAAGAGAAAAGAAGAGAAAAGAAGAGAAATGAAGAGAAAAGAGAGAATAGAAAAGAGAAAAGAAGAGAAAAGAGGAAAATATAAAAGCGAAAAGGAGAGTACAGAAGATAAAAGAGAAAATAAGAGAAAAGTAAAGAAGAGAAAAGTGAAAAGAGAAATGAGAATATAGAAAACAAGTGTAAACAAACGAAAAGATAAAAGAAAAAAGGAGAAAAGTAGAGAAAAGAAGAGAAAAGAGAAAAGAAGAGAAAAGACAAGAAGAGTAAAGAGAAAAGATAAAAGAAGAGAAAAGAAGAGAAATGAAGAGAAAAGAGAGAATAGAAAAGAGAAAAGAAGAGAAAAGAGGAAAATATAAAAGCGAAAAGGAGAGTACAGAAGATAAAAGAGAAAATAAGAGAAAAGTAAAGAAGAGAAAAGTGAAAAGAGAAATGAGAATATAGAAAACAAGAGAAAAGAAACGAAAAGATAAAAGAAAAAAAGAGAAAAGTAGAGAAAATTAGAGAAAAGATGAAAAGAGAAAAGAGAAAAGAAGAGAAAAGAAGAGAAAAGAGAAAAGAGAAATGAGAAAAGAAGAGAATTAGAAAAGGAAAGAAGAGAAATGAAGAGAAAAGAGAAAAGAAGAGAAAAGAAGAGAAAACAAGAGCAAAGAGAAAAGAGAAAAGAAGAGAAAAGAAGAGAAAAGAGAAAAGAAGAGGAATGAAGAGAAAGAAGAGAAAAGAGAAAAGAAGACAAAAGAAGAGAAAAGAGAAAAGAGAAATGAGAAAAGAAGAGAATTAGAAAAGGAAAGAAGAGAAATGAAGAGAAAAGAGACAAGAAGAGAAAAGAAGAGCAAACAAGAGAAATGAGAACAGAAGAGCAAAGAAGAGAAAAGAAGAGAAATGAAGAGAAAAGAAGAGAAAGAGAAAGGAGAGAAAAGAAAAGAAGAGTAAAGAGAAAAGAGAAAAGAAGAGAAAGGAAGAGAAAAGAAGAGAAAGAGAAAGGAGAGAAAAGAAAAGAAGAGTAAAGAGACAAGAGAAAAGAAAAGAAAGGAAGAGAAATGACGAGAAAAGAGAAAATAGAAAAGAGAAAACAAGAGAAAACAAGCGAAAAGAGAAAAGAGAAGACTTAGAAAAGAATAGAAAAGAGTAAAGAGAACAGAAGAGAAAAGCAGAGAGATGAGAAAAGAGAAAAGAAGAGAAAAGATGAAATTAGAAAAGCGTAAAGAGGAGAAAAGAGAAAAGAAGAGAAAAGAAAAGAAGAGAAAAAAGAAAGGGTTAAAGAATGGAAAACAACAGAAAAGAGAAAAGAGAAAAGAAGAGAAAAGAAGAGAAAAGAGAAAGGGGTAAAGAAGAGAAAAGAGAAAAGAAGAGAGAAGGAGAAAAATGAAGAGAAAAGAGAAAAGAAGAGAAAACAAGAGAAAAGAAAAGAGAATAGAAGAGAACAGAAGAAAAAAGAGAAAAGTAGTGAAAAGAGAAAAGAGAGTAAAGAAGCTAAAAGAGAAAAAAAACGCTAAAAGAGAAAAGAGAAAAAAGTGAAAAGAAGAGAAAAGAGAAAAGAGAAAGGGTTAAACAAGAGAAAACAAGAGAAAAGAGAAAAGAGAAAAGAAGAGAAAGGAGAAAGGGGTAAAGAAGAGAAAAGAAGAGAAAAGAGAAAAGAAAGAAAAGAAGAGAAATGAAGAGAAAAGAGAAAAGAGAAAAGAAGAGAAAACAAGAGCAAAGAGAAAAGAGAAAAGAAGAGAAAACAAGAGAATAGAGAAAAGAAGAGGAATGTAGAGAAAGAAGAGAAAAGAGAAAAGAAGAGAAAACAAGAGAAAAGAGAAAAAAGAAAGGGCCAAAGAAGAGAAAAGAAGTGAAAAGAGAAAAGATGAGAAAAGAAGAGAAAAGTAGAGAAAAGAGAAAAGAGAAAGGGTTAAAGAAGAGAAAAGAAGTGAAAAGAGAAAAGAAGAGTAATGAAGAGAAAAGAAGAGAAAAGAGAAATGAGAAAAGAAGAGAAAAGAAGAGAAAAGAGAAAAGAAGAGAAAAGAAGAGAAAAGAGAAAGGGGTAAAGCAGAGAAAACAAGAGAAAAGAGAAAAGAGAAATGAAGAGAAAAGAAGAGAGAAGAGAAAGGAGAAAAGAAGAGAAAACAAGAGAAAAGAGAAAAGAAGTGAAAAGACAAGAAGAGTAAACAGAAAAGAGAAAAGAAGAGAAAAGAAGAGAAATGAAGAGAAAAGAGAGAAGAGAAAAGAGAAAAGAAGAGAAAAGAGGAAAATATAAAAGCGAAAAGGAGAGTACAGAAGATAAAAGAGAAAATAAGAGAAAAGTAAAGAAGAGAAAAGTGAAAAGAGAAATGAGAATATAGAAAACAAGAGAAAAGAAACGAAAAGATAAAAGAAAAAAAGAGAAAAGTAGAGAAAAGAAGAGAAAAGAGAAAAGAAGAGAAAAGAGAAAAGAAGAGAAAAGAATAGAAAACAGGAGAACAGTGAAAAGAAGAGAAAAGGAGCGAACAGAGAGTAAAGACAAAAGAGAAATGCAGTGAAATGAAGAGAAAAGAGATAATAGCAAAGACAAAAGAAGAGAATAGAAGAAAAAAGAGAAAAGAGAAAAGAAGAGAAAAGAGAAAAGAGACAAGTGAAAAGAGAAAAGAGAAAAGAGGAGAAAAGAAGTGTAAAGAAGAGATAAGAGAAAAGAAGAAAAAAGAAGAATAAATACAAAAGCTGGGAAAAGAAGAGAAAAAGGAAAAGAAGAGAAAAAAGAGAAAAGAGAAAAGGGAAAAAACGGAAAAAGAGAAAAGAAAAGAGAAAAGAAGAGAAAAGAGAAAAGAGAAAGGGGTAAAGCAGAGAAAACAAGAGAAAAGAGAAAAGAGAAATGAAGAGAAAAGAAGAGAGAAGAGAAAGGAGAAAAGAAGAGAAAACAAGAGAAAAGAGAAAAGAAGAGAAAAGACAAGAAGAGTAAAGAGAAAAGAGAAAAGAAGAGAAAAGAAGAGAAATGAAGAGAAAAGAGAGAATAGAAAAGAGAAAAGAAGAGAAAAGAGGAAAATATAAAAGCGAAAAGGAGAGTACAGAAGATAAAAGAGAAAATAAGAGAAAAGTAAAGAAGAGAAAAGTGAAAAGAGAAATGAGAATATAGAAAACAAGAAAAAACAAACGAAAAGATAAAAGAAAAAAGAGAAAAGTAGAGAAAAGAAGAGAAAAGAGAAAAGAGAAATGAGAAAAGAAGAGAAAACAAGAGAACACAGAAAAGAAGAGAAAAGAGAAAAGAGAAAGGGGTAAAGCAGAGAAAACAAGAGAAAAGAGAAAAGAGAAATGAAGAGAAAAGAAGAGAGAAGAGAAAGGAGAAAAGAAGAGAAAACTAGAGAAAAGAGAAAAGAAGAGAAAAGACAAGAAGAATAAAGAGAAAAGAGAAAAGAAGAGAAAAGAAGAGAAATGAAGAGAAAAGAGAGAAGAGAAAAGAGAAAAGAAGAGAAAAGAGGAAAATATAAAAGCGAAAAGGAGAGTGCAGAAGATAAAAGAGAAAATAAGAGAAAAGTAAAGAAGAGAAAAGTGAAAAGAGAAATGAGAATATAGAAAACAAGAGAAAACAAACGAAAACATAAAAGAAAAAAAGAGAAAAGTAGAGAAAAGAAGAGAAAAGATGAAAGAAGAGAAAAGAGAAAAGAAGAGAAAAGAGAAATGAGAAAAGAAGAGAATTAGAAAAGGAAAGAAAAGAAATGAAGAGAAAAGAGAAAAGAAGAGAAAACAAGAGCAAAGAGAAAAGAGAAAAGAAGAGAAAACAAGAGAAAAGAGAAAAGAAGAGGAATGAAGAGAAAGAAGAGAAAAGAAGAGAAAAGGGAAAAGAAGACAAAACAAGAGAAAAGAGAAAAGAAGAGAAAACAAGAGAAAAGACAAAAGAAGAGAAATGAAGAGAAAAGAAGAGAAAAGAGAAATGAGAAAAGAAGAGAAAACAAGAGAAAAGAGAAAAGAAGAGAAAAGAGAAAAGAGAAAGGGGTAAAGCAGAGAAAACAAGAGAAAAGAGAAAAGAGAAATGAAGAGAAAAGAAGAGAGAAGAGAAAGGAGAAAAGAAGAGAAAACAAGAGAAAAGAGAAAAGAAGAGAAAAGACAAGAAGAGTAAAGAGAAAAGAGAAAAGAAGAGAAAAGAAGAGAAATGAAGAGAAAAGAGAGAATAGAAAAGAGAAAAGAAGAGAAAAGAGGAAAATATAAAAGCGAAAAGGAGAGTACAGAAGATAAAAGAGAAAATAAGAGAAAAGTAAAGAAGAGAAAAGTGAAAAGAGAAATGAGAATATAGAAAACAAGAGAAAACAAACGAAAACATAAAAGAAAAAAAGAGAAAAGTAGAGAAAAGAAGAGAAAAGATGAAAGAAGAGAAAAGAGAAAAGAAGAGAAAAGAAGAGAAAAGAGAAAAGAGAAATGAGAAAAGAAGAGAATTAGAAAAGGAAAGAAGAGAAATGAAGAGAAAAGAGAAAAGAGAAAAGAAGAGAAAACAAGAGCAAAGAGAAAAGAGAAAAGAAGAGAAAAGAAGAGAAAAGAGAAAAGACGAGGAATGAAGAGAAAGAAGAGAAAAGAGAAAAGAAGACAAAAGAAGAGAAAAGAGAAAAGAGAAATGAGAAAAGAAGAGAATTAGAAAAGGAAAGAAGAGAAATGAAGAGAAAAGAGAAAAGAGAAAAGAAGAGAAAACAAGAGCAAAGAGAAAAGAGAAAAGAAGAGAAAAGAAGAGAAAAGAGAAAAGACGAGGAATGAAGAGAAAGAAGAGAAAAGAGAAAAGAAGACAAAAGAAGAGAAAAGAGAAAAGAGAAATGAGAAAAGAAGAGAATTAGAAAAGGAAAGAAGAGAAATGAAGAGAAAAGAAATAAGAAGAGAAAAGACGAGCAAACAAGAGAAATGAGAACAGAAGAGCAAAGAAGAGAAAAGAAGAGAAATGAAGAGAAAAGAAGAGAAAGAGAAAGGAGAGAAAAGAAAAGAAGAGTAAAGAGAAAAGAGAAAAGAAGAGAAAGGAAGAGAAAAGAAGAGAAAGAGAAAGGAGAGAAAAGAAAAGAAGAGTAAAGAGAAAAGAGAAAAGAAAAGAAAGGAAGAGAAATGACGAGAAAAGAGAAAATAGAAAAGAGAAAACAAGAGAAAACAAGCGAAAAGAGAAAAGAAGAGAAAACAAGAGAATAGAGAAAAGAAGAGGAATGTAGAGAAAGAAGAGAAAAGAGAAAAGAAGAGAAAACAAGAGAAAAGAGAAAAAAGAAAGGGCCAAAGAAGAGAAAAGAAGTGAAAAGAGAAAAGAAGAGAAAAGAAGAGAAAAGTAGAGAAAAGAGAAAAGAGAAAGGGTTAAAGAAGAGAAAAGAAGTGAAAAGAAGAGAAAAGAGAAAAGAAGAGAAAGGAAGCAAAAAGAATTAAAAGAGAAAAGAGAAAAGAAAAGAAGAGAAAGGAGTAACGAGAAAAGAAGAGAACAGAAGAGAAAAGAAGAAAAAGGAGAAAAGAGTAAAGAAGAGAACAGAAGACAAAAGAAGAGAAAAGAGAAAATCAGAGAAATAGGAAAAGAGAAAAGACGAGAACAGAAGAGAAAAGAAAAGAGTATAGAAGAGAAAAGAGAAAAGAGAAAAGAAGAGAACAGAAGAGAAAAGAAGAGAAAAGAGAAAAGAAGAGAAAAGACAAGAAGAGTAAAGAGAAAAGAGAAAAGAAGAGAAAAGAAGAGAAATGAAGAGAAAAGAGAGAATAGAAAAGAGAAAAGAAGAGAACAGAAGAGAAAAGAAGAGAAAAGAAGAGAAAAGTGAAAAGAAGAGAACAGAAGAGAAAGGAGATAAGAGAACACAGAAAAGAAGAGAAAAGAAAAGAAAACAGGAGAACAGTGAAAAGAAGAGAAAAGGAGCGAACAGAGAGTAAAGACAAAAGAGAAATGCAGTGAAATGAAGAGAAAAGAGATAATAGCAAAGACAAAAGAAGAGAATAGAAGAAAAAAGAGAAAAGAGAAAAGAAGCGAAAAGAGAAAAGAGAAAAGTAGAGAAAAGAAGAGAATAGAGATACGAGAAAAGGGAAAAGAAGAGAAAAGAGGAAAGAGATAAGAAGAGAAAAGATGAGAAAAGAAAAAAGAGAAAAGAAGTAAAAAGAGAAAAGATAAAAGAGGGGAAAAGACGGCAAAAGAAGAGAAAAGAGGAAAGAAGAGAAAAGAGAAAAGAAGAGAAAAGACAAAAGAGAAATGAAGTGAAAAGAGATAAGAGAACAGAAGAGAAAAGAAGAATAAATGCAAAAGAAGAGAAAAGAGAAAAGAGATAAGAAGGGAAAAGAAGAGAAAAGAGAAAAGAGAAAAGTGAAAAGAGAAAAGAGAAAAGAGGAGAAAAGAAGTGTAAAGAAGAGAAAAGAGAAAAGAAGAGAAAAGACAAAAGAGAAATGAAGAGAAAAGAGATAAGAGAAAAGAAGAGAAAAGAAGAATAAATGTAAAACAAGAGAAAAGAGAAAAGAGATAAGAACGGAAAAGAAGAGAAAAGAGAAAAGATAAAAGTGAAAAGAGAAAAGAGAAAAGAGGAGAAAACAAGTCTAAAGAAGAGATAAGAGAAAAGAAGAGAAAAGACAAAAGATAAATGAAGAGAAAAGAGATAAGAGAAAAGAAGAGAAATGAAGAATAAATGCAAAAGAAGAGAACAGAGAAAAGAAGAGAAAAGAGAAAAGAAGAATAAAGAGACAAGTGAAAAGAGAAAAGAGAAAAGAGAAAAGAGGAGAAAAGAAGTGTAAAGAAGAGAAAAGAGAAAAGAAGAGAAAAGACAAAAGAGAAATGAAGACAAAAGAGATAAGAGAAAAGAAGAGAAAAGAAGAATAAATGCAAAAGAAGAGAAAAGAGATAAGAAGGGAAAAGAAGAGAAAAGAGAAAAGAGAAAAGTGAAAAGAGAAAAGAGAAAAGAGGAGAAAAGAAGTGTAAAGAAGAGATAAGAGAAAAGAAGAGAAAAGACAAAAGATAAATGAAGAGAAAAGAGATAAGAGAAAAGAAGAGAAAAGAAGAATAAATGCAAAAGAAGAGAACAGAGAAAAGAAGAGAAAAGAGAAAAGAAGAGAAAAGAGACAAGTGAAAAGAGAAAAGAGAAAAGAGAAAAGAGGAGAAAAGAAGTGTAAAGAAGAGATAAGAGAAAAGAAGAGAAAAGACAAAAGAGAAATGAAGAGAAAAGAGATAAGAGAAAAGAAGAGAAAAGAAGAATAAATGCAAAAGAAGAGAAAAGAGAAAAGAGATAAGAAGGGAAAAGAAGAGAAAAGAGAAAAGAGAAAAGTGAAAAGAGAAAAGAGAAAAGAGGAGAAAAGAAGTGTAAAGAAGAGATAAGAGAAAAGAAGAGAAAAGACAAAAGAGAAATGAAGAGAAAAGAGATAAGAGAAAAGAAGAGAAAAGAAGAATAAATGCAATAGAAGAGAAAAGAGAAAAGAAGAGAAAAGAGAAAAGAAGAGAAAAGAAGAATAAATGCAAAAGAAGAGAAAAGAGAAAAGAGATAAGAAGGGAAAAGAAGAGAAAAGAGAAATGAGAAAAGAAGAGAAAACAAGAGAAAAGAGAAAAGAAGAGATAAGAGAAAAGAGAAAGTGGTAAAGCAGAGAAAACAAGAGAAAAGAGAAAAGGGAAATGAAGAGAAAAGAAGAGAGAAGAGAAAGGAGAAAAGAAGAGAAAACAAGAGAAAAGAGAAAAGAAGTGAAAAGACAAGAAGAGTAAAGAGAAAAGATAAAATAAGAGAAAAGAAGGGAAATGAAGAGAAAAGAGAGAAGAGAAAAGAGAAAAGAAGAGAAAAGAGGAAAATATAAAAGCGTAAAGGAGAGTACAGACGATAAAAGAGAAAACTAAAGAAGAGAAAAGTGAAAAGAGAAATGAGAATATAGAAAACAAGAGAAAACAAACGAAAAGATAAAAGAAAAAAAGAGAAAAGTAGAGAAAAGAAGAAAAAAGAGAAAAGAAGAGAAAAGAGAAAAGAAGAGAAAAAAGAAAAGAGAAATGAGAAAAGAAGAGAATTAGAAAAGGAAAGAAGAGAAATGAAGAGAAAAGAGAAAAGAAGAGCAAACAAGAGAAATGAGAAAAGAAGAGAATTAGAAAAGGAAAGAAGAGAAATGAAGAGAAAAGAGAAAAGAAGAGAAAAGAAGAGCAAACAAGAGAAATGAGAAAAGAAGAGAAAAGAAGAGAAATGAAGAGAAAAGAAGAGAAAAGAGAAAAGAAGTGAAAAGAAGAGAAAAGAAAAAAGAAGAGAAAGGAAGCAAAAAGAATTAAAAGAGAAAAGAGAAAAGAAAGGAAGAGAAAGGAGTAAAGAGAAAAGAAGAGAACAGAAGAGAAAAGAAGAAAAAGGAGAAAAGAGTAAAGAAGAGAACAGAAGACAAAAGAAGAGAAAAGAGAAAATCAGAGAAAAAGGAAAAGAGAAAAGACGAGAACAGAAGAGAAAAGAAAAGAGTATAGAAGAGAAAAGAGAAAAGAGAAAATAAGAGAAAAGAAGAGACAAGAGAACAGAAGAGAAAAGAAGAGAAAAGAAGAGAAAAGTGAAAAGAAGAGAACAGAAGAGAAAGGAGATAAGAGAACACAGAAAAGAAGAGAAAAGAAAAGAAAACAGGAGAACAGTGAAAAGAAGAGAAAAGGAGCGAACAGAGAGTAAAGACAAAAGAGAAATGCAGTGAAATGAAGAGAAAAGAGATAATAGCAAAGACAAAAGAAGAGAATAGAAGAAAAAAGAGAAAAGAGAAAAGAAGCGAAAAGAGAAAAGAGAAAAGTAGAGAAACGAAGAGAATAGAGATACGAGAAAAGGGAAAAGAAGAGAAAAGAGATAAGAAGAGAAAAGATGAGAAAAGAAAAAAGAGAAAAGAAGTAAAAAGAGAAAAGATAAAAGAGGGGAAAAGACGGCAAAAGAAGAGAAAAGAGGAAAGAAGAGAAAAGAGAAAAGAAGAGAAAAGACAAAAGAGAAAGAAGAGAAAAGAGATAAGAGAAAAGAAGAATAAATACAAAAGCTGGGAAAAGAAGAGAAAAAGGAAAAGAAGAGAAAAAAGAGAAAAGAGAAAAGGGAAAAAACGAAAAAAGAGAAAAGAAAAGAGAAAAGAAGAGAAAAGAAGAATAAATGCAAAAGAAGAGAAAAGAAGAGAAAAGAGAAAAGAGATAAGAAGGGAAAAGAAGAGAAAAGAGAAAAGAGAAAAGAAGTGTAAAGAAGAGAAAAGAGAAAAGAAGAGAAAAGACAAAAGAGAAATGAAGGGAAAAGAGATATGAGAAAAGAAGAGAAAAGAAGAGAAAAGGGAAAAGAAGACAAAACAAGAGAAAAGAGAAAAGAAGAGAAAACAAGAGAAAAGACAAAAGAAGAGAAATGAAGAGTAAAGAAGAGAAAAGAGAAATGAGAAAAGAAGAGAAAACAAGAGAAAAGAGAAAAGAAGAGAAAAGAGAAAAGAGAAAGGGGTAATGCAGAGAAAACAAGAGAAAAGAGAAAAGAGAAATGAAGAGAAAAGAAGAGAGAAGAGAAAGGAGAAAAGAAGAGAAAACAAGAGAAAAGAGAAAAAAGAGAAAAGACAAGAAGAGTAATGAGAAAAGAGAAAAGAAGAGAAATGAAGAGAAAAGAGAGAATAGAAAAGAGAAAAGAAGAGAAAAGAGGAAAATATAAAAGCGAAAAGGAGAGTACAGAAGATAAAAGAGAAAATAAGAGAAAAGTAAAGAAGAGAAAAGTGAAAAGAGAAATGAGAATATAGAAAACAAGAGTAAACAAACGAAAAGATAAAAGAAAAAAGGAGAAAAGTAGAGAAAAGAAGAGAAAAGAGAAAAGAAGAGAAAAGACAAGAAGAGTAAAGAGAAAAGAGAAAAGAAGAGAAAAGAAGAGAAATGAAGAGAAAAGAGAGAATAGAAAAGAGAAAAGAAGAGAACAGAAGAGAAAAGAAGAGAAAAGAAGAGAAAAGTGAAAAGAAGAGAACAGAAGAGAAAGGAGATAAGAGAACACAGAAAAGAAGAGAAAAGAAAAGAAAACAGGAGAACAGTGAAAAGAAGAGAAAAGGAGCGAACAGAGAGTAAAGACAAAAGAGAAATGCAGTGAAATGAAGAGAAAAGAGATAATAGCAAAGACAAAAGAAGAGAATAGAAGAAAAAAGAGAAAAGAGAAAAGAAGCGAAAAGAGAAAAGAGAAAAGTAGAGAAAAGAAGAGAATAGAGATACGAGAAAAGGGAAAAGAAGAGAAAAGAGAAAAGAGATAAGAAGAGAAAAGATGAGAAAAGAAAAAAGAGAAAAGAAGTAAAAAGAGAAAAGATAAAAGAGGGGAAAAGACGGCAAAAGAAGAGAAAAGAGGAAAGAAGAGAAAAGAGAAAAGAAGAGAAAAGACAAAAGAGAAAAGAAGAGAAAAGAGATAAGAGAAAAGAAGAATAAATACAAAAGCTGGGAAAAGTAGAGAAAAAGGAAAAGAAGAGAAAAAAGAGAAAAGAGAAAAGGGAAAAAACGAAAAAAGAGAAAAGAAAAGAGAAAAGAAGAGAAAAGAAGAATAAATGCAAAAGAAGAGAAAAGAAGAGAAAAGAGAAAAGAGATAAGAAGGGAAAAGAAGAGAAAAGAGAAAAGAGAAAAGAAGTGTAAAGAAGAGAAAAGAGAAAAGAAAAGACAAAAGAGAAATGAAGGGAAAAGAGATATGAGAAAAGAAGAGAAAAGAAGAGAAAAGGGAAAAGAAGACAAAACAAGAGAAAAGAGAAAAGAAGAGAAAAAAAGAGAAAAGACAAAAGAAGAGAAATGAAGAGAAAAGAAGAGAAAAGAGAAATGAGAAAAGAAGAGAAAACAAGAGAAAAGAGAAAAAAGAGAAAAGACAAGAAGAGTAATGAGAAAAGAGAAAAGAAGAGAAAAGAAGAGAAATGAAGAGAAAAGAGAGAATAGAAAAGAGAAAAGAAGAGAAAAGAGGAAAATATAAAAGCGAAAAGGAGAGTACAGAAGATAAAAGAGAAAATAAGAGAAAAGTAAAGAAGAGAAAAGTGAAAAGAGAAATGAGAATATAGAAAACAAGTGTAAACAAACGAAAAGATAAAAGAAAAAAGGAGAAAAGTAGAGAAAAGAAGAGAAAAGAGAAAAGAAGAGAAAAGACAAGAAGAGTAAAGAGAAAAGAGAAAAGAAGAGAAAAGAAGAGAAATGAAGAGAAAAGAGAGAATAGAAAAGAGAAAAGAAGAGAAAAGAGGAAAATATAAAAGCGAAAAGGAGAGTACAGAAGATAAAAGAGAAAATAAGAGAAAAGTAAAGAAGAGAAAAGTGAAAAGAGAAATGAGAATATAGACAACAAGAGAAAAGAAACGAAAAGATAAAAGAAAAAAAGAGAAAAGTAGAGAAAATTAGAGAAAAGATGAAAAGAGAAAAGAGAAAAGAAGAGAAAAGAAGAGAAAAGAGAAAAGAGAAATGAGAAAAGAAGAGAATTAGAAAAGGAAAGAAGAGAAATGAAGAGAAAAGAGAAAAGAAGAGAAAAGAAGAGAAAACAAGAGCAAAGAGAAAAGAAGAGAAAAGAAGAGAAAAGAGAAAAGAAGAGGAATGAAGAGAAAGAAGAGAAAAGAGAAAAGAAGACAAAAGAAGAGAAAAGAGAAAAGAGAAATGAGAAAAGAAGAGAATTAGAAAAGGAAAGAAGAGAAATGAAGAGAAAAGAGACAAGAAGAGAAAAGAAGAGCAAACAAGAGAAATGAGAACAGAAGAGCATAGAAGAGAAAAGAAGAGAAATGAAGAGAAAAGAAGAGAAAGAGAAAGGAGAGAAAAGAAAAGAAGAGTAAAGAGAAAAGAGAAAAGAAGAGAAAGGAAGAGAAAAGAAGAGAAAGAGAAAGGAGAGAAAAGAAAAGAAGAGTAAAGAGACAAGAGAAAAGAAAAGAAAGGAAGAGAAATGACGAGAAAAGAGAAAATAGAAAAGAGAAAACAAGAGAAAACAAGCGAAAAGAGAAAAGAGAAGACTTAGAAAAGAATAGAAAAGAGTAAAGAGAACAGAAGAGAAAAGCAGAGAGATGAGAAAAGAGAAAAGAAGAGAAAAGATGAAATTAGAAAAGCGTAAAGAGGAGAAAAGAGAAAAGAAGAGAAAAGAAAAGAAGAGAAAAAAGAAAGGGTTAAAGAATGGAAAACAACAGAAAAGAGAAAAGAAGAGAGAAGGAGAAAAATGAAGAGAAAAGAGAAAAGAAGAGAAAACAAGAGAAAAGAAAAGAGAATAGAAGAGAACAGAAGAAAAAAGAGAAAAGTAGTGAAAAGAGAAAAGAGAGTAAAGAAGCTAAAAGAGAAAAAAAACGCTAAAAGAGAAAAGAGAAAAAAGTGAAAAGAAGAAAAAAGAGAAAAGAGAAAGGGTTAAACAAGAGAAAACAAGAGAAAAGAGAAAAGAGAAAAGAAGAGAAAGGAGAAAGGGGTAAAGAAGAGAAAAGAAGAGAAAAGAGAAAAGAAAGAAAAGAAGAGAAATGAAGAGAAAAGAGAAAAGAGAAAAGAAGAGAAAACAAGAGCAAAGAGAAAAGAGAAAAGAAGAGAAAACAAGAGAATAGAGAAAAGAAGAGGAATGTAGAGAAAGAAGAGAAAAGAGAAAAGAAGAGAAAACAAGAGAAAAGAGAAAAAAGAAAGGGCCAAAGAAGAGAAAAGAAGTGAAAAGAGAAAAGATGAGAAAAGAAGAGAAAAGTAGAGAAAAGAGAAAAGAGAAAGGGTTAAAGAAGAGAAAAGAAGTGAAAAGAGAAAAGAAGAGTAATGAAGAGAAAAGAAGAGAAAAGAGAAATGAGAAAAGAAGAGAAAAGAGAAAAGAAGAGACAAGAAGAGAAAAGAGAAAGGGGTAAAGCAGAGAAAACAAGAGAAAAGAGAAAAGAGAAATGAAGAGAAAAGAAGAGAGAAGAGAAAGGAGAAAAGAAGAGAAAACAAGAGAAAAGAGAAAAGAAGTGAAAAGACAAGAAGAGTAAAGAGAAAAGAGAAAAGAAGAGAAAAGAAGAGAAATGAAGAGAAAAGAGAGAAGAGAAAAGAGAAAAGAAGAGAAAAGAGGAAAATATAAAAGCGAAAAGGAGAGTACAGAAGATAAAAGAGAAAATAAGAGAAAAGTAAAGAAGAGAAAAGTGAAAAGAGAAATGAGAATATAGAAAACAAGAGAAAAGAAACGAAAAGATAAAAGAAAAAAAGAGAAAAGTAGAGAAAAGAAGAGAAAAGAGAAAAGAAGAGAAAAGAGAAAAGAAGAGAAAAGAATAGAAAACAGGAGAACAGTGAAAAGAAGAGAAAAGGAGCGAACAGAGAGTAAAGACAAAAGAGAAATGCAGTGAAATGAAGAGAAAAGAGATAATAGCAAAGACAAAAGAAGAGAATAGAAGAAAAAAGAGAAAAGAGAAAAGAAGAGAAAAGAGAAAAGAAGAGAAAAGAGAAAAGAGACAAGTGAAAAGAGAAAAGAGAAAAGAGGAGAAAAGAAGTGTAAAGAAGAGATAAGAGAAAAGAAGAAAAAAGAAGAATAAATACAAAAGCTGGGAAAAGAAGAGAAAAAGGAAAAGAAGAGAAAAAAGAGAAAAGAGAAAAGGGAAAAAACGGAAAAAGAGAAAAGAAAAGAGAATAGAAGAGAAAAGAAGAATAAATGCAAAAGAAGAGAAAAGAAGAGAAACGAGAAAAGAGAAATGAAGGGAAAAGAGATATGAGAAAAGAAGAGAAAAGAAGAGAAAAGGGAAAAGAAGACAAAACAAGAGAAAAGAGAAAAGAAGAGAAAACAAGAGAAAAGACAAAAGAAGAGAAATGAAGAGAAAAGAAGAGAAAAGAGAAATGAGAAAAGAAGAGAAAACAAGAGAAAAGAGAAAAGAAGAGAAAAGAGAAAAGAGAAAGGGGTAAAGCAGAGAAAACAAGAGAAAAGAGAAATGAAGAGAAAAGAAGAGAGAAGAGAAAGGAGAAAAGAAGAGAAAACAAGAGAAAAGAGAAAAGAAGAGAAAAGACAAGAAGAGTAAAGAGAAAAGAGAAAAGAAGAGAAAAGAAGAGAAATGAAGAGAAAAGAGAGAAGAGAAAAGAGAAAAGAAGAGAAAAGAGGAAAATATAAAAGCGAAAAGGAGAGTACAGAAGATAAAAGAGAAAATAAGAGAAAAGTAAAGAAGAGAAAAGTGAAAAGAGAAATGAGAATATAGAAAACAAGAAAAAACAAACGAAAAGATAAAAGAAAAAAGAGAAAAGTAGAGAAAAGAAGAGAAAAGAGAAAAGAGAAATGAGAAAAGAAGAGAAAACAAGAGAAAACAGAAAAGAAGAGAAAAGAGAAAAGAGAAAGGGGTAAAGCAGAGAAAACAAGAGAAAAGAGAAATGAAGAGAAAAGAAGAGAGAAGAGAAAGGAGAAAAGAAGAGAAAACTAGAGAAAAGAGAAAAGAAGAGAAAAGACAAGAAGAATAAAGAGAAAAGAGAAAAGAAGAGAAAAGAAGAGAAATGAAGAGAAAAGAGAGAAGAGAAAAGAGAAAAGAAGAGAAAAGAGGAAAATATAAAAGCGAAAAGGAGAGTGCAGAAGATAAAAGAGAAAATAAGAGAAAAGTAAAGAAGAGAAAAGTGAAAAGAGAAATGAGAATATAGAAAACAAGAGAAAACAAACGAAAACATAAAAGAAAAAAAGAGAAAAGTAGAGAAAAGAAGAGAAAAGATGAAAGAAGAGAAAAGAGAAAAGAAGAGAAAAGAGAAATGAGAAAAGAAGAGAATTAGAAAAGGAAAGAAAAGAAATGAAGAGAAAAGAGAAAAGAAGAGAAAACAAGAGCAAAGAGAAAAGAGAAAAGAAGAGAAAACAAGAGAAAAGAGAAAAGAAGAGGAATGAAGAGAAAGAAGAGAAAAGAAGAGAAAAGGGAAAAGAAGACAAAACAAGAGAAAAGACAAAAGAAGAGAAATGAAGAGAAAAGAAGAGAAAAGAGAAATGAGAAAAGAAGAGAAAAGAGAAAAGAGAAAGGGGTAAAGCAGAGAAAACAAGAGAAAAGAGAAAAGAGAAATGAAGAGAAAAGAAGAGAGAAGAGAAAGGAGAAAAGAAGAGAAAACAAGAGAAAAGAGAAAAGAAGAGAAAAGACAAGAAGAGTAAAGAGAAAAGAGAAAAGAAGAGAAAAGAAGAGAAATGAAGAGAAAAGAGAGAATAGAAAAGAGAAAAGAAGAGAAAAGAGGAAAATATAAAAGCGAAAAGGAGAGTACAGAAGATAAAAGAGAAAATAAGAGAAAAGTAAAGAAGAGAAAAGTGAAAAGAGAAATGAGAATATAGAAAACAAGAGAAAACAAACGAAAACATAAAAGAAAAAAAGAGAAAAGTAGAGAAAAGAAGAGAAAAGATGAAAGAAGAGAAAAGAGAAAAGAAGAGAAAAGAAGAGAAAAGAGAAAAGAGAAATGAGAAAAGAAGAGAATTAGAAAAGGAAAGAAGAGAAATGAAGAGAAAAGAGAAAAGAGAAAAGAAGAGAAAACAAGAGCAAAGAGAAAAGAGAAAAGACGAGGAATGAAGAGAAAGAAGAGAAAAGAGAAAAGAAGACAAAAGAAGAGAAAAGAGAAAAGAGAAATGAGAAAAGAAGAGAATTAGAAAAGGAAAGAAGAGAAATGAAGAGAAAAGAAATAAGAAGAGAAAAGACGAGCAAACAAGAGAAATGAGAACAGAAGAGCAAAGAAGAGAAAAGAAGAGAAATGAAGAGAAAAGAAGAGAAAGAGAAAGGAGAGAAAAGAAAAGAAGAGTAAAGAGAAAAGAGAAAAGAAGAGAAAGGAAGAGAAAAGAAGAGAAAGAGAAAGGAGAGAAAAGAAAAGAAGAGTAAAGAGAAAAGAGAAAAGAAAAGAAAGGAAGAGAAATGACGAGAAAAGAGAAAATAGAAAAGAGAAAACAAGAGAAAACAAGCGAAAAGAGAAAAGAAGAGAAAACAAGAGAATAGAGAAAAGAAGAGGAATGTAGAGAAAGAAGAGAAAAGAGAAAAGAAGAGAAAACAAGAGAAAAGAGAAAAAAGAAAGGGTTAAAGAAGAGAAAAGAAGTGAAAAGAAGAGAAAAGAGAAAAGAAGAGAAAGGAAGCAAAAAGAATTAAAAGAGAAAAGAGAAAAGAAAAGAAGAGAAAGGAGTAAAGAGAAAAGAAGAGAACAGAAGAGAAAAGAAGAAAAAGGAGAAAAGACTAAACAAGAGAACAGAAGACAAAAGAAGAGAAAAGAGAAAATCAGAGAAATAGGAAAAGAGAAAAGACGAGAACAGAAGAGAAAAGAAAAGAGTATAGAAGAGAAAAGAGAAAAGAGAAAAGAAGAGAACAGAAGAGAAAAGAAGAGAAAAGAGAAAAGAAGAGAAAAGACAAGAAGAGTAAAGAGAAAAGAGAAAAGAAGAGAAAAGAAGAGAAATGAAGAGAAAAGAGAGAATAGAAAAGAGAAAAGAAGAGAACAGAAGAGAAAAGAAGAGAAAAGAAGAGAAAAGTGAAAAGAAGAGAACAGAAGAGAAAGGAGATAAGAGAACACAGAAAAGAAGAGAAAAGAAAAGAAAACAGGAGAACAGTGAAAAGAAGAGAAAAGGAGCGAACAGAGAGTAAAGACAAAAGAGAAATGCAGTGAAATGAAGAGAAAAGAGATAATAGCAAAGACAAAAGAAGAGAATAGAAGAAAAAAGAGAAAAGAGAAAAGAAGCGAAAAGAGAAAAGAGAAAAGTAGAGAAAAGAAGAGAATAGAGATACGAGAAAAGGGAAAAGAAGAGAAAAGAGAAAAGAGATAAGAAGAGAAAAGATGAGAAAAGAAAAAAGAGAAAAGAAGTAAAAAGAGAAAAGATAAAAGAGGGGAAAAGACGGCAAAAGAAGAGAAAAGAGGAAAGAAGAGAAAAGAGAAAAGAAGAGAAAAGACAAAAGAGAAAAGAAGAGAAAAGAGATAAGAGAAAAGAAGAATAAATACAAAAGCTGGGAAAAGTAGAGAAAAAGGAAAAGAAGAGAAAAAAGAGAAAAGAGAAAAGGGAAAAAACGAAAAAAGAGAAAAGAAAAGAGAAAAGAAGAGAAAAGAAGAATAAATGCAAAAGAAGAGAAAAGAAGAGAAAAGAGAAAAGAGATAAGAAGGGAAAAGAAGAGAAAAGAGAAAAGAGAAAAGAAGTGTAAAGAAGAGAAAAGAGAAAAGAAAAGACAAAAGAGAAATGAAGGGAAAAGAGATATGAGAAAAGAAGAGAAAAGAAGAGAAAAGGGAAAAGAAGACAAAACAAGAGAAAAGAGAAAAGAAGAGAAAAAAAGAGAAAAGACAAAAGAAGAGAAATGAAGAGAAAAGAAGAGAAAAGAGAAATGAGAAAAGAAGAGAAAACAAGAGAAAAGAGAAAAAAGAGAAAAGACAAGAAGAGTAATGAGAAAAGAGAAAAGAAGAGAAAAGAAGAGAAAAGAGAAATGAGAAAAGAAGAGAAAAGAGAAAAGAGAAAGGGGTAAAGCAGAGAAAACAAGAGAAAAGAGAAAAGAGAAATGAAGAGAAAAGAAGAGAGAAGAGAAAGGAGAAAAGAAGAGAAAACAAGAGAAAAGAGAAAAGAAGAGAAAAGACAAGAAGAGTAAAGAGAAAAGAGAAAAGAAGAGAAAAGAAGAGAAATGAAGAGAAAAGAGAGAATAGAAAAGAGAAAAGAAGAGAAAAGAGGAAAATATAAAAGCGAAAAGGAGAGTACAGAAGATAAAAGAGAAAATAAGAGAAAAGTAAAGAAGAGAAAAGTGAAAAGAGAAATGAGAATATAGAAAACAAGTGTAAACAAACGAAAAGATAAAAGAAAAAAGGAGAAAAGTAGAGAAAAGAAGAGAAAAGAGAAAAGAAGAGAAAAGACAAGAAGAGTAAAGAGAAAAGATAAAAGAAGAGAAAAGAAGAGAAATGAAGAGAAAAGAGAGAATAGAAAAGAGAAAAGAAGAGAAAAGAGGAAAATATAAAAGCGAAAAGGAGAGTACAGAAGATAAAAGAGAAAATAAGAGAAAAGTAAAGAAGAGAAAAGTGAAAAGAGAAATGAGAATATAGAAAACAAGAGAAAAGAAACGAAAAGATAAAAGAAAAAAAGAGAAAAGTAGAGAAAATTAGAGAAAAGATGAAAAGAGAAAAGAGAAAAGAAGAGAAAAGAAGAGAAAAGAGAAAAGAGAAATGAGAAAAGAAGAGAATTAGAAAAGGAAAGAAGAGAAATGAAGAGAAAAGAGAAAAGAAGAGAAAAGAAGAGAAAACAAGAGCAAAGAGAAAAGAGAAAAGAAGAGAAAAGAAGAGAAAAGAGAAAAGAAGAGGAATGAAGAGAAAGAAGAGAAAAGAGAAAAGAAGACAAAAGAAGAGAAAAGAGAAAAGAGAAATGAGAAAAGAAGAGAATTAGAAAAGGAAAGAAGAGAAATGAAGAGAAAAGAGACAAGAAGAGAAAAGAAGAGCAAACAAGAGAAATGAGAACAGAAGAGCAAAGAAGAGAAAAGAAGAGAAATGAAGAGAAAAGAAGAGAAAGAGAAAGGAGAGAAAAGAAAAGAAGAGTAAAGAGAAAAGAGAAAAGAAGAGAAAGGAAGAGAAAAGAAGAGAAAGAGAAAGGAGAGAAAAGAAAAGAAGAGTAAAGAGACAAGAGAAAAGAAAAGAAAGGAAGAGAAATCACGAGAAAAGAGAAAATAGAAAAGAGAAAACAAGAGAAAACAAGCGAAAAGAGAAAAGAGAAGACTTAGAAAAGAATAGAAAAGAGTAAAGAGAACAGAAGAGAAAAGCAGAGAGATGAGAAAAGAGAAAAGAAGAGAAAAGATGAAATTAGAAAAGCGTAAAGAGGAGAAAAGAGAAAAGAAGAGAAAAGAAAAGAAGAGAAAAAAGAAAGGGTTAAAGAATGGAAAACAACAGAAAAGAGAAAAGAGAAAAGAAGAGAAAAGAAGAGAAAAGAGAAAGGGGTAAAGAAGAGAAAAGAGAAAAGAAGAGAGAAGGAGAAAAATGAAGAGAAAAGAGAAAAGAAGAGAAAACAAGAGAAAAGAAAAGAGAATAGAAGAGAACAGAAGAAAAAAGAGAAAAGTAGTGAAAAGAGAAAAGAGAGTAAAGAAGCTAAAAGAGAAAAAAAACGCTAAAAGAGAAAAGAGAAAAAAGTGAAAAGAAGAGAAAAGAGAAAAGAGAAAGGGTTAAACAAGAGAAAACAAGAGAAAAGAGAAAAGAAGAGAAAGGAGAAAGGGGTAAAGAAGAGAAAAGAAGAGAAAAGAGAAAAGAAAGAAAAGAAGAGAAATGAAGAGAAAAGAGAAAAAAGTGAAAAGACAAGAAGAGTCAAGAGAAAAGATAAAATAAGAGAAAAGAAGAGAAATGAAGAGAAAAGAGAGAATAGAAAAGAGAAAAGAAGAGAAAAGAGGAAAATATAAAAGCGAAAAGGAGAGTACAGAAGATAAAAGAGAAAATAAGAGAAAAGTAAAGAAGAGAAAAGTGAAAAGAGAAATGAGAATATAGAAAACAAGAGAAAAGAAACGAAAAGATAAAAGAAAAAAAGAGAAAAGTAGAGAAAATTAGAGAAAAGATGAAAAGAGAAAAGAGAAAAGAAGAGAAAAGAAGAGAAAAGAGAAAAGAGAAATGAGAAAAGAAGAGAATTAGAAAAGGAAAGAAGAGAAATGAAGAGAAAAGAGAAAAGAAGAGAAAACAAGAGCAAAGAGAAAAGAGAAAAGAAGAGAAAAGAAGAGAAAAGAGAAAAGAAGAGGAATGAAGAGAAAGAAGAGAAAAGAGAAAAGAAGACAAAAGAAGAGAAAAGAGAAAAGAGAAATGAGAAAAGAAGAGAATTAGAAAAGGAAAGAAGAGAAATGAAGAGAAAAGAGACAAGAAGAGAAAAGAAGAGCAAACAAGAGAAATGAGAACAGAAGAGCAAAGAAGAGAAAAGAAGAGAAATGAAGAGAAAAGAAGAGAAAGAGAAAGGAGAGAAAAGAAAAGAAGAGTAAAGAGAAAAGAGAAAAGAAGAGAAAGGAAGAGAAAAGAAGAGAAAGAGAAAGGAGAGAAAAGAAAAGAAGAGTAAAGAGACAAGAGAAAAGAAAAGAAAGGAAGAGAAATGACGAGAAAAGAGAAAATAGAAAAGAGAAAACAAGAGAAAACAAGCGAAAAGAGAAAAGAGAAGACTTAGAAAAGAATAGAAAAGAGTAAAGAGAACAGAAGAGAAAAGCAGAGAGATGAGAAAAGAGAAAAGAAGAGAAAAGATGAAATTAGAAAAGCGTAAAGAGGAGAAAAGAGAAAAGAAGAGAAAAGAAAAGAAGAGAAAAAAGAAAGGGTTAAAGAATGGAAAACAACAGAAAAGAGAAAAGAGAAAAGAAGAGAAAAGAAGAGAAAAGAGAAAGGGGTAAAGAAGAGAAAAGAGAAAAGAAGAGAGAAGGAGAAAAATGAAGAGAAAAGAGAAAAGAAGAGAAAACAAGAGAAAAGAAAAGAGAATAGAAGAGAACAGAAGAAAAAAGAGAAAAGTAGTGAAAAGAGAAAAGAGAGTAAAGAAGCTAAAAGAGAAAAAAAACGCTAAAAGAGAAAAGAGAAAAAAGTGAAAAGAAGAGAAAAGAGAAAAGAGAAAGGGTTAAACAAGAGAAAACAAGAGAAAAGAGAAAAGAGAAAAGAAGAGAAAGGAGAAAGGGGTAAAGAAGAGAAAAGAAGAGAAAAGAGAAAAGAAAGAAAAGAAGAGAAATGAAGAGAAAAGAGAAAAAAGTGAAAAGACAAGAAGAGTCAAGAGAAAAGATAAAATAAGAGAAAAGAAGAGAAATGAAGAGAAAAGAGAGAATAGAAAAGAGAAAAGAAGAGAAAAGAGGAAAATATAAAAGCGAAAAGGAGAGTACAGAAGATAAAAGAGAAAATAAGAGAAAAGTAAAGAAGAGAAAAGTGAAAAGAGAAATGAGAATATAGAAAACAAGAGAAAAGAAACGAAAAGATAAAAGAAAAAAAGAGAAAAGTAGAGAAAATTAGAGAAAAGATGAAAAGAGAAAAGAGAAAAGAAGAGAAAAGAAGAGAAAAGAGAAAAGAGAAATGAGAAAAGAAGAGAATTAGAAAAGGAAAGAAGAGAAATGAAGAGAAAAGAGAAAAGAAGAGAAAACAAGAGCAAAGAGAAAAGAGAAAAGAAGAGAAAAGAAGAGAAAAGAGAAAAGAAGAGGAATGAAGAGAAAGAAGAGAAAAGAGAAAAGAAGACAAAAGAAGAGAAAAGAGAAAAGAGAAATGAGAAAAGAAGAGAATTAGAAAAGGAAAGAAGAGAAATGAAGAGAAAAGAGACAAGAAGAGAAAAGAAGAGCAAACAAGAGAAATGAGAACAGAAGAGCAAAGAAGAGAAAAGAAGAGAAATGAAGAGAAAAGAAGAGAAAGAGAAAGGAGAGAAAATAAAAGAAGAGTAAAGAGAAAAGAGAAAAGAAGAGAAAGGAAGAGAAAAGAAGAGAAAGAGAAAGGAGAGAAAAGAAAAGAAGAGTAAAGAGAAAAGAGAAAAGAAAAGAAAGGAAGAGAAATGACGAGAAAAGAGAAAATAGAAAAGAGAAAACAAGAGAAAACAAGCGAAAAGAGAAAAGAGAAGACTTAGAAAAGAATAGAAAAGAGTAAAGAGAACAGAAGAGAAAAGCAGAGAGATGAGAAAAGAGAAAAGAAGAGAAAAGATGAAATTAGAAAAGCGTAAAGAGGAGAAAAGAGAAAAGAAGAGAAAAGAAAAGAAGAGAAAAAAGAAAGGGTTAAAGAATGGAAAACAACAGAAAAGAGAAAAGAGAAAAGAAGAGAAAAGAAGAGAAAAGAGAAAGGGGTAAAGAAGAGAAAAGAGAAAAGAAGAGAGAAGGAGAAAAATGAAGAGAAAAGAGAAAAGAAGAGAAAACAAGAGAAAAGAAAAGAGAATAGAAGAGAACAGAAGAAAAAAGAGAAAAGTAGTGAAAAGAGAAAAGAGAGTAAAGAAGCTAAAAGAGAAAAAAAACGCTAAAAGAGAAAAGAGAAAAAAGTGAAAAGAAGAGAAAAGAGAAAAGAGAAAGGGTTAAACAAGAGAAAACAAGAGAAAAGAGAAAAGAGAAAAGAAGAGAAAGGAGAAAGGGGTAAAGAAGAGAAAAGAAGAGAAAAGAGAAAAGAAAGAAAAGAAGAGAAATGAAGAGAAAAGAGAAAAGAGAAAAGAAGAGAAAACAAGAGCAAAGAGAAAAGAGAAAAGAAGAGAAAACAAGAGAATAGAGAAAAGAAGAGGAATGTAGAGAAAGAAGAGAAAAGAGAAAAGAAGAGAAAACAAGAGAAAAGAGAAAAAAGAAAGGGCCAAAGAAGAGAAAAGAAGTGAAAAGAGAAAAGATGAGAAAAGAAGAGAAAAGTAGAGAAAAGAGAAAAGAGAAAGGGTTAAAGAAGAGAAAACAAGAGAAAAGACAAAAGAAGAGAAATGAAGAGAAAAGAAGAGAAAAGAGAAATGAGAAAAGAAGAGAAAACAAGAGAAAAGAGAAAAGAAGAGAAAAGAGAAAAGAGAAAGGGGTAAAGCAGAGAAAACAAGAGAAAAGAGAAAAGAGAAATGAAGAGAAAAGAAGAGAGAAGAGAAAGGAGAAAAGAAGAGAAAACAAGAGAAAAGAGAAAAGAAGAGAAAAGACAAGAAGAGTAAAGAGAAAAGAGAAAAGAAGAGAAAAGAAGAGAAATGAAGAGAAAAGAGAGAAGAGAAAAGAGAAAAGAAGAGAAAAGAGGAAAATATAAAAGCGAAAAGGAGAGTACAGAAGATAAAAGAGAAAATAAGAGAAAAGTAAAGAAGAGAAAAGTGAAAAGAGAAATGAGAATATAGAAAACAAGAAAAAACAAACGAAAAGATAAAAGAAAAAAGAGAAAAGTAGAGAAAAGAAGAGAAAAGAGAAAAGAGAAATGAGAAAAGAAGAGAAAACAAGAGAAAACAGAAAAGAAGAGAAAAGAGAAAAGAGAAAGGGGTAAAGCAGAGAAAACAAGAGAAAAGAGAAAAGAGAAATGAAGAGAAAAGAAGAGAGAAGAGAAAGGAGAAAAGAAGAGAAAACTAGAGAAAAGAGAAAAGAAGAGAAAAGACAAGAAGAATAAAGAGAAAAGAGAAAAGAAGAGAAAAGAAGAGAAATGAAGAGAAAAGAGAGAAGAGAAAAGAGAAAAGAAGAGAAAAGAGGAAAATATAAAAGCGAAAAGGAGAGTGCAGAAGATAAAAGAGAAAATAAGAGAAAAGTAAAGAAGAGAAAAGTGAAAAGAGAAATGAGAATATAGAAAACAAGAGAAAACAAACGAAAACATAAAAGAAAAAAAGAGAAAAGTAGAGAAAAGAAGAGAAAAGATGAAAGAAGAGAAAAGAGAAAAGAAGAGAAAAGAGAAATGAGAAAAGAAGAGAATTAGAAAAGGAAAGAAAAGAAATGAAGAGAAAAGAGAAATGAAGAGAAAACAAGAGCAAAGAGAAAAGAGAAAAGAAGAGAAAACAAGAGAAAAGAGAAAAGAAGAGGAATGAAGAGAAAGAAGAGAAAAGAAGAGAAAAGGGAAAAGAAGACAAAACAAGAGAAAAGAGAAAAGAAGAGAAAACAAGAGAAAAGACAAAAGAAGAGAAATGAAGAGAAAAGAAGAGAAAAGAGAAATGAGAAAAGAAGAGAAAACAAGAGAAAAGAGAAAAGAAGTGAAAAGAGAAAAGAGAAAGGGGTAAAGCAGAGAAAACAAGAGAAAAGAGAAAAGAGAAATGAAGAGAAAAGAAGAGAGAAGAGAAAGGAGAAAAGAAGAGAAAACAAGAGAAAAGAGAAAAGAAGAGAAAAGACAAGAAGAGTAAAGAGAAAAGAGAAAAGAAGAGAAAAGAAGAGAAATGAAGAGAAAAGAGAGAATAGAAAAGAGAAAAGAAGAGAAAAGAGGAAAATATAAAAGCGAAAAGGAGAGTACAGAAGATAAAAGAGAAAATAAGAGAAAAGTAAAGAAGAGAAAAGTGAAAAGAGAAATGAGAATATAGAAAACAAGAGAAAACAAACGAAAACATAAAAGAAAAAAAGAGAAAAGTAGAGAAAAGAAGAGAAAAGATGAAAGAAGAGAAAAGAGAAAAGAAGAGAAAAGAAGAGAAAAGAGAAAAGAGAAATGAGAAAAGAAGAGAATTAGAAAAGGAAAGAAGAGAAATGAAGAGAAAAGAGAAAAGAGAAAAGAAGAGAAAACAAGAGCAAAGAGAAAAGAGAAAAGAAGAGAAAAGAAGAGAAAAGAGAAAAGACGAGGAATGAAGAGAAAGAAGAGAAAAGAGAAAAGAAGACAAAAGAAGAGAAAAGAGAAAGGAGAAATGAGAAAAGAAGAGAATTAGAAAAGGAAAGAAGAGAAATGAAGAGAAAAGAAATAAGAAGAGAAAAGACGAGCAAACAAGAGAAATGAGAACAGAAGAGCAAAGAAGACAAAAGAAGAGAAATGAAGAGAAAAGAAGAGAAAGAGAAAGGAGAGAAAAGAAAAGAAGAGTAAAGAGAAAAGAGAAAAGAAGAGAAAGGAAGAGAAAAGAAGAGAAAGAGAAAGGAGAGAAAAGAAAAGAAGAGTAAAGAGAAAAGAGAAAAGAAAAGAAAGGAAGAGAAATGACGAGAAAAGAGAAAATAGAAAAGAGAAAACAAGAGAAAACAAGCGAAAAGAAAAAAGAAGAGAAAACAAGAGAATAGAGAAAAGAAGAGGAATGTAGAGAAAGAAGAGAAAAGAGAAAACAAGAGAAAAGAGAAAAAAGAAAGGGCCAAAGAAGAGAAAAGAAGTGAAAAGAGAAAAGAAGAGAAAAGAAGAGAAAAGTAGAGAAAAGAGAAAAGAGAAAGGGTTAAAGAAGAGAAAAGAAGTGAAAAGAAGAGAAAAGAGAAAAGAAGAGAAAGGAAGCAAAAAGAATTAAAAGAGAAAAGAGAAAAGAAAAGAAGAGAAAGGAGTAAAGAGAAAAGAAGAGAACAGAAGAGAAAAGAAGAAAAAGGAGAAAAGAGTAAAGAAGAGAACGGAAGACAAAAGAAGAGAAAAGAGAAAATCAGAGAAATAGGAAAAGAGAAAAGACGAGAACAGAAGAGAAAAGAAAAGAGTATAGAAGAGAAAAGAGAAAAGAGAAAAGAAGAGAAAAGAAGAGACAAGAGAACAGAAGAGAAAAGAAGAGAAAAGAAGAGAAAAGTGAAAAGAAGAGAACAGAAGAGAAAGGAGATAAGAGAACACAGAAAAGAAGAGAAAAGAAAAGAAAACAGGAGAACAGTGAAAAGAAGAGAAAAGGAGCGAACAGAGAGTAAAGACAAAAGAGAAATGCAGTGAAATGAAGAGAAAAGAGATAATAGCAAAGACAAAAGAAGAGAATAGAAGAAAAAAGAGAAAAGAGAAAAGAAGCGAAAAGAGAAAAGAGAAAAGTAGAGAAAAGAAGAGAATAGAGATACGAGAAAAGGGAAAAGAAGAGAAAAGAGGAAAGAGATAAGAAGAGAAAAGATGAGAAAAGAAAAAAGAGAAAAGAAGTAAAAAGAGAAAAGATAAAAGAGGGGAAAAGACGGCAAAAGAAGAGAAAAGAGGAAAGAAGAGAAAAGAGAAAAGAAGAGAAAAGACAAAAGAGAAATGAAGTGAAAAGAGATAAGAGAACAGAAGAGAAAAGAAGAATAAATGCAAAAGAAGAGAAAAGAGAAAAGAGATAAGAAGGGAAAAGAAGAGAAAAGAGAAAAGAGAAAAGTGAAAAGAGAAAAGAGAAAAGAGGAGAAAAGAAGTGTAAAGAAGAGAAAAGAGAAAAGAAGAGAAAAGACAAAAGAGAAATGAAGAGAAAAGAGATAAGAGAAAAGAAGAGAAAAGAAGAATAAATGCAAAAGAAGAGAAAAGAGAAAAGAGATAAGAAGGGAAAAGAAGAGAAAAGAGAAAAGATAAAAGTGAAAAGAGAAAAGAGAAAAGAGGAGAAAACAAGTCTAAAGAAGAGATAAGAGAAAAGAAGAGAAAAGACAAAAGATAAATGAAGAGAAAAGAGATAAGAGAAAAGAAGAGAAATGAAGAATAAATGCAAAAGAAGAGAACAGAGAAAAGAAGAGAAAAGAGAAAAGAAGAATAAAGAGACAAGTGAAAAGAGAAAAGAGAAAAGAGAAAAGAGGAGAAAAGAAGTGTAAAGAAGAGAAAAGAGAAAAGAAGAGAAAAGACAAAAGAGAAATGAAGACAAAAGAGATAAGAGAAAAGAAGAGAAAAGAAGAATAAATGCAAAAGAAGAGAAAAGAGATAAGAAGGGAAAAGAAGAGAAAAGAGAAAAGAGAAAAGTGAAAAGAGAAAAGAGAAAAGAGGAGAAAAGAAGTGTAAAGAAGAGATAAGAGAAAAGAAGAGAAAAGACAAAAGATAAATGAAGAGAAAAGAGATAAGAGAAAAGAAGAGAAAAGAAGAATAAATGCAAAAGAAGAGAACAGAGAAAAGAAGAGAAAAGAGAAAAGAAGAGAAAAGAGACAAGTGAAAAGAGAAAAGAGAAAAGAGAAAAGAGGAGAAAAGAAGTGTAAAGAAGAGATAAGAGAAAAGAAGAGAAAAGACAAAAGAGAAATGAAGAGAAAAGAGATAAGAGAAAAGAAGAGAAAAGAAGAATAAATGCAAAAGAAGAGAAAAGAGAAAAGAGATAAGAAGGGAAAAGAAGAGAAAAGAGAAAAGAGAAAAGTGAAAAGAGAAAAGAGAAAAGAGGAGAAAAGAAGTGTAAAGAAGAGATAAGAGAAAAGAAGAGAAAAGACAAAAGAGAAATGAAGAGAAAAGAGATAAGAGAAAAGAAGAGAAAAGAAGAATAAATGCAAAAGAAGAGAAAAGAGAAAAGAAGAGAAAAGAGAAAAGAAGAGAAAAGAAGAATAAATGCAAAAGAAGAGAAAAGAGAAAAGAGATAAGAAGGGAAAAGAAGAGAAAAGAGAAATGAGAAAAGAAGAGAAAACAAGAGAAAAGAGAAAAGAAGAGATAAGAGAAAAGAGAAAGTGGTAAAGCAGAGAAAACAAGAGAAAAGAGAAAAGGGAAATGAAGAGAAAAGAAGAGAGAAGAGAAAGGAGAAAAGAAGAGAAAACAAGAGAAAAGAGAAAAGAAGTGAAAAGACAAGAAGAGTAAAGAGAAAAGACAAAATAAGAGAAAAGAAGGGAAATGAAGAGAAAAGAGAGAAGAGAAAAGAGAAAAGAAGAGAAAAGAGGAAAATATAAAAGCGTAAAGGAGAGTAAAGACGATAAAAGAGAAAACTAAAGAAGAGAAAAGTGAAAAGAGAAATGAGAATATCGAAAACAAGAGAAAACAAACGAAAAGATAAAAGAAAAAAAGAGAAAAGTAGAGAAAAGAAGAAAAAAGAGAAAAGAAGAGAAAAGAGAAAAGAAGAGAAAAAAGAAAAGAGAAATGAGAAAAGAAGAGAATTAGAAAAGGAAAGAAGAGAAATGAAGAGAAAAGAGAAAAGAAGAGCAAACAAGAGAAATGAGAAAAGAAGAGAATTAGAAAAGGAAAGAAGAGAAATGAAGAGAAAAGAGAAAAGAAGAGAAAAGAAGAGCAAACAAGAGAAATGAGAAAAGAAGAGAAAAGAAGAGAAATGAAGAGAAATGAAGAGAAAAGAGAAAAGAAGTGAAAAGAAGAGAAAAGAGTAAAGAAGAGAAAGGAAGCAAAAAGAATTAAAAGAGAAAAGAGAAAAGAAAGGAAGAGAAAGGAGTAAAGAGAAAAGAAGAGAACAGAAGAGAAAAGAAGAAAAAGGAGAAAAGAGTAAAGAAGAGAACAGAAGACAAAAGAAGAGAAAAGAGAAAATCAGAGAAAAAGGAAAAGAGAAAAGACGAGAACAGAAGAGAAAAGAAAAGAGTATAGAAGAGAAAAGAGAAAAGAGAAAAGAAGAGAAAAGAAGAGACAAGAGAACAGAAGAGAAAAGAAGAGAAAAGAAGAGAAAAGTGAAAAGAAGAGAACAGAAGAGAAAGGAGATAAGAGAACACAGAAAAGAAGAGAAAAGAAAAGAAAACAGGAGAACAGTGAAAAGAAGAGAAAAGGAGCGAACAGAGAGTAAAGACAAAAGAGAAATGCAGTGAAATGAAGAGAAAAGAGATAATAGCAAAGACAAAAGAAGAGAATAGAAGAAAAAAGAGAAAAGAGAAAAGAAGCGAAAAGAGAAAAGAGAAAAGTAGAGAAACGAAGAGAATAGAGATACGAGAAAAGGGAAAAGAAGAGAAAAGAGATAAGAAGAGAAAAGATGAGAAAAGAAAAAAGAGAAAAGAAGTAAAAAGAGAAAAGATAAAAGAGGGGAAAAGACGGCAAAAGAAGAGAAAAGAGGAAAGAAGAGAAAAGAGAAAAGAAGAGAAAAGACAAAAGAGAAAGAAGAGAAAAGAGATAAGAGAAAAGAAGAATAAATACAAAAGCTGGGAAAAGAAGAGAAAAAGGAAAAGAAGAGAAAAAAGAGAAAAGAGAAAAGGGAAAAAACGAAAAAAGAGAAAAGAAAAGAGAAAAGAAGAGAAAAGAAGAATAAATGCAAAAGAAGAGAAAAGAAGAGAAAAGAGAAAAGAGATAAGAAGGGAAAAGAAGAGAAAAGAGAAAAGAGAAAAGAAGTGTAAAGAAGAGAAAAGAGAAAAGAAGAGAAAAGACAAAAGAGAAATGAAGGGAAAAGAGATATGAGAAAAGAAGAGAAAAGAAGAGAAAAGGGAAAAGAAGACAAAACAAGAGAAAAGAGAAAAGAAGAGAAAACAAGAGAAAAGACAAAAGAAGAGAAATGAAGAGAAAAGAAGAGAAAAGAGAAATGAGAAAAGAAGAGAAAACAAGAGAAAAGAGAAAAGAAGAGAAAAGAGAAAAGAGAAAGGGGTAATGCAGAGAAAACAAGAGAAAAGAGAAAAGAGAAATGAAGAGAAAAGAAGAGAGAAGAGAAAGGAGAAAAGAAGAGAAAACAAGAGAAAAGAGAAAAAGAGAAAAGACAAGAAGAGTAATGAGAAAAGAGAAAAGAAGAGAAATGAAGAGAAAAGAGAGAATAGAAAAGAGAAAAGAAGAGAAAAGAGGAAAATATAAAAGCGAAAAGGAGAGTACAGAAGATAAAAGAGAAAATAAGAGAAAAGTAAAGAAGAGAAAAGTGAAAAGAGAAATGAGAATATAGAAAACAAGAGTAAACAAACGAAAAGATAAAAGAAAAAAGGAGAAAAGTAGAGAAAAGAAGAGAAAAGAGAAAAGAAGAGAAAAGACAAGAAGAGTAAAGAGAAAAGAGAAAAGAAGAGAAAAGAAGAGAAATGAAGAGAAAAGAGAGAATAGAAAAGAGAAAAGAAGAGAACAGAAGAGAAAAGAAGAGAAAAGAAGAGAAAAGTGAAAAGAAGAGAACAGAAGAGAAAGGAGATAAGAGAACACAGAAAAGAAGAGAAAAGAAAAGAAAACAGGAGAACAGTGAAAAGAAGAGAAAAGGAGCGAACAGAGAGTAAAGACAAAAGAGAAATGCAGTGAAATGAAGAGAAAAGAGATAATAGCAAAGACAAAAGAAGAGAATAGAAGAAAAAAGAGAAAAGAGAAAAGAAGCGAAAAGAGAAAAGAGAAAAGTAGAGAAAAGAAGAGAATAGATATACGAGAAAAGGGAAAAGAAGAGAAAAGAGGAAAGAGATAAGAAGAGAAAAGATGAGAAAAGAAAAAAGAGAAAAGAAGTAAAAAGAGAAAAGATAAAAGAGGGGAAAAGACGGCAAAAGAAGAGAAAAGAGGAAAGAAGAGAAAAGAGAAAAGAAGAGAAAAGACAAAAGAGAAATGAAGTGAAAAGAGATAAGAGAACAGAAGAGAAAAGAAGAATAAATGCAAAAGAAGAGAAAAGAGAAAAGAGATAAGAAGGGAAAAGAAGAGAAAAGAGAAAAGAGAAAAGTGAAAAGAGAAAAGAGAAAAGAGGAGAAAAGAAGTGTAAAGAAGAGAAAAGAGAAAAGAAGAGAAAAGACAAAAGAGAAATGAAGAGAAAAGAGATAAGAGAAAAGAAGAGAAAAGAAGAATAAATGCAAAAGAAGAGAAAAGAGAAAAGAGATAAGAAGGGAAAAGAAGAGAAAAGAGAAAAGATAAAAGTGAAAAGAGAAAAGAGAAAAGAGGAGAAAACAAGTCTAAAGAAGAGATAAGAGAAAAGAAGAGAAAAGACAAAAGATAAATGAAGAGAAAAGAGATAAGAGAAAAGAAGAGAAATGAAGAATAAATGCAAAAGAAGAGAACAGAGAAAAGAAGAGAAAAGAGAAAAGAAGAATAAAGAGACAAGTGAAAAGAGAAAAGAGAAAAGAGAAAAGAGGAGAAAAGAAGTGTAAAGAAGAGAAAAGAGAAAAGAAGAGAAAAGACAAAAGAGAAATGAAGACAAAAGAGATAAGAGAAAAGAAGAGAAAAGAAGAATAAATGCAAAAGAAGAGAAAAGAGATAAGAAGGGAAAAGAAGAGAAAAGAGAAAAGAGAAAAGTGAAAAGAGAAAAGAGAAAAGAGGAGAAAAGAAGTGTAAAGAAGAGATAAGAGAAAAGAAGAGAAAAGACAAAAGATAAATGAAGAGAAAAGAGATAAGAGAAAAGAAGAGAAAAGAAGAATAAATGCAAAAGAAGAGAACAGAGAAAAGAAGAGAAAAGAGAAAAGAAGAGAAAAGAGACAAGTGAAAAGAGAAAAGAGAAAAGAGAAAAGAGGAGAAAAGAAGTGTAAAGAAGAGATAAGAGAAAAGAAGAGAAAAGACAAAAGAGAAATGAAGAGAAAAGAGATAAGAGAAAAGAAGAGAAAAGAAGAATAAATGCAAAAGAAGAGAAAAGAGAAAAGAGAAAAGTGAAAAGAGAAAAGAGAAAAGAGGAGAAAAGAAGTGTAAAGAAGAGATAAGAGAAAAGAAGAGAAAAGACAAAAGAGAAATGAAGAGAAAAGAAGAGAAAAGAGAAAAGAAGAGAAAAGAAGAATAAATGCAAAAGAAGAGAAAAGAGAAAAGAGATAAGAAGGGAAAAGAAGAGAAAAGAGAAATGAGAAAAGAAGAGAAAACAAGAGAAAAGAGAAAAGAAGAGATAAGAGAAAAGAGAAAGTGGTAAAGCAGAGAAAACAAGAGAAAAGAGAAAAGGGAAATGAAGAGAAAAGAAGAGAGAAGAGAAAGGAGAAAAGAAGAGAAAACAAGAGAAAAGAGAAAAGAAGTGAAAAGACAAGAAGAGTAAAGAGAAAAGATAAAATAAGAGAAAAGAAGGGAAATGAAGAGAAAAGAGAGAAGAGAAAAGAGAAAAGAAGAGAAAAGAGGAAAATATAAAAGCGAAAAGGAGAGTACAGACGATAAAAGAGAAAATAAGAGAAAACTAAAGAAGAGAAAAGTGAAAAGAGAAATGAGAATATAGAAAACAAGAGAAAACAAACGAAAAGATAAAAGAAAAAAAGAGAAAAGTAGAGAAAAGAAGAAAAAAGAGAAAAGAAGAGAAAAGAGAAAAGAAGAGAAAAAAGAAAAGAGAAATGAGAAAAGAAGAGAATTATAAAAGGAAAGAAGAGAAATGAAGAGAAAGGAGAAAAGAAGAGCAAACAAGAGAAATGAGAAAAGAAGAGAATTAGAAAAGGAAAGAAGAGAAATGAAGAGAAAAGAGAAAAGAAGAGAAAAGAAGAGCAAACAAGAGAAATGAGAAAAGAAGAGAAAAGAAGAGAAATGAAGAGAAAAGAAGAGAAAAGAGAAAAGAAGTGAAAAGAAGAGAAAAGAGAAAAGAAGAGAAAGGAAGCAAAAAGAATTAAAAGAGAAAAGAGAAAAGAAAGGAAGAGAAAGGAGTAAAGAGAAAAGAAGAGAACAGAAGAGAAAAGAAGAAAAAGGAGAAAAGAGTAAAGAAGAGAACAGAAGACAAAAGAAGAGAAAAGAGAAAATCAGAGAAAAAGGAAAAGAGAAAAGACGAGAACAGAAGAGAAAAGAAAAGAGTATAGAAGAGAAAAGAGAAAAGAGAAAAGAAGAGAAAAGAAGAGACAAGAGAACAGAAGAGAAAAGAAGAGAAAAGTGAAAAGAAGAGAACAGAAGAGAAAGGAGATAAGAGAACACAGAAAAGAAGAGAAAAGAAAAGAAAACAGGAGAACAGTGAAAAGAAGAGAAAAGGAGCGAACAGAGAGTAAAGACAAAAGAGAAATGCAGTGAAATGAAGAGAAAAGAGATAATAGCAAAGACAAAAGAAGAGAATAGAAGAAAAAAGAGAAAAGAGAAAAGAAGCGAAAAGAGAAAAGAGAAAAGTAGAGAAACGAAGAGAATAGAGATACGAGAAAAGGGAAAAGAAGAGAAAAGAGATAAGAAGAGAAAAGATGAGAAAAGAAAAAAGAGAAAAGAAGTAAAACGAGAAAAGATAAAAGAGGGGAAAAGACGGCAAAAGAAGAGAAAAGAGGAAAGAAGAGAAAAGAGAAAAGAAGAGAAAAGACAAAAGAGAAAGAAGAGAAAAGAGATAAGAGAAAAGAAGAATAAATACAAAAGCTGGGAAAAGAAGAGAAAAAGGAAAAGAAGAGAAAAAAGAGAAAAGAGAAAAGGGAAAAAACGAAAAAAGAGAAAAGAAAAGAGAAAAGAAGAGAAAAGAAGAATAAATGCAAAAGAAGAGAAAAGAAGAGAAAAGAGAAAAGAGATAAGAAGGGAAAAGAAGAGAAAAGAGAAAAGAGAAAAGAAGTGTAAAGAAGAGAAAAGAGAAAAGAAGAGAAAAGACAAAAGAGAAATGAAGGGAAAAGAGATATGAGAAAAGAAGAGAAAAGAAGAGAAAAGGGAAAAGAAGACAAAACAAGAGAAAAGAGAAAAGAAGAGAAAACAAGAGAAAAGACAAAAGAAGAGAAATGAAGAGAAAAGAAGAGAAAAGAGAAATGAGAAAAGAAGAGAAAACAAGAGAAAAGAGAAAAGAAGAGAAAAGAGAAAAGAGAAAGGGGTAATGCAGAGAAAACAAGAGAAAAGAGAAAAGAGAAATGAAGAGAAAAGAAGAGAGAAGAGAAAGGAGAAAAGAAGAGAAAACAAGAGAAAAGAGAAAAAAGAGAAAAGACAAGAAGAGTAATGAGAAAAGAGAAAAGAAGAGAAATGAAGAGAAAAGAGAGAATAGAAAAGAGAAAAGAAGAGAAAAGAGGAAAATATAAAAGCGAAAAGGAGAGTACAGAAGATAAAAGAGAAAATAAGAGAAAAGTAAAGAAGAGAAAAGTGAAAAGAGAAATGAGAATATAGAAAACAAGAGTAAACAAACGAAAAGATAAAAGAAAAAAGGAGAAAAGTAGAGAAAAGAAGAGAAAAGAGAAAAGAAGAGAAAAGACAAGAAGAGTAAAGAGAAAAGAGAAAAGAAGAGAAAAGAAGAGAAATGAAGAGAAAAGAGAGAATAGAAAAGAGAAAAGAAGAGAACAGAAGAGAAAAGAAGAGAAAAGAAGAGAAAAGTGAAAAGAAGAGAACAGAAGAGAAAGGAGATAAGAGAACACAGAAAAGAAGAGAAAAGAAAAGAAAACAGGAGAACAGTGAAAAGAAGAGAAAAGGAGCGAACAGAGAGTAAAGACAAAAGAGAAATGCAGTGAAATGAAGAGAAAAGAGATAATAGCAAAGACAAAAGAAGAGAATAGAAGAAAAAAGAGAAAAGAGAAAAGAAGCGAAAAGAGAAAAGAGAAAAGTAGAGAAAAGAAGAGAATAGAGATACGAGAAAAGGGAAAAGAAGAGAAAAGAGGAAAGAGATAAGAAGAGAAAAGATGAGAAAAGAAAAAAGAGAAAAGAAGTAAAAAGAGAAAAGATAAAAGAGGGGAAAAGACGGCAAAAGAAGAGAAAAGAGGAAAGAAGAGAAAAGAGAAAAGAAGAGAAAAGACAAAAGAGAAATGAAGAGAAAAGAGATAAGAGAAAAGAAGAGAAAAGAAGAATAAATGCAAAAGAAGAGAAAAGAGAAAAGAGATAAGAAGGGAAAAGAAGAGAAAAGAGAAAAGAGAAAAGTGAAAAGAGAAAAGAGAAAAGAGGAGAAAAGAAGTGTAAAGAAGAGAAAAGAGAAAAGCAGAGAAAAGACAAAAGAGAAATGAAGAGAAAAGAGATAAGAGAAAAGAAGAGAAAAGAAGAATAAATGCAAAAGAAGAGAAAAGAGAAAAGAGATAAGAAGGGAAAAGAAGAGGAAAAAAAGAGAAAAGAGAAAAGTGAAAAGAGAAAAGAGAAAAGAGAAAAGTAGAGAAACGAAGAGAATAGAGATACGAGAAAAGGGAAAAGAAGAGAAAAGAGATAAGAAGAGAAAAGATGAGAAAAGAAAAAATAGAAAAGAAGTAAAAAGAGAAAAGATAAAAGAGGGGAAAAGACGGCAAAAGAAGAGAAAAGAGGAAAGAAGAGAAAAGAGAAAAGAAGAGAAAAGACAAAAGAGAAATGAAGTGAAAAGAGATAAGAGAACAGAAGAGAAAAGAAGAATAAATGCAAAAGAAGAGAAAAGAGAAAAGAGATAAGAAGGGAAAAGAAGAGAAAAGAGAAAAGAGAAAAGTGAAAAGAGAAAAGAGAAAAGAGGAGAAAAGAAGTGTAAAGAAGAGAAAAGAGAAAAGAAGAGAAAAGACAAAAGAGAAATGAAGAGAAAAGAGATAAGAGAAAAGAAGAGAAATGAAGAATAAATGCAAAAGAAGAGAACAGAGAAAAGAAGAGAAAAGAGAAAAGAAGAATAAAGAGACAAGTGAAAAGAGAAAAGAGAAAAGAGAAAAGAGGAGAAAACAAGTCTAAAGAAGAGATAAGAGAAAAGAAGAGAAAAGACAAAAGATAAATGAAGAGAAAAGAGATAAGAGAAAAGAAGAGAAATGAAGAATAAATGCAAAAGAAGAGAACAGAGAAAAGAAGAGAAAAGAGAAAAGAAGAATAAAGAGACAAGTGAAAAGAGAAAAGAGAAAAGAGAAAAGAGGAGAAAAGAAGTGTAAAGAAGAGAAAAGAGAAAAGAAGAGAAAAGACAAAAGAGAAATGAAGACAAAAGAGATAAGAGAAAAGAAGAGAAAAGAAGAATAAATGCAAAAGAAGAGAAAAGAGATAAGAAGGGAAAAGAAGAGAAAAGAGAAAAGAGAAAAGTGAAAAGAGAAAAGAGAAAAGAGGAGAAAAGAAGTGTAAAGAAGAGATAAGAGAAAAGAAGAGAAAAGACAAAAGATAAATGAAGAGAAAAGAGATAAGAGAAAAGAAGAGAAAAGAAGAATAAATGCAAAAGAAGAGAACAGAGAAAAGAAGAGAAAAGAGAAAAGAAGAGAAAAGAGACAAGTGAAAAGAGAAAAGAGAAAAGAGAAAAGAGGAGAAAAGAAGTGTAAAGAAGAGATAAGAGAAAAGAAGAGAAAAGACAAAAGAGAAATGAAGAGAAAAGAGATAAGAGAAAAGAAGAGAAAAGAAGAATAAATGCAAAAGAAGAGAAAAGAGAAAAGAGATAAGAAGGGAAAAGAAGAGAAAAGAGAAAAGAGAAAAGTGAAAAGAGAAAAGAGAAAAGAGGAGAAAAGAAGTGTAAAGAAGAGATAAGAGAAAAGAAGAGAAAAGACAAAAGAGAAATGAAGAGAAAAGAGATAAGAGAAAAGAAGAGAAAAGAAGAATAAATGCAAAAGAAGAGAAAAGAGAAAAGAAGAGAAAAGAGAAAAGAAGAGAAAAGAAGAATAAATGCAAAAGAAGAGAAAAGGGAAAAGAGATAAGAAGGGAAAAGAAGAGAAAAGAGAAATGAGAAAAGAAGAGAAAACAAGAGAAAAGAGAAAAGAAGAGATAAGAGAAAAGAGAAAGTGGTAAAGCAGAGAAAACAAGAGAAAAGAGAAAAGGGAAATGAAGAGAAAAGAAGAGAGAAGAGAAAGGAGAAAAGAAGAGAAAACAAGAGAAAAGAGAAAAGAAGTGAAAAGACAAGAAGAGTAAAGAGAAAAGATAAAATAAGAGAAAAGAAGGGAAATGAAGAGAAAAGAGAGAAGAGAAAAGAGAAAAGAAGAGAAAAGAGGAAAATATAAAAGCGAAAAGGAGAGTACAGACGATAAAAGAGAAAATAAGAGAAAACTAAAGAAGAGAAAAGTGAAAAGAGAAATGAGAATATAGAAAACAAGAGAAAACAAACGAAAAGATAAAAGAAAAAAAGAGAAAAGTAGAGAAAAGAAGAAAAAAGAGAAAAGAAGAGAAAAGAGAAAAGAAGAGAAAAAAGAAAAGAGAAATGAGAAAAGAAGAGAATTATAAAAGGAAAGAAGAGAAATGAAGAGAAAAGAGAAAAGAAGAGCAAACAAGAGAAATGAGAAAAGAAGAGAATTAGAAAAGGAAAGAAGAGAAATGAAGAGAAAAGAGAAAAGAAGAGAAAAGAAGAGCAAACAAGAGAAATGAGAAAAGAAGAGAAAAGAAGAGAAATGAAGAGAAAAGAAGAGAAAAGAGAAAAGAAGTGAAAAGAAGAGAAAAGAGAAAAGAAGAGAAAGGAAGCAAAAAGAATTAAAAGAGAAAAGAGAAAAGAAAGGAAGAGAAAGGAGTAAAGAGAAAAGAAGAGAACAGAAGAGAAAAGAAGAAAAAGGAGAAAAGAGTAAAGAAGAGAACAGAAGACAAAAGAAGAGAAAAGAGAAAATCAGAGAAAAAGGAAAAGAGAAAAGACGAGAACAGAAGAGAAAAGAAAAGAGTATAGAAGAGAAAAGAGAAAAGAGAAAAGAAGAGAAAAGAAGAGACAAGAGAACAGAAGAGAAAAGAAGAGAAAAGAAGAGAAAAGTGAAAAGAAGAGAACAGAAGAGAAAGGAGATAAGAGAACACAGAAAAGAAGAGAAAAGAAAAGAAAACAGGAGAACAGTGAAAAGAAGAGAAAAGGAGCGAACAGAGAGTAAAGACAAAAGAGAAATGCAGTGAAATGAAGAGAAAAGAGATAATAGCAAAGACAAAAGAAGAGAATAGAAGAAAAAAGAGAAAAGAGAAAAGTAGAGAAACGAAGAGAATAGAGATACGAGAAAAGGGAAAAGAAGAGAAAAGAGATAAGAAGAGAAAAGATGAGAAAAGAAAAAAGAGAAAAGAAGTAAAAAGAGAAAAGATAAAAGAGGGGAAAAGACGGCAAAAGAAGAGAAAAGAGGAAAGAAGAGAAAAGAGAAAAGAAGAGAAAAGACAAAAGAGAAAGAAGAGAAAAGAGATAAGAGAAAAGAAGAATAAATACAAAAGCTGGGAAAAGAAGAGAAAAAGGAAAAGAAGAGAAAAAAGAGAAAAGAGAAAAGGGAAAAAACGAAAAAAGAGAAAAGAAAAGAGAAAAGAAGAGAAAAGAAGAATAAATGCAAAAGAAGAGAAAAGAAGAGAAAAGAGAAAAGAGATAAGAAGGGAAAAGAAGAGAAAAGAGAAAAGAGAAAAGAAGTGTAAAGAAGAGAAAAGAGAAAAGAAGAGAAAAGACAAAAGAGAAATGAAGGGAAAAGAGATATGAGAAAAGAAGAGAAAAGAAGAGAAAAGGGAAAAGAAGACAAAACAAGAGAAAAGAGAAAAGAAGAGAAAACAAGAGAAAAGACAAAAGAAGAGAAATGAAGAGAAAAGAAGAGAAAAGAGAAATGAGAAAAGAAGAGAAAACAAGAGAAAAGAGAAAAGAAGAGAAAAGAGAAAAGAGAAAGGGGTAATGCAGAGAAAACAAGAGAAAAGAGAAAAGAGAAATGAAGAGAAAAGAAGAGAGAAGAGAAAGGAGAAAAGAAGAGAAAACAAGAGAAAAGAGAAAAAAGAGAAAAGACAAGAAGAGTAATGAGAAAAGAGAAAAGAAGAGAAATGAAGAGAAAAGAGAGAATAGAAAAGAGAAAAGAAGAGAAAAGAGGAAAATATAAAAGCGAAAAGGAGAGTACAGAAGATAAAAGAGAAAATAAGAGAAAAGTAAAGAAGAGAAAAGTGAAAAGAGAAATGAGAATATAGAAAACAAGAGTAAACAAACGAAAAGATAAAAGAAAAAAGGAGAAAAGTAGAGAAAAGAAGAGAAAAGAGAAAAGAAGAGAAAAGACAAGAAGAGTAAAGAGAAAAGAGAAAAGAAGAGAAAAGAAGAGAAATGAAGAGAAAAGAGAGAATAGAAAAGAGAAAAGAAGAGAACAGAAGAGAAAAGAAGAGAAAAGAAGAGAAAAGTGAAAAGAAGAGAACAGAAGAGAAAGGAGATAAGAGAACACAGAAAAGAAGAGAAAAGAAAAGAAAACAGGAGAACAGTGAAAAGAAGAGAAAAGGAGCGAACAGAGAGTAAAGACAAAAGAGAAATGCAGTGAAATGAAGAGAAAAGAGATAATAGCAAAGACAAAAGAAGAGAATAGAAGAAAAAAGAGAAAAGAGAAAAGAAGCGAAAAGAGAAAAGAGAAAAGTAGAGAAAAGAAGAGAATAGAGATACGAGAAAAGGGAAAAGAAGAGAAAAGAGGAAAGAGATAAGAAGAGAAAAGATGAGAAAAGAAAAAAGAGAAAAGAAGTAAAAAGAGAAAAGATAAAAGAGGGGAAAAGACGGCAAAAGAAGAGAAAAGAGGAAAGAAGAGAAAAGAGAAAAGAAGAGAAAAGACAAAAGAGAAATGAAGAGAAAAGAGATAAGAGAAAAGAAGAGAAAAGAAGAATAAATGCAAAAGAAGAGAAAAGAGAAAAGAGATAAGAAGGGAAAAGAAGAGAAAAGAGAAAAGAGAAAAGTGAAAAGAGAAAAGAGAAAAGAGGAGAAAAGAAGTGTAAAGAAGAGAAAAGAGAAAAGCAGAGAAAAGACAAAAGAGAAATGAAGAGAAAAGAGATAAGAGAAAAGAAGAGAAAAGAAGAATAAATGCAAAAGAAGAGAAAAGAGAAAAGAGATAAGAAGGGAAAAGAAGAGGAAAAAAAGAGAAAAGAGAAAAGTGAAAAGAGAAAAGAGAAAAGAGAAAAGTAGAGAAACGAAGAGAATAGAGATACGAGAAAAGGGAAAAGAAGAGAAAAGAGATAAGAAGAGAAAAGATGAGAAAAGAAAAAAGAGAAAAGAAGTAAAAAGAGAAAAGATAAAAGAGGGGAAAAGACGGCAAAAGAAGAGAAAAGAGGAAAGAAGAGAAAAGAGAAAAGAAGAGAAAAGACAAAAGAGAAATGAAGTGAAAAGAGATAAGAGAACAGAAGAGAAAAGAAGAATAAATGCAAAAGAAGAGAAAAGAGAAAAGAGATAAGAAGGGAAAAGAAGAGAAAAGAGAAAAGAGAAAAGTGAAAAGAGAAAAGAGAAAAGAGGAGAAAAGAAGTGTAAAGAAGAGAAAAGAGAAAAGAAGAGAAAAGACAAAAGAGAAATGAAGAGAAAAGAGATAAGAGAAAAGAAGAGAAATGAAGAATAAATGCAAAAGAAGAGAACAGAGAAAAGAAGAGAAAAGAGAAAAGAAGAATAAAGAGACAAGTGAAAAGAGAAAAGAGAAAAGAGAAAAGAGGAGAAAACAAGTCTAAAGAAGAGATAAGAGAAAAGAAGAGAAAAGACAAAAGATAAATGAAGAGAAAAGAGATAAGAGAAAAGAAGAGAAATGAAGAATAAATGCAAAAGAAGAGAACAGAGAAAAGAAGAGAAAAGAGAAAAGAAGAATAAAGAGACAAGTGAAAAGAGAAAAGAGAAAAGAGAAAAGAGGAGAAAAGAAGTGTAAAGAAGAGAAAAGAGAAAAGAAGAGAAAAGACAAAAGAGAAATGAAGACAAAAGAGATAAGAGAAAAGAAGAGAAAAGAAGAATAAATGCAAAAGAAGAGAAAAGAGATAAGAAGGGAAAAGAAGAGAAAAGAGAAAAGAGAAAAGTGAAAAGAGAAAAGAGAAAAGAGGAGAAAAGAAGTGTAAAGAAGAGATAAGAGAAAAGAAGAGAAAAGACAAAAGATAAATGAAGAGAAAAGAGATAAGAGAAAAGAAGAGAAAAGAAGAATAAATGCAAAAGAAGAGAACAGAGAAAAGAAGAGAAAAGAGAAAAGAAGAGAAAAGAGACAAGTGAAAAGAGAAAAGAGAAAAGAGAAAAGAGGAGAAAAGAAGTGTAAAGAAGAGATAAGAGAAAAGAAGAGAAAAGACAAAAGAGAAATGAAGAGAAAAGAGATAAGAGAAAAGAAGAGAAAAGAAGAATAAATGCAAAAGAAGAGAAAAGAGAAAAGAGATAAGAAGGGAAAAGAAGAGAAAAGAGAAAAGAGAAAAGTGAAAAGAGAAAAGAGAAAAGAGGAGAAAAGAAGTGTAAAGAAGAGATAAGAGAAAAGAAGAGAAAAGACAAAAGAGAAATGAAGAGAAAAGAGATAAGAGAAAAGAAGAGAAAAGAAGAATAAATGCAAAAGAAGAGAAAAGAGAAAAGAAGAGAAAAGAGAAAAGAAGAGAAAAGAAGAATAAATGCAAAAGAAGAGAAAAGAGAAAAGAGATAAGAAGGGAAAAGAAGAGAAAAGAGAAATGAGAAAAGAAGAGAAAACAAGAGAAAAGAGAAAAGAAGAGATAAGAGAAAAGAGAAAGTGGTAAAGCAGAGAAAACAAGAGAAAAGAGAAAAGGGAAATGAAGAGAAAAGAAGAGAGAAGAGAAAGGAGAAAAGAAGAGAAAACAAGAGAAAAGAGAAAAGAAGTGAAAAGACAAGAAGAGTAAAGAGAAAAGATAAAATAAGAGAAAAGAAGGGAAATGAAGAGAAAAGAGAGAAGAGAAAAGAGAAAAGAAGAGAAAAGAGGAAAATATAAAAGCGAAAAGGAGAGTACAGACGATAAAAGAGAAAATAAGAGAAAACTAAAGAAGAGAAAAGTGAAAAGAGAAATGAGAATATAGAAAACAAGAGAAAACAAACGAAAAGATAAAAGAAAAAAAGAGAAAAGTAGAGAAAAGAAGAAAAAAGAGAAAAGAAGAGAAAAGAGAAAAGAAGAGAAAAAAGAAAAGAGAAATGAGAAAAGAAGAGAATTATAAAAGGAAAGAAGAGAAATGAAGAGAAAAGAGAAAAGAAGAGCAAACAAGAGAAATGAGAAAAGAAGAGAATTCGAAAAGGAAAGAAGAGAAATGAAGAGAAAAGAGAAAAGAAGAGAAAAGAAGAGCAAACAAGAGAAATGAGAAAAGAAGAGAAAAGAAGAGAAATGAAGAGAAAAGAAGAGAAAAGAGAAAAGAAGTGAAAAGAAGAGAAAAGAGAAAAGAAGAGAAAGGAAGCAAAAAGAATTAAAAGAGAAAAGAGAAAAGAAAGGAAGAGAAAGGAGTAAAGAGAAAAGAAGAGAACAGAAGAGAAAAGAAGAAAAAGGAGAAAAGAGTAAAGAAGAGAACAGAAGACAAAAGAAGAGAAAAGAGAAAATCAGAGAAAAAGGAAAAGAGAAAAGACGAGAACAGAAGAGAAAAGAAAAGAGTATAGAAGAGAAAAGAGAAAAGAGAAAAGAAGAGAAAAGAAGAGACAAGAGAACAGAAGAGAAAAGAAGAGAAAAGAAGAGAAAAGTGAAAAGAAGAGAACAGAAGAGAAAGGAGATAAGAGAACACAGAAAAGAAGAGAAAAGAAAAGAAAACAGGAGAACAGTGAAAAGAAGAGAAAAGGAGCGAACAGAGAGTAAAGACAAAAGAGAAATGCAGTGAAATGAAGAGAAAAGAGATAATAGCAAAGACAAAAGAAGAGAATAGAAGAAAAAAGAGAAAAGAGAAAAGTAGAGAAACGAAGAGAATAGAGATACGAGAAAAGGGAAAAGAAGAGAAAAGAGATAAGAAGAGAAAAGATGAGAAAAGAAAAAAGAGAAAAGAAGTAAAAAGAGAAAAGATAAAAGAGGGGAAAAGACGGCAAAAGAAGAGAAAAGAGGAAAGAAGAGAAAAGAGAAAAGAAGAGAAAAGACAAAAGAGAAAGAAGAGAAAAGAGATAAGAGAAAAGAAGAATAAATACAAAAGCTGGGAAAAGAAGAGAAAAAGGAAAAGAAGAGAAAAAAGAGAAAAGAGAAAAGGGAAAAAACGAAAAAAGAGAAAAGAAAAGAGAAAAGAAGAGAAAAGAAGAATAAATGCAAAAGAAGAGAAAAGAAGAGAAAAGAGAAAAGAGATAAGAAGGGAAAAGAAGAGAAAAGAGAAAAGAGAAAAGAAGTGTAAAGAAGAGAAAAGAGAAAAGAAGAGAAAAGACAAAAGAGAAATGAAGGGAAAAGAGATATGAGAAAAGAAGAGAAAAGAAGAGAAAAGGGAAAAGAAGACAAAACAAGAGAAAAGAGAAAAGAAGAGAAAACAAGAGAAAAGACAAAAGAAGAGAAATGAAGAGAAAAGAAGAGAAAAGAGAAATGAGAAAAGAAGAGAAAACAAGAGAAAAGAGAAAAGAAGAGAAAAGAGAAAAGAGAAAGGGGTAATGCAGAGAAAACAAGAGAAAAGAGAAAAGAGAAATGAAGAGAAAAGAAGAGAGAAGAGAAAGGAGAAAAGAAGAGAAAACAAGAGAAAAGAGAAAAAAGAGAAAAGACAAGAAGAGTAATGAGAAAAGAGAAAAGAAGAGAAATGAAGAGAAAAGAGAGAATAGAAAAGAGAAAAGAAGAGAAAAGAGGAAAATATAAAAGCGAAAAGGAGAGTACAGAAGATAAAAGAGAAAATAAGAGAAAAGTAAAGAAGAGAAAAGTGAAAAGAGAAATGAGAATATAGAAAACAAGAGTAAACAAACGAAAAGATAAAAGAAAAAAGGAGAAAAGTAGAGAAAAGAAGAGAAAAGTGAAAAGAAGAGAAAAGACAAGAAGAGTAAAGAGAAAAGAGAAAAGAAGAGAAAAGAAGAGAAATGAAGAGAAAAGAGAGAATAGAAAAGAGAAAAGAAGAGAACAGAAGAGAAAAGAAGAGAAAAGAAGAGAAAAGTGAAAAGAAGAGAACAGAAGAGAAAGGAGATAAGAGAACACAGAAAAGAAGAGAAAAGAAAAGAAAACAGGAGAACAGTGAAAAGAAGAGAAAAGGAGCGAACAGAGAGTAAAGACAAAAGAGAAATGCAGTGAAATGAAGAGAAAAGAGATAATAGCAAAGACAAAAGAAGAGAATAGAAGAAAAAAGAGAAAAGAGAAAAGAAGCGAAAAGAGAAAAGAGAAAAGTAGAGAAAAGAAGAGAATAGAGATACGAGAAAAGGGAAAAGAAGAGAAAAGAGGAAAGAGATAAGAAGAGAAAAGATGAGAAAAGAAAAAAGAGAAAAGAAGTAAAAAGAGAAAAGATAAAAGAGGGGAAAAGACGGCAAAAGAAGAGAAAAGAGGAAAGAAGAGAAAAGAGAAAAGAAGAGAAAAGACAAAAGAGAAATGAAGTGAAAAGAGATAATAGAACAGAAGAGAAAAGAAGAATAAATGCAAAAGAAGAGAAAAGAGAAAAGAGATAAGAAGGGAAAAGAAGAGAAAAGAGAAAAGAGAAAAGTGAAAAGAGAAAAGAGAAAAGAGGAGAAAAGAAGTGTAAAGAAGAGAAAAGAGAAAAGAAGAGAAAAGACAAAAGAGAAATGAAGAGAAAAGAGATAAGAGAAAAGAAGAGAAAAGAAGAATAAATGCAAAAGAAGAGAAAAGAGAAAAGAGATAAGAAGGGAAAAGAAGAGAAAAGAGAAAAGATAAAAGTGAAAAGAGAAAAGAGAAAAGAGGAGAAAACAAGTCTAAAGAAGAGATAAGAGAAAAGAAGAGAAAAGACAAAAGATAAATGAAGAGAAAAGAGATAAGAGAAAAGAAGAGAAAAGAAGAATAAATGCAAAAGAAGAGAACAGAGAAAAGAAGAGAAAAGAGAAAAGAAGAATAAAGAGACAAGTGAAAAGAGAAAAGAGAAAAGAGAAAAGAGGAGAAAAGAAGTGTAAAGAAGAAAAAAGAGAAAAGAAGAGAAAAGACAAAAGAGAAATGAAGAGAAAAGAGATAAGAGAAAAGAAGAGAATTAGAAAAGGAAAGAAGAGAAATGAAGAGAAAAGAGAAAAGAAGAGAAAAGAAGAGCAAACAAGAGAAATGAGAAAAGAAGAGAAAAGAAGAGAAATGAAGAGAAAAGAAGAGAAAAGAGAAAAGAAGTGAAAAGAAGAGAAAAGAGAAAAGAAGAGAAAGGAAGCAAAAAGAATTAAAAGAGAAAAGAGAAAAGAAAGGAAGAGAAAGGAGTAAAGAGAAAAGAAGAGAACAGAAGAGAAAAGAAGAAAAAGGAGAAAAGAGTAAAGAAGAGAACAGAAGACAAAAGAAGAGAAAAGAGAAAATCAGAGAAAAAGGAAAAGAGAAAAGACGAGAACAGAAGAGAAAAGAAAAGAGTATAGAAGAGAAAAGAGAAAAGAGAAAAGAAGAGAAAAGAAGAGACAAGAGAACAGAAGAGAAAAGAAGAGAAAAGTGAAAAGAAGAGAACAGAAGAGAAAGGAGATAAGAGAACACAGAAAAGAAGAGAAAAGAAAAGAAAACAGGAGAACAGTGAAAAGAAGAGAAAAGGAGCGAACAGAGAGTAAAGACAAAAGAGAAATGCAGTGAAATGAAGAGAAAAGAGATAATAGCAAAGACAAAAGAAGAGAATAGAAGAAAAAAGAGAAAAGAGAAAAGAAGCGAAAAGAGAAAAGAGAAAAGTAGAGAAAAGAAGAGAATAGAGATACGAGAAAAGGGAAAAGAAGAGAAAAGAGATAAGAAGAGAAAAGATGAGAAAAGAAAAAAGAGAAAAGAAGTAAAAAGAGAAAAGATAAAAGAGGGGAAAAGACGGCAAAAGAAGAGAAAAGAGGAAAGAAGAGAAAAGAGAAAAGAAGAGAAAAGACAAAAGAGAAAAGAAGAGAAAAGAGATAAGAGAAAAGAAGAATAAATACAAAAGCTGGGAAAAGTAGAGAAAAACGAAAAGAAGAGAAAAAAGAGAAAAGAGAAAAGGGAAAAAACGAAAAAAGAGAAAAGAAGAATAAATGCAAAAGAAGAGAAAAGAAGAGAAAAGAGAAAAGAGATAAGAAGGGAAAAGAAGAGAAAAGAGAAAAGAGAAAAGAAGTGTAAAGAAGAGAAAAGAGAAAAGAAAAGACAAAAGAGAAATGAAGGGAAAAGAGATATGAGAAAAGAAGAGAAAAGAAGAGAAAAGGGAAAAGAAGACAAAACAAGAGAAAAGAGAAAAGAAGAGAAAAAAAGAGAAAAGACAAAAGAAGAGAAATGAAGAGAAAAGAAGAGAAAAGAGAAATGAGAAAAGAAGAGAAAAGAAGAGAAAAGAGAAAAAAGAGAAAAGACAAGAAGAGTGATGAGAAAAGAGAAAAGAAGAGAAAAGAAGAGAAATGAAGAGAAAAGAGAGAATAGAAAAGAGAAAAGAAGAGAAAAGAGGAAAATATAAAAGCGAAAAGGAGAGTACAGAAGATAAAAGAGAAAATAAGAGAAAAGTAAAGAAGAGAAAAGTGAAAAGAGAAATGAGAATATAGAAAACAAGTGTAAACAAACGAAAAGATAAAAGAAAAAAGGAGAAAAGTAGAGAAAAGAAGAGAAAAGAGAAAAGAAGAGAAAAGACAAGAAGAGTAAAGAGAAAAGAGAAAAGAAGAGAAAAGAAGAGAAATGAAGAGAAAAGAGAGAATAGAAAAGAGAAAAGAAGAGAAAAGAGGAAAATATAAAAGCGAAAAGGAGAGTACAGAAGATAAAAGAGAAAATAAGAGAAAAGTAAAGAAGAGAAAAGTGAAAAGAGAAATGAGAATATAGAAAACAAGAGAAAAGAAACGAAAAGATAAAAGAAAAAAAGAGAAAAGTAGAGAAAATTAGAGAAAAGATGAAAAGAGAAAAGAGAAAAGAAGAGAAAAGAAGAGAAAAGAGAAAAGAGAAATGAGAAAAGAAGAGAATTAGAAAAGGAAAGAAGAGAAATGAAGAGAAAAGAGAAAAGAAGAGAAAAGAAGAGAAAACAAGAGCAAAGAGAAAAGAAGAGAAAAGAAGAGAAAAGAGAAAAGAAGAGGAATGAAGAGAAAGAAGAGAAAAGAGAAAAGAAGACAAAAGAAGAGAAAAGAGAAAAGAGAAATGAGAAAAGAAGAGAATTAGAAAAGGAAAGAAGAGAAATGAAGAGAAAAGAGACAAGAAGAGAAAAGAAGAGCAAACAAGAGAAATGAGAACAGAAGAGCATAGAAGAGAAAAGAAGAGAAATGAAGAGAAAAGAAGAGAAAGAGAAAGGAGAGAAAAGAAAAGAAGAGTAAAGAGAAAAGAGAAAAGAAGAGAAAGGAAGAGAAAAGAAGAGAAAGAGAAAGGAGAGAAAAGAAAAGAAGAGTAAAGAGACAAGAGAAAAGAAAAGAAAGGAAGAGAAATGACGAGAAAAGAGAAAATAGAAAAGAGAAAACAAGAGAAAACAAGCGAAAAGAGAAAAGAGAAGACTTAGAAAAGAATAGAAAAGAGTAAAGAGAACAGAAGAGAAAAGCAGAGAGATGAGAAAAGAGAAAAGAAGAGAAAAGATGAAATTAGAAAAGCGTAAAGAGGAGAAAAGAGAAAAGAAGAGAAAAGAAAAGAAGAGAAAAAAGAAAGGGTTAAAGAATGGAAAACAACAGAAAAGAGAAAAGAAGAGAGAAGGAGAAAAATGAAGAGAAAAGAGAAAAGAAGAGAAAACAAGAGAAAAGAAAAGAGAATAGAAGAGAACAGAAGAAAAAAGAGAAAAGTAGTGAAAAGAGAAAAGAGAGTAAAGAAGCTAAAAGAGAAAAAAAACGCTAAAAGAGAAAAGAGAAAAAAGTGAAAAGAAGAAAAAAGAGAAAAGAGAAAGGGTTAAACAAGAGAAAACAAGAGAAAAGAGAAAAGAGAAAAGAAGAGAAAGGAGAAAGGGGTAAAGAAGAGAAAAGAAGAGAAAAGAGAAAAGAAAGAAAAGAAGAGAAATGAAGAGAAAAGAGAAAAGAGAAAAGAAGAGAAAACAAGAGCAAAGAGAAAAGAGAAAAGAAGAGAAAACAAGAGAATAGAGAAAAGAAGAGGAATGTAGAGAAAGAAGAGAAAAGAGAAAAGAAGAGAAAACAAGAGAAAAGAGAAAAAAGAAAGGGCCAAAGAAGAGAAAAGAAGTGAAAAGAGAAAAGATGAGAAAAGAAGAGAAAAGTAGAGAAAAGAGAAAAGAGAAAGGGTTAAAGAAGAGAAAAGAAGTGAAAAGAGAAAAGAAGAGTAATGAAGAGAAAAGAAGAGAAAAGAGAAATGAGAAAAGAAGAGAAAAGAAGAGAAAAGAGAAAAGAAGAGAAAAGAAGAGAAAAGAGAAAGGGGTAAAGCAGAGAAAACAAGAGAAAAGAGAAAAGAGAAATGAAGAGAAAAGAAGAGAGAAGAGAAAGGAGAAAAGAAGAGAAAACAAGAGAAAAGAGAAAAGAAGTGAAAAGAAAAGAAGAGTAAAGAGAAAAGAGAAAAGAAGAGAAAAGAAGAGAAATGAAGAGAAAAGAGAGAAGAGAAAAGAGAAAAGAAGAGAAAAGAGGAAAATATAAAAGCGAAAAGGAGAGTACAGAAGATAAAAGAGAAAATAAGAGAAAAGTAAAGAAGAGAAAAGTGAAAAGAGAAATGAGAATATAGAAAACAAGAGAAAAGAAACGAAAAGATAAAAGAAAAAAAGAGAAAAGTAGAGAAAAGAAGAGAAAAGAGAAAAGAAGAGAAAAGAGAAAAGAAGAGAAAAGAATAGAAAACAGGAGAACAGTGAAAAGAAGAGAAAAGGAGCGAACAGAGAGTAAAGACAAAAGAGAAATGCAGTGAAATGAAGAGAAAAGAGATAATAGCAAAGACAAAAGAAGAGAATAGAAGAAAAAAGAGAAAAGAGAAAAGAAGAGAAAAGAGAAAAGAAGAGAAAAGAGAAAAGAGACAAGTGAAAAGAGAAAAGAGAAAAGAGGAGAAAAGAAGTGTAAAGAAGAGATAAGAGAAAAGAAGAAAAAAGAAGAATAAATACAAAAGCTGGGAAAAGAAGAGAAAAAGGAAAAGAAGAGAAAAAAGAGAAAAGAGAAAAGGGAAAAAACGGAAAAAGAGAAAAGAAAAGAGAAAAGAAGAGAAAAGAAGAATAAATGCAAAAGAAGAGAAAAGAAGAGAAACGAGAAAAGAGAAATGAAGGGAAAAGAGATATGAGAAAAGAAGAGAAAAGAAGAGAAAAGGGAAAAGAAGACAAAACAAGAGAAAAGAGAAAAGAAGAGAAAACAAGAGAAAAGACAAAAGAAGAGAAATGAAGAGAAAAGAAGAGAAAAGAGAAATGAGAAAAGAAGAGAAAACAAGAGAAAAGAGAAAAGAAGAGAAAAGAGAAAAGAGAAAGGGGTAAAGCAGAGAAAACAAGAGAAAAGAGAAAAGAGAAATGAAGAGAAAAGAAGAGAGAAGAGAAAGGAGAAAAGAAGAGAAAACAAGAGAAAAGAGAAAAGAAGAGAAAAGACAAGAAGAGTAAAGAGAAAAGAGAAAAGAAGAGAAAAGAAGAGAAATGAAGAGAAAAGAGAGAAGAGAAAAGAAGAGAAAAGAGGAAAATATAAAAGCGAAAAGGAGAGTACAGAAGATAAAAGAGAAAATAAGAGAAAAGTAAAGAAGAGAAAAGTGAAAAGAGAAATGAGAATATAGAAAACAAGAAAAAACAAACGAAAAGATAAAAGAAAAAAGAGAAAAGTAGAGAAAAGAAGAGAAAAGAAGAGAAATGAAGAGAAAAGAGAGAAGAGAAAAGAGAAAAGAAGAGAAAAGAGGAAAATATAAAAGCGAAAAGGAGAGTGCAGAAGATAAAAGAGAAAATAAGAGAAAAGTAAAGAAGAGAAAAGTGAAAAGAGAAATGAGAATATAGAAAACAAGAGAAAACAAACGAAAACATAAAAGAAAAAAAGAGAAAAGTAGAGAAAAGAAGAGAAAAGATGAAAGAAGAGAAAAGAGAAAAGAAGAGAAAAGAGAAATGAGAAAAGAAGAGAATTAGAAAAGGAAAGAAAAGAAATGAAGAGAAAAGAGAAAAGAAGAGAAAACAAGAGCAAAGAGAAAAGAGAAAAGAAGAGAAAACAAGAGAAAAGAGAAAAGAAGAGGAATGAAGAGAAGAAAAGAGAAAAGAAGAGAAAAGGGAAAAGAAGACAAAACAAGAGAAAAGAGAAAAGAAGAGAAAACAAGAGAAAAGACAAAAGAAGAGAAATGAAGAGAAAAGAAGAGAAAAGAGAAATGAGAAAAGAAGAGAAAACAAGAGAAAAGAGAAAAGAAGAGAAAAGAGAAAAGAGAAAGGGGTAAAGCAGAGAAAACAAGAGAAAAGAGAAAAAACAGAAATGAAGAGAAAAGAAGAGAGAAGAGAAAGGAGAAAAGAAGAGAAAACAAGAGAAAAGAGAAAAGAAGAGAAAAGACAAGAAGAGTAAAGAGAAAAGAGAAAAGAAGAGAAATGAAGAGAAAAGAGAGAATAGAAAAGAGAAAAGAAGAGAAAAGAGGAAAATATAAAAGCGAAAAGGAGAGTACAGAAGATAAAAGAGAAAATAAGAGAAAAGTAAAGAAGAGAAAAGTGAAAAGAGAAATGAGAATATAGAAAACAAGAGAAAACAAACGAAAACATAAAAGAAAAAAAGAGAAAAGTAGAGAAAAGAAGAGAAAAGAGAAAAGAAGAGAAAAGAGAAATGAGAAAAGAAGAGAATTAGAAAAGGAAAGAAAAGAAATGAAGAGAAAAGAGAAAAGAAGAGAAAACAAGAGCAAAGAGAAAAGAGAAAAGAAGAGAAAAGAAGAGAAAAGAGAAAAGAAGAGGAATGAAGAGAAAGAAGAGAAAAGAAGAGAAAAGGGAAAAGAAGACAAAACAAGAGAAAAGAGAAAAGAAGAGAAAACAAGAGAAAAGACAAAAGAAGAGAAATGAAGAGAAAAGAAGAGAAAAGAGAAATGAGAAAAGAAGAGAAAACAAGAGAAAAGAGAAAAGAAGAGAAAAGAGAAAAGAGAATGGGGTAAAGCAGAGAAAACAAGAGAAAAGAGAAAAGAGACATGAAGAGAAAAGAAGAGAGAAGAGAAAGGAGAAAAGAAGAGAAAACAAGAGAAAAGAGAAAAGAAGAGAAAAGACAAGAAGAGTAAAGAGAAAAGAGAAAAGAAGAGAAAAGAAGAGAAATGAAGAGAAAAGAGAGAAGAGAAAAGAAGAGAAAAGAGAAAAGAGAAAAGAGGAGAAAAGAAGTGTAAAGAAGAGAAAAGAGAAAAGAAGAGAAAAGACAAAAGAGAAATGAAGACAAAAGAGATAAGAGAAAAGAAGAGAAAAGAAGAATAAATGCAAAAGAAGAGAAATGAGATAAGAAGGGAAAAGAAGAGAAAAGAGAAAAGAGAAAAGTGAAAAGAGAAAAGAGAAAAGAGGAGAAAAGAAGTGTAAAGAAGAGAAAAGAGAAAAGAAGAGAAAAGACAAAAGAGAAATGAAGACAAAAGAGATAAGAGAAAAGAAGAGAAAAGAAGAATAAATGCAAAAGAAGAGAAAAGAGAAAAGAGATAAGAAGGGAAAAGAAGAGAAAAGAGAAAAGAGAAAAGTGAAAAGAGAAAAGAGAAACGAGGAGAAAAGCAGTGTAAAGAAGAGAAAAGAGAAAAGAAGAGAAAAGACAAAAGATAAATGAAGAGAAAAGAGATAAGAGAAAAGAAGAATAAATGCAAAAGAAGAGAAAAGAGAAAAGAAGAGAATTAGAAAAGGAAAGAAGAGAAATGAAGAGAAAAGAGAAAAGAAGAGCAAACAAGAGAAATGAGAAAAGAAGAGAAAAGAAGTGAAATGAAGAGAAAAGAAGAGAAAAGAGAAAAGAAGTGAAAAGAAGAGAAACGAGAAAAGAAGAGAAAGGAAGCAAAAAGAATTAAAAGAGAAAAGAGAAAAGAAAAGAAGAGAAAGGAGTAAAGAGAAAAGAAGAGAACAGAAGAGAAAAGAAGAGAAAAGAGAAAATCAGAGAAAAAGGAAAAGAGAAAAGACGAGAACAGAAGAGAAAAGAAAAGAGTATAGAAGAGAAAAGAGAAAAGAGAAAAGAAGAGACAAGAGAAAAGAAGAGAACAGAAGAGAAAAGAAGAGAAAAGAAGAGAAAAGTGAAAAGAAGAGAACAGAAGAGAAAGGAGATAAGAGAACACAGAAAAGAAGAGAAAAGAAAAGAAAACAGGAGAACAGTGAAAAGAAGAGAAAAGGAGCGAACAGAGAGTAAAGACAAAAGAGAAATGCAGTGAAATGAAGAGAAAAGAGATAATAGCAAAGACAAAAGAAGAGAATAGAAGAAAAAAGAGAAAAGAGAAAAGAAGAGAAAAGAGAAAAGAAGAGAAAAGAGAAAAGAGACAAGTGAAAAGAGAAAAGAGAAAAGAGGAGAAAAGAAGTGTAAAGAAGAGATAAGAGAAAAGAAGAAAAAAGAAGAATAAATACAAAAGCTGGGAAAAGAAGAGAAAAAGGAAAAGAAGAGAAAAAAGAGAAAAGAGAAAAGGGAAAAAACGGAAAAAGAGAAAAGAAAAGAGAAAAGAAGAGAAAAGAAGAATAAATGCAAAAGAAGAGAAAAGAAGAGAAACGAGAAAAGAGAAATGTAGGGAAAAGAGATATGAGAAAAGAAGAGAAAAGAAGAGAAAAGGGAAAAGAAGACAAAACAAGAGAAAAGAGAAAAGAAGAGAAAACAAGAGAAAAGACAAAAGAAGAGAAATGAAGAGAAAAGAAGAGAAAAGAGAAATGAGAAAAGAAGAGAAAAGAAGAGAAAAGAGAAAAGAAGAGAAAAGAGAAAAGAGAAAGGGGTAAAGCAGAGAAAACAAGAGAAAAGAGAAAAGAGAAATGAAGAGAAAAGAAGAGAGAAGAGAAAGGAGAAAAGAAGAGAAAACAAGAGAAAAGAGAAAAGAAGAGAAAAGACAAGAAGAGTAAAGAGAAAAGAGAAAAGAAGAGAAAAGAAGAGAAATGAAGAGAAAAGAGAGAAGAGAAAAGAGAAAAGAAGAGAAAAGAGGAAAATATAAAAGCGAAAAGGAGAGTACAGAAGATAAAAGAGAAAATAAGAGAAAAGTAAAGAAGAGAAAAGTGAAAAGAGAAATGAGAATATAGAAAACAAGAAAAAACAAACGAAAAGATAAAAGAAAAAAGAGAAAAGTAGAGAAAAGAAGAGAAAAGAGAAAAGAGAAATGAGAAAAGAAGAGAAAACAAGAGAAAACAGAAAAGAAGAGAAAAGAGAAAAGAGAAAGGGGTAAAGCAGAGAAAACAAGAGAAAAGAGAAAAGAGAAATGAAGAGAAAAGAAGAGAGAAGAGAAAGGAGAAAAGAAGAGAAAACTAGAGAAAAGAGAAAAGAAGAGAAAAGACAAGAAGAGTAAAGAGAAAAGAGAAAAGAAGAGAAAAGAAGAGAAATGAAGAGAAAAGAGAGAATAGAAAAGAGAAAAGGAGAGAAAAGAGGAAAATATAAAAGCGAAAAGGAGAGTACAGAAGATAAAAGAGAAAATAAGAGAAAAGTAAAGAAGAGAAAAGTGAAAAGAGAAATGAGAATATAGAAAACAAGAGAAAACAAACGAAAACATAAAAGAAAAAAAGAGAAAAGTAGAGAAAAGAAGAGAAAAGATGAAAGAAGAGAAAAGAGAAAAGAAGAGAAAAGAGAAATGAGAAAAGAAGAGAATTAGAAAAGGAAAGAAAAGAAATGAAGAGAAAAGAGAAAAGAAGAGAAAACAAGAGCAAAGAGAAAAGAGAAAAGAAGAGAAAAGAAGAGAAAAGAGAAAAGAAGAGGAATGAAGAGAAAGAAGAGAAAAGAAGAGAAAAGGGAAAAGAAGACAAAACAAGAGAAAAGAGAAAAGAAGAGAAAACAAGAGAAAAGACAAAAGAAGAGAAATGAAGAGAAAAGAAGAGAAAAGAGAAATGAGAAAAGAAGAGAAAACAAGAGAAAAGAGAAAAGAAGAGAAAAGAGAAAAGAGAATGGGGTAAAGCAGAGAAAACAAGAGAAAAGAGAAAAGAGACATGAAGAGAAAAGAAGAGAGAAGAGAAAGGAGAAAAGAAGAGAAAACAAGAGAAAAGAGAAAAGAAGAGAAAAGACAAGAAGAGTAAAGAGAAAAGAGAAAAGAAGAGAAAAGAAGAGAAATGAAGAGAAAAGAGAGAAGAGAAAAGAGAAAAAAAGAGAAAAGAGGAAAATATAAAAGCGAAAAGGAGAGTACAGAAGATAAAAGAGAAAATAAGAGAAAAGTAAAGAAGAGAAAAGTGAAAAGAGAAATGAGAATATAGAAAACAAGAGAAAACAAACGAAAAGATAAAAGAAAAAAGAGAAAAGTAGAGAAAAGAAGAGAAAAGAGAAAAGAAGAGAAAAGGGAAAAGAAGAGAAAAGAAGAGAAAAGAGAAAAGAGAAATGAGAAAAGAAGAGAAAACAAGAGAAAAGAGAAAAGAAGAGAAAAGAGAAAAGAGAAAGGGGTAAAGCAGAGAAAACAAGAGAAAAGAGAAAAGAGAAATGAAGAGAAAAGAAGAGAGAAGAGAAAGGAGAAAAGAAGAGAAAACAAGAGAAAAGAGAAAAGAAGAGAAAAGACAAGAAGAGTAAAGAGAAAAGAGAAAAGAAGAGAAAAGAAGAGAAAAGAAGAGAAAAGAGAAGAGAAGTGAAAAGAAGAGAAAAGAAGAGAAAAGAGAAGAGAAGTGAAAAGAAGAGAAACGAGAAAAGAAGAGAAAGGAAGCAAAAAGAATTAAAAGAGAAAAGAGAAAAGAAAAGAAGAGAAAGGAGTAAAGAGAAAAGAAGAGAACAGAAGAGAAAAGAAGAGAAAAGAGAAAATCAGAGAAAAAGGAAAAGAGAAAAGACGAGAACAGAAGAGAAAAGAAAAGAGTATAGAAGAGAAAAGAGAAAAGAGAAAAGAAGAGACAAGAGAAAAGAAGAGAACAGAAGAGAAAAGAAGAGAAAAGAAGAGAAAAGTGAAAAGAAGAGAACAGAAGAGAAAGGAGATAAGAGAACACAGAAAAGAAGAGAAAAGAAAAGAAAACAGGAGAACAGTGAAAAGAAGAGAAAAGGAGCGAACAGAGAGTAAAGACAAAAGAGAAATGCAGTGAAATGAAGAGAAAAGAGATAATAGCAAAGACAAAAGAAGAGAATAGAAGAAAAAAGAGAAAAGAGAAAAGAAGAGAAAAGAGAAAAGAAGAGAAAAGAGAAAAGAGACAAGTGAAAAGAGAAAAGAGAAAAGAGGAGAAAAGAAGTGTAAAGAAGAGATAAGAGAAAAGAAGAAAAAAGAAGAATAAATACAAAAGCTGGGAAAAGAAGAGAAAAAGGAAAAGAAGAGAAAAAAGAGAAAAGAGAAAAGGGAAAAAACGGAAAAAGAGAAAAGAAAAGAGAAAAGAAGAGAAAAGAAGAATAAATGCAAAAGAAGAGAAAAGAAGAGAAACGAGAAAAGAGAAATGAAGGGAAAAGAGATATGAGAAAAGAAGAGAAAAGAAGAGAAAAGGGAAAAGAAGACAAAACAAGAGAAAAGAGAAAAGAAGAGAAAACAAGAGAAAAGACAAAAGAAGAGAAATGAAGAGAAAAGAAGAGAAAAGAGAAATGAGAAAAGAAGAGAAAAGAAGAGAAAAGAGAAAAGAAGAGAAAAGAGAAAAGAGAAAGGGGTAAAGCAGAGAAAACAAGAGAAAAGAGAAAAGAGAAATGAAGAGAAAAGAAGAGAGAAGAGAAAGGAGAAAAGAAGAGAAAACAAGAGAAAAGAGAAAAGAAGAGAAAAGACAAGAAGAGTAAAGAGAAAAGAGAAAAGAAGAGAAAAGAAGAGAAATGAAGAGAAAAGAGAGAAGAGAAAAGAGAAAAGAAGAGAAAAGAGGAAAATATAAAAGCGAAAAGGAGAGTACAGAAGATAAAAGAGAAAATAAGAGAAAAGTAAAGAAGAGAAAAGTGAAAAGAGAAATGAGAATATAGAAAACAAGAAAAAACAAACGAAAAGATAAAAGAAAAAAGAGAAAAGTAGAGAAAAGAAGAGAAAAGAGAAAAGAGAAATGAGAAAAGAAGAGAAAACAAGAGAAAACAGAAAAGAAGAGAAAAGAGAAAAGAGAAAGGGGTAAAGCAGAGAAAACAAGAGAAAAGAGAAAAGAGAAATGAAGAGAAAAGAAGAGAGAAGAGAAAGGAGAAAAGAAGAGAAAACTAGAGAAAAGAGAAAAGAAGAGAAAAGACAAGAAGAGTAAAGAGAAAAGAGAAAAGAAGAGAAAAGAAGAGAAATGAAGAGAAAAGAGAGAATAGAAAAGAGAAAAGGAGAGAAAAGAGGAAAATATAAAAGCGAAAAGGAGAGTACAGAAGATAAAAGAGAAAATAAGAGAAAAGTAAAGAAGAGAAAAGTGAAAAGAGAAATGAGAATATAGAAAACAAGAGAAAACAAACGAAAACATAAAAGAAAAAAAGAGAAAAGTAGAGAAAAGAAGAGAAAAGATGAAAGAAGAGAAAAGAGAAAAGAAGAGAAAAGAGAAATGAGAAAAGAAGAGAATTAGAAAAGGAAAGAAAAGAAATGAAGAGAAAAGAGAAAAGAAGAGAAAACAAGAGCAAAGAGAAAAGAGAAAAGAAGAGAAAAGAAGAGAAAAGAGAAAAGAAGAGGAATGAAGAGAAAGAAGAGAAAAGAAGAGAAAAGGGAAAAGAAGACAAAACAAGAGAAAAGAGAAAAGAAGAGAAAACAAGAGAAAAGACAAAAGAAGAGAAATGAAGAGAAAAGAAGAGAAAAGAGAAATGAGAAAAGAAGAGAAAACAAGAGAAAAGAGAAAAGAAGAGAAAAGAGAAAAGAGAATGGGGTAAAGCAGAGAAAACAAGAGAAAAGAGAAAAGAGACATGAAGAGAAAAGAAGAGAGAAGAGAAAGGAGAAAAGAAGAGAAAACAAGAGAAAAGAGAAAAGAAGAGAAAAGACAAGAAGAGTAAAGAGAAAAGAGAAAAGAAGAGAAAAGAAGAGAAATGAAGAGAAAAGAGAGAAGAGAAAAGAGAAAAAAAGAGAAAAGAGGAAAATATAAAAGCGAAAAGGAGAGTACAGAAGATAAAAGAGAAAATAAGAGAAAAGTAAAGAAGAGAAAAGTGAAAAGAGAAATGAGAATATAGAAAACAAGAGAAAACAAACGAAAAGATAAAAGAAAAAAGAGAAAAGTAGAGAAAAGAAGAGAAAAGAGAAAAGAAGAGAAAAGGGAAAAGAAGAGAAAAGAAGAGAAAAGAGAAAAGAGAAATGAGAAAAGAAGAGAAAACAAGAGAAAAGAGAAAAGAAGAGAAAAGAGAAAAGAGAAAGGGGTAAAGCAGAGAAAACAAGAGAAAAGAGAAAAGAGAAATGAAGAGAAAAGAAGAGAGAAGAGAAAGGAGAAAAGAAGAGAAAACAAGAGAAAAGAGAAAAGAAGAGAAAAGACAAGAAGAGTAAAGAGAAAAGAGAAAAGAAGAGAAAAGAAGAGAAAAGAAGAGAAAAGAGAAGAGAAGTGAAAAGAAGAGAAAAGAAGAGAAAAGAGAAGAGAAGTGAAAAGAAGAGAAACGAGAAAAGAAGAGAAAGGAAGCAAAAAGAATTAAAAGAGAAAAGAGAAAAGAAAAGAAGAGAAAGGAGTAAAGAGAAAAGAAGAGAACAGAAGAGAAAAGAAGAGAAAAGAGAAAATCAGAGAAAAAGGAAAAGAGAAAAGACGAGAACAGAAGAGAAAAGAAAAGAGTATAGAAGAGAAAAGAGAAAAGAGAAAAGAAGAGACAAGAGAAAAGAAGAGAACAGAAGAGAAAAGAAGAGAAAAGAAGAGAAAAGTGAAAAGAAGAGAACAGAAGAGAAAGGAGATAAGAGAACACAGAAAAGAAGAGAAAAGAAAAGAAAACAGGAGAACAGTGAAAAGAAGAGAAAAGGAGCGAACAGAGAGTAAAGACAAAAGAGAAATGCAGTGAAATGAAGAGAAAAGAGATAATAGCAAAGACAAAAGAAGAGAATAGAAGAAAAAAGAGAAAAGAGAAAAGAAGAGAAAAGAGAAAAGAAGAGAAAAGAGAAAAGAGACAAGTGAAAAGAGAAAAGAGAAAAGAGGAGAAAAGAAGTGTAAAGAAGAGATAAGAGAAAAGAAGAAAAAAGAAGAATAAATACAAAAGCTGGGAAAAGAAGAGAAAAAGGAAAAGAAGAGAAAAAAGAGAAAAGAGAAAAGGGAAAAAACGGAAAAAGAGAAAAGAAAAGAGAAAAGAAGAGAAAAGAAGAATAAATGCAAAAGAAGAGAAAAGAAGAGAAACGAGAAAAGAGAAATGAAGGGAAAAGAGATATGAGAAAAGAAGAGAAAAGAAGAGAAAAGGGAAAAGAAGACAAAACAAGAGAAAAGAGAAAAGAAGAGAAAACAAGAGAAAAGACAAAAGAAGAGAAATGAAGAGAAAAGAAGAGAAAAGAGAAATGAGAAAAGAAGAGAAAACAAGAGAAAAGAGAAAAGAAGAGAAAAGAGAAAAGAGAAAGGGGTAAAGCAGAGAAAACAAGAGAAAAGAGAAAAGAGAAATGAAGAGAAAAGAAGAGAGAAGAGAAAGGAGAAAAGAAGAGAAAACAAGAGAAAAGAGAAAAGAAGAGAAAAGACAAGAAGAGTAAAGAGAAAAGAGAAAAGAAGAGAAAAGAAGAGAAATGAAGAGAAAAGAGAGAAGAGAAAAGAGAAAAGAAGAGAAAAGAGGAAAATATAAAAGCGAAAAGGAGAGTACAGAAGATAAAAGAGAAAATAAGAGAAAAGTAAAGAAGAGAAAAGTGAAAAGAGAAATGAGAATATAGAAAACAAGAAAAAACAAACGAAAAGATAAAAGAAAAAAGAGAAAAGTAGAGAAAAGAAGAGAAAAGAGAAAAGAGAAATGAGAAAAGAAGAGAAAACAAGAGAAAACAGAAAAGAAGAGAAAAGAGAAAAGAGAAAGGGGTAAAGCAGAGAAAACAAGAGAAAAGAGAAAAGAGAAATGAAGAGAAAAGAAGAGAGAAGAGAAAGGAGAAAAGAAGAGAAAACTAGAGAAAAGAGAAAAGAAGAGAAAAGACAAGAAGAATAAAGAGAAAAGAGAAAAGAAGAGAAAAGAAGAGAAATGAAGAGAAAAGAGAGAAGAGAAAAGAGAAAAGAAGAGAAAAGAGGAAAATATAAAAGCGAAAAGGAGAGTGCAGAAGATAAAAGAGAAAATAAGAGAAAAGTAAAGAAGAGAAAAGTGAAAAGAGAAATGAGAATATAGAAAACAAGAGAAAACAAACGAAAACATAAAAGAAAAAAAGAGAAAAGTAGAGAAAAGAAGAGAAAAGATGAAAGAAGAGAAAAGAGAAAAGAAGAGAAAAGAGAAATGAGAAAAGAAGAGAATTAGAAAAGGAAAGAAAAGAAATGAAGAGAAAAGAGAAAAGAAGAGAAAACAAGAGCAAAGAGAAAAGAGAAAAGAAGAGAAAAGAAGAGAAAAGAGAAAAGAAGAGGAATGAAGAGAAAGAAGAGAAAAGAAGAGAAAAGGGAAAAGAAGACAAAACAAGAGAAAAGAGAAAAGAAGAGAAAACAAGAGAAAAGACAAAAGAAGAGAAATGAAGAGAAAAGAAGAGAAAAGAGAAATGAGAAAAGAAGAGAAAACAAGAGAAAAGAGAAAAGAAGAGAAAAGAGAAAAGAGAAAGGGGTAAAGCAGAGAAAACAAGAGAAAAGAGAAAAGAGAAATGAAGAGAAAAGAAGAGAGAAGAGAAAGGAGAAAAGAAGAGAAAACAAGAGAAAAGAGAAAAGAAGAGAAAAGACAAGAAGAGTAAAGAGAAAAGAGAAAAGAAGAGAAAAGAAGAGAAATGAAGAGAAAAGAGAGAATAGAAAAGAGAAAAGAAGAGAAAAGAGGAAAATATAAAAGCCAAAAGGAGAGTACAGAAGATAAAAGAGAAAATAAGAGAAAAGTAAAGAAGAGAAAAGTGAAAAGAGAAATGAGAATATAGAAAACAAGAGAAAACAAACGAAAACATAAAAGAAAAAAAGAGAAAAGTAGAGAAAAGAAGAGAAAAGATGAAAGAAGAGAAAAGAGAAAAGAAGAGAAAAGAGAAATGAGAAAAGAAGAGAATTAGAAAAGGAAAGAAAAGAAATGAAGAGAAAAGAGAAAAGAAGAGAAAACAAGAGCAAAGAGAAAAGAGAAAAGAAGAGAAAAGAAGAGAAAAGAGAAAAGAAGAGGAATGAAGAGAAAGAAGAGAAAAGAAGAGAAAAGGGAAAAGAAGACAAAACAAGAGAAAAGAGAAAAGAAGAGAAAACAAGAGAAAAGACAAAAGAAGAGAAATGAAGAGAAAAGAAGAGAAAAGAGAAATGAGAAAAGAAGAGAAAACAAGAGAAAAGAGAAAAGAAGAGAAAAGAGAAAAGAGAATGGGGTAAAGCAGAGAAAACAAGAGAAAAGAGAAAAGAGACATGAAGAGAAAAGAAGAGAGAAGAGAAAGGAGAAAAGAAGAGAAAACAAGAGAAAAGAGAAAAGAAGAGAAAAGACAAGAAGAGTAAAGAGAAAAGAGAAAAGAAGAGAAAAGAAGAGAAATGAAGAGAAAAGAGAGAAGAGAAAAGAGAAAAAAAGAGAAAAGAGGAAAATATAAAAGCGAAAAGGAGAGTACAGAAGATAAAAGAGAAAATAAGAGAAAAGTAAAGAAGAGAAAAGTGAAAAGAGAAATGAGAATATAGAAAACAAGAGAAAACAAACGAAAAGATAAAAGAAAAAAGAGAAAAGTAGAGAAAAGAAGAGAAAAGAGAAAAGAAGAGAAAAGGGAAAAGAAGAGAAAAGAAGAGAAAAGAGAAAAGAGAAATGAGAAAAGAAGAGAAAACAAGAGAAAAGAGAAAAGAAGAGAAAAGAGAAAAGAGAAAGGGGTAAAGCAGAGAAAACAAGAGAAAAGAGAAAAGAGAAATGAAGAGAAAAGAAGAGAGAAGAGAAAGGAGAAAAGAAGAGAAAACAAGAGAAAAGAGAAAAGAAGAGAAAAGACAAGAAGAGTAAAGAGAAAAGAGAAAAGAAGAGAAAAGAAGAGAAATGAAGAGAAAAGAGAGAAGAGAAAAGAGAAAAGAAGAGAAAAGAGGAAAATATAAAAGCGAAAAGGAGAGTGCAGAAGATAAAAGAGAAAATAAGAGAAAAGTAAAGAAGAGAAAAGTGAAAAGAGAAATGAGAATATAGAAAACAAGAGTAAACAAACGAAAAGATAAAAGAAAAAAGGAGAAAAGTAGAGAAAAGAAGAGAAAAGAGAAAAGAGAAAAGAAGAGAATTAGAAAAGGAAAGAAGAGAAATGAAGAGAAAAGAGATAAGAAGAGAAAAGAAGAGCAAACAAGAGAAATGAGAAAAGAAGAGCAAAGAAGAGAAAAGAAGAGAAATGAAGAGAAAAGAAGAGAAAGAGAAAGGAGAGAAAAGAAAATAAGACTAAAGAGAAAAGAGAAAAGAAGAGAAAGGAAGAGAAAAGAAGAGAAAGAGAAAGGAGAGAAAAGAAAAGTAGAGTTAAGAGAAAAGAGAAAAGAAGAGACAGGAAGAGAAATGACGAGAAAAGAGAAAATAGAAAAGAGAAAACAAGCGAAAAGAGAAAAGAGAAGACATAGAAAAGAATAGAAAAGAGAAAAGAGAACAGAAGAGAAAAGCAGAGAGATGAAAAAAGAGAAAAGAAGAGAAACGATGAAATTAGAAAAGCGAAAAGAGGAGAAAAGAGAAAAGAAGAGAAAAGAAAAGAAGAGAAAAGAGAAAAGAGAAAGGGTTAAAGAAGGGAAAACAACATAAAAGAGAAAAGAAGAGAAAAGAGAAAGGGGTAAAGAAGAGAAAAGAAGAGAAAAGAGAAAAGAAGAGAGAAGGAGAAAAATGAAGAGAAAAGAGAAAAGCAGAGAAAACAAGAGAAAAGAGAAAAGAGAAATGAAGAGAAAAGACGAGAAGAGAAAGGAGAAAAGAAGAGAAAACAAGAGAAAAGAGAAAAGAAGAGAAATGACAAGAAGAGTAAAGAGAAAAGAGAAAAGAAGAGAAAAGAAGAGAAATGAAGAGAAAAGAGAGAATAGAAAAGAGAAAAGAAGAGAAAAGAGGAAAATATAAAAGCGAAAAGGAGAGTACAGAAGAAAAAAGAGAAAATAAGAGAAAAGTAAAGAAGAGAAAAGTGAAAAGAGAAATGAGAATATAGAAAACAAGAGAAAACAAACGAAAACATAAAAGAAAAAAAGAGAAAAGTAGAGAAAAGAAGAGAAAAGATGAAAGAAGAGAAAAGAGAAAAGAAGAGAAAAGAAGAGAAAAGAGAAAAGAGAAATGAGAAAAGAAGAGAATTAGAAAAGGAAAGAAGAGAAGTGAAGAGAAAAGAGAAAAGAGAAAAGAAGAGAAAACAAGAGCAAAGAGAAAAGAGAAAAGAAGAGAAAAGAAGAGAAAAGAGAAAAGACGAGGAATGAAGAGAAAGAAGAGAAAAGAGAAAAGAAGACAAAAGAAGAGAAAAGAGAAAAGAGAAATGAGAAAAGAAGAGAATTAGAAAAGGAAAGAAGAGAAATGAAGAGAAAAGAAATAAGAAGAGAAAAGACGAGCAAACAAGAGAAATGAGAACAGAAGAGCAAAGAAGAGAAAAGAAGAGAAATGAAGAGAAAAGAAGAGAAAGAGAAAGGAGAGAAAAGAAAAGAAGAGTAAAGAGAAAAGAGAAAAGAAGAGAAAGGAAGAGAAAAGAAGAGAAAGAGAAAGGAGAGAAAAGAAAAGAAGAGTAAAGAGAAAAGAGAAAAGAAAAGAAAGGAAGAGAAATGACGAGAAAAGAGAAAATAGAAAAGAGAAAACTCGAGAAAACAAGCGAAAAGAGAAAAGAAGAGAAAACAAGAGAATAGAGAAAAGAAGAGGAATGTAGAGAAAGAAGAGAAAAGAGAAAAGAAGAGAAAACAAGAGAAAAGAGAAAAAAGAAAGGGCCAAAGAAGAGAAAAGAAGTGAAAAGAGAAAAGAAGAGAAAAGAAGAGAAAAGTAGAGAAAAGAGAAAAGAGAAAGGGTTAAAGAAGAGAAAAGAAGTGAAAAGAAGAGAAAAGAGAAAAGAAGAGAAAGGAAGCAAAAAGAATTAAAAGAGAAAAGAGAAAAGAAAAGAAGAGAAAGGAGTAAAGAGAAAAGAAGAGAACAGAAGAGAAAAGAAGAAAAAGGAGAAAAGAGTAAAGAAGAGAACAGAAGACAAAAGAAGAGAAAAGAGAAAATCAGAGAAATAGGAAAAGAGAAAAGACGAGAACAGAAGAGAAAAGAAAAGAGTATAGAAGAGAAAAGAGAAAAGAAGAGAACAGAAGAGAAAAGAAGAGAAAAGTGAAAAGAAGAGAAAAGACAAGAAGAGTAAAGAGAAAAGAGAAAAGAAGAGAAAAGAAGAGAAATGAAGAGAAAAGAGAGAATAGAAAAGAGAAAAGAAGAGAAAAGAGGAAAATATAAAAGCGAAAAGGAGAGTGCAGAAGATAAAAGAGAAAATAAGAGAAAAGTAAAGAAGAGAAAAGTGAAAAGAGAAATGAGAATATAGAAAACAAGAGTAAACAAACGAAAAGATAAAAGAAAAAAGGAGAAAAGTAGAGAAAAGAAGAGAAAAGTGAAAAGAGAAAAGAAGAGAAAAGAGAAAAGAGAAATGAGAAAAGAAGAGAATTAGAAAAGGAAAGAAGAGAAATGAAGAGAAAAGAGATAAGAAGAGAAAAGAAGAGCAAACAAGAGAAATGAGAAAAGAAGAGCAAAGAAGAGAAAAGAAGAAAAATGAAGAGAAAAGAAGAGAAAGAGAAAGGAGAGAAAAGAAAAGAAGACTAAAGAGAAAAGAGAAAAGAAGAGAAAGGAAGAGAAAAGAAGAGAAAGAGAAAGGAGAGAAAAGAAAAGAAGAGTTTAGAGAAAAGAGAAAAGAAGAGACAGGAAGGGAAATGACGAGAAAAGAGAAAATAGAAAAGAGAAAACAAGCGAAAAGAGAAAAGAGAAGACATAGAAAAGAATAGAAAAGAGAAAAGAGAACAGAAGAGAAAAGCAGAGAGATGAAAAAAGAGAAAAGAAGAGAAAAGATGAAATTAGAAAAGCGAAAAGAGGAGAAAAGAGAAAAGAAGAGAAAAGAAAAGAAGAGAAAAGAGAAAAGAGAAAGGGTTAAAGAAGGGAAAACAACATAAAAGAAAAGAAGAGAAAAGAGAAAGGGGTAAAGAAGAGAAAAGAAGAGAAAAGAGAAAAGAAGAGAAAAGAGAAAAGAGAAAGGGGTAAAGCAGAGAAAACAAGAGAAAAGAGAAAAGAGAAATGAAGAGAAAAGAAGAGAAGAGAAAGGAGAAAAGAAGAGAAAACAAGAGAAAAGAGAAAAGAAGAGAAAAGACAAGAAGAGTAAAGAGAAAAGAGAAAAGAAGAGAAAAGAAGAGAAATGAAGAGAAAAGAGAGAAAAGAAAAGAGAAAAGAAGAGAAAAGAGGAAAATATAAAAGCGAAAAGGAGAGTACAGAAGATGAAAGAGAAAATAAGAGAAAAGTAAAGAAGAGAAAAGTGAAAAGAGAAATGAGAATATAGAAAACAAGAGAAAACAAACGAAAACATAAAAGAAAAAAGAGAAAAGTAGAGAAAAGAAGAGAAAAGATGAAAGAAGAGAAAAGAGAAAAGAAGAGAAAAGAGAAAAGAGAAATGAGAAAAGAAGAGAATTAGAAAAGGAAAGAAGAGAAATGAAGAGAAAAGAGAAAAGAAGAGCAAACAAGAGAAATGAGAAAAGAAGAGAATTAGAAAAGGAAAGAAGAGAAATGAAGAGAAAAGAGAAAAGAAGAGAAAAGAAGAGCAAACAAGAGAAATGAGTAAAGAAGAGAAAAGAAGAGAAATGAAGAGAAAAGAAGAGAAAAGAGAAAAGAAGTGAAAAGAAGAGAAAAGAGAAAAGAAGAGAAAGGAAGCAAAAAGAATTAAAAGAGAAAAGAGAAAAGAAAGGAAGAGAAAGTAGTAAAGAGAAAAGAAGAGAACAGAAGAGAAAAGAAGAAAAAGGAGAAAAGAGTAAAGAAGAGAACAGAAGACAAAAGAAGAGAAAAGAGAAATCAGAGAAAAAGGAAAAGAGAAAAGACGAGAACAGAAGAGAAAAGAAAAGAGTATAGAAGAGAAAAGAGAAAAGAGAAAAGAAGAGAAAAGAAGAGACAAGAGAACAGAAGAGAAAAGAAGAGAAAAGAAGAGAAAAGTGAAAAGAAGAGAACAGAAGAGAAAGGAGATAAGAGAACACAGAAAAGAAGAGAAAAGAAAAGAAAACAGGAGAACAGTGAAAAGAAGAGAAAAGGAGCGAACAGAGAGTAAAGACAAAAGAGAAATGCAGTGAAATGAAGAGAAAAGAGATAATAGCAAAGACAAAAGAAGAGAATAGAAGAAAAAAGAGAAAAGAGAAAAGAAGCGAAAAGAGAAAAGAGAAAAGTAGAGAAAAGAAGAGAATAGAGATACGAGAAAAGGGAAAAGAAGAGAAAAGAGGAAAGAGATAAGAAGAGAAAAGATGAGAAAAGAAAAAAGAGAAAAGAAGTAAAAAGAGAAAAGATAAAAGAGGGGAAAAGACGGCAAAAAAAGAGAAAAGACGAAAGAAGAGAAAAGAGAAAAGAAGAGAAAAGACAAAAGAGAAATGAAGAGAAAAGAGATAAGAGAAAAGAAGAGAAAAGAAGAATAAATGCAAAAGAAGAGAAAAGAGAAAAGAGATAAGAAGGGAAAAGAAGAGAAAAGAGAAAAGAGAAAAGTGAAAAGAGAAAAGAGAAAAGAGGAGAAAAGAAGTGTAAAGAAGAGAAAAGAGAAAAGAAAAGACAAAAGAGAAATGAAGAGAGAAGAGATAAGAGAAAAGAAGAGAAAAGAAGAATAAATGCAAAAGAAGAGAAAAGAGAAAAGAGATAAGAAGGGAAAAGAAGAGAAAAGAGAAAAGAGAAAAGTGAAAAGAGAAAAGAGAAAAGAGGAGAAAAGAAGTGTAAAGAAGAGAAAAGAGAAAAGAAGAGAAAAGACAAAAGAGAAATGAAGAGAAAAGAGATAAGAGAAAAGAAGAGAAAAGAAGAATAAATGCAAAAGAAGAGAAAAGTGATAAGAAGGGAAAAGAAGAGAAAAGAGAAAAGAGAAAAGTGAAAAGAGAAAAGAGAAAAGAGGAGAAAAGAAGTGTAAAGAAGAGAAAAGAGAAAAGAAGAGAAAAGACAAAAGAGAAATGAAGAGAAAAGAGATAAGAGAAAAGAAGAGAAAAGAAGAATAAATGCAAAAGAAGAGAAAAGAGATAAGAAGGGAAAAGAAGAGAAAAGAGAAAAGAGAAAAGTGAAAAGAGAAAAGAGAAAAGAGGAGAAAACAAGTGTAAAGAAGAGATAAGAGAAAAGAAAAGACAAAAGATAAATGAAGAGAAAAGAGATAAGAGAAAAAAAGAGAAAAGAAGAATAAATGCAAAAGAAGAGAACAGAGAAAAGAAGAGAAAAGAGAAAAGAAGAGAAAAGAGACAAGTGAAAAGAGAAAAGAGAAAAGAGAAAAGAGGAGAAAAGAAGTGTAAAGAAGAGAAAAGAGAAAAGAAGAGAAAAGACAAGAAGAGTAAAGAGAAAAGAGAAAAGAAGAGAAAAGAAGAGAAATGAAGAGAAAAGAGAGAAGAGAAAAGAGAAAAGAAGAGAAAAGAGGAAAATATAAAAGCGAAAAGGAGAGTACAGAAGATAAAAGAGAAAATAAGAGAAAAGTAAAGAAGAGAAAAGTGAAAAGAGAAATGAGAATATAGAAAACAAGAAAAAACAAACGAAAAGATAAAAGAAAAAAGAGAAAAGTAGAGAAAAGAAGAGAAAAGAGAAAAGAGAAAAGAGAAATGAGAAAAGAAGAGAAAACAAGAGAAAACAGAAAAGAAGAGAAAAGAGAAAAGAGAAAGGGGTAAAGCAGAGAAAACAAGAGAAAAGAGAAAAGAGAAATGAAGAGAAAAGAAGAGAGAAGAGAAAGGAGAAAAGAAGAGAAAACTAGAGAAAAGAGAAAAGAAGAGAAAAGACAAGAAGAATAAAGAGAAAAGAGAAAAGAAGAGAAAAGAAGAGAAATGAAGAGAAAAGAGAGAAGAGAAAAGAGAAAAGAAGAGAAAAGAGGAAAATATAAAAGCGAAAAGGAGAGTGCAGAAGATAAAAGAGAAAATAAGAGAAAAGTAAAGAAGAGAAAAGTGAAAAGAGAAATGAGAATATAGAAAACAAGAGAAAACAAACGAAAACATAAAAGAAAAAAAGAGAAAAGTAGAGAAAAGAAGAGAAAAGATGAAAGAAGAGAAAAGAGAAAAGAAGAGAAAAGAGAAATGAGAAAAGAAGAGAATTAGAAAAGGAAAGAAAAGAAATGAAGAGAAAAGAGAAAAGAAGAGAAAACAAGAGCAAAGAGAAAAGAGAAAAGAAGAGAAAACAAGAGAAAAGAGAAAAGAAGAGGAATGAAGAGAAAGAAGAGAAAAGAAGAGAAAAGGGAAAAGAAGACAAAACAAGAGAAAAGAGAAAAGAAGAGAAAACAAGAGAAAAGACAAAAGAAGAGAAATGAAGAGAAAAGAAGAGAAAAGAGAAATGAGAAAAGAAGAGAAAACAAGAGAAAAGAGAAAAGAAGAGAAAAGAGAAAAGAGAAAGGGGTAAAGCAGAGAAAACAAGAGAAAAGAGAAAAGAGACATGAAGAGAAAAGAAGAGAGAAGAGAAAGGAGAAAAGAAGAGAAAACAAGAGAAAAGAGAAAAGAAGAGAAAAGACAAGAAGAGTAAAGAGAAAAGAGAAAAGAAGAGAAAAGAAGAGAAATGAAGAGAAAAGAGAGAAGAGAAAAGAGAAAAAAAGAGAAAAGAGGAAAATATAAAAGCGAAAAGGAGAGTACAGAAGATAAAAGAGAAAATAAGAGAAAAGTAAAGAAGAGAAAAGTGAAAAGAGAAATGAGAATATAGAAAACAAGAGAAAACAAACGAAAAGATAAAAGAAAAAAGAGAAAAGTAGAGAAAAGAAGAGAAAAGAGAAAAGAAGAGAAAAGGGAAAAGAAGAGAAAAGAAGAGAAAAGAGAAAAGAGAAATGAGAAAAGAAGAGAAAACAAGAGAAAAGAGAAAAGAAGAGAAAAGAGAAAAGAGAAAGGGGTAAAGCAGAGAAAACAAGAGAAAAGAGAAAAGAGAAATGAAGAGAAAAGAAGAGAGAAGAGAAAGGAGAAAAGAAGAGAAAACAAGAGAAAAGAGAAAAGAAGAGAAAAGACAAGAAGAGTAAAGAGAAAAGAGAAAAGAAGAGAAAAGAAGAGAAATGAAGAGAAAAGAGAGAAGAGAAAAGAGAAAAGAAGAGAAAAGAGGAAAATATAAAAGCGAAAAGGAGAGTGCAGAAGATAAAAGAGAAAATAAGAGAAAAGTAAAGAAGAGAAAAGTGAAAAGAGAAATGAGAATATAGAAAACAAGAGAAAACAAACGAAAACATAAAAGAAAAAAAGAGAAAAGTAGAGAAAAGAAGAGAAAAGATGAAAGAAGAGAAAAGAGAAAAGAAGAGAAAAGAGAAATGAGAAAAGAAGAGAATTAGAAAAGGAAAGAAAAGAAATGAAGAGAAAAGAGAAAAGAAGAGAAAACAAGAGCAAAGAGAAAAGAGAAAAGAAGAGAAAACAAGAGAAAAGAGAAAAGAAGAGGAATGAAGAGAAAGAAGAGAAAAGAAGAGAAAAGGGAAAAGAAGACAAAACAAGAGAAAAGAGAAAAGAAGAGAAAACAAGAGAAAAGACAAAAGAAGAGAAATGAAGAGAAAAGAAGAGAAAAGAGAAATGAGAAAAGAAGAGAAAACAAGAGAAAAGAGAAAAGAAGAGAAAAGAGAAAAGAGAAAGGGGTAAAGCAGAGAAAACAAGAGAAAAGAGAAAAGAGACATGAAGAGAAAAGAACAGAGAAGAGAAAGGAGAAAAGAAGAGAAAACAAGAGAAAAGAGAAAAGAAGAGAAAAGACAAGAAGAGTAAAGAGAAAAGAGAAAAGAAGAGAAAAGAAGAGAAATGAAGAGAAAAGAGAGAAGAGAAAAGAGAAAAAAAGAGAAAAGAGGAAAATATAAAAGCGAAAAGGAGAGTACAGAAGATAAAAGAGAAAATAAGAGAAAAGTAAAGAAGAGAAAAGTGAAAAGAGAAATGAGAATATAGAAAACAAGAGAAAACAAACGAAAAGATAAAAGAAAAAAGAGAAAAGTAGAGAAAAGAAGAGAAAAGAGAAAAGAAGAGAAAAGGGAAAAGAAGAGAAAAGAAGAGAAAAGAGAAAAGAGAAATGAGAAAAGAAGAGAAAACAAGAGAAAAGAGAAAAGAAGAGAAAAGAGAAAAGAGAAAGGGGTAAAGCAGAGAAAACAAGAGAAAAGAGAAAAGAGAAATGAAGAGAAAAGAAGAGAGAAGAGAAAGGAGAAAAGAAGAGAAAACAAGAGAAAAGAGAAAAGAAGAGAAAAGACAAGAAGAGTAAAGAGAAAAGAGAAAAGAAGAGAAAAGAAGAGAAATGAAGAGAAAAGAGAGAAGAGAAAAGAGAAAAGAAGAGAAAAGAGGAAAATATAAAAGCGAAAAGGAGAGTCCAGAAGATAAAAGAGAAAATAAGAGAAAAGTAAAGAAGAGAAAAGTGAAAAGAGAAATGAGAATATAGAAAACAAGAGTAAACAAACGAAAAGATAAAAGAAAAAAGGAGAAAAGTAGAGAAAAGAAGAGAAAAGAGAAAAGAGAAAAGAAGAGAATTAGAAAAGGAAAGAAGAGAAATGAAGAGAAAAGAGATAAGAAGAGAAAAGAAGAGCAAACAAGAGAAATGAGAAAAGAAGAGCAAAGAAGAGAAAAGAAGAGAAATGAAGAGAAAAGAAGAGAAAGAGAAAGGAGAGAAAAGAAAATAAGACTAAAGAGAAAAGAGAAAAGAAGAGAAAGGAAGAGAAAAGAAGAGAAAGAGAAAGGAGAGAAAAGAAAAGTAGAGTTAAGAGAAAAGAGAAAAGAAGAGACAGGAAGAGAAATGACGAGAAAAGAGAAAATAGAAAAGAGAAAACAAGCGAAAAGAGAAAAGAGAAGACATAGAAAAGAATAGAAAAGAGAAAAGAGAACAGAAGAGAAAAGCAGAGAGATGAAAAAAGAGAAAAGAAGAGAAACGATGAAATTAGAAAAGCGAAAAGAGGAGAAAAGAGAAAAGAAGAGAAAAGAAAAGAAGAGAAAAGAGAAAAGAGAAAGGGTTAAAGAAGGGAAAACAACATAAAAGAGAAAAGAAGAGAAAAGAGAAAGGGGTAAAGAAGAGAAAAGAAGAGAAAAGAGAAAAGAAGAGAGAAGGAGAAAAATGAAGAGAAAAGAGAAAAGCAGAGAAAACAAGAGAAAAGAGAAAAGAGAAATGAAGAGAAAAGACGAGAAGAGAAAGGAGAAAAGAAGAGAAAACAAGAGAAAAGAGAAAAGAAGAGAAATGACAAGAAGAGTAAAGAGAAAAGAGAAAAGAAGAGAAAAGAAGAGAAATGAAGAGAAAAGAGAGAAGAGAAAAGAGAAAAGAAGAGAAAAGAGGAAAATATAAAAGCGAAAAGGAGAGTGCAGAAGATAAAAGAGAAAATAAGAGAAAAGTAAAGAAGAGAAAAGTGAAAAGAGAAATGAGAATATAGAAAACAAGAGAAAACAAACGAAAACATAAAAGAAAAAAAGAGAAAAGTAGAGAAAAGAAGATAAAAGATGAAAGAAGAGAAAAGAGAAAAGAAGAGAAAAGAGAAATGAGAAAAGAAGAGAATTAGAAAAGGAAAGAAAAGAAATGAAGAGAAAAGAGAAAAGAAGAGAAAACAAGAGCAAAGAGAAAAGAGAAAAGAAGAGAAAAGAAGAGAAAAGAGAAAAGAAGAGGAATGAAGAGAAAGAAGAGAAAAGAATAGAAAAGGGAAAAGAAGACAAAACAAGAGAAAAGAGAAAAGAAGAGAAAACAAGAGAAAAGACAAAAGAAGAGAAATGAAGAGAAAAGAAGAGAAAAGAGAAATGAGAAAAGAAGAGAAAACAAGAGAAAAGAGAAAAGAAGAGAAATGAAGAGAAAAGAGAGAAGAGAAAAGAGAAAAGAAGAGAAAAGAGGAAAATATAAAAGCGAAAAGGAGAGTACAGAAGATAAAAGAGAAAATAAGAGAAAAGTAAAGAAGAGAAAAGTGAAAAGAGAAATGAGAATATAGAAAACAAGAAAAAACAAACGAAAAGATAAAAGAAAAAAGAGAAAAGTAGAGAAAAGAAGAGAAAAGAGAAAAGAGAAATGAGAAAAGAAGAGAAAACAAGAGAAAACAGAAAAGAAGAGAAAAGAGAAAAGAGAAAGGGGTAAAGCAGAGAAAACAAGAGAAAAGAGAAAAGAGAAATGAAGAGAAAAGACGAGAAGAGAAAGGAGAAAAGAAGAGAAAACAAGAGAAAAGAGAAAAGAAGAGAAATGACAAGAAGAGTAAAGAGAAAAGAGAAAAGAAGAGAAAAGAAGAGAAATGAAGAGAAAAGAGAGAAGAGAAAAGAGAAAAGAAGAGAAAAGAGGAAAATATAAAAGCGAAAAGGAGAGTGCAGAAGATAAAAGAGAAAATAAGAGAAAAGTAAAGAAGAGAAAAGTGAAAAGAGAAATGAGAATATAGAAAACAAGAGAAAACAAACGAAAACATAAAAGAAAAAAAGAGAAAAGTAGAGAAAAGAAGAGAAAAGATGAAAGAAGAGAAAAGAGAAAAGAAGAGAAAAGAGAAAAGAGAAAAGAAGAGAAAAGAAGAGACAAGAGAAAAGAAGAGAACAGAAGAGAAAAGAAGAGAAAAGAAGAGAAAAGTGAAAAGAAGAGAACAGAAGAGAAAGGAGATAAGAGAACACAGAAAAGAAGAGAAAAGAAAAGAAAACAGGAGAACAGTGAAAAGAAGAGAAAAGGAGCGAACAGAGAGTAAAGACAAAAGAGAAATGCAGTGAAATGAAGAGAAAAGAGATAATAGCAAAGACAAAAGAAGAGAATAGAAGAAAAAAGAGAAAAGAGAAAAGAAGCGAAAAGAGAATAGAGAAAAGTAGAGAAAAGAAGAGAATAGAGATACGAGAAAAGGGAAAAGAAGAGAAAAGAGGAAAGAGATAAGAAGAGAAAAGATGAGAAAACAAAAAAGAGAAAAGAAGTAAAAAGAGAAAAGATAAAAGAGGGGAAAAGACGGCAAAAGAAGAGAAAAGAGGAAAGAAGAGAAAAGAGAAAAGAAGAGAAAAGACAAAAGAGAAATGAAGAGAAAAGAGATAAGAGAAAAGAAGAGAAAAGAAGAATAAATGCAAAAGAAGAGAAAAGAGAAAAGAGATAAGAAGGGAAAAGAAGAGAAAAGAGAAAAGAGAAAAGTGAAAAGAGAAAAGAGAAAAGAGGAGAAAAGAAGTGTAAAGAAGAGAAAAGAGAAAAGAAGAGAAAAGACAAAAGAGAAATGAAGAGAAAAGAGATAAGAGAAAAGAAGAGAAAAGAAGAATAAATGCAAAAGAAGAGAAAAGAGAAAAGAAGAGAAAAGTAAAGAAGAGAAAAGTGAAAAGAGAAATGAGAATATAGAAAACAAGAGAAAACAAACGAAAAGATAAAAGAAAAAAAGAGAAAAGTAGAGAAAAGAAGAGAAAAGAGAAAAGAAGAGAAAAGAGAAAAGAAGAGCATAGAAGAGAAAAGAGAAAAGAGAAATGAGAAAAGAAGAGAATTAGAAAAGGAAAGAAGAGAAATGAATAGAAAAGAGAAAAGAAGAGCAAACAAGAGAAATGAGAAAAGAAGAGAATTAGAAAAGGAAAGAAGAGAAAAGAAGAGCAAACAAGAGAAATGAGAAAAGAAGAGAAAAGAAGAGAAATGAAGAGAAAAGAAGAGAAAAGAGAAAAGAAGTGAAAAGAAGAGAAAAGAGAAAAGAAGAGAAAGGAAGCAAAAAGAATTAAAAGAGAAAAGAGAAAAGAAAAGAAGAGAAAGGAGTAAAGAGAAAAGAAGAGAACAGAAGAGAAAAGAAGAAAAAGGAGAAAAGAGTAAAGAAGAGAACAGAAGACAAAAGAAGAGAAAAGAGAAAATCAGAGAAAAAGGAAAAGAGAAAAGACGAGAACAGAAGAGAAAAGAAAAGAGTATAGAAGAGAAAAGAGAAAAGAGAAAAGAAGAGAAAAGAAGAGACAAGAGAAAAGAAGAGAACAGAAGAGAAAAGAAGAGAAAAGAAGAGAAAAGTGAAAAGAAGAGAACAGAAGAGAAAGGAGATAAGAGAACACAGAAAAGAAGAGAAAAGAAAAGAAAACAGGAGAACAGTGAAAAGAAGAGAAAAGGAGTGAACAGAGAGTAAAGACAAAAGAGAAATGCAGTGAAATGAAGAGAAAAGAGATAATAGCAAAGACAAAAGAAGAGAATAGAAGAAAAAAGAGAAAAGAGAAAAGAAGCGAAAAGAGAAAAGAGAAAAGTAGAGAAAAGAAGAGAATAGAGATACGAGAAAAGGGAAAAGAAGAGAAAAGAGGAAAGAGATAAGAAGAGAAAAGATGAGAAAAGAAAAAAGAGAACAAAAGTAAAAAGAGAAAAGATAAAAGAGGGGAAAAGACGGCAAAAGAAGAGAAAAGAGGAAAGAAGAGAAAAGAGAAAAGAAGAGAAAAGACAAAAGAGAAATGAAGAGAAAAGAGATAAGAGAAAAGAAGAGAAAAGAAGAATAAATGCAAAAGAAGAGAAAAGAGAAAAGAGATAAGAAGGGAAAAGAAGAGAAAAGAGAAAAGAGAAAAGTGAAAAGAGAAAAGAGAAAAGAGGAGAAAAGAAGTGTAAAGAAGAGAAAAGAGAAAAGAAGAGAAAAGACAAAAGAGAAATGAAGAGAAAAGAGATAAGAGAAAAGAAGAGAAAAGAAGAATAAATGCAAAAGAAGAGAAAAGCGAAAAGAGATAAGAAGGGAAAAGAAGAGAAAAGAGAAAAGAGAAAAGTGAAAAGAGAAAAGAGAAAAGAGGAGAAAAGAAGTGTAAAGAAGAGATAAGAGAAAAGAAGAGAAAAGACAAAAGATAAATGAAGAGAAAAGAGATAAGAGAAAAGAAGAGAAAAGAAGAATAAATGCAAAAGAAGAGAACAGAGAAAAGAAGAGAAAAGAGAAAAGAGACAAGTGAAAAGAGAAAAGAGAAAAGAGAAGAAAAGAAGTGTAAAGAAGAGAAAAGAGAAAAGAAGAGAAAAGACGAAAGAGAAATGAAGAGAAAAGAGATAAGAGAAAAGAAGAGAAAAGAAGAATAAATGCAAAAGAAGAGAAAAGAGAAAAGAGATAAGAAGGGAAAAGAAGAGAAAAGAGAAAAGAGAAAAGTGAAAAGAGAAAAGAGGAGAAAAGAAGTGTAAAGAAGAGATAAGAGAAAAGAAGAGAAAAGACAAAAGATAAATGAAGAGAAAAGAGATAAGAGAAAAGAAGAGAAAAGAAGAATAAATGCAAAAGAAGAGAAAAGAGAAGAGAAGAGAAAAGAGAAAAGAAGAGAAAAGAAGAATAAATGCAAAAGAAGAGAAAAGAGAAAAGAGATAAGAAGGGAAAAGAAGAGAAAAGAGAAATGAGAAAAGAAGAGAAAACAAGAGCAAAGAGAAAAGAGAAAAGAAGAGAAAACAAGAGAAAAGAGAAAAGAAGAGGAATGAAGAGAAAGAAGAGAAAAGAAGAGAAAAGGGAAAAGAAGACAAAACAAGAGAAAAGAGAAAAGAAGAGAAAACAAGAGAAAAGACAAAAGAAGAGAAATGAAGAGAAAAGAAGAGAAAAGAGAAATGAGAAAAGAAGAGAAAACAAGAGAAAAGAGAAAAGAAGAGAAAAGAGAAAAGAGAAAGGGGTAAAGCAGAGAAAACAAGAGAAAAGAGAAAAGAGAAATGAAGAGAAAAGAAGAGAGAAGAGAAAGGAGAAAAGAAGAGAAAACAAGAGAAAAGAGAAAAGAAGAGAAAAGACAAGAAGAGTAAAGAGAAAAGAGAAAAGAAGAGAAAAGAAGAGAAATGAAGAGAAAAGAGAGAATAGAAAAGAGAAAAGAAGAGAAAAGAGGAAAATATAAAAGCCAAAAGGAGAGTACAGAAGATAAAAGAGAAAATAAGAGAAAAGTAAAGAAGAGAAAAGTGAAAAGAGAAATGAGAATATAGAAAACAAGAGAAAACAAACGAAAACATAAAAGAAAAAAAGAGAAAAGTAGAGAAAAGAAGAGAAAAGATGAAAGAAGAGAAAAGAGAAAAGAAGAGAAAAGAGAAATGAGAAAAGAAGAGAATTAGAAAAGGAAAGAAAAGAAATGAAGAGAAAAGAGAAAAGAAGAGAAAACAAGAGCAAAGAGAAAAGAGAAAAGAAGAGAAAAGAAGAGAAAAGAGAAAAGAAGAGGAATGAAGAGAAAGAAGAGAAAAGAATAGAAAAGGGAAAAGAAGACAAAACAAGAGAAAAGAGAAAAGAAGAGAAAACAAGAGAAAAGACAAAAGAAGAGAAATGAAGAGAAAAGAAGAGAAAAGAGAAATGAGAAAAGAAGAGAAAACAAGAGAAAAGAGAAAAGAAGAGAAAAGAGAAAAGAGAATGGGGTAAAGCAGAGAAAAGAAGAGAAAAGAGAAAAGAGACATGAAGAGAAAAGAAGAGAGAAGAGAAAGGAGAAAAGAAGAGAAAACAAGAGAAAAGAGAAAAGAAGAGAAAAGACAAGAAGAGTAAAGAGAAAAGAGAAAAGAAGAGAAAAGAAGAGAAATGAAGAGAAAAGAGAGAAGAGAAAAGAGAAAAAAAGAGAAAAGAGGAAAATATAAAAGCGAAAAGGAGAGTACAGAAGATAAAAGAGAAAATAAGAGAAAAGTAAAGAAGAGAAAAGTGAAAAGAGAAATGAAAATATAGAAAACAAGAGAAAACAAACGAAAAGATAAAAGAAAAAAGAGAAAAGTAGAGAAAAGAAGAGAAAAGAGAAAAGAAGAGAAAAGGGAAAAGAAGAGAAAAGAAGAGAAAAGAGAAAAGAGAAATGAGAAAAGAAGAGAAAACAAGAGAAAAGAGAAAAGAAGAGAAAAGAGAAAAGAGAAAGGGGTAAAGCAGAGAAAACAAGAGAAAAGAGAAAAGAGAAATGAAGAGAAAAGAAGAGAGAAGAGAAAGGAGAAAAGAAGAGAAAACAAGAGAAAAGAGAAAAGAAGAGAAAAGACAAGAAGAGTAAAGAGAAAAGAGAAAAGAAGAGAAAAGAAGAGAAATGAAGAGAAAAGAGAGAAGAGAAAAGAGAAAAGAAGAGAAAAGAGGAAAATATAAAAGCGAAAAGGAGAGTGCAGAAGATAAAAGAGAAAATAAGAGAAAAGTAAAGAAGAGAAAAGTGAAAAGAGAAATGAGAATATAGAAAACAAGAGTAAACAAACGAAAAGATAAAAGAAAAAAGGAGAAAAGTAGAGAAAAGAAGAGAAAAGAGAAAAGAGAAAAGAAGAGAATTAGAAAAGGAAAGAAGAGAAATGAAGAGAAAAGAGATAAGAAGAGAAAAGAAGAGCAAACAAGAGAAATGAGAAAAGAAGAGCAAAGAAGAGAAAAGAAGAGAAATGAAGAGAAAAGAAGAGAAAGAGAAAGGAGAGAAAAGAAAATAAGACTAAAGAGAAAAGAGAAAAGAAGAGAAAGGAAGAGAAAAGAAGAGAAAGAGAAAGGAGAGAAAAGAAAAGTAGAGTTAAGAGAAAAGAGAAAAGAAGAGACAGGAAGAGAAATGACGAGAAAAGAGAAAATAGAAAAGAGAAAACAAGCGAAAAGAGAAAAGAGAAGACATAGAAAAGAATAGAAAAGAGAAAAGAGAACAGAAGAGAAAAGCAGAGAGATGAAAAAAGAGAAAAGAAGAGAAATGATGAAATTAGAAAAGCGAAAAGAGGAGAAAAGAGAAAAGAAGAGAAAAGAAAAGAAGAGAAAAGAGAAAAGAGAAAGGGTTAAAGAAGGGAAAACAACATAAAAGAGAAAAGAAGAGAAAAGAGAAAGGGGTAAAGAAGAGAAAAGAAGAGAAAAGAGAAAAGAAGAGAGAAGGAGAAAAATGAAGAGAAAAGAGAAAAGCAGAGAAAACAAGAGAAAAGAGAAAAGAGAAATGAAGAGAAAAGACGAGAAGAGAAAGGAGAAAAGAAGAGAAAACAAGAGAAAAGAGAAAAGAAGAGAAATGACAAGAAGAGTAAAGAGAAAAGAGAAAAGAAGAGAAAAGAAGAGAAATGAAGAGAAAAGAGAGAATAGAAAAGAGAAAAGAAGAGAAAAGAGGAAAATATAAAAGCGAAAAGGAGAGTACAGAAGAAAAAAGAGAAAATAAGAGAAAAGTAAAGAAGAGAAAAGTGAAAAGAGAAATGAGAATATAGAAAACAAGAGAAAACAAACGAAAACATAAAAGAAAAAAGAGAAAAGTAGAGAAAAGAAGAGAAAAGATGAAAGAAGAGAAAAGAGAAAAGAAGAGAAAAGAAGAGAAAAGAGAAAAGAGAAATGAGAAAAGAAGAGAATTAGAAAAGGAAAGAAGAGAAGTGAAGAGAAAAGAGAAAAGAGAAAAGAAGAGAAAACAAGAGCAAAGAGAAAAGAGAAAAGAAGAGAAAAGAAGAGAAAAGAGAAAAGACGAGGAATGAAGAGAAAGAAGAGAAAAGAGAAAAGAAGACAAAAGAAGAGAAAAGAGAAAAGAGAAATGAGAAAAGAAGAGAACAGAAGAGAAAAGAAGAAAAAGGAGAAAAGAGTAAAGAAGAGAACAGAAGACAAAAGAAGAGAAAAGAGAAAATCAGAGAAATAGGAAAAGAGAAAAGACGAGAACAGAAGAGAAAAGAAAAGAGTATAGAAGAGAAAAGAGAAAAGAGAAAAGAAGAGAACAGAAGAGAAAAGAAGAGAAAAGTGAAAAGAAGAGAAAAGACAAGAAGAGTAAAGAGAAAAGAGAAAAGAAGAGAAAAGAAGAGAAATGAAGAGAAAAGAGAGAATAGAAAAGAGAAAAGAAGAGAAAAGAGGAAAATATAAAAGCGAAAAGGAGAGTGCAGAAGATAAAAGAGAAAATAAGAGAAAAGTAAAGAAGAGAAAAGTGAAAAGAGAAATGAGAATATAGAAAACAAGAGTAAACAAACGAAAAGATAAAAGAAAAAAGGAGAAAAGTAGAGAAAAGAAGAGAAAAGAGAAAAGAGAAAAGAAGAGAAAAGAGAAAAGAGAAATGAGAAAAGAAGAGAATTAGAAAAGGAAAGAAGAGAAATGAAGAGAAAAGAGATAAGAAGAGAAAAGAAGAGCAAACAAGAGAAATGAGAAAAGAAGAGCAAAGAAGAGAAAAGAAGAAAAATGAAGAGAAAAGAAGAGAAAGAGAAAGGAGAGAAAAGAAAAGAAGACTAAAGAGAAAAGAGAAAAGAAGAGAAAGGAAGAGAAAAGAAGAGAAAGAGAAAGGAGAGAAAAGAAAAGAAGAGTTTAGAGAAAAGAGAAAAGAAGAGACAGGAAGGAAAATGATGAGAAAAGAGAAAATAGAAAAGAGAAAACAAGCGAAAAGAGAAAAGAGAAGACATAGAAAAGAATAGAAAAGAGAAAAGAGAACAGAAGAGAAAAGCAGAGAGATGAAAAAAGAGAAAAGAAGAGAAAAGATGAAATTAGAAAAGCGAAAAGAGGAGAAAAGAGAAAAGAAGAGAAAAGAAAAGAAGAGAAAAGAGAAAAGAGAAAGGGTTAAAGAAGGGAAAACAACATAAAAGAAAAGAAGAGAAAAGAGAAAGGGGTAAAGAAGAGAAAAGAAGAGAAAAGAGAAAAGAAGAGAAAAGAGAAAAGAGAAAGGGGTAAAGCAGAGAAAACAAGAGAAAAGAGAAAAGAGAAATGAAGAGAAAAGAAGAGAAGAGAAAGGAGAAAAGAAGAGAAAACAAGAGAAAAGAGAAAAGAAGAGAAAAGACAAGAAGAGTAAAGAGAAAAGAGAAAAGAAGAGAAAAGAAGAGAAATGAAGAGAAAAGAGAGAAAAGAAAAGAGAAAAGAAGAGAAAAGAGGAAAATATAAAAGCGAAAAGGAGAGTACAGAAGATGAAAGAGAAAATAAGAGAAAAGTAAAGAAGAGAAAAGTGAAAAGAGAAATGAGAATATAGAAAACAAGAGAAAACAAACGAAAACATAAAAGAAAAAAGAGAAAAGTAGAGAAAAGAAGAGAAAAGATGAAAGAAGAGAAAAGAGAAAAGAAGAGAAAAGAGAAAAGAGAAATGAGAAAAGAAGAGAATTAGAAAAGGAAAGAAGAGAAATGAAGAGAAAAGAGAAAAGAAGAGCAAACAAGAGAAATGAGAAAAGAAGAGAATTAGAAAAGGAAAGAAGAGAAATGAAGAGAAAAGAGAAAAGAAGAGAAAAGAAGAGCAAACAAGAGAAATGAGTAAAGAAGAGAAAAGAAGAGAAATGAAGAGAAAAGAAGAGAAAAGAGAAAAGAAGTGAAAAGAAGAGAAAAGAGAAAAGAAGAGAAAGGAAGCAAAAAGAATTAAAAGAGAAAAGAGAAAAGAAAGGAAGAGAAAGTAGTAAAGAGAAAAGAAGAGAACAGAAGAGAAAAGAAGAAAAAGGAGAAAAGAGTAAAGAAGAGAACAGAAGACAAAAGAAGAGAAAAGAGAAATCAGAGAAAAAGGAAAAGAGAAAAGACGAGAACAGAAGAGAAAAGAAAAGAGTATAGAAGAGAAAAGAGAAAAGAGAAAAGAAGAGAAAAGAAGAGACAAGAGAACAGAAGAGAAAAGAAGAGAAAAGAAGAGAAAAGTGAAAAGAAGAGAACAGAAGAGAAAGGAGATAAGAGAACACAGAAAAGAAGAGAAAAGAAAAGAAAACAGGAGAACAGTGAAAAGAAGAGAAAAGGAGCGAACAGAGAGTAAAGACAAAAGAGAAATGCAGTGAAATGAAGAGAAAAGAGATAATAGCAAAGACAAAAGAAGAGAATAGAAGAAAAAAGAGAAAAGAGAAAAGAAGCGAAAAGAGAAAAGAGAAAAGTAGAGAAAAGAAGAGAATAGAGATACGAGAAAAGGGAAAAGAAGAGAAAAGAGGAAAGAGATAAGAAGAGAAAAGATGAGAAAAGAAAAAAGAGAAAAGAAGTAAAAAGAGAAAAGATAAAAGAGGGGAAAAGACGGCAAAAGAAGAGAAAAGAGGAAAGAAGAGAAAAGAGAAAAGAAGAGAAAAGACAAAAGAGAAATGAAGAGAAAAGAGATAAGAGAAAAGAAGAGAAAAGAAGAATAAATGCAAAAGAAGAGAAAAGAGAAAAGAGATAAGAAGGGAAAAGAAGAGAAAAGAGAAAAGAGAAAAGTGAAAAGAGAAAAGAGAAAAGAGGAGAAAAGAAGTGTAAAGAAGAGAAAAGAGAAAAGAAAAGACAAAAGAGAAATGAAGAGAGAAGAGATAAGAGAAAAGAAGAGAAAAGAAGAATAAATGCAAAAGAAGAGAAAAGAGTAAAGAGATAAGAAGGGAAAAGAAGAGAAAAGAGAAAAGAGAAAAGTGAAAAGAGAAAAGAGAAAAGAGGAGAAAAGAAGTGTAAAGAAGAGAAAAGAGAAAAGAAGAGAAAATACAAAAGAGAAATGAAGAGAAAAGAGATAAGAGAAAAGAAGAGAAAAGAAGAATAAATGCAAAAGAAGAGAAAAGAGATAAGAAGGGAAAAGAAGAGAAAAGAGAAAAGAGAAAAGTGAAAAGAGAAAAGAGAAAAGAGGAGAAAAGAAGTGTAAAGAAGAGAAAAGAGAAAAGAAGAGAAAAGACAAAAGAGAAATGAAGAGAAAAGAGATAAGAGAAAAGAAGAGAAAAGAAGAATAAATGCAAAAGAAGAGAAAAGAGAAAAGAGATAAGAAGGGATAAGAATAGAAAAGAGAAAAGAGAAAAGTGAAAAGAGAAAAGAGAAAAGAGGAGAAAAGAAGTGTAAAGAAGAGATAAGAGAAAAGAAGAGAAAAGACAAAAGATAAATGAAGAGAAAAGAGATAAGAGAAAAGAAGAGAAAAGAAGAGAAAAGAGAAGAGAAGTGAAAAGAAGAGAAACGAGAAAAGAAGAGAAAGGAAGCAAAAAGAATTAAAAGAGAAAAGAGAAAAGAAAAGAAGAGAAAGGAGTAAAGAGAAAAGAAGAGAACAGAAGACAAAAGAAGAGAAAAGAGAAAATCAGAGAAATGAAGAGAAAAGAGATAAGAGAAAAGAAGAGAAAAGAAGAATAAATGCAAAAGAAGAGAAAAGAGAAAAGAGATAAGAAGGGAAAAGAAGAGAAAAGAGAAAAGAGAAAAGTGAAAAGAGAAAAGAGAAAAGAGGAGAAAAGAAGTGTAAAGAAGAGAAAAGAGAAAAGAAGAGAAAAGACAAAAGAGAAATGAAGAGAAAAGAGATAAGAGAAAAGAAGAGAAAAGAAGAATAAATGCAAAAGAAGAGAAAAGAGAAAAGAGATAAGAAGGGATAAGAATAGAAAAGAGAAAAGAGAAAAGTGAAAAGAGAAAAGAGAAACGAGGAGAAAAGCAGTGTAAAGAAGAGAAAAGAGAAAAGAAGAGAAAAGACAAAAGATAAATGAAGAGAAAAGAGATAAGAGAAAAGAAGAATAAATGCAAAAGAAGAGAAAAGAGAAAAGAAGAGAATTAGAAAAGGAAAGAAGAGAAATGAAGAGAAAAGAGAAAAGAAGAGCAAACAAGAGAAATGAGAAAAGAAGAGAAAAGAAGAGAAATGAAGAGAAAAGAAGAGAAAAGAGAAAAGAAGTGAAAAGAAGAGAAACGAGAAATGAAGAGAAAGGAAGCAAAAAGAATTAAAAGAGAAAAGAGAAAAGAAAAGAAGAGAAAGGAGTAAAGAGAAAAGAAGAGAACAGAAGAGAAAAGAAGAGAAAAGAGAAAATCAGAGAAAAAGGAAAAGAGAAAAGACGAGAACAGAAGAGAAAAGAAAAGAGTATAGAAGAGAAAAGAGAAAAGAGAAAAGAAGAGACAAGAGAAAAGAAGAGAACAGAAGAGAAAAGAAGAGAAAAGAAGAGAAAAGTGAAAAGAAGAGAACAGAAGAGAAAGGAGATAAGAGAACACAGAAAAGAAGAGAAAAGAAAAGAAAACAGGAGAACAGTGAAAAGAAGAGAAAAGGAGCGAACAGAGAGTAAAGACAAAAGAGAAATGCAGTGAAATGAAGAGAAAAGAGATAATAGCAAAGACAAAAGAAGAGAATAGAAGAAAAAAGAGAAAAGAGAAAAGAAGCGAAAAGAGAAAAGAGAAAAGTAGAGAAAAGAAGAGAATAGAGATACGAGAAAAGGGAAAAGAAGAGAAAAGAGGAAAGAGATAAGAAGAGAAAAGATGAGAAAAGAAAAAAGAGAAAAGAAGTAAAAAGAGAAAAGATAAAAGAGGGGAAAAGACGGCAAAAGAAGAGAAAAGAGGAAAGAAGAGAAAAGAGAAAAGAAGAGAAAAGACAAAAGAGAAATGAAGAGAAAAGAGATAAGAGAAAAGAAGAGAAAAGAAGAATAAATGCAAAAGAAGAGAAAAGAGAAAAGAGATAAGAAGGGAAAAGAAGAGAAAAGAGAAAAGAGAAAAGTGAAAAGAGAAAAGAGAAAAGAGGAGAAAAGAAGTGTAAAGAAGAGAAAAGAGAAAAGAAGAGAAAAGACAAAAGAGAAATGAAGAGAAAAGAGATAAGAGAAAAGAAGAGAAAAGAAGAATAAATGCAAAAGAAGAGAAAAGAGATAAGAAGGGAAAAGAAGAGAAAAGAGAAAAGAGAAAAGTGAAAAGAGAAAAGAGAAAAGAGGAGAAAACAAGTGTAAAGAAGAGATAAGAGAAAAGAAAAGACAAAAGATAAATGAAGAGAAAAGAGATAAGAGAAAAGAAGAGAAAAGAAGAATAAATGCAAAAGAAGAGAACAGAGAAAAGAAGAGAAAAGAGAAAAGAAGAGAAAAGAGACAAGTGAAAAGAGAAAAGAGAAAAGAGAAAAGAGGAGAAAAGAAGTGTAAAGAAGAGAAAAGAGAAAAGAAGAGAAAAGACAAAAGAGAAATGAAGAGAAAAGAGATAAGAGAAAAGAAGAGAAAAAAAGAATAAATGCAAAAGAAGAGAAAAGAGAAAAGAGATAAGAAGGGAAAAGAAGAGAAAACAGAAAAGAGAAAAGTGAAAAGAGAAAAGAGAAAAGAGGAGAAAAGAAGTGTAAAGAAGAGATAAGAGAAAAGAAGAGAAAAGACAAAAGATAAATGAAGAGAAAAGAGATAAGAGAAAAGAAGAGAAAAGAAGAATAAATGCAAAAGAAGAGAAAAGAGAAAAGAAGAGAAAAGAGAAAAGAAGAGAAAAGAAGAATAAATGCAAAAGAAGAGAAAAGAGAAAAGAGATAAGAAGGGAAAAGAAGAGAAAAGAGAAATGAGAAAAGAAGAGAAAACAAGAGAAAAGAGAAAAGAAGAGATAAGAGAAAAGAGAAAGTGGTAAAGCAGAGAAAAGAAGAGAATAGAGAAAAGGGAAATGAAGAGAAAAGAAGAGAGAAGAGAAAGGAGAAAAGAAGAGAAAACAAGAGAAAAGAGAAAAGAAGTGAAAAGACAAGAAGAGTAAAGAGAAAAGATAAAATAAGAGAAAAGAAGGGAAATGAAGAGAAAAGAGAGAAGAGAAAAGAGAAAAGAAGAGAAAAGAGGAAAATATAAAAGCGAAAAGGAGAGTACAGACGATAAAAGAGAAAATAAGAGAAAACTAAAGAAGAGAAAAGTGAAAAGAGAAATGAGAATATAGAAAACAAGAGAAAACAAACGAAAAGATAAAAGAAAAAAAAGAGAAAAGTAGAGAAAAGAAGAGAAAAGAGAAAAGAAGAGAAAAGAGAAAAGAAGAGAACAGAAGACAAAAGAAGAGAAAAGAGAAAATCAGAGAAAAAGGAAAAGAGAAAAGACGAGAACAGAAGAGAAAAGAAAAGAGTATAGAAGAGAAAAGAGAAAAGAGAAAAGAAGAGAAAAGAAGAGAAAAGAGAAAAGAGAAAAGTGAAAAGAGAAAAGAGAAAAGAGGAGAAAAGAAGTGTAAAGAAGAGAAAAGAGAAAAGAAGAGAAAAGACAAAAGAGAAATGAAGAGAAAAGAGATAAGAGAAAAGAAGAGAAAAGAAGAATAAATGCAAAAGAAGAGAAAAGAGATAAGAAGGGAAAAGAAGAGAAAAGAGAAAAGAGAAAAGTGAAAAGAGAAAAGAGAAAAGAGGAGAAAAGAAGTGTAAAGAAGAGAAAAGAGAAAAGAAGAGAAAAGACAAAAGAGAAATGAAGAGAAAAGAGATAAGAGAAAAGAAGAGAAAAGAAGAATAAATGCAAAAGAAGAGAAAAGAGATAAGAAGGGAAAAGAAGAGAAAAGAGAAAAGAGAAAAGTGAAAAGAGAAAAGAGAAAAGAGGAGAAAAGAAGTGTAAAGAAGAGAAAAGAGAAAAGAAGAGAAAAGACAAAAGAGAAATGAAGAGAAAAGAGATAAGAGAAAAGAAGAGAAAAGAAGAATAAATGCAAAAGAAGAGAAAAGAGAAAAGAGATAAGAAGGGAAAAGAATAGAAAAGAGAAAAGAGAAAAGTGAAAAGAGAAAAGAGAAAAGAGGAGAAAAGAAGTGTAAAGAAGAGATAAGAGAAAAGAAGAGAAAAGACAAAAGATAAATGAAGTGAAAAGAGATAAGAGAAAAGAAGACAAAAGAAGAGAAAAGAAGAGAAAAGAGAAGAGAAGTGAAAAGAAGAGAAACGAGAAAAGAAGAGAAAGGAAGCAAAAAGAATTAAAAGAGAAAAGAGAAAAGAAAAGAAGAGAAAGGAGTAAAGAGAAAAGAAGAGAACAGAAGAGAAAAGAAGAGAAAAGAGAAAATCAGAGAAATGAAGAGAAAGGAGATAAGAGAAAAGAAGAGAAAAGAAGAATAAATGCAAAAGAAGAGAAAAGAGAAAAGAGATAAGAAGGGAAAAGAAGAGAAAAGAGAAAAGAGAAAAGTGAAAAGAGAAAAGAGAAAAGAGGAGAAAAGAAGTGTAAAGAAGAGAAAAGAGAAAAGAAGAGAAAAGACAAAAGAGAAATGAAGACAAAAGAGATAAGAGAAAAGAAGAGAAAAGAAGAATAAATGCAAAAGAAGAGAAAAGAGAAAAGAGATAAGAAGGGAAAAGAAGAGAAAAGAGAAAAGAGAAAAGTGAAAAGAGAAAAGAGAAACGAGGAGAAAAGCAGTGTAAAGAAGAGAAAAGAGAAAAGAAGAGAAAAGACAAAAGATAAATGAAGAGAAAAGAGATAAGAGAAAAGAAGAATAAATGCAAAAGAAGAGAAAAGAGAAAAGAAGAGAATTAGAAAAGGAAAGAAGAGAAATGAAGAGAAAAGAGAAAAGAAGAGCAAACAAGAGAAATGAGAAAAGAAGAGAAAAGAAGTGAAATGAAGAGAAAAGAAGAGAAAAGAGAAAAGAAGTGAAAAGAAGAGAAACGAGAAAAGAAGAGAAAGGAAGCAAAAAGAATTAAAAGAGAAAAGAGAAAAGAAAAGAAGAGAAAGGAGTAAAGAGAAAAGAAGAGAACAGAAGAGAAAAGAAGAGAAAAGAGAAAATCAGAGAAAAAGGAAAAGAGAAAAGACGAGAACAGAAGAGAAAAGAAAAGAGTATAGAAGAGAAAAGAGAAAAGAGAAAAGAAGAGACAAGAGAAAAGAAGAGAACAGAAGAGAAAAGAAGAGAAAAGAAGAGAAAAGTGAAAAGAAGAGAACAGAAGAGAAAGGAGATAAGAGAACACAGAAAAGAAGAGAAAAGAAAAGAAAACAGGAGAACAGTGAAAAGAAGAGAAAAGGAGCGAACAGAGAGTAAAGACAAAAGAGAAATGCAGTGAAATGAAGAGAAAAGAGATAATAGCAAAGACAAAAGAAGAGAATAGAAGAAAAAAGAGAAAAGAGAAAAGAAGAGAAAAGAGAAAAGAAGAGAAAAGAGAAAAGAGACAAGTGAAAAGAGAAAAGAGAAAAGAGGAGAAAAGAAGTGTAAAGAAGAGATAAGAGAAAAGAAGAAAAAAGAAGAATAAATACAAAAGCTGGGAAAAGAAGAGAAAAAGGAAAAGAAGAGAAAAAAGAGAAAAGAGAAAAGGGAAAAAACGGAAAAAGAGAAAAGAAAAGAGAAAAGAAGAGAAAAGAAGAATAAATGCAAAAGAAGAGAAAAGAAGAGAAACGAGAAAAGAGAAATGAAGGGAAAAGAGATATGAGAAAAGAAGAGAAAAGAAGAGAAAAGGGAAAAGAAGACAAAACAAGAGAAAAGAGAAAAGAAGAGAAAACAAGAGAAAAGACAAAAGAAGAGAAATGAAGAGAAAAGAAGAGAAAAGAGAAATGAGAAAAGAAGAGAAAACAAGAGAAAAGAGAAAAGAAGAGAAAAGAGAAAAGAGAAAGGGGTAAAGCAGAGAAAACAAGAGAAAAGAGAAAAGAGAAATGAAGAGAAAAGAAGAGAGAAGAGAAAGGAGAAAAGAAGAGAAAACAAGAGAAAAGAGAAAAGAAGAGAAAAGACAAGAAGAGTAAAGAGAAAAGAGAAAAGAAGAGAAAAGAAGAGAAATGAAGAGAAAAGAGAGAAGAGAAAAGAGAAAAGAAGAGAAAAGAGGAAAATATAAAAGCGAAAAGGAGAGTACAGAAGATAAAAGAGAAAATAAGAGAAAAGTAAAGAAGAGAAAAGTGAAAAGAGAAATGAGAATATAGAAAACAAGAAAAAACAAATGAAAAGATAAAAGAAAAAAGAGAAAAGTAGAGAAAAGAAGAGAAAAGAGAAAAGAGAAATGAGAAAAGAAGAGAAAACAAGAGAAAACAGAAAAGAAGAGAAAAGAGAAAAGAGAAAGGGGTAAAGCAGAGAAAACAAGAGAAAAGAGAAAAGAGAAATGAAGAGAAAAGAAGAGAGAAGAGAAAGGAGAAAAGAAGAAAAAAGAAGAATAAATACAAAAGCTGGGAAAAGAAGAGAAAAAGGAAAAGAAGAGAAAAAAGAGAAAAGAGAAAAGGGAAAAAACGGAAAAAGAGAAAAGAAAAGAGAAAAGAAGAGAAAAGAAGAATAAATGCAAAAGAAGAGAAACGAGAAAAGAGAAATGAAGGGAAAAGAGATATGAGAAAAGAAGAGAAAAGAAGAGAAAAGGGAAAAGAAGACAAAACAAGAGAAAAGAGAAAAGAAGAGAAAACAAGAGAAAAGACAAAAGAAGAGAAATGAAGAGAAAAGAAGAGAAAAGAGAAATGAGAAAAGAAGAGAAAACAAGAGAAAAGAGAAAAGAAGAGAAAAGAGAAAAGAGAAAGGGGTAAAGCAGAGAAAACAAGAGAAAAGAGAAAAGAGAAAAGAAGAGAAAACAAGAGAAAAGAGAAAAGAAGAGAAAAGACAAGAAGAGTAAAGAGAAAAGAGAAAAGAAGAGAAAAGAAGAGAAATGAAGAGAAAAGAGAGAAGAGAAAAGAGAAAAGAAGAGAAAAGAGGAAAATATAAAAGCGAAAAGGAGAGTACAGAAGATAAAAGAGAAAATAAGAGAAAAGTAAAGAAGAGAAAAGTGAAAAGAGAAATGAGAATATAGAAAACAAGAAAAAACAAACGAAAAGATAAAAGAAAAAAGAGAAAAGTAGAGAAAAGAAGAGAAAAGAGAAAAGAGAAATGAGAAAAGAAGAGAAAACAAGAGAAAACAGAAAAGAAGAGAAAAGAGAAAAGAGAAAGGGGTAAAGCAGAGAAAACAAGAGAAAAGAGAAAAGAGAAATGAAGAGAAAAGAAGAGAAGAGAAAGGAGAAAAGAAGAGAAAACAAGAGAAAAGAGAAAAGAAGAGAAAAGACAAGAAGAGTAAAGAGAAAAGAGAAAAGAAGAGAAAAGAAGAGAAATGAAGAGAAAAGAGAGAAAAGAAAAGAGAAAAGAAGAGAAAAGAGGAAAATATAAAAGCGAAAAGGAGAGTACAGAAGATGAAAGAGAAAATAAGAGAAAAGTAAAGAAGAGAAAAGTGAAAAGAGAAATGAGAATATAGAAAACAAGAGAAAACAAACGAAAACATAAAAGAAAAAAAGAGAAAAGTAGAGAAAAGAAGAGAAAAGATGAAAGAAGAGAAAAGAGAAAAGAAGAGAAAAGAGAAATGAGAAAAGAATAGAATTAGAAAAGGAAAGAAAAGAAATGAAGAGAAAAGAGAAAAGAAGAGAAAACAAGAGCAAAGAGAAAAGAGAAAAGAAGAGAAAACAAGAGAAAAGAGAAAAGAAGAGGAATGAAGAGAAAGAAGAGAAAAGAAGAGAAAAGGGAAAAGAAGACAAAACAAGAGAAAAGAGAAAAGAAGAGAAAACAAGAGAAAAGACAAAAGAAGAGAAATGAAGAGAAAAGAAGAGAAAAGAGAAATGAGAAAAGAAGAGAAAACAAGAGAAAAGAGAAAACAAGAGAAAACAAACGAAAACATAAAAGAAAAAAAGAGAAAAGTAGAGAAAAGAAGAGAAAAGATGAAAGAAGAGAAAAGAGAAAAGAAGAGAAAAGAGAAATGAGAAAAGAATAGAATTAGAAAAGGAAAGAAAAGAAATGAAGAGAAAAGAGAAAAGAAGAGAAAACAAGAGCAAAGAGAAAAGAGAAAAGAAGAGAAAACAAGAGAAAAGAGAAAAGAAGAGGAATGAAGAGAAAGAAGAGAAAAGAAGAGAAAAGGGAAAAGAAGACAAAACAAGAGAAAAGAGAAAAGAAGAGAAAACAAGAGAAAAGACAAAAGAAGAGAAATGAAGAGAAAAGAAGAGAAAAGAGAAATGAGAAAAGAAGAGAAAACAAGAGAAAAGAGAAAAGAAGAGAAAAGAGAAAAGAGAAAGGGGTAAAGCAGAGAAAACAAGAGAAAAGAGAAAAGAGAAATGAAGAGAAAAGAAGAGAGAAGAGAAAGGAGAAAAGAAGAGAAAACAAGAGAAAAGAGAAAAGAAGAGAAAAGACAAGAAGAGTAAAGAGAAAAGAGAAAAGAAGAGAAAAGAAGAGAAATGAAGAGAAAAGAGAGAATAGAAAAGAGAAAAGAAGAGAAAAGAGGAAAATATAAAAGCGAAAAGGAGAGTACAGAAGATAAAAGAGAAAATAAGAGAAAAGTAAAGAAGAGAAAAGTGAAAAGAGAAATGAGAATATAGAAAACAAGAGAAAACAAACGAAAACATAAAAGAAAAAAAGAGAAAAGTAGAGAAAAGAAGAGAAAAGATGAAAGAAGAGAAAAGAGAAAAGAAGAGAAAAGAGAAATGAGAAAAGAAGAGAATTAGAAAAGGAAAGAAAAGAAATGAAGAGAAAAGAGAAAAGAAGAGAAAACAAGAGCAAAGAGAAAAGAGAAAAGAAGAGAAAAGAAGAGAAAAGAGAAAAGAAGAGGAATGAAGAGAAAGAAGAGAAAAGAAGAGAAAAGGGAAAAGAAGACAAAACAAGAGAAAAGAGAAAAGAAGAGAAAACAAGAGAAAAGACAAAAGAAGAGAAATGAAGAGAAAAGAAGAGAAAAGAGAAATGAGAAAAGAAGAGAAAAGAAGAGAAAAGAGAAAAGAAGAGAAAAGAGAAAAGAGAATGGGGTAAAGCAGAGAAAACAAGAGAAAAGAGAAAAGAGACATGAAGAGAAAAGAAGAGAGAAGAGAAAGGAGAAAAGAAGAGAAAACAAGAGAAAAGAGAAAAGAAGAGAAAAGACAAGAAGAGTAAAGAGAAAAGAGAAAAGAAGAGAAAAGAAGAGAAATGAAGAGAAAAGAGAGAAGAGAAAAGAGAAAAAAAGAGAAAAGAGGAAAATATAAAAGCGAAAAGGAGAGTACAGAAGATAAAAGAGAAAATAAGAGAAAAGTAAAGAAGAGAAAAGTGAAAAGAGAAATGAGAATATAGAAAACAAGAGAAAACAAACGAAAAGATAAAAGAAAAAAGAGAAAAGTAGAGAAAAGAAGAGAAAAGAGAAAAGAAGAGAAAAGGGAAAAGAAGAGAAAAGAAGAGAAAAGAGAAAAGAGAAATGAGAAAAGAAGAGAAAACAAGAGAAAAGAGAAAAGAAGAGAAAAGAGAAAAGAGAAAGGGGTAAAGCAGAGAAAACAAGAGAAAAGAGAAAAGAGAAATGAAGAGAAAAGAAGAGAGAAGAGAAAGGAGAAAAGAAGAGAAAACAAGAGAAAAGAGAAAAGAAGAGAAAAGACAAGAAGAGTAAAGAGAAAAGAGAAAAGAAGAGAAAAGAAGAGAAATGAAGAGAAAAGAGAGAAGAGAAAAGAGAAAAGAAGAGAAAAGAGGAAAATATAAAAGCGAAAAGGAGAGTGCAGAAGATAAAAGAGAAAATAAGAGAAAAGTAAAGAAGAGAAAAGTGAAAAGAGAAATGAGAATATAGAAAACAAGAGTAAACAAACGAAAAGATAAAAGAAAAAAGGAGAAAAGTAGAGAAAAGAAGAGAAAAGAGAAAAGAGAAAAGAAGAGAATTAGAAAAGGAAAGAAGAGAAATGAAGAGAAAAGAGATAAGAAGAGAAAAGAAGAGCAAACAAGAGAAATGAGAAAAGAAGAGCAAAGAAGAGAAAAGAAGAGAAATGAAGAGAAAAGAAGAGAAAGAGAAAGGAGAGAAAAGAAAATAAGACTAAAGAGAAAAGAGAAAAGAAGAGAAAGGAAGAGAAAAGAAGAGAAAGAGAAAGGAGAGAAAAGAAAAGTAGAGTTAAGAGAAAAGAGAAAAGAAGAGACAGGAAGAGAAATGACGAGAAAAGAGAAAATAGAAAAGAGAAAACAAGCGAAAAGAGAAAAGAGAAGACATAGAAAAGAATAGAAAAGAGAAAAGAGAACAGAAGAGAAAAGCAGAGAGATGAAAAAAGAGAAAAGAAGAGAAACGATGAAATTAGAAAAGCGAAAAGAGGAGAAAAGAGAAAAGAAGAGAAAAGAAAAGAAGAGAAAAGAGAAAAGAGAAAGGGTTAAAGAAGGGAAAACAACATAAAAGAGAAAAGAAGAGAAAAGAGAAAGGGGTAAAGAAGAGAAAAGAAGAGAAAAGAGAAAAGAAGAGAGAAGGAGAAAAATGAAGAGAAAAGAGAAAAGCAGAGAAAACAAGAGAAAAGAGAAAAGAGAAATGAAGAGAAAAGACGAGAAGAGAAAGGAGAAAAGAAGAGAAAACAAGAGAAAAGAGAAAAGAAGAGAAATGACAAGAAGAGTAAAGAGAAAAGAGAAAAGAAGAGAAAAGAAGAGAAATGAAGAGAAAAGAGAGAATAGAAAAGAGAAAAGAAGAGAAAAGAGGAAAATATAAAAGCGAAAAGGAGAGTACAGAAGAAAAAAGAGAAAATAAGAGAAAAGTAAAGAAGAGAAAAGTGAAAAGAGAAATGAGAATATAGAAAACAAGAGAAAACAAACGAAAACATAAAAGAAAAAAAGAGAAAAGTAGAGAAAAGAAGAGAAAAGATGAAAGAAGAGAAAAGAGAAAAGAAGAGAAAAGAAGAGAAAAGAGAAAAGAGAAATGAGAAAAGAAGAGAATTAGAAAAGGAAAGAAGAGAAATGAAGAGAAAAGAGAAAAGAGAAAAGAAGAGAAAACAAGAGCAAAGAGAAAAGAGAAAAGAAGAGAAAAGAAGAGAAAAGAGAAAAGACGAGGAATGAAGAGAAAGAAGAGAAAAGAGAAAAGAAGACAAAAGAAGAGAAAAGAGAAAAGAGAAATGAGAAAAGAAGAGAATTAGAAAAGGAAAGAAGAGAAATGAAGAGAAAAGAAATAAGAAGAGAAAAGACGAGCAAACAAGAGAAATGAGAACAGAAGAGCAAAGAAGAGAAAAGAAGAGAAATGAAGAGAAAAGAAGAGAAAGAGAAAGGAGAGAAAAGAAAAGAAGAGTAAAGAGAAAAGAGAAAAGAAGAGAAAGGAAGAGAAAAGAAGAGAAAGAGAAAGGAGAGAAAAGAAAAGAAGAGTAAAGAGAAAAGAGAAAAGAAAAGAAAGGAAGAGAAATGACGAGAAAAGAGAAAATAGAAAAGAGAAAACAAGAGAAAACAAGCGAAAAGAGAAAAGAAGAGAAAACAAGAGAATAGAGAAAAGAAGAGGAATGTAGAGAAAGAAGAGAAAAGAGAAAAGAAGAGAAAACAAGAGAAAAGAGAAAAAAGAAAGGGCCAAAGAAGAGAAAAGAAGTGAAAAGAGAAAAGAAGAGAAAAGAAGAGAAAAGTAGAGAAAAGAGAAAAGAGAAAGGGTTAAAGAAGAGAAAAGAAGTGAAAAGAAGAGAAAAGAGAAAAGAAGAGAAAGGAAGCAAAAAGAATTAAAAGAGAAAAGAGAAAAGAAAAGAAGAGAAAGGAGTAAAGAGAAAAGAAGAGAACAGAAGAGAAAAGAAGAAAAAGGAGAAAAGAGTAAAGAAGAGAACAGAAGACAAAAGAAGAGAAAAGAGAAAATCAGAGAAATAGGAAAAGAGAAAAGACGAGAACAGAAGAGAAATGAAAAGAGTATAGAAGAGAAAAGAGAAAAGAGAAAAGAAGAGAACAGAAGAGAAAAGAAGAGAAAAGTGAAAAGAAGAGAAAAGACAAGAAGAGTAAAGAGAAAAGAGAAAAGAAGAGAAAAGAAGAGAAATGAAGAGAAAAGAGAGAATAGAAAAGAGAAAAGAAGAGAAAAGAGGAAAATATAAAGCGAAAAGGAGAGTGCAGAAGATAAAAGAGAAAATAAGAGAAAAGTAAAGAAGAGAAAAGTGAAAGAGAAATGAGAATATAGAAAAACAGAGTAAACAAACGAAAAGATAAAAGAAAAAAGGAGAAAAGTAGAGAAAAGAAGAGAAAAGAGAAAGAGAAAAGAAGAGAATTAGAAAAGGAAAGAAGAGAAATGAAGAGAAAAGAGAATAAGAAGAGAAAAGAAGAGCAAACAAGAGAAATGAGAAAAGAAGAGCAAAGAAGAGAAAAGAAGAAAAATGAAGAGAAAAGAAGAGAAAGAGAAAGGAGAGAAAAGAAAAGAAGACTAAAGAGAAAAGAGAAAAGAAGAGAAAGGAAGAGAAAAGAAGAGAAAGAGAAAGGAGAGAAAAGAAAAGAAGAGTTTAGAGAAAGAGAAAAGAAGAGACAGGAAGGGAAATGACGAGAAAAGAGAAAATAGAAAAGAGAAAACAAGCGAAAAGAGAAAAGAGAAGACATAGAAAAGAATAGAAAAGAGAAAAGAGAACAGAAGAGAAAAGCAGAGAGATGAAAAAGAGAAAAGAAGAGAAAAGATGAAATTAGAAAAGCGAAAAGAGGAGAGAAGAGAAAAGAAGAGAAAAGAAAAGAAGAGAAAAGAGAAAAGAGAAAGGGTTAAAGAAAGGAAAACAACATAAAAGAAAAGAAGAGAAAAGAGAAAGGGGTAAAGAAGAGAAAACAAGAGAAAAGAGAAAAGAGAAATGAAGAGAAAAGAAGAGAGAAGAGAAAGGAGAAAAGAAGAGAAAACAAGAGAAAAGAGAAAAGAAGAGAAAAGAGAAAAGAGAAAGGGGTAAAGCAGAGAAAACAAGAGAAAAGAGAAAAGAGAAATGAAGAGAAAAGAAGAGAGAAGAGAAAGGAGAAAAAGAAGAGAAAACAAGAGAAAAGAGAAAAGAAGAGAAAAGAGAAGAAGAATAAAGAGAAAAGAGAAAGAAGAGAAAAGAAGAGAAATGAAGAGAAAAGAGAGAAGAGAAAAGAGAAAAGAAGAGAAAAGAGGAAAAATATAAAAGCGAAAAGGAGAGTGCAGAAGATAAAAGAGAAATAAGAGAAAAGTAAAGAAGAGAAAAGTGAGAAGAGAAATGAGAATATAGAAAACAAGAGAAAAACAAACGAAAACATAAAGAAAAAAAGAGAAAAGTAGAGAAAAGAAGAGAAAAGATGAAAGAAGAGAAAAGAGAAAAGAAGAGAAAGAGAAATGAGAAAAGAAGAGAATTAGAAAAGGAAAGAAAAGAAATGAAGAGAAAAGAGAAAAGAAGAGAAAACAAGAGCAAAGAGAAAAGAGAAAAGAAGAGAAAAACAAGAGAAAAGAGAAAGAAGAGGAATGAAGAGAAAGAAGAGAAAAGAAGAGAAAAGGGGAAAAGAAGACAAAACAAGAGAAAAGAGAAAAGAAGAGAAAACAAGAGAAAAGACAAAAGAAGAGAAATGAAGAGAAAAGAAGAGAAAAGAGAAATGAGAAAAGAAGAGAAAACAAGAGAAAAGAGAAAAGAAGAGAAAAGAGAAAAGAGAAAGGGTAAAGCAGAGAAAACAAGAGAAAAGAGAAATGAAGAGAAAAGAAGAGAGAAGAGAAAGGAGAAAAGAAGAGAAAACAAGAGAAAAGAGAAAAGAAGAGAAAAGACAAGAAGAGTAAAGAGAAAAGAGAAAAGAAGAGAAAAGAAGAGAAATGAAGAGAAAAGAGAGAAGAGAAAAGAGAAAAAAGAGAAAAGAGGAAAATATAAAAGCGAAAAGGAGAGTACAGAAGATAAAAGAGAAAATAAGAGAAAAGTAAAGAAGAGAAAAGTGAAAAGAGAAATGAGAATATAGAAAACAAGAGAAAACAAACGAAAAGATAAAAGAAAAAAGAGAAAAGTAGAGAAAAGAAGAGAAAAGAGAAAAGAAGAGAAAAGAGAAAAGAAGAGAAAAGAAGAGAAAAGAGAAAAGAGAAATGAGAAAAGAAGAGAAAACAAGAGAAAAGAGAAAAGAAGAGAAAAGAGAAAAGAGAAAGGGGTAAAGCAGAGAAAACAAGAGAAAAGAGAAAAGAGAAATGAAGAGAAAAGAAGAGAGAAGAGAAAGGAGAAAAGAAGAGAAAACAAGAGAAAAGAGAAAAGAAGAGAAAAGACAAGAAGAGTAAAGAGAAAAGAGAAAAGAAGAGAAAAGAAGAGAAATGAAGAGAAAAGAGAGAAGAGAAAAGAGAAAAGAAGAGAAAAGAGGAAAATATAAAAGCGAAAAGGAGAGTGCAGAAGATAAAAGAGAAAATAAGAGAAAGTAAAGAAGAGAAAAGTGAAAAGAGAAATGAGAATATAGAAAACAAGAGTAAACAAACGAAAAGATAAAAGAAAAAAGGAGAAAAGTAGAGAAAAGAAGAGAAAAGAGAAAAGAGAAAAGAAGAGAATTAGAAAAGGAAAGAAGAGAAATGAAGAGAAAAGAGATAAGAAGAGAAAAGAAGAGCAAACAAGAGAAATGAGAAAAGAAGAGCAAAGAAGAGAAAAGAAGAGAAATGAAGAGAAAAGAAGAGAAAGAGAAAGGAGAGAAAAGAAAATAAGACTAAAGAGAAAAGAGAAAAGAAGAGAAAGGAAGAGAAAAGAAGAGAAAGAGAAAGGAGAGAAAAGAAAAGTAGAGTTAAGAGAAAAGAGAAAAGAAGAGACAGGAAGAGAAATGACGAGAAAAGAGAAAATAGAAAAGAGAAAACAAGCGAAAAGAGAAAAGAGAAGACATAGAAAAGAATAGAAAAGAGAAAAGAGAACAGAAGAGAAAAGCAGAGAGATGAAAAAAGAGAAAAGAAGAGAAACGATGAAATTAGAAAAGCGAAAAGAGGAGAAAAGAGAAAAGAAGAGAAAAGAAAAGAAGAGAAAAGAGAAAAGAGAAAGGGTTAAAGAAGGGAAAACAACATAAAAGAGAAAAGAAGAGAAAAGAGAAAGGGGTAAAGAAGAGAAAAGAAGAGAAAAGAGAAAAGAAGAGAGAAGGAGAAAAATGAAGAGAAAAGAGAAAAGCAGAGAAAACAAGAGAAAAGAGAAAAGAGAAATGAAGAGAAAAGACGAGAAGAGAAAGGAGAAAAGAAGAGAAAACAAGAGAAAAGAGAAAAGAAGAGAAATGACAAGAAGAGTAAAGAGAAAAGAGAAAAGAAGAGAAAAGAAGAGAAATGAAGAGAAAAGAGAGAATAGAAAAGAGAAAAGAAGAGAAAAGAGGAAAATATAAAAGCGAAAAGGAGAGTACAGAAGAAAAAAGAGAAAATAAGAGAAAAGTAAAGAAGAGAAAAGTGAAAAGAGAAATGAGAATATAGAAAACAAGAGAAAACAAACGAAAACATAAAAGAAAAAAAGAGAAAAGTAGAGAAAAGAAGAGAAAAGATGAAAGAAGAGAAAAGAGAAAAGAAGAGAAAAGAAGAGAAAAGAGAAAAGAGAAATGAGAAAAGAAGAGAATTAGAAAAGGAAAGAAGAGAAGTGAAGAGAAAAGAGAAAAGAGAAAAGAAGAGAAAACAAGAGCAAAGAGAAAAGAGAAAAGAAGAGAAAAGAAGAGAAAAGAGAAAAGACGAGGAATGAAGAGAAAGAAGAGAAAAGAGAAAAGAAGACAAAAGAAGAGAAAAGAGAAAAGAGAAATGAGAAAAGAAGAGAATTAGAAAAGGAAAGAAGAGAAATGAAGAGAAAAGAAATAAGAAGAGAAAAGACGAGCAAACAAGAGAAATGAGAACAGAAGAGCAAACAAGAGAAAAGAAGAGAAATGAAGAGAAAAGAAGAGAAAGAGAAAGGAGAGAAAAGAAAAGAAGAGTAAAGAGAAAAGAGAAAAGAAGAGAAAGGAAGAGAAAAGAAGAGAAAGAGAAAGGAGAGAAAAGAAAAGAAGAGTAAAGAGAAAAGAGAAAAGAAAAGAAAGGAAGAGAAATGACGAGAAAAGAGAAAATAGAAAAGAGAAAACTAGAGAAAACAAGCGAAAAGAGAAAAGAAGAGAAAACAAGAGAATAGAGAAAAGAAGAGGAATGTAGAGAAAGAAGAGAAAAGAGAAAAGAAGAGAAAACAAGAGAAAAGAGAAAAAAGAAAGGGCCAAAGAAGAGAAAAGAAGTGAAAAGAGAAAAGAAGAGAAAAGAAGAGAAAAGTAGAGAAAAGAGTAAAGAGAAAGGGTTAAAGAAGAGAAAAGAAGTGAAAAGAAGTGAAAAGAGAAAAGAAGAGAAAAGAAGAGAAAACAAGAGAAAAGAGAAAAAAGAAAGGGCCAAAGAAGAGAAAAGAAGTGAAAAGAGAAAAGAAGAGAAAAGAAGAGAAAAGTAGAGAAAAGAGAAAAGAGAAAGGGTTAAAGAAGAGAAAAGAAGTGAAAAGAAGAGAAAAGAGAAAAGAAGAGAAAGGAAGCAAAAAGAATTAAAAGAGAAAAGAGAAAAGAAAAGAAGAGAAAGGAGTAAAGAGAAAAGAAGAGAACAGAAGAGAAAAGAAGAAAAAGGAGAAAAGAGTAAAGAAGAGAACAGAAGACAAAAGAAGAGAAAAGAGAAAATCAGAGAAATAGGAAAAGAGAAAAGACGAGAACAGAAGAGAAAAGAAAAGAGTATAGAAGAGAAAAGAGAAAAGAGAAAAGAAGAGAACAGAAGAGAAAAGAAGAGAAAAGTGAAAAGAAGAGAAAAGACAAGAAGAGTAAAGAGAAAAGAGAAAAGAAGAGAAAAGAAGAGAAATGAAGAGAAAAGAGAGAATAGAAAAGAGAAAAGAAGAGAAAAGAGGAAAATATAAAAGCGAAAAGGAGAGTGCAGAAGATAAAAGAGAAAATAAGAGAAAAGTAAAGAAGAGAAAAGTGAAAAGAGAAATGAGAATATAGAAAACAAGAGTAAACAAACGAAAAGATAAAAGAAAAAAGGAGAAAAGTAGAGAAAAGAAGAGAAAAGAGAAAAGAGAAAAGAAGAGAAAAGAGAAATGAGAAATGAGAAAAGAAGAGAATTAGAAAAGGAAAGAAGAGAAATGAAGAGAAAAGAGATAAGAAGAGAAAAGAAGAGCAAACAAGAGAAATGAGAAAAGAAGAGCAAAGAAGAGAAAAGAAGAAAAATGAAGAGAAAAGAAGAGAAAGAGAAAGGAGAGAAAAGAAAAGAAGACTAAAGAGAAAAGAGAAAAGAAGAGAAAGCAAGAGAAAAGAAGAGAAAGAGAAAGGAGAGAAAAGAAAAGAAGAGTTTAGAGAAAAGAGAAAAGAAGAGACAGGAAGGGAAATGACGAGAAAAGAGAAAATAGAAAAGAGAAAACAAGCGAAAAGAGAAAAGAGAAGACATAGAAAAGAATAGAAAAGAGAAAAGAGAACAGAAGAGAAAAGCAGAGAGATGAAAAAAGAGAAAAGAAGAGAAAAGATGAAATTAGAAAAGCGAAAAGAGGAGAAAAGAGAAAAGAAGAGAAAAGAAAAGAAGAGAAAAGAGAAAAGAGAAAGGGTTAAAGAAGGGAAAACAATATAAAAGAAAAGAAGAGAAAAGAGAAAGGGGTAAAGAAGAGAAAAGAAGAGAAAAGAGAAAAGAAGAGAAAAGAGAAAAGAGAAAGGGGTAAAGCAGAGAAAACAAGAGAAAAGAGAAAAGAGAAATGAAGAGAAAAGAAGAGAAGAGAAAGGAGAAAAGAAGAGAAAACAAGAGAAAAGAGAAAAGAAGAGAAAAGACAAGAAGAGTAAAGAGAAAAGAGAAAAGAAGAGAAAAGAAGAGAAATGAAGAGAAAAGAGAGAAAAGAAAAGAGAAAAGAAGAGAAAAGAGGAAAATATAAAAGCGAAAAGGAGAGTACAGAAGATGAAAGAGAAAATAAGAGAAAAGTAAAGAAGAGAAAAGTGAAAAGAGAAATGAGAATATAGAAAACAAGAGAAAACAAACGAAAACATAAAAGAAAAAAGAGAAAAGTAGAGAAAAGAAGAGAAAAGATGAAAGAAGAGAAAAGAGAAAAGAAGAGAAAAGAGAAAAGAGAAATGAGAAAAGAAGAGAATTAGAAAAGGAAAGAAGAGAAATGAAGAGAAAAGAGAAAAGAAGAGAAAAGACAAGAAGAGTAAAGAGAAAAGAGAAAAGAGAAACCAAGAGAAAACAAGCGAAAAGAGAAAAGAGAAGACTTAGAAAAGAATAGAAAAGAGTAAAGAGAACAGAAGAGAAAAGCAGAGAGATGAGAAAAGAGAAATGAAGAGAAAAGATGAAATTAGAAAAGCGTAAAGAGGAGAAAAGAGAAATGAAGAGAAAAGAAGAGAGAAGAGAAAGGAGAAAAGAAGAGAAAACAAGAGAAAAGAGAAAAGAAGAGAAAAGACAAGAAGAGTAAAGAGAAAAGAGAAAAGAAGAGAAAAGAAGAGAAATGAAGAGAAAAGAGAGAAGAGAAAAGAGAAAAGAAGAGAAAAGAGGAAAATATAAAAGCGAAAAGGAGAGTGCAGAAGATAAAAGAGAAATTAAGAGAAAAGTAAAGAAGAGAAAAGTGAAAAGAGAAATGAGAATATAGAAAACAAGAGTAAACAAACGAAAAGATAAAAGAAAAAAGGAGAAAAGTAGAGAAAAGAAGAGAAAAGAGAAAAGAGAAAAGAAGAGAATTAGAAAAGGAAAGAAGAGAAATGAAGAGAAAAGAGATAAGAAGAGAAAAGAAGAGCAAACAAGAGAAATGAGAAAAGAAGAGCAAAGAAGAGAAAAGAAGAGAAATGAAGAGAAAAGAAGAGAAAGAGAAAGGAGAGAAAAGAAAATAAGACTAAAGAGAAAAGAGAAAAGAAGAGAAAGGTAGAGAAAAGAAGAGAAAGAGAAAGGAGAGAAAAGAAAAGTAGAGTTTAGAGAAAAGAGAAAAGAAGAGACAGGAAGAGAAATGACGAGAAAAGAGAAAATAGAAAAGAGAAAACAAGCGAAAAGAGAAAAGAGAAGACATAGAAAAGAATAGAAAAGAGAAAAGAGAACAGAAGAGAAAAGCAGAGAGATGAAAAAAGAGAAAAGAAGAGAAACGATGAAATTAGAAAAGCGAAAAGAGGAGAAAAGAGAAAAGAAGAGAAAAGAAAAGAAGAGAAAAGAGAAAAGCGAAAGGGTTAAAGAAGGGAAAACAACAGAAAAGAGAAAAGAAGAGAAAAGAGAAAAGAGAAAGGGTTAAAGAAGGGAAAACAACATAAAAGCAAAGAAGAGAAAAGAGAAAGGGGTAAAGAAGAGAAAAGAAGAGAAAAGAGAAAAGAAGAGAAAAGAGAAAAGAGAAAGGGGTAAAGCAGAGAAAACAAGAGAAAAGAGAAAAGAGAAATGAAGAGAAAAGAAGAGAAGCGAAAGGAGAAAAGAAGAGAAAACAAGAGAAAAGAGAAAAGAAGAGAAAAGACAAGAAGAGTAAAGAGAAAAGAGAAAAGAAGAGAAAAGAAGAGAAATGAAGAGAAAAGAGAGAAAAGAAAAGAGAAAAGAAGAGAAAAGAGGAAAATATAAAAGCGAAAAGGAGAGTACAGAAGATAAAAGAGAAAATAAGAGAAAAGTAAAGAAGAGAAAAGTGAAAAGAGAAAGGAGAATATAGAAAACAAGAGAAAACAAACGAAAACATAAAAGAAAAAAGAGAAAAGTAGAGAAAAGAAGAGAAAAGATGAAAGAAGAGAAAAGAGAAAAGAGAAAAGAAGAGAAAAGAGAAAAGAGAAATGAGAAAAGAAGAGAATTAGAAAAGGAAAGAAGAGAAATGAAGAGAAAAGAGAAAAGAAGAGAAAAGACAAGAAGAGTAAAGAGAAAAGAGAAAAGAGAAACCAAGAGAAAACAAGCGAAAAGAGAAAAGAGAAGACTTAGAAAAGAATAGAAAAGAGTAAAGAGAACAGAAGAGAAAAGCAGAGAGATGAGAAAAGAGAAATGAAGAGAAAAGATGAAATTAGAAAAGCGTAAAGAGGAGAAAAGAGAAATGAAGAGAAAAGAAGAGAGAAGAGAAAGGAGAAAAGAAGAGAAAACAAGAGAAAAGAGAAAAGAAGAGAAAAGACAAGAAGAGTAAAGAGAAAAGAGAAAAGAAGAGAAAAGAAGAGAAATGTAGAGAAAAGAGAGAATAGAAAAGAGAAAAGAAGAGAAAAGAGGAAAATATAAAAGCGAAAAGGAGAGTGCAGAAGATAAAAGAGAAAATAAGAGAAAAGTAAAGAAGAGAAAAGTGAAAAGAGAAATGAGAATATAGAAAACAAGAGTAAACAAACGAAAAGATAAAAGAAAAAAGGAGAAAAGTAGAGAAAAGAAGAGAAAAGAGAAAAGAGAAAAGAAGAGAATTAGAAAAGGAAAGAAGAGAAATGAAGAGAAAAGAGATAAGAAGAGAAAAGAAGAGCAAACAAGAGAAATGAGAAAAGAAGAGCAAAGAAGAGAAAAGAAGAGAAATGAAGAGAAAAGAAGAGAAAGAGAAAGGAGAGAAAAGAAAAGAAGACTAAAGAGAAAAGAGAAAAGAAGAGAAAGGAAGAGAAAAGAAGAGAAAGAGAAAGGAGAGAAAAGAAAAGTAGAGTTTAGAGAAGAGAGAAAAGAAGAGACAGGAAGAGAAATGACGAGAAAAGAGAAAATAGAAAAGAGAAAACAAGCGAAAAGAGAAAAGAGAAGACATAGAAAAGAATAGAAAACAGAAAAGAGAACAGAAGAGAAAAGCAGAGAGATGAAAAAAGAGAAAAGAAGAGAAACGATGAAATTAGAAAAGCGAAAAGAGGAGAAAAGAGAAAAGAAGAGAAAAGAAAAGAAGAGAAAAGAGAAAAGAGAAAGGGTTAAAGAAGGGAAAACAACATAAAAGAGAAAAGAAGAGAAAAGAGAAAGGGGTAAAGAAGAGAAAAGAAGAGAAAAGAGAAAAGAAGAGAGAAGGAGAAAAATGAAGAGAAAAGAGAAAGGAAGAGAAAACAAGAGAAAGAGAAAAGAAGAGAAAAGACAAAAGAGAAATGAAGAGAAAAGAGATAAGAGAAAAGAAGAGAAAAAAAGAATAAATGCAAAAGAAGAGAAAAGAGAAAAGAGATAAGAAGGGAAAAGAAGAGAAAACAGAAAAGAGAAAAGTGAAAAGAGAAAAGAGAAAAGAGGAGAAAAGATGTGTAAAGAAGAGATAAGAGAAAAGAAGAGAAAAGACAAAAGATAAATGAAGAGAAAAGAGATAAGAGAAAAGAAGAGAAAAGAAGAATAAATGCAAAAGAAGAGAAAAGAGAAAAGAAGAGAAAAGAGAAAAGAAGAGAAAAGAAGAATAAATGCAAAAGAAGAGAAAAGAGAAAAGAGATAAGAAGGGAAAAGAAGAGAAAAGAGAAATGAGAAAAGAAGAGAAAACAAGAGAAAAGAGAAAAGAAGAGATAAGAGAAAAGAGAAAGTGGTAAAGCAGAGAAAACAAGAGAAAAGAGAAAAGGGAAATGAAGAGAAAAGAAGAGAGAAGAGAAAGGAGAAAAGAAGAGAAAACAAGAGAAAAGAGAAAAGAAGTGAAAAGACAAGAAGAGTAAAGAGAAAAGATAAAATAAGAGAAAAGAAGGGAAATGAAGAGAAAAGAGAGAAGAGAAAAGAGAAAAGAAGAGAAAAGAGGAAAATATAAAAGCGAAAAGGAGAGTACAGACGATAAAAGAGAAAATAAGAGAAAACTAAAGAAGAGAAAAGTGAAAAGAGAAATGAGAATATAGAAAACAAGAGAAAACAAACGAAAAGATAAAAGAAAAAAAAGAGAAAAGTAGAGAAAAGAAGAGAAAAGAGAAAAGAAGAGAAAAGAGAAAAGAAGAGAACAGAAGACAAAAGAAGAGAAAAGAGAAAATCAGAGAAAAAGGAAAAGAGAAAAGACGAGAACAGAAGAGAAAAGAAAAGAGTATAGAAGAGAAAAGAGAAAAGAGAAAAGAAGAGAAAAGAAGAGAAAAGAGAAAAGAGAAAAGTGAAAAGAGAAAAGAGAAAAGAGGAGAAAAGAAGTGTAAAGAAGAGAAAAGAGAAAAGAAGAGAAAAGACAAAAGAGAAATGAAGAGAAAAGAGATAAGAGAAAAGAAGAGAAAAGAAGAATAAATGCAAAAGAAGAGAAAAGAGATAAGAAGGGAAAAGAAGAGAAAAGAGAAAAGAGAAAAGTGAAAAGAGAAAAGAGAAAAGAGGAGAAAAGAAGTGTAAAGAAGAGAAAAGAGAAAAGAAGAGAAAAGACAAAAGAGAAATGAAGAGAAAAGAGATAAGAGAAAAGAAGAGAAAAGAAGAATAAATGCAAAAGAAGAGAAAAGAGATAAGAAGGGAAAAGAAGAGAAAAGAGAAAAGAGAAAAGTGAAAAGAGAAAAGAGAAAAGAGGAGAAAAGAAGTGTAAAGAAGAGAAAAGAGAAAAGAAGAGAAAAGACAAAAGAGAAATGAAGAGAAAAGAGATAAGAGAAAAGAAGAGAAAAGAAGAATAAATGCAAAAGAAGAGAAAAGAGAAAAGAGATAAGAAGGGAAAAGAATAGAAAAGAGAAAAGAGAAAAGTGAAAAGAGAAAAGAGAAAAGAGGAGAAAAGAAGTGTAAAGAAGAGATAAGAGAAAAGAAGAGAAAAGACAAAAGATAAATGAAGTGAAAAGAGATAAGAGAAAAGAAGAGAAAAGAAGAGAAAAGAAGAGAAAAGAGAAGAGAAGTGAAAAGAAGAGAAACGAGAAAAGAAGAGAAAGGAAGCAAAAAGAATTAAAAGAGAAAAGAGAAAAGAAAAGAAGAGAAAGGAGTAAAGAGAAAAGAAGAGAACAGAAGAGAAAAGAAGAGAAAAGAGAAAATCAGAGAAATGAAGAGAAAAGAGATAAGAGAAAAGAAGAGAAAAGAAGAATAAATGCAAAAGAAGAGAAAAGAGAAAAGAGATAAGAAGGGAAAAGAAGAGAAAAGAGAAAAGAGAAAAGTGAAAAGAGAAAAGAGAAACGAGGAGAAAAGCAGTGTAAAGAAGAGAAAAGAGAAAAGAAGAGAAAAGACAAAAGATAAATGAAGAGAAAAGAGATAAGAGAAAAGAAGAATAAATGCAAAAGAAGAGAAAAGAGAAAAGAAGAGAATTAGAAAAGGAAAGAAGAGAAATGAAGAGAAAAGAGAAAAGAAGAGCAAACAAGAGAAATGAGAAAAGAAGAGAAAAGAAGTGAAATGAAGAGAAAAGAAGAGAAAAGAGAAAAGAAGTGAAAAGAAGAGAAACGAGAAAAGAAGAGAAAGGAAGCAAAAAGAATTAAAAGAGAAAAGAGAAAAGAAAAGAAGAGAAAGGAGTAAAGAGAAAAGAAGAGAACAGAAGAGAAAAGAAGAGAAAAGAGAAAATCAGAGAAAAAGGAAAAGAGAAAAGACGAGAACAGAAGAGAAAAGAAAAGAGTATAGAAGAGAAAAGAGAAAAGAGAAAAGAAGAGACAAGAGAAAAGAAGAGAACAGAAGAGAAAAGAAGAGAAAAGAAGAGAAAAGTGAAAAGAAGAGAACAGAAGAGAAAGGAGATAAGAGAACACAGAAAAGAAGAGAAAAGAAAAGAAAACAGGAGAACAGTGAAAAGAAGAGAAAAGGAGCGAACAGAGAGTAAAGACAAAAGAGAAATGCAGTGAAATGAAGAGAAAAGAGATAATAGCAAAGACAAAAGAAGAGAATAGAAGAAAAAAGAGAAAAGAGAAAAGAAGAGAAAAGAGAAAAGAAGAGAAAAGAGAAAAGAGACAAGTGAAAAGAGAAAAGAGAAAAGAGGAGAAAAGAAGTGTAAAGAAGAGATAAGAGAAAAGAAGAAAAAAGAAGAATAAATACAAAAGCTGGGAAAAGAAGAGAAAAAGGAAAAGAAGAGAAAAAAGAGAAAAGAGAAAAGGGAAAAAACGGAAAAAGAGAAAAGAAAAGAGAAAAGAAGAGAAAAGAAGAATAAATGCAAAAGAAGAGAAAAGAAGAGAAACGAGAAAAGAGAAATGAAGTGAAAAGAGATATGAGAAAAGAAGAGAAAAGAAGAGAAAAGGGAAAAGAAGACAAAACAAGAGAAAAGAGAAAAGAAGAGAAAACAAGAGAAAAGACAAAAGAAGAGAAATGAAGAGAAAAGAAGAGAAAAGAGAAATGAGAAAAGAAGAGAAAACAAGAGAAAAGAGAAAAGAAGAGAAAAGAGAAAAGAGAAAGGGGTAAAGCAGAGAAAACAAGAGAAAAGAGAAAAGAGAAATGAAGAGAAAAGAAGAGAGAAGAGAAAGGAGAAAAGAAGAGAAAACAAGAGAAAAGAGAAAAGAAGAGAAAAGACAAGAAGAGTAAAGAGAAAAGAGAAAAGAAGAGAAAAGAAGAGAAATGAAGAGAAAAGAGAGAAGAGAAAAGAGAAAAGAAGAGAAAAGAGGAAAATATAAAAGCGAAAAGGAGAGTACAGAAGATAAAAGAGAAAATAAGAGAAAAGTAAAGAAGAGAAAAGTGAAAAGAGAAATGAGAATATAGAAAACAAGAAAAAACAAACGAAAAGATAAAAGAAAAAAGAGAAAAGTAGAGAAAAGAAGAGAAAAGAGAAAAGAGAAATGAGAAAAGAAGAGAAAACAAGAGAAAACAGAAAAGAAGAGAAAAGAGAAAAGAGAAAGGGGTAAAGCAGAGAAAACAAGAGAAAAGAGAAAAGAGAAATGAAGAGAAAAGAAGAGAGAAGAGAAAGGAGAAAAGAAGAGAAAACAAGAGAAAAGAGAAAAGAAGAGAAAAGACAAGAAGAATAAAGAGAAAAGAGAAAAGAAGAGAAAAGAAGAGAAATGAAGAGAAAAGAGAGAAGAGAAAAGAGAAAAGAAGAGAAAAGAGGAAAATATAAAAGCGAAAAGGAGAGTGCAGAAGATAAAAGAGAAAATAAGAGAAAAGTAAAGAAGAGAAAAGTGAAAAGAGAAATGAGAATATAGAAAACAAGAGAAAACAAACGAAAACATAAAAGAAAAAAAGAGAAAAGTAGAGAAAAGAAGAGAAAAGATGAAAGAAGAGAAAAGAGAAAAGAAGAGAAAAGAGAAATGAGAAAAGAATAGAATTAGAAAAGGAAAGAAAAGAAATGAAGAGAAAAGAGAAAAGAAGAGAAAACAAGAGCAAAGAGAAAAGAGAAAAGAAGAGAAAACAAGAGAAAAGAGAAAAGAAGAGGAATGAAGAGAAAGAAGAGAAAAGAAGAGAAAAGGGAAAAGAAGACAAAACAAGAGAAAAGAGAAAAGAAGAGAAAACAAGAGAAAAGACAAAAGAAGAGAAATGAAGAGAAAAGAAGAGAAAAGAGAAATGAGAAAAGAAGAGAAAACAAGAGAAAAGAGAAAAGAAGAGAAAAGAGAAAAGAGAAAGGGGTAAAGCAGAGAAAACAAGAGAAAAGAGAAAAGAGAAATGAAGAGAAAAGAAGAGAGAAGAGAAAGGAGAAAAGAAGAGAAAACAAGAGAAAAGAGAAAAGAAGAGAAAAGACAAGAAGAGTAAAGAGAAAAGAGAAAAGAAGAGAAAAGAAGAGAAATGAAGAGAAAAGAGAGAATAGAAAAGAGAAAAGAAGAGAAAAGAGGAAAATATAAAAGCGAAAAGGAGAGTACAGAAGATAAAAGAGAAAATAAGAGAAAAGTAAAGAAGAGAAAAGTGAAAAGAGAAATGAGAATATAGAAAACAAGAGAAAACAAACGAAAACATAAAAGAAAAAAGAGAAAAGTAGAGAAAAGAAGAGAAAAGATGAAAGAAGAGAAAAGAGAAAAGAAGAGAAAAGAGAAATGAGAAAAGAAGAGAATTAGAAAAGGAAAGAAAAGAAATGAAGAGAAAAGAGAAAAGAAGAGAAAACAAGAGCAAAGAGAAAAGAGAAAAGAAGAGAAAAGAAGAGAAAAGAGAAAAGAAGAGGAATGAAGAGAAAGAAGAGAAAAGAAGAGAAAAGGGAAAAGAAGACAAAACAAGAGAAAAGAGAAAAGAAGAGAAAACAAGAGAAAAGACAAAAGAAGAGAAATGAAGAGAAAAGAAGAGAAAAGAGAAATGAGAAAAGAAGAGAAAACAAGAGAAAAGAGAAAAGAAGAGAAAAGAGAAAAGAGAATGGGGTAAAGCAGAGAAAACAAGAGAAAAGAGAAAAGAGACATGAAGAGAAAAGAAGAGAGAAGAGAAAGGAGAAAAGAAGAGAAAACAAGAGAAAAGAGAAAAGAAGAGAAAAGACAAGAAGAGTAAAGAGAAAAGAGAAAAGAAGAGAAAAGAAGAGAAATGAAGAGAAAAGAGAGAAGAGAAAAGAGAAAAAAAGAGAAAAGAGGAAAATATAAAAGCGAAAAGGAGAGTACAGAAGATAAAAGAGAAAATAAGAGAAAAGTAAAGAAGAGAAAAGTGAAAAGAGAAATGAGAATATAGAAAACAAGAGAAAACAAACGAAAAGATAAAAGAAAAAAGAGAAAAGTAGAGAAAAGAAGAGAAAAGAGAAAAGAAGAGAAAAGGGAAAAGAAGAGAAAAGAAGAGAAAAGAGAAAAGAGAAATGAGAAAAGAAGAGAAAACAAGAGAAAAGAGAAAAGAAGAGAAAAGAGAAAAGAGAAAGGGGTAAAGCAGAGAAAACAAGAGAAAAGAGAAAAGAGAAATGAAGAGAAAAGAAGAGAGAAGAGAAAGGAGAAAAGAAGAGAAAACAAGAGAAAAGAGAAAAGAAGAGAAAAGACAAGAAGAGTAAAGAGAAAAGAGAAAAGAAGAGAAAAGAAGAGAAATGAAGAGAAAAGAGAGAAGAGAAAAGAGAAAAGAAGAGAAAAGAGGAAAATATAAAAGCGAAAAGGAGAGTGCAGAAGATAAAAGAGAAAATAAGAGAAAAGTAAAGAAGAGAAAAGTGAAAAGAGAAATGAGAATATAGAAAACAAGAGTAAACAAACGAAAAGATAAAAGAAAAAAGGAGAAAAGTAGAGAAAAGAAGAGAAAAGAGAAAAGAGAAAAGAAGAGAATTAGAAAAGGAAAGAAGAGAAATGAAGAGAAAAGAGATAAGAAGAGAAAAGAAGAGCAAACAAGAGAAATGAGAAAAGAAGAGCAAAGAAGAGAAAAGAAGAGAAATGAAGAGAAAAGAAGAGAAAGAGAAAGGAGAGAAAAGAAAATAAGACTAAAGAGAAAAGAGAAAAGAAGAGAAAGGAAGAGAAAAGAAGAGAAAGAGAAAGGAGAGAAAAGAAAAGTAGAGTTAAGAGAAAAGAGAAAAGAAGAGACAGGAAGAGAAATGACGAGAAAAGAGAAAATAGAAAAGAGAAAACAAGCGAAAAGAGAAAAGAGAAGACATAGAAAAGAATAGAAAAGAGAAAAGAGAACAGAAGAGAAAAGCAGAGAGATGAAAAAAGAGAAAAGAAGAGAAACGATGAAATTAGAAAAGCGAAAAGAGGAGAAAAGAGAAAAGAAGAGAAAAGAAAAGAAGAGAAAAGAGAAAAGAGAAAGGGTTAAAGAAGGGAAAACAACATAAAAGAGAAAAGAAGAGAAAAGAGAAAGGGGTAAAGAAGAGAAAAGAAGAGAAAAGAGAAAAGAAGAGAGAAGGAGAAAAATGAAGAGAAAAGAGAAAAGCAGAGAAAACAAGAGAAAAGAGAAAAGAGAAATGAAGAGAAAAGACGAGAAGAGAAACGAGAAAAGAAGAGAAAACAAGAGAAAAGAGAAAAGAAGAGAAATGACAAGAAGAGTAAAGAGAAAAGAGAAAAGAAGAGAAAAGAAGAGAAATGAAGAGAAAAGAGAGAATAGAAAAGAGAAAAGAAGAGAAAAGAGGAAAATATAAAAGCGAAAAGGAGAGTACAGAAGAAAAAAGAGAAAATAAGAGAAAAGTAAAGAAGAGAAAAGTGAAAAGAGAAATGAGAATATAGAAAACAAGAGAAAACAAACGAAAACATAAAAGAAAAAAAGAGAAAAGTAGAGAAAAGAAGAGAAAAGATGAAAGAAGAGAAAAGAGAAAAGAAGAGAAAAGAAGAGAAAAGAGAAAAGAGAAATGAGAAAAGAAGAGAATTAGAAAAGGAAAGAAGAGAAATGAAGAGAAAAGAGAAAAGAGAAAAGAAGAGAAAACAAGAGCAAAGAGAAAAGAGAAAAGAAGAGAAAAGAAGAGAAAAGAGAAAAGACGAGGAATGAAGAGAAAGAAGAGAAAAGAGAAAAGAAGACAAAAGAAGAGAAAAGAGAAAAGAGAAATGAGAAAAGAAGAGAATTAGAAAAGGAAAGAAGAGAAATGAAGAGAAAAGAAATAAGAAGAGAAAAGACGAGCAAACAAGAGAAATGAGAACAGAAGAGCAAAGAAGAGAAAAGAAGAGAAATGAAGAGAAAAGAAGAGAAAGAGAAAGGAGAGAAAAGAAAAGAAGAGTAAAGAGAAAAGAGAAAAGAAGAGAAAGGAAGAGAAAAGAAGAGAAAGAGAAAGGAGAGAAAAGAAAAGAAGAGTAAAGAGAAAAGAGAAAAGAAAAGAAAGGAAGAGAAATGACGAGAAAAGAGAAAATAGAAAAGAGAAAACAAGAGAAAACAAGCGAAAAGAGAAAAGAAGAGAAAACAAGAGAATAGAGAAAAGAAGAGGAATGTAGAGAAAGAAGAGAAAAGAGAAAAGAAGAGAAAACAAGAGAAAAGAGAAAAAAGAAAGGGCCAAAGAAGAGAAAAGAAGTGAAAAGAGAAAAGAAGAGAAAAGAAGAGAAAAGTAGAGAAAAGAGAAAAGAGAAAGGGTTAAAGAAGAGAAAAGAAGTGAAAAGAAGAGAAAAGAGAAAAGAAGAGAAAGGAAGCAAAAAGAATTAAAAGAGAAAAGAGAAAAGAAAAGAAGAGAAAGGAGTAAAGAGAAAAGAAGAGAACAGAACAGAAAAGAAGAAAAAGGAGAAAAGAGTAAAGAAGAGAACAGAAGACAAAAGAAGAGAAAAGAGAAAATCAGAGAAATAGGAAAAGAGAAAAGACGAGAACAGAAGAGAAAAGAAAAGAGTATAGAAGAGAAAAGAGAAAAGAGAAAAGAAGAGAACAGAAGAGAAAAGAAGAGAAAAGTGAAAAGAAGAGAAAAGACAAGAAAAGTAAAGAGAAAAGAGAAAAGAAGAGAAAAGAAGAGAAATGAAGAGAAAAGAGAGAATAGAAAAGAGAAAAGAAGAGAAAAGAGGAAAATATAAAAGCGAAAAGGAGAGTGCAGAAGATAAAAGAGAAAATAAGAGAAAAGTAAAGAAGAGAAAAGTGAAAAGAGAAATGAGAATATAGAAAACAAGAGTAAACAAACGAAAAGATAAAAGAAAAAAGGAGAAAAGTAGAGAAAAGAAGAGAAAAGAGAAAAGAGAAAAGAAGAGAAAAGAGAAAAGAGAAATGAGAAAAGAAGAGAATTAGAAAAGGAAAGAAGAGAAATGAAGAGAAAAGAGATAAGAAGAGAAAAGAAGAGCAAACAAGAGAAATGAGAAAAGAAGAGCAAAGAAGAGAAAAGAAGAAAAATGAAGAGAAAAGAAGAGAAAGAGAAAGGAGAGAAAAGAAAAGAAGACTAAAGAGAAAAGAGAAAAGAAGAGAAAGGAAGAGAAAAGAAGAGAAAGAGAAAGGAGAGAAAAGAAAAGAAGAGTTTAGAGAAAAGAGAAAAGAAGAGACAGGAAGGGAAATGACGAGAAAAGAGAAAATAGAAAAGAGAAAACAAGCGAAAAGAGAAAAGAGAAGACATAGAAAAGAATAGAAAAGAGAAAAGAGAACAGAAGAGAAAATCAGAGAGATGAAAAAAGAGAAAAGAAGAGAAAAGATGAAATTAGAAAAGCGAAAAGAGGAGAAAAGAGAAAAGAAGAGAAAAGAAAAGAAGAGAAAAGAGAAAAGAGAAAGGGTTAAAAAAAGGAAAACAACATAAAAGAAAAGAAGAGAAAAGAGAAAGGGGTAAAGAAGAGAAAAGAGAAAAGAAGAGAAAAGAGAAAAGAGAAAGGGGTAAAGCAGAGAAAACAAGAGAAAAGAGAAAAGAGAAATGAAGAGAAAAGAAGAGAGAAGAGAAAGGAGAAAAGAAGAGAAAACAAGAGAAAAGAGAAAAGAAGAGAAAAGACAAGAAGAATAAAGAGAAAAGAGAAAAGAAGAGAAAAGAAGAGAAATGAAGAGAAAAGAGAGAAGAGAAAAGAGAAAAGAAGAGAAAAGAGGAAAATATAAAAGCGAAAAGGAGAGTGCAGAAGATAAAAGAGAAAATAAGAGAAAAGTAAAGAAGAGAAAAGTGAAAAGAGAAATGAGAATATAGAAAACAAGAGAAAACAAACGAAAACATAAAAGAAAAAAAGAGAAAAGTAGAGAAAAGAAGAGAAAAGATGAAAGAAGAGAAAAGAGAAAAGAAGAGAAAAGAGAAATGAGAAAAGAAGAGAATTAGAAAAGGAAAGAAAAGAAATGAAGAGAAAAGAGAAAAGAAGAGAAAACAAGAGCAAAGAGAAAAGAGAAAAGAAGAGAAAACAAGAGAAAAGAGAAAAGAAGAGGAATGAAGAGAAAGAAGAGAAAAGAAGAGAAAAGGGAAAAGAAGACAAAACAAGAGAAAAGAGAAAAGAAGAGAAAACAAGAGAAAAGACAAAAGAAGAGAAATGAAGAGAAAAGAAGAGAAAAGAGAAATGAGAAAAGAAGAGAAAACAAGAGAAAAGAGAAAAGAAGAGAAAAGAGAAAAGAGAAAGGGGTAAAGCAGAGAAAACAAGAGAAAAGAGAAAAGAGAAATGAAGAGAAAAGAAGAGAGAAGAGAAAGGAGAAAAGAAGAGAAAACAAGAGAAAAGAGAAAAGAAGAGAAAAGACAAGAAGAGTAAAGAGAAAAGAGAAAAGAAGAGAAAAGAAGAGAAATGAAGAGAAAAGAGAGAAGAGAAAAGAGAAAAAAAGAGAAAAGAGGAAAATATAAAAGCGAAAAGGAGAGTACAGAAGATAAAAGAGAAAATAAGAGAAAAGTAAAGAAGAGAAAAGTGAAAAGAGAAATGAGAATATAGAAAACAAGAGAAAACAAACGAAAAGATAAAAGAAAAAAGAGAAAAGTAGAGAAAAGAAGAGAAAAGAGAAAAGAAGAGAAAAGAGAAAAGAAGAGAAAAGAAGAGAAAAGAGAAAAGAGAAATGAGAAAAGAAGAGAAAACAAGAGAAAAGAGAAAAGAAGAGAAATGAGAAAAGAGAAAGGGGTAAAGCAGAGAAAACAAGAGAAAAGAGAAAAGAGAAATGAAGAGAAAAGAAGAGAGAAGAGAAAGGAGAAAAGAAGAGAAAACAAGAGAAAAGAGAAAAGAAGAGAAAAGACAAGAAGAGTAAAGAGAAAAGAGAAAAGAAGAGAAAAGAAGAGAAATGAAGAGAAAAGAGAGAAGAGAAAAGAGAAAAGAAGAGAAAAGAGGAAAATATAAAAGCGAAAAGGAGAGTGCAGAAGATAAAAGAGAAAATAAGAGAAAAGTAAAGAAGAGAAAAGTGAAAAGAGAAATGAGAATATAGAAAACAAGAGTAAACAAACGAAAAGATAAAAGAAAAAAGGAGAAAAGTAGAGAAAAGAAGAGAAAAGAGAAAAGAGAAAAGAAGAGAATTAGAAAAGGAAGGAAGAGAAATGAAGAGAAAAGAGATAAGAAGAGAAAAGAAGAGCAAACAAGAGAAATGAGAAAAGAAGAGCAAAGAAGAGAAAAGAAGAGAAATGAAGAGAAAAGAAGAGAAAGAGAAAGGAGAGAAAAGAAAATAAGACTAAAGAGAAAAGAGAAAAGAAGAGAAAGGAAGAGAAAAGAAGAGAAAGAGAAAGGAGAGAAAAGAAAAGTAGAGTTAAGAGAAAAGAGAAAAGAAGAGACAGGAAGAGAAATGACGAGAAAAGAGAAAATAGAAAAGAGAAAACAAGCGAAAAGAGAAAAGAGAAGACATAGAAAAGAATAGAAAAGAGAAAAGAGAACAGAAGAGAAAAGCAGAGAGATGAAAAAAGAGAAAAGAAGAGAAACGATGAAATTAGAAAAGCGAAAAGAGGAGAAAAGAGAAAAGAAGAGAAAAGAAAAGAAGAGAAAAGAGAAAAGAGAAAGGGTTAAAGAAGGGAAAACAACATAAAAGAGAAAAGAAGAGAAAAGAGAAAGGGGTAAAGAAGAGAAAAGAAGAGAAAAGAGAAAAGAAGAGAGAAGGAGAAAAATGAAGAGAAAAGAGAAAAGCAGAGAAAACAAGAGAAAATAGAAAAGAGAAATGAAGAGAAAAGAAGAGAAGCGAAAGGAGAAAAGAAGAGAAAACAAGAGAAAAGAGAAAAGAAGAGAAAAGACAAGAAGAGTAAAGAGAAAAGAGAAAAGAAGAGAAAAGAAGAGAAATGAAGAGAAAAGAGAGAATAGAAAAGAGAAAAGAAGAGAAAAGAGGAAAATATAAAAGCGAAAAGGAGAGTACAGAAGAAAAAGAGAAAATAAGAGAAAAGTAAAGAAGAGAAAAGTGAAAAGAGAAATGAGAATATAGAAAACAAGAGAAAACAAACGAAAACATAAAAGAAAAAAAGAGAAAAGTAGAGAAAAGAAGAGAAAAGATGAAAGAAGAGAAAAGAGAAAAGAAGAGAAAAGAAGAGAAAAGAGAAAAGAGAAATGAGAAAAGAAGAGAATTAGAAAAGGAAAGAAGAGAAGTGAAGAGAAAAGAGAAAAGAGAAAAGAAGAGAAAACAAGAGCAAAGAGAAAAGAGAAATGAAGAGAAAAGAAGAGAAAAGAGAAAAGACGAGGAATGAAGAGAAAGAAGAGAAAAGAGAAAAGAAGACAAAAGAAGAGAAAAGAGAAAAGAGAAATGAGAAAAGAAGAGAATTAGAAAAGGAAAGAAGAGAAATGAAGAGAAAAGAAATAAGAAGAGAAAAGACGAGCAAACAAGAGAAATGAGAACAGAAGAGCAAAGAAGAGAAAAGAAGAGAAATGAAGAGAAAAGAAGAGAAAGAGAAAGGAGAGAAAAGAAAAGAAGAGTAAAGAGAAAAGAGAAAAGAAGAGAAAGGAAGAGAAAAGAAGAGAAAGAGAAAGGAGAGAAAAGAAAAGAAGAGTAAAGAGAAAAGAGAAAAGAAAAGAAAGGAAGAGAAATGACGAGAAAAGAGAAAATAGAAAAGAGAAAACTAGAGAAAACAAGCGAAAAGAGAAAAGAAGAGAAAACAAGAGAATAGAGAAAAGAAGAGGAATGTAGAGAAAGAAGAGAAAAGAGAAAAGAAGAGAAAACAAGAGAAAAGAGAAAAAAGAAAGGGCCAAAGAAGAGAAAAGAAGTGAAAAGAGAAAAGAAGAGAAAAGAAGAGAAAAGTAGAGAAAAGAGAAAAGAGAAAGGGTTAAAGAAGAGAAAAGAAGTGAAAAGAAGTGAAAAGAGAAAAGAAGAGAAAAGAAGAGAAAACAAGAGAAAAGAGAAAAAAGAAAGGGCCAAAGAAGAGAAAAGAAGTGAAAAGAGAAAAGAAGAGAAAAGAAGAGAAAAGTAGAGAAAAGAGAAAAGAGAAAGGGTTAAAGAAGAGAAAAGAAGTGAAAAGAAGAGAAAAGAGAAAAGAAGAGAAAGGAAGCAAAAAGAATTAAAAGAGAAAAGAGAAAAGAAAAGAAGAGAAAGGAGTAAAGAGAAAAGAAGAGAACAGAAGAGAAAAGAAGAAAAAGGAGAAAAGAGTAAAGAAGAGAACAGAAGACAAAAGAAGAGAAAAGAGAAAATCAGAGAAATAGGAAAAGAGAAAAGACGAGAACAGAAGAGAAAAGAAAAGAGTATAGAAGAGAAAAGAGAAAAGAGAAAAGAAGAGAACAGAAGAGAAAAGAAGAGAAAAGTGAAAAGAAGAGAAAAGACAAGAAGAGTAAAGAGAAAAGAGAAAAGAAGAGAAAAGAAGAGAAATGAAGAGAAAAGAGAGAATAGAAAAGAGAAAAGAAGAGAAAAGAGGAAAATATAAAAGCGAAAAGGAGAGTGCAGAAGATAAAAGAGAAAATAAGAGAAAAGTAAAGAAGAGAAAAGTGAAAAGAGAAATGAGAATATAGAAAACAAGAGTAAACAAACGAAAAGATAAAAGAAAAAAGGAGAAAAGTAGAGAAAAGAAGAGAAAAGAGAAAAGAGAAAAGAAGAGAAAAGAGAAATGAGAAATGAGAAAAGAAGAGAATTAGAAAAGGAAAGAAGAGAAATGAAGAGAAAAGAGATAAGAAGAGAAAAGAAGAGCAAACAAGAGAAATGAGAAAAGAAGAGCAAAGAAGAGAAAAGAAGAAAAATGAAGAGAAAAGAAGAGAAAGAGAAAGGAGAGAAAAGAAAAGAAGACTAAAGAGAAAAGAGAAAAGAAGAGAAAGGAAGAGAAAAGAAGAGAAAGAGAAAGGAGAGAAAAGAAAAGAAGAGTTTAGAGAAAAGAGAAAAGAAGAGACAGGAAGGGAAATGACGAGAAAAGAGAAAATAGAAAAGAGAAAACAAGCGAAAAGAGAAAAGAGAAGACATAGAAAAGAATAGAAAAGAGAAAAGAGAACAGAAGAGAAAAGCAGAGAGATGAAAAAAGAGAAAAGAAGAGAAAAGATGAAATTAGAAAAGCGAAAAGAGGAGAAAAGAGAAAAGAAGAGAAAAGAAAAGAAGAGAAAAGAGAAAAGAGAAAGGGTTAAAGAAGGGAAAACAATATAAAAGAAAAGAAGAGAAAAGAGAAAGGGGTAAAGAAGAGAAAAGAAGAGAAAAGAGAAAAGAAGAGAAAAGAGAAAAGAGAAAGGGGTAAAGCAGAGAAAACAAGAGAAAAGAGAAAAGAGAAATGAAGAGAAAAGAAGAGAAGAGAAAGGAGAAAAGAAGAGAAAACAAGAGAAAAGAGAAAAGAAGAGAAAAGACAAGAAGAGTAAAGAGAAAAGAGAAAAGAAGAGAAAAGAAGAGAAATGAAGAGAAAAGAGAGAAAAGAAAAGAGAAAAGAAGAGAAAAGAGGAAAATATAAAAGCGAAAAGGAGAGTACAGAAGATGAAAGAGAAAATAAGAGAAAAGTAAAGAAGAGAAAAGTGAAAAGAGAAATGAGAATATAGAAAACAAGAGAAAACAAACGAAAACATAAAAGAAAAAAGAGAAAAGTAGAGAAAAGAAGAGAAAAGATGAAAGAAGAGAAAAGAGAAAAGAAGAGAAAAGAGAAAAGAGAAATGAGAAAAGAAGAGAATTAGAAAAGGAAAGAAGAGAAATGAAGAGAAAAGAGAAAAGAAGAGAAAAGACAAGAAGAGTAAAGAGAAAAGAGAAAAGAGAAACCAAGAGAAAACAAGCGAAAAGAGAAAAGAGAAGACTTAGAAAAGAATAGAAAAGAGTAAAGAGAACAGAAGAGAAAAGCAGAGAGATGAGAAAAGAGAAATGAAGAGAAAAGATGAAATTAGAAAAGCGTAAAGAGGAGAAAAGAGAAATGAAGAGAAAAGAAGAGAGAAGAGAAAGGAGAAAAGAAGAGAAAACAAGAGAAAAGAGAAAAGAAGAGAAAAGACAAGAAGAGTAAAGAGAAAAGAGAAAAGAAGAGAAAAGAAGAGAAATGAAGAGAAAAGAGAGAAGAGAAAAGAGAAAAGAAGAGAAAAGAGGAAAATATAAAAGCGAAAAGGAGAGTGCAGAAGATAAAAGAGAAATTAAGAGAAAAGTAAAGAAGAGAAAAGTGAAAAGAGAAATGAGAATATAGAAAACAAGAGTAAACAAACGAAAAGATAAAAGAAAAAAGGAGAAAAGTAGAGAAAAGAAGAGAAAAGAGAAAAGAGAAAAGAAGAGAATTAGAAAAGGAAAGAAGAGAAATGAAGAGAAAAGAGATAAGAAGAGAAAAGAAGAGCAAACAAGAGAAATGAGAAAAGAAGAGCAAAGAAGAGAAAAGAAGAGAAATGAAGAGAAAAGAAGAGAAAGAGAAAGGAGAGAAAAGAAAATAAGACTAAAGAGAAAAGAGAAAAGAAGAGAAAGGTAGAGAAAAGAAGAGAAAGAGAAAGGAGAGAAAAGAAAAGTAGAGTTTAGAGAAAAGAGAAAAGAAGAGACAGGAAGAGAAATGACGAGAAAAGAGAAAATAGAAAAGAGAAAACAAGCGAAAAGAGAAAAGAGAAGACATAGAAAAGAATAGAAAAGAGAAAAGAGAACAGAAGAGAAAAGCAGAGAGATGAAAAAAGAGAAAAGAAGAGAAACGATGAAATTAGAAAAGCGAAAAGAGGAGAAAAGAGAAAAGAAGAGAAAAGAAAAGAAGAGAAAAGAGAAAAGCGAAAGGGTTAAAGAAGGGAAAACAACAGAAAAGAGAAAAGAAGAGAAAAGAGAAAAGAGAAAGGGTTAAAGAAGGGAAAACAACATAAAAGCAAAGAAGAGAAAAGAGAAAGGGGTAAAGAAGAGAAAAGAAGAGAAAAGAGAAAAGAAGAGAAAAGAGAAAAGAGAAAGGGGTAAAGCAGAGAAAACAAGAGAAAAGAGAAAAGAGAAATGAAGAGAAAAGAAGAGAAGCGAAAGGAGAAAAGAAGAGAAAACAAGAGAAAAGAGAAAAGAAGAGAAAAGACAAGAAGAGTAAAGAGAAAAGAGAAAAGAAGAGAAAAGAAGAGAAATGAAGAGAAAAGAGAGAAAAGAAATGAGAAAAGAAGAGAAAAGAGGAAAATATAAAAGCGAAAAGGAGAGTACAGAAGATAAAAGAGAAAATAAGAGAAAAGTAAAGAAGAGAAAAGTGAAAAGAGAAATGAGAATATAGAAAACAAGAGAAAACAAACGAAAACATAAAAGAAAAAAGAGAAAAGTAGAGAAAAGAAGAGAAAAGATGAAAGAAGAGAAAAGAGAAAAGAAGAGAAAAGAAGAGAAAAGAGAAAAGAGAAATGAGAAAAGAAGAGAATTAGAAAAGGAAAGAAGAGAAATGAAGAGAAAAGAGAAAAGAAGAGAAAAGACAAGAAGAGTAAAGAGAAAAGAGAAAAGAGAAACCAAGAGAAAACAAGCGAAAAGAGAAAAGAGAAGACTTAGAAAAGAATAGAAAAGAGTAAAGAGAACAGAAGAGAAAAGCAGAGAGATGAGAAAAGAGAAATGAAGAGAAAAGATGAAATTAGAAAAGCGTAAAGAGGAGAAAAGAGAAATGAAGAGAAAAGAAGAGAGAAGAGAAAGGAGAAAAGAAGAGAAAACAAGAGAAAAGAGAAAAGAAGAGAAAAGACAAGAAGAGTAAAGAGAAAAGAGAAAAGAAGAGAAAAGAAGAGAAATGTAGAGAAAAGAGAGAATAGAAAAGAGAAAAGAAGAGAAAAGAGGAAAATATAAAAGCGAAAAGGAGAGTGCAGAAGATAAAAGAGAAAATAAGAGAAAAGTAAAGAAGAGAAAAGTGAAAAGAGAAATGAGAATATAGAAAACAAGAGTAAACAAACGAAAAGATAAAAGAAAAAAGGAGAAAAGTAGAGAAAAGAAGAGAAAAGAGAAAAGAGAAAAGAAGAGAATTAGAAAAGGAAAGAAGAGAAATGAAGAGAAAAGAGATAAGAAGAGAAAAGAAGAGCAAACAAGAGAAATGAGAAAAGAAGAGCAAAGAAGAGAAAAGAAGAGAAATGAAGAGAAAAGAAGAGAAAGAGAAAGGAGAGAAAAGAAAAGAAGACTAAAGAGAAAAGAGAAAAGAAGAGAAAGGAAGAGAAAAGAAGAGAAAGAGAAAGGAGAGAAAAGAAAAGTAGAGTTTAGAGAAGAGAGAAAAGAAGAGACAGGAAGAGAAATGACGAGAAAAGAGAAAATAGAAAAGAGAAAACAAGCGAAAAGAGAAAAGAGAAGACATAGAAAAGAATAGAAAAGAGAAAAGAGAACAGAAGAGAAAAGCAGAGAGATGAAAAAAGAGAAAAGAAGAGAAACGATGAAATTAGAAAAGCGAAAAGAGGAGAAAAGAGAAAAGAAGAGAAAAGAAAAGAAGAGAAAAGAGAAAAGAGAAAGGGTTAAAGAAGGGAAAACAACATAAAAGAGAAAAGAAGAGAAAAGAGAAAGGGGTAAAGAAGAGAAAAGAAGAGAAAAGAGAAAAGAAGAGAGAAGGAGAAAAATGAAGAGAAAAGAGAAAGGAAGAGAAAACAAGAGAAAAGAGAAAAGAAGAGAAAAGAGAAAAGATAAAGGGGTAAAGCAGAGAAAACAAGAGAAAAGAGAAAAGAGAAATGAAGAGAAAAGACGAGAAGAGAAAGGAGAAAAGAAGAGAAAACAAGAGAAAAGAGAAAAGAAGAGAAATGACAAGAAGAGTAAAGAGAAAAGAGAAAAGAAGAGAAAAGAAGAGAAATGAAGAGAAAAGAGAGAATAGAAAAGAGAAAAGAAGAGAAAAGAGGAAAATATAAAAGCGAAAAGGAGAGTACAGAAGAAAAAAGAGAAAATAAGAGAAAAGTAAAGAAGAGAAAAGTGAAAAGAGAAATGAGAATATAGAAAACAAGAGAAAACAAACGAAAACATAAAAGAAAAAAAGAGAAAAGTAGAGAAAAGAAGAGAAAAGATGAAAGAAGAGAAAAGAGAAAAGAAGAGAAAAGAAGAGAAAAGAGAAAAGAGAAATGAGAAAAGAAGAGAATTAGAAAAGGAAAGAAGAGAAATGAAGAGAAAAGAGAAAAGAGAAAAGAAGAGAAAACAAGAGCAAAGAGAACAGAAGAGCAAAGAAGAGAAAAGAAGAGAAATGAAGAGAAAAGAAGAGAAAGAGAAAGGAGAGAAAAGAAAAGAAGAGTAAAGAGAAAAGAGAAAAGAAGAGAAAGGAAGAGAAAAGAAGAGAAAGAGAAAGGAGAGAAAAGAAAAGAAGAGTAAAGAGAAAAGAGAAAAGAAAAGAAAGGAAGAGAAATGACGAGAAAAGAGAAAATAGAAAAGAGAAAACAAGAGAAAACAAGCGAAAAGAGAAAAGAAGAGAAAACAAGAGAATAGAGAAAAGAAGAGGAATGTAGAGAAAGAAGAGAAAAGAGAAAAGAAGAGAAAACAAGAGAAAAGAGAAAAAAGAAAGGGCCAAAGAAGAGAAAAGAAGTGAAAAGAGAAAAGAAGAGAAAAGAAGAGAAAAGTAGAGAAAAGAGAAAAGAGAAAGGGTTAAAGAAGAGAAAAGAAGTGAAAAGAAGAGAAAAGAGAAAAGAAGAGAAAGGAAGCAAAAAGAATTAAAAGAGAAAAGAGAAAAGAAAAGAAGAGAAAGGAGTAAAGAGAAAAGAAGAGAACAGAAGAGAAAAGAAGAAAAAGGAGAAAAGAGTAAAGAAGAGAACAGAAGACAAAAGAAGAGAAAAGAGAAAATCAGAGAAAAAGGAAAAGAGAAAAGACGAGAACAGAAGAGAAAAGAAAAGAGTACAGAAGAGAAAAGAGAAAAGAGAAAAGAAGAGAACAGAAGAGAAAAGAAGAGAAAAGAAGAGAAAAGTGAAAAGAAGAGAAAAGACAAGAAGAGTAAAGAGAAAAGAGAAAAGAAGAGAAAAGAAGAGAAATGAAGAGAAAAGAGAGAATAGAAAAGAGAAAAGAAGAGAAAAGAAGAAAATATAAAAGCGAAAAGGAGAGTGCAGAAGATAAAAGAGAAAATAAGAGAAAAGTAAAGAAGAGAAAAGTGAAAAGAGAAATGAGAATATAGAAAACAAGAGAAAACAAACGAAAACATAAAAGAAAAAAAGAGAAAAGTAGAGAAAAGAAGAGAAAAGATGAAAGAAGAGAAAAGAGAAAAGAAGAGAAAAGAGAAATGAGAAAAGAAGAGAATTAGAAAAGGAAAGAAAAGAAATGAAGAGAAAAGAGAAAAGAAGAGAAAACAAGAGCAAAGAGAAAAGAGAAAAGAAGAGAAAACAAGAGAAAAGAGAAAAGAAGAGGAATGAAGAGAAAGAAGAGAAAAGAGAAAAGAAGACAAAAGAAGAGAAAAGAGAAAAGAGAAATGAGAAAAGAAGAGAATTAGAAAAGGAAAGAAGAGAAATGAAGAGAAAAGAGACAAGAAGAGAAAAGAAGAGCAAACAAGAGAAATGAGAACAGAAGAGCAAAGAAGAGAAAAGAAGAGAAATGAAGAGAAAAGAGAGAAAAGAAAAGAGAAAAGAAGAGAAAAGAGGAAAATATAAAAGCGAAAAGGAGAGTACAGAAGATGAAAGAGAAAATAAGAGAAAAGTAAAGAAGAGAAAAGTGAAAAGAGAAATGAGAATATAGAAAACAAGAGAAAACAAACGAAAACATAAAAGAAAAAAGAGAAAAGTAGAGAAAAGAAGAGAAAAGATGAAAGAAGAGAAAAGAGAAAAGAAGAGAAAAGAGAAAAGAGAAATGAGAAAAGAAGAGAATTAGAAAAGGAAAGAAGAGAAATGAAGAGAAAAGAGAAAAGAAGAGAAAAGACAAGAAGAGTAAAGAGAAAAGAGAAAAGAGAAACCAAGAGAAAACAAGCGAAAAGAGAAAAGAGAAGACTTAGAAAAGAATAGAAAAGAGTAAAGAGAACAGAAGAGAAAAGCAGAGAGATGAGAAAAGAGAAATGAAGAGAAAAGATGAAATTAGAAAAGCGTAAAGAGGAGAAAAGAGAAATGAAGAGAAAAGAAGAGAGAAGAGAAAGGAGAAAAGAAGAGAAAACAAGAGAAAAGAGAAAAGAAGAGAAAAGACAAGAAGAGTAAAGAGAAAAGAGAAAAGAAGAGAAAAGAAGAGAAATGAAGAGAAAAGAGAGAAGAGAAAAGAGAAAAGAAGAGAAAAGAGGAAAATATAAAAGCGAAAAGGAGAGTGCAGAAGATAAAAGAGAAATTAAGAGAAAAGTAAAGAAGAGAAAAGTGAAAAGAGAAATGAGAATATAGAAAACAAGAGTAAACAAACGAAAAGATAAAAGAAAAAAGGAGAAAAGTAGAGAAAAGAAGAGAAAAGAGAAAAGAGAAAAGAAGAGAATTAGAAAAGGAAAGAAGAGAAATGAAGAGAAAAGAGATAAGAAGAGAAAAGAAGAGCAAACAAGAGAAATGAGAAAAGAAGAGCAAAGAAGAGAAAAGAAGAGAAATGAAGAGAAAAGAAGAGAAAGAGAAAGGAGAGAAAAGAAAATAAGACTAAAGAGAAAAGAGAAAAGAAGAGAAAGGTAGAGAAAAGAAGAGAAAGAGAAAGGAGAGAAAAGAAAAGTAGAGTTTAGAGAAAAGAGAAAAGAAGAGACAGGAAGAGAAATGACGAGAAAAGAGAAAATAGAAAAGAGAAAACAAGCGAAAAGAGAAAAGAGAAGACATAGAAAAGAATAGAAAAGAGAAAAGAGAACAGAAGAGAAAAGCAGAGAGATGAAAAAAGAGAAAAGAAGAGAAACGATGAAATTAGAAAAGCGAAAAGAGGAGAAAAGAGAAAAGAAGAGAAAAGAAAAGAAGAGAAAAGAGAAAAGCGAAAGGGTTAAAGAAGGGAAAACAACAGAAAAGAGAAAAGAAGAGAAAAGAGAAAAGAGAAAGGGTTAAAGAAGGGAAAACAACATAAAAGCAAAGAAGAGAAAAGAGAAAGGGGTAAAGAAGAGAAAAGAAGAGAAAAGAGAAAAGAAGAGAAAAGAGAAAAGAGAAAGGGGTAAAGCAGAGAAAACAAGAGAAAAGAGAAAAGAGAAATGAAGAGAAAAGAAGAGAAGCGAAAGGAGAAAAGAAGAGAAAACAAGAGAAAAGAGAAAAGAAGAGAAAAGACAAGAAGAGTAAAGAGAAAAGAGAAAAGAAGAGAAAAGAAGAGAAATGAAGAGAAAAGAGAGAAAAGAAATGAGAAAAGAAGAGAAAAGAGGAAAATATAAAAGCGAAAAGGAGAGTACAGAAGATAAAAGAGAAAATAAGAGAAAAGTAAAGAAGAGAAAAGTGAAAAGAGAAATGAGAATATAGAAAACAAGAGAAAACAAACGAAAACATAAAAGAAAAAAGAGAAAAGTAGAGAAAAGAAGAGAAAAGATGAAAGAAGAGAAAAGAGAAAAGAAGAGAAAAGAAGAGAAAAGAGAAAAGAGAAATGAGAAAAGAAGAGAATTAGAAAAGGAAAGAAGAGAAATGAAGAGAAAAGAGAAAAGAAGAGAAAAGACAAGAAGAGTAAAGAGAAAAGAGAAAAGAGAAACCAAGAGAAAACAAGCGAAAAGAGAAAAGAGAAGACTTAGAAAAGAATAGAAAAGAGTAAAGAGAACAGAAGAGAAAAGCAGAGAGATGAGAAAAGAGAAATGAAGAGAAAAGATGAAATTAGAAAAGCGTAAAGAGGAGAAAAGAGAAATGAAGAGAAAAGAAGAGAGAAGAGAAAGGAGAAAAGAAGAGAAAACAAGAGAAAAGAGAAAAGAAGAGAAAAGACAAGAAGAGTAAAGAGAAAAGAGAAAAGAAGAGAAAAGAAGAGAAATGTAGAGAAAAGAGAGAATAGAAAAGAGAAAAGAAGAGAAAAGAGGATAATATAAAAGCGAAAAGGAGAGTGCAGAAGATAAAAGAGAAAATAAGAGAAAAGTAAAGAAGAGAAAAGTGAAAAGAGAAATGAGAATATAGAAAACAAGAGTAAACAAACGAAAAGATAAAAGAAAAAAGGAGAAAAGTAGAGAAAAGAAGAGAAAAGAGAAAAGAGAAAAGAAGAGAATTAGAAAAGGAAAGAAGAGAAATGAAGAGAAAAGAGATAAGAAGAGAAAAGAAGAGCAAACAAGAGAAATGAGAAAAGAAGAGCAAAGAAGAGAAAAGAAGAGAAATGAAGAGAAAAGAAGAGAAAGAGAAAGGAGAGAAAAGAAAAGAAGACTAAAGAGAAAAGAGAAAAGAAGAGAAAGGAAGAGAAAAGAAGAGAAAGAGAAAGGAGAGAAAAGAAAAGTAGAGTTTAGAGAAGAGAGAAAAGAAGAGACAGGAAGAGAAATGACGAGAAAAGAGAAAATAGAAAAGAGAAAACAAGCGAAAAGAGAAAAGAGAAGACATAGAAAAGAATAGAAAAGAGAAAAGAGAACAGAAGAGAAAAGCAGAGAGATGAAAAAAGAGAAAAGAAGAGAAACGATGAAATTAGAAAAGCGAAAAGAGGAGAAAAGAGAAAAGAAGAGAAAAGAAAAGAAGAGAAAAGAGAAAAGAGAAAGGGTTAAAGAAGGGAAAACAACATAAAAGAGAAAAGAAGAGAAAAGAGAAAGGGGTAAAGAAGAGAAAAGAAGAGAAAAGAGAAAAGAAGAGAGAAGGAGAAAAATGAAGAGAAAAGAGAAAGGAAGAGAAAACAAGAGAAAAGAGAAAAGAAGAGAAAAGAGAAAAGATAAAGGGGTAAAGCAGAGAAAACAAGAGAAAAGAGAAAAGAGAAATGAAGAGAAAAGACGAGAAGAGAAAGGAGAAAAGAAGAGAAAACAAGAGAAAAGAGAAAAGAAGAGAAATGACAAGAAGAGTAAAGAGAAAAGAGAAAAGAAGAGAAAAGAAGAGAAATGAAGAGAAAAGAGAGAATAGAAAAGAGAAAAGAAGAGAAAAGAGGAAAATATAAAAGCGAAAAGGAGAGTACAGAAGAAAAAAGAGAAAATAAGAGAAAAGTAAAGAAGAGAAAAGTGAAAAGAGAAATGAGAATATAGAAAACAAGAGAAAACAAACGAAAACATAAAAGAAAAAAAGAGAAAAGTAGAGAAAAGAAGAGAAAAGATGAAAGAAGAGAAAAGAGAAAAGAAGAGAAAAGAAGAGAAAAGAGAAAAGAGAAATGAGAAAAGAAGAGAATTAGAAAAGGAAAGAAGAGAAATGAAGAGAAAAGAGAAAAGAGAAAAGAAGAGAAAACAAGAGCAAAGAGAACAGAAGAGCAAAGAAGAGAAAAGAAGAGAAATGAAGAGAAAAGAAGAGAAAGAGAAAGGAGAGAAAAGAAAAGAAGAGTAAAGAGAAAAGAGAAAAGAAGAGAAAGGAAGAGAAAAGAAGAGAAAGAGAAAGGAGAGAAAAGAAAAGAAGAGTAAAGAGAAAAGAGAAAAGAAAAGAAAGGAAGAGAAATGACGAGAAAAGAGAAAATAGAAAAGAGAAAACAAGAGAAAACAAGCGAAAAGAGAAAAGAAGAGAAAACAAGAGAATAGAGAAAAGAAGAGGAATGTAGAGAAAGAAGAGAAAAGAGAAAAGAAGAGAAAACAAGAGAAAAGAGAAAAAAGAAAGGGCCAAAGAAGAGAAAAGAAGTGAAAAGAGAAAAGAAGAGAAAAGAAGAGAAAAGTAGAGAAAAGAGAAAAGAGAAAGGGTTAAAGAAGAGAAAAGAAGTGAAAAGAAGAGAAAAGAGAAAAGAAGAGAAAGGAAGCAAAAAGAATTAAAAGAGAAAAGAGAAAAGAAAAGAAGAGAAAGGAGTAAAGAGAAAAGAAGAGAACAGAAGAGAAAAGAAGAAAAAGGAGAAAAGAGTAAAGAAGAGAACAGAAGACAAAAGAAGAGAAAAGAGAAAATCAGAGAAAAAGGAAAAGAGAAAAGACGAGAACAGAAGAGAAAAGAAAAGAGTACAGAAGAGAAAAGAGAAAAGAGAAAAGAAGAGAACAGAAGAGAAAAGAAGAGAAAAGAAGAGAAAAGTGAAAAGAAGAGAAAAGACAAGAAGAGTAAAGAGAAAAGAGAAAAGAAGAGAAAAGAAGAGAAATGAAGAGAAAAGAGAGAATAGAAAAGAGAAAAGAAGAGAAAAGAAGAAAATATAAAAGCGAAAAGGAGAGTGCAGAAGATAAAAGAGAAAATAAGAGAAAAGTAAAGAAGAGAAAAGTGAAAAGAGAAATGAGAATATAGAAAACAAGAGTAAACAAACGAAAAGATAAAAGAAAAAAGGAGAAAAGTAGAGAAAAGAAGAGAAAAGAGAAAAGAGAAAAGAAGAGAAAAGAGAAAAGAGAAATGAGAAAAGAAGAGAATTAGAAAAGGAAAGAAGAGAAATGAAGAGAAAAGAGATAAGAAGAGAAAAGAAGAGCAAACAAGAGAAATGAGAAAAGAAGAGCAAAGAAGAGAAAAGAAGAGAAATGAAGAGAAAAGAAGAGAAAGAGAAAGGAGAGAAAAGAAAAGAAGACGAAAGAGAAAAGAGAAAAGAAGAGAAAGGTAGAGAAAAGAAGAGAAAGAGAAAGGAGAGAAAAGAAAAGAAGAATTTAGAGAAAAGAGAAAAGAAGAGACAGGAAGGGAAATGACGAGAAAAGAGAAAATAGAAAAGAGAAAACAAGCGAATAGAGAAAAGTGAAGACATAGAAAAGAATAGAAAAGAGAAAAGAGAACAGAAGAGAAAAGCAGAGAGATGAAAAAAGAGAAAAGAAGAGAAAAGATGAAATTAGAAAAGCGAAAAGATGAGAAAAGAGAAAAGAAGAGAAAAGAAAAGAAGAGAAAAGAGAAAAGAGAAAGGGATAAAGAAGGGAAAACAACATAAAAGAGAAAAGAAGAGAAAAGAGAAAGGGGTAAAGAAGAGAAAAGAAGAGAAAAGTGAAAAGAGAAATGAGAATATAGAAAACAAGAGAAAACAAACGAAAACATAAAAGAAAAAAGAGAAAAGTAGAGAAAAGAAGAGAAAAGATGAAAGAAGAGAAAAGAGAAAATAAGAGAAAAGAGAAAAGAGAAAAGAGAAAAGAAGAGAAAACAAGAGCAAAGAGAAAAGAGAAAAGAAGAGAAAAGAAGAGAAAAGAGAAAAGAAGAGGAATGAAGAGAAAGAAGAGAAAAGAGAAAAGAAGACAAAAGAAGAGAAAAAGAAAAGAGAAATGAGAAAAGAAGAGAATTAGAAAAGGAAAGAAGAGAAATGAAGAGAAAAGAGATAAGAAGAGAAAAGAAGAGCAAACAAGAGAAATGAGAACAGAAGAGCAAAGAAGAGAAAAGAAGAGAAATGAAGAGAAAAGAAGAGAAAGAGAAAGGAGAGAAAAGAAAAGAAGAGTAAAGAGAAAAGAGAAAAGAAGAGAAAGGAAGAGAAAAGAAGAGAAAGAGAAAGGAGAGAAAAGAAAAGAAGAGTAAAGAGAAAAGAGAAAAGAAAAGAAAGGAAGAGAAATGACGAGAAAAGAGAAAATAGAAAAGAGAAAACAAGAGAAAACAAGCGAAAAGAGAAAAGAAGAGAAAACAAGAGAATAGAGAAAAGAAGAGGAATGTAGAGAAAGAAGAGAAAAGAGAAAAGAAGAGAAAACAAGAGAAAAGAGAAAAAAGAAAGGGCCAAAGAAGAGAAAAGAAGTGAAAAGAGAAAAGAAGAGAAAAGAAGAGAAAAGTAGAGAAAAGAGAAAAGAGAAAGGGTTAAAGAAGAGAAAAGAAGTGAAAAGAAGAGAAAAGAGAAAAGAAGAGAAAGGAAGCAAAAAGAATTAAAAGAGAAAAGAGAAAAGAAAAGAAGAGAAAGGAGTAAAGAGAAAAGAAGAGAACAGAAGAGAAAAGAAGAAAAAGGAGAAAAGAGTAAAGAAGAGAACAGAAGACAAAAGAAGAGAAAAGAGAAAATCAGAGAAATAGGAAAAGAGAAAAGACGAGAACAGAAGAGAAAAGAAAAGAGTATAGAAGAGAAAAGAGAAAAGAGAAAAGAAGAGAACAGAAGAGAAAAGAAGAGAAAAGTGAAAAGAAGAGAAAAGACAAGAAGAGTAAAGAGAAAAGAGAAAAGAAGAGAAAAGAAGAGAAATGAAGAGAAAAGAGAGAATAGAAAAGAGAAAAGAAGAGAAAAGAGGAAAATATAAAAGCGAAAAGGAGAGTGCAGAAGATAAAAGAGAAAATAAGAGAAAAGTAAAGAAGAGAAAAGTGAAAAGAGAAATGAGAATATAGAAAACAAGAGTAAACAAACGAAAAGATAAAAGAAAAAAGGAGAAAAGTAGAGAAAAGAAGAGAAAAGAGAAAAGAAGAGAAAAGAGAAAAGAGAAATGAGAAAAGAAGAGAATTAGAAAAGGAAAGAAGAGAAATGAAGAGAAAAGAGATAAGAAGAGAAAAGAGAAATGAGAAATGAGAAAAGAAGAGAATTAGAAAAGGAAAGAAGAGAAATGAAGAGAAAAGAGATAAGAAGAGAAAAGAAGAGCAAACAAGAGAAATGAGAAAAGAAGAGCAAAGAAGAGAAAAGAAGAAAAATGAAGAGAAAAGAAGAGAAAGAGAAAGGAGAGAAAAGAAAAGAAGACTAAAGGGAAAAGAGAAAAGAAGAGAAAGGAAGAGAAAAGAAGAAAAAGAGAAAGGAGAGAAAAGAAAAGAAGAGTTTAGAGAAAAGAGAAAAGAAGAGACAGGAAGGGAAATGACGAGAAAAGAGAAAATAGAAAAGAGAAAACAAGCGAAAAGAGAAAAGAGAAGACATAGAAAAGAATAGAAAAGAGAAAAGAGAACAGAAGAGAAAAGCAGAGAGATGAAAAAAGAGAAAAGAAGAGAAAAGATGAAATTAGAAAAGCGAAAAGAGGAGAAAAGAGAAAAGAAGAGAAAAGAAAAGAAGAGAAAAGAGAAAAGAGAAAGGGTTAAAGAAGGGAAAACAATATAAAAGAAAAGAAGAGAAAAGAGAAAGGGGTAAAGAAGAGAAAAGAAGAGAAAAGAGAAAAGAAGAGAAAAGAGAAAAGAGAAAGGGGTAAAGCAGAGAAAACAAGAGAAAAGAGAAAAGAGAAATGAAGAGAAAAGAAGAGAAGAGAAAGGAGAAAAGAAGAGAAAACAAGAGAAAAGAGAAAAGAAGAGAAAAGACAAGAAGAGTAAAGAGAAAAGAGAAAAGAAGAGAAAAGAAGAGAAATGAAGAGAAAAGAGAGAAAAGAAAAGAGAAAAGAAGAGAAAAGAGGAAAATATAAAAGCGAAAAGGAGAGTACAGAAGATGAAAGAGAAAATAAGAGAAAAGTAAAGAAGAGAAAAGTGAAAAGAGAAATGAGAATATAGAAAACAAGAGAAAACAAACGAAAACATAAAAGAAAAAAGAGAAAAGTGGAGAAAAGAAGAGAAAAGATGAAAGAAGAGAAAAGAGAAAAGAAGAGAAAAGAGAAAAGAGAAATGAGAAAAGAAGAGAATTAGAAAAGGAAAGAAGAGAAATGAAGAGAAAAGAGAAAAGAAGAGAAAAGACAAGAAGAGTAAAGAGAAAAGAGAAAAGAGAAACCAAGAGAAAACAAGCGAAAAGAGAAAAGAGAAGACTTAGAAAAGAATAGAAAAGAGTAAAGAGAACAGAAGAGAAAAGCAGAGAGATGAGAAAAGAGAAATGAAGAGAAAAGATGAAATTAGAAAAGCGTAAAGAGGAGAAAAGAGAAATGAAGAGAAAAGAAGAGAGAAGAGAAAGGAGAAAAGAAGAGAAAACAAGAGAAAAGAGAAAAGAAGAGAAAAGACAAGAAGAGTAAAGAGAAAAGAGAAAAGAAGAGAAAAGAAGAGAAATGAAGAGAAAAGAGAGAAGAGAAAAGAGAAAAGAAGAGAAAAGAGGAAAATATAAAAGCGAAAAGGAGAGTGCAGAAGATAAAAGAGAAATTAAGAGAAAAGTAAAGAAGAGAAAAGTGAAAAGAGAAATGAGAATATAGAAAACAAGAGTAAACAAACGAAAAGATAAAAGAAAAAAGGAGAAAAGTAGAGAAAAGAAGAGAAAAGAGAAAAGAGAAAAGAAGAGAATTAGAAAAGGAAAGAAGAGAAATGAAGAGAAAAGAGATAAGAAGAGAAAAGAAGAGCAAACAAGAGAAATGAGAAAAGAAGAGCAAAGAAGAGAAAAGAAGAGAAATGAAGAGAAAAGAAGAGAAAGAGAAAGGAGAGAAAAGAAAATAAGACTAAAGAGAAAAGAGAAAAGAAGAGAAAGGTAGAGAAAAGAAGAGAAAGAGAAAGGAGAGAAAAGAAAAGTAGAGTTTAGAGAAAAGAGAAAAGAAGAGACAGGAAGAGAAATGACGAGAAAAGAGAAAATAGAAAAGAGAAAACAAGCGAAAAGAGAAAAGAGAAGACATAGAAAAGAATAGAAAAGAGAAAAGAGAACAGAAGAGAAAAGCAGAGAGATGAAAAAAGAGAAAAGAAGAGAAACGATGAAATTAGAAAAGCGAAAAGAGGAGAAAAGAGAAAAGAAGAGAAAAGAAAAGAAGAGAAAAGAGAAAAGCGAAAGGGTTAAAGAAGAGAAAAGAAGAGAAAAGAGAAAAGAAGAGAGAAGGAGAAAAATGAAGAGAAAAGAGAAAAGCAGAGAAAAGAAGAGAAAAGTAGAGTAAAGAGAAAAGAGAAAAGAAAAGAAAGGAAGAGAAATGACGAGAAAAGAGAAAATAGAAAAGAGAAAACAAGAGAAAACAAGCGAAAAGAGAAAAGAAGAGAAAACAAGAGAATAGAGAAAAGAAGAGGAATGTAGAGAAAGAAGAGAAAAGAGAAAAGAAGAGAAAACAAGAGAAAAGAGAAAAAAGAAAGGGCCAAAGAAGAGAAAAGAAGTGAAAAGAGAAAAGAAGAGAAAAGAAGAGAAAAGTAGAGAAAAGAGAAAAGAGAAAGGGTTAAAGAAGAGAAAAGAAGTGAAAAGAAGAGAAAAGAGAAAAGAAGAGAAAGGAAGCAAAAAGAATTAAAAGAGAAAAGAGAAAAGAAAAGAAGAGAAAGGAGTAAAGAGAAAAGAAGAGAACAGAAGAGAAAAGAAGAAAAAGGAGAAAAGAGTAAAGAAGAGAACAGAAGACAAAAGAAGAGAAAAGAGAAAATCAGAGAAAAAGGAAAAGAGAAAAGACGAGAACAGAAGAGAAAAGAAAAGAGTACAGAAGAGAAAAGAGAAAAGAGAAAAGAAGAGAACAGAAGAGAAAAGAAGAGAAAAGAAGAGAAAAGTGAAAAGAAGAGAAAAGACAAGAAGAGTAAAGAGAAAAGAGAAAAGAAGAGAAAAGAAGAGAAATGAAGAGAAAAGAGAGAATAGAAAAGAGAAAAGAAGAGAAAAGAAGAAAATATAAAAGCGAAAAGGAGAGTGCAGAAGATAAAAGAGAAAATAAGAGAAAAGTAAAGAAGAGAAAAGTGAAAAGAGAAATGAGAATATAGAAAACAAGAGTAAACAAACGAAAAGATAAAAGAAAAAAGGAGAAAAGTAGAGAAAAGAAGAGAAAAGAGAAAAGAGAAAAGAAGAGAAAAGAGAAAAGAGAAATGAGAAAAGAAGAGAATTAGAAAAGGAAAGAAGAGAAATGAAGAGAAAAGAGATAAGAAGAGAAAAGAAGAGCAAACAAGAGAAATGAGAAAAGAAGAGCAAAGAGAAAAGAAGAGAAATGAAGAGAAAAGAAGAGAAAGAGAAAGGAGAGAAAAGAAAAGAAGACGAAAGAGAAAAGAGAAAAGAAGAGAAAGGTAGAGAAAAGAAGAGAAAGAGAAAGGAGAGAAAAGAAAAGAAGAATTTAGAGAAAAGAGAAAAGAAGAGACAGGAAGGGAAATGACGAGAAAAGAGAAAATAGAAAAGAGAAAACAAGCGAATAGAGAAAAGTGAAGACATAGAAAAGAATAGAAAAGAGAAAAGAGAACAGAAGAGAAAAGCAGAGAGATGAAAAAAGAGAAAAGAAGAGAAAAGATGAAATTAGAAAAGCGAAAAGATGAGAAAAGAGAAAAGAAGAGAAAAGAAAAGAAGAGAAAAGAGAAAAGAGAAAGGGTTAAAGAAGGGAAAACAACATAAAAGAGAAAAGAAGAGAAAAGAGAAAGGGGTAAAGAAGAGAAAAGAAGAGAAAAGTGAAAAGAGAAATGAGAATATAGAAAACAAGAGAAAACAAACGAAAACATAAAAGAAAAAAGAGAAAAGTAGAGAAAAGAAGAGAAAAGATGAAAGAAGAGAAAAGAGAAAATAAGAGAAAAGAGAAAAGAGAAAAGAGAAAAGAAGAGAAAACAAGAGCAAAGAGAAAAGAGAAAAGAAGAGAAAAGAAGAGAAAAGAGAAAAGAAGAGGAATGAAGAGAAAGAAGAGAAAAGAGAAAAGAAGACAAAAGAAGAGAAAAAGAAAAGAGAAATGAGAAAAGAAGAGAATTAGAAAAGGAAAGAAGAGAAATGAAGAGAAAAGAGATAAGAAGAGAAAAGAAGAGCAAACAAGAGAAATGAGAACAGAAGAGCAAAGAAGAGAAAAGAAGAGAAATGAAGAGAAAAGAAGAGAAAGAGAAAGGAGAGAAAAGAAAAGAAGAGTAAAGAGAAAAGAGAAAAGAAGAGAAAGGAAGAGAAAAGAAGAGAAAGAGAAAGGAGAGAAAAGAAAAGAAGAGTAAAGAGAAAAGAGAAAAGAAAAGAAAGGAAGAGAAATGACGAGAAAAGAGAAAATAGAAAAGAGAAAACAAGAGAAAACAAGCGAAAAGAGAAAAGAAGAGAAAACAAGAGAATAGAGAAAAGAAGAGGAATGTAGAGAAAGAAGAGAAAAGAGAAAAGAAGAGAAAACAAGAGAAAAGAGAAAAAAGAAAGGGCCAAAGAAGAGAAAAGAAGTGAAAAGAGAAAAGAAGAGAAAAGAAGAGAAAAGTAGAGAAAAGAGAAAAGAGAAAGGGTTAAAGAAGAGAAAAGAAGTGAAAAGAAGAGAAAAGAGAAAAGAAGAGAAAGGAAGCAAAAAGAATTAAAAGAGAAAAGAGAAAAGAAAAGAAGAGAAAGGAGTAAAGAGAAAAGAAGAGAACAGAAGAGAAAAGAAGAAAAAGGAGAAAAGAGTAAAGAAGAGAACAGAAGACAAAAGAAGAGAAAAGAGAAAATCAGAGAAATAGGAAAAGAGAAAAGACGAGAACAGAAGAGAAAAGAAAAGAGTATAGAAGAGAAAAGAGAAAAGAGAAAAGAAGAGAACAGAAGAGAAAAGAAGAGAAAAGTGAAAAGAAGAGAAAAGACAAGAAGAGTAAAGAGAAAAGAGAAAAGAAGAGAAAAGAAGAGAAATGAAGAGAAAAGAGAGAATAGAAAAGAGAAAAGAAGAGAAAAGAGGAAAATATAAAAGCGAAAAGGAGAGTGCAGAAGATAAAAGAGAAAATAAGAGAAAAGTAAAGAAGAGAAAAGTGAAAAGAGAAATGAGAATATAGAAAACAAGAGTAAACAAACGAAAAGATAAAAGAAAAAAGGAGAAAAGTAGAGAAAAGAAGAGAAAAGAGAAAAGAAGAGAAAAGAGAAAAGAGAAATGAGAAAAGAAGAGAATTAGAAAAAGAAAGAAGAGAAATGAAGAGAAAAGAGATAAGAAGAGAAAAGAAGAGCAAACAAGAGAAATGAGAAAAGAAGAGCAAAGAAGAGAAAAGAAGAAAAATGAAGAGAAAAGAAGAGAAAGAGAAAGGAGAGAAAAGAAAAGAAGACTAAAGAGAAAAGAGAAAAGAAGAGAAAGGAAGAGAAAAGAAGAGAAAGAGAAAGGAGAGAAAAGAAAAGAAGAGTTTAGAGAAAAGAGAAAAGAAGAGACAGGAAGGGAAATGACGAGAAAAGAGAAAATAGAAAAGAGAAAACAAGCGAAAAGAGAAAAGAGAAAAGAGAAGACATAGAAAAGAATAGAAAAGAGAAAAGAGAACAGAAGAGAAAAGCAGAGAGATGAAAAAAGAGAAAAGAAGAGAAAAGATGAAATTAGAAAAGCGAAAAGAGGAGAAAAGAGAAAAGAAGAGAAAAGAAAAGAAGAGAAAAGAGAAAAGAGAAAGGGTTAAAGAAGGGAAAACAACATAAAAGAAAAGAAGAGAAAAGAGAAAGGGGTAAAGAAGAGAAAAGAAGAGAAAAGAGAAAAGAAGAGAAAAGAGAAAAGAGAAAGGGGTAAAGCAGAGAAAACAAGAGAAAAGAGAAAAGAGAAATGAAGAGAAAAGAAGAGAAGAGAAAGGAGAAAAGAAGAGAAAACAAGAGAAAAGAGAAAAGAAGAGAAAAGACAAGAAGAGTAAAGAGAAAAGAGAAAAGAAGAGAAAAGAAGAGAAATGAAGAGAAAAGAGAGAAAAGAAAAGAGAAAAGAAGAGAAAAGAGGAAAATATAAAAGCGAAAAGGAGAGTACAGAAGATAAAAGAGAAAATAAGAGAAAAGTAAAGAAGAGAAAATGAAAAGAGAAATGAGAATATAGAAAACAAGAGAAAACAAACGAAAACATAAAAGAAAAAAGAGAAAAGTAGAGAAAAGAAGAGAAAAGATGAAAGAAGAGAAAAGAGAAAAGAAGAGAAAAGAAGAGAAAAGAGAAAAGAGAAATGAGAAAAGAAGAGAATTAGAAAAGGAAAGAAGAGAAATGAAGAGAAAAGAGAAAAGAAGAGAAAAGACAAGAAGAGTAAAGAGAAAAGAGAAAAGAGAAACCAAGAGAAAACAAGCGAAAAGAGAAAAGAGAAGACTTAGAAAAGAATAGAAAAGAGTAAAGAGAACAGAAGAGAAAAGCAGAGAGATGAGAAAAGAGAAATGAAGAGAAAAGATGAAATTAGAAAAGCGTAAAGAGGAGAAAAGAGAAATGAAGAGAAAAGAAGAGAGAAGAGAAAGGAGAAAAGAAGAGAAAACAAGAGAAAAGAGAAAAGAAGAGAAAAGACAAGAAGAGTAAAGAGAAAAGAGAAAAGAAGAGAAAAGAAGAGAAATGTAGAGAAAAGAGAGAATAGAAAAGAGAAAAGAAGAGAAAAGAGGAAAATATAAAAGCGAAAAGGAGAGTGCAGAAGATAAAAGAGAAAATAAGAGAAAAGTAAAGAAGAGAAAAGTGAAAAGAGAAATGAGAATATAGAAAACAAGAGTAAACAAACGAAAAGATAAAAGAAAAAAGGAGAAAAGTAGAGAAAAGAAGAGAAAAGAGAAAAGAGAAAAGAAGAGAATTAGAAAAGGAAAGAAGAGAAATGAAGAGAAAAGAGATAAGAAGAGAAAAGAAGAGCAAACAAGAGAAATGAGAAAAGAAGAGCAAAGAAGAGAAAAGAAGAGAAATGAAGAGAAAAGACGAGAAAGAGAAAGGAGAGAAAAGAAAAGAAGACTAAAGAGAAAAGAGAAAAGAAGAGAAAGGAAGAGAAAAGAAGAGAAAGAGAAAGGAGAGAAAAGAAAAGTAGAGTTTAGAGAAGAGAGAAAAGAATAGACAGGAAGAGAAATGACGAGAAAAGAGAAAATAGAAAAGAGAAAACAAGCGAAAAGAGAAAAGAGAAGACATAGAAAAGAATAGAAAAGAGAAAAGAGAACAGAAGAGAAAAGCAGAGAGATGAAAAAAGAGAAAAGAAGAGAAACGATGAAATTAGAAGAGCGAAAAGAGGAGAAAAGAGAAAAGAAGAGAAAAGAAAAGAAGAGAAAAGAGAAAAGAGAAAGGGTTAAAGAAGGGAAAACAACATAAAAGAGAAAAGAAGAGAAAAGAGAAAGGGGTAAAGAAGAGAAAAGAAGAGAAAAGAGAAAAGAAGAGAGAAGGAGAAAAATGAAGAGAAAAGAGAAAAGAAGAGAAAACAAGAGAAAAGAGAAAAGAAGAGAAAAGAGAAAAGATAAAGGGGTAAAGCAGAGAAAACAAGAGAAAAGAGAAAAGAGAAATGAAGAGAAAAGACGAGAAGAGAAAGGAGAAAAGAAGAGAAAACAAGAGAAAAGAGAAAAGAAGAGAAATGACAAGAAGAGTAAAGAGAAAAGAGAAAAGAAAAGAAAGGAAGAGAAATGACGAGAAAAGAGAAAATAGAAAAGAGAAAACAAGAGAAAACAAGCGAAAAGAGAAAAGAGAAGACTTAGAAAAGAATAGAAAAGAGTAAAGAGAACAGAAGAGAAAAGCAGAGAGATGAGAAAAGAGATAAGAAGGGAAAAGAATAGAAAAGAGAAAAGAGAAAAGTGAAAAGAGAAAAGAGGAGAAAAGAAGTGTAAAGAAGAGATAAGAGAAAAGAAGAGAAAAGACAAAAGATAAATGAAGAGAAAAGAGATAAGAGAAAAGAAGAGAAAAGAAGAATAAATGCAAAAGAAGAGAACAGAGAAAAGAAGAGAAAAGAGAAAAGAAGAGAAAAGAGAAAAGAGACAAGTGAAAAGAGAAAAGAGAAAAGAGGAGAAAAGAAGTGTAAAGAAGAGAAAAGAGAAAAGAAGAGAAAAGACAAAAGAGAAATGAAGAGAAAAGAGATAAGAGAAAAGAAGAGAAAAGAAGAATAAATGCAAAAGAAGAGAAAAGAGAAAAGAGATAAGAAGGGAAAAGAAGAGAAAAGAGAAAAGAGAAAAGTGAAAAGAGAAAAGAGGAGAAAAGAAGTGTAAAGAAGAGATAAGAGAAAAGAAGAGAAAAGACAAAAGATAAATGAAGAGAAAAGAGATAAGAGAAAAGAAGAATAAATGCAAAAGAAGAGAAAAGAGAAAAGAAGAGAATTAGAAAAGGAAAGAAGAGAAATGAAGAGAAAAGAGAAAAGAAGAGCAAACAAGAGAAATGAGAAAAGAAGAGAAAAGAAGAGAAATGAAGAGAAAAGAAGAGAAAAGAGAAAAGAAGTGAAAAGAAGAGAAACGAGAAAAGAAGAGAAAGGAAGCAAAAAGAATTAAAAGAGAAAAGAGAAAAGAAAAGAAGAGAAAGGAGTAAAGAGAAAAGAAGAGAACAGAAGAGAAAAGAAGAGAAAAGAGAAAATCAGAGAAAAAGGAAAAGAGAAAAGACGAGAACAGAAGAGAAAAGAAAAGAGTATAGAAGAGAAAAGAGAAAAGAGAAAAGAAGAGACAAGAGAAAAGAAGAGAAAGGAAGCAAAAAGAATTAAAAGAGAAAAGAGAAAAGAAAGGAAGAGAAAGTAGTAAAGAGAAAAGAAGAGACCAGAAGAGAAAAGAAGAAAAAGGAGAAAAGAGTAAAGAAGAGAACAGAAGACAAAAGAAGAGAAAAGAGAAATCAGAGAAAAAGGAAAAGAGAAAAGACGAGAACAGAAGAGAAAAGAAAAGAGTATAGAAGAGAAAAGAGAAAAGAGAAAAGAAGAGAAAAGAAGAGACAAGAGAACAGAAGAGAAAAGAAGAGAAAAGAAGAGAAAAGTGAAAAGAAGAGAACAGAAGAGAAAGGAGATAAGAGAACACAGAAAAGAAGAGAAAAGAAAAGAAAACAGGAGAACAGTGAAAAGAAGAGAAAAGGAGCGAACAGAGAGTAAAGACAAAAGAGAAATGCAGTGAAATGAAGAGAAAAGAGATAATAGCAAAGACAAAAGAAGAGAATAGAAGAAAAAAGAGAAAAGAGAAAAGAAGCGAAAAGAGAAAAGAGAAAAGTAGAGAAAAGAAGAGAATAGAGATACGAGAAAAGGGAAAAGAAGAGAAAAGAGGAAAGAGATAAGAAGAGAAAAGATGAGAAAAGAAAAAAGAGAAAAGAAGTAAAAAGAGAAAAGATAAAAGAGGGGAAAAGACGGCAAAAGAAGAGAAAAGAGGAAAGAAGAGAAAAGAGAAAAGAAGAGAAAAGACAAAAGAGAAATGAAGAGAAAAGAGATAAGAGAAAAGAAGAGAAAAGAAGAATAAATGCAAAAGAAGAGAAAAGAGAAAAGAGATAAGAAGGGAAAAGAAGAGAAAAGAGAAAAGAGAAAAGTGAAAAGAGAAAAGAGAAAAGAGGAGAAAAGAAGTGTAAAGAAGAGAAAAGAGAAAAGAAGAGAAAAGACAAAAGAGAAATGAAGAGAAAAGAGATAAGAGAAAAGAAGAGAAAAGAAGAATAAATGCAAAAGAAGAGAAAAGAGATAAGAAGGGAAAAGAAGAGAAAAGAGAAAAGAGAAAAGTGAAAAGAGAAAAGAGAAAAGAGGAGAAAACAAGTGTAAAGAAGAGATAAGAGAAAAGAAGAGAAAAGACAAAAGATAAATGAAGAGAAAAGAGATAAGAGAAAAGAAGAGAAAAGAAGAATAAATGCAAAAGAAGAGAACAGAGAAAAGAAGAGAAAAGAGAAAAGAAGAGAAAAGAGACAAGTGAAAAGAGAAAAGAGAAAAGAGAAAAGAGGAGAAAAGAAGTGTAAAGAAGAGAAAAGAGAAAAGAAGAGAAAAGACAAAAGAGAAATGAAGAGAAAAGAGATAAGAGAAAAGAAGAGAAAAGAAGAATAAATGCAAAAGAAGAGAAAAGAGAAAAGAGATAAGAAGGGAAAAGAAGAGAAAAGAGAAAAGAGAAAAGTGAAAAGAGAAAAGAGAAAAGAGGAGAAAAGAAGTGTAAAGAAGAGATAAGAGAAAAGAATAGAAAAGACAAAAGAGAAATGAAGAGAAAAGAGATAAGAGAAAAGAAGCGAAAAGAAGAATAAATGCAAAAGAAGAGAAAAGAGAAAAGAGAAAAGAAGAGAAAAGAAGAGAAAAGAGAAATGAGAAAAGAAGAGAAAACAAGAGAAAAGAGAAAAGAAGAGATAAGAGAAAAGAGAAAGTGGTAAAGCAGAGAAAACAAGAGAAAAGAGAAAAGGGAAATGAAGAGAAAAGAAGAGAGAAGAGAAAGGAGAAAAGAAGAGAAAACAAGAGAAAAGAGAAAAGAAGTGAAAAGACAAGAAGAGTAAAGAGAAAAGATAAAATAAGAGAAAAGAAGGGAAATGAAGAGAAAAGAGAGAAGAGAAAAGAGAAAAGAAGAGAAAAGAGGAAAATATAAAAGCGAAAAGGAGAGTACAGACGATAAAAGAGAAAATAAGAGAAAACTAAAGAAGAGAAAAGTGAAAAGAGAAATGAGAATATAGAAAACAAGAGAAAACAAACGAAAAGATAAAAGAAAAAAAGAGAAAAGTAGAGAAAAGAAGAGAAAAGAGAAAAGAAGAGAAAAGAGAAAAGAAGAGAAAAGAAGAGAAAAAAGAAAAGAGAAATGAGAAAAGAAGAGAATTAGAAAAGGAAAGAAGAGAAATGAAGAGAAAAGAGAAAAGAAGAGCAAACAAGAGAAATGAGAAAAGAAGAGAATTAGAAAAGGAAAGAAGAGAAATGAAGAGAAAAGAGAAAAGAAGAGAAAAGAAGAGCAAACAAGAGAAATGAGTAAAGAAGAGAAAAGAAGAGAAATGAAGAGAAAAGAAGAGAAAAGAGAAAAGAAGTGAAAAGAAGAGAAAAGAGAAAAGAAGAGAAAGGAAGCAAAAAGAATTAAAAGAGAAAAGAGAAAAGAAAGGAAGAGAAAGTAGTAAAGAGAAAAGAAGAGAACAGAAGAGAAAAGAAGAAAAAGGAGAAAAGAGTAAAGAAGAGAACAGAAGACAAAAGAAGAGAAAAGAGAAATCAGAGAAAAAGGAAAAGAGAAAAGACGAGAACAGAAGAGAAAAGAAAAGAGTATAGAAGAGAAAAGAGAAAAGAGAAAAGAAGAGAAAAGAAGAGACAAGAGAACAGAAGAGAAAAGAAGAGAAAAGAAGAGAAAAGTGAAAAGAAGAGAACAGAAGAGAAAGGAGATAAGAGAACACAGAAAAGAAGAGAAAAGAAAAGAAAACAGGAGAACAGTGAAAAGAAGAGAAAAGGAGCGAACAGAGAGTAAAGACAAAAGAGAAATGCAGTGAAATGAAGAGAAAAGAGATAATAGCAAAGACAAAAGAAGAGAATAGAAGAAAAAAGAGAAAAGAGAAAAGAAGCGAAAAGAGAAAAGAGAAAAGTAGAGAAAAGAAGAGAATAGAGATACGAGAAAAGGGAAAAGAAGAGAAAAGAGGAAAGAGATAAGAAGAGAAAAGATGAGAAAAGAAAAAAGAGAAAAGAATTAAAAAGAGAAAAGATAAAAGAGGGGAAAAGACGGCAAAAGAAGAGAAAAGAGGAAAGAAGAGAAAAGAGAAAAGAAGAGAAAAGACAAAAGAGAAATGAAGAGAAAAGAGATAAGAGAAAAGAAGAGAAAAGAAGAATAAATGCAAAAGAAGAGAAAAGAGAAAAGAGATAAGAAGGGAAAAGAAGAGAAAAGAGAAAAGAGAAAAGTGAAAAGAGAAAAGAGAAAAGAGGAGAAAAGAAGTGTAAAGAAGAGAAAAGAGAAAAGAAAAGACAAAAGAGAAATGAAGAGAGAAGAGATAAGAGAAAAGAAGAGAAAAGAAGAATAAATGCAAAAGAAGAGAAAAGAGTAAAGAGATAAGAAGGGAAAAGAAGAGAAAAGAGAAAAGAGAAAAGTGAAAAGAGAAAAGAGAAAAGAGGAGAAAAGAAGTGTAAAGAAGAGAAAAGAGAAAAGAAGAGAAAAGACAAAAGAGAAATGAAGAGAAAAGAGATAAGAGAAAAGAAGAGAAAAGAAGAATAAATGCAAAAGAAGAGAAAAGAGATAAGAAGGGAAAAGAAGAGAAAAGAGAAAAGAGAAAAGTGAAAAGAGAAAAGAGAAAAGAGGAGAAAAGAAGTGTAAAGAAGAGAAAAGAGAAAAGAAGAGAAAAGACAAAAGAGAAATGAAGAGAAAAGAGATAAGAGAAAAGAAGAGAAAAGAAGAATAAATGCAAAAGAAGAGAAAAGAGAAAAGAGATAAGAAGGGAAAAGAATAGAAAAGAGAAAAGAGAAAAGTGAAAAGAGAAAAGAGAATAGAGGAGAAAAGAAGTGTAAAGAAGAGATAAGAGAAAAGAAGAGAAAAGACAAAAGATAAATGAAGAGAAAAGAGATAAGAGAAAAGAAGAGAAAAGAGAAAGGGGTAAAGAAGAGAAAAGAAGAGAAAAGAGAAAAGAAGAGAGAAGGAGAAAAATGAAGAGAAAAGAGAAAGGAAGAGAAAACAAGAGAAAAGAGAAAAGAAGAGAAAAGAGAAAAGATAAAGGGGTAAAGCAGAGAAAACAAGAGAAAAGAGAAAAGAGAAATGAAGAGAAAAGACGAGAAGAGAAAGGAGAAAAGAAGAGAAAACAAGAGAAAAGAGAAAAGAAGAGAAATGACAAGAAGAGTAAAGAGAAAAGAGAAAAGAAGAGAAAAGAAGAGAAATGAAGAGAAAAGAGAGAATAGAAAAGAGAAAAGAAGAGAAAAGAGGAAAATATAAAAGCGAAAAGGAGAGTACAGAAGAAAAAAGAGAAAATAAGAGAAAAGTAAAGAAGAGAAAAGTGAAAAGAGAAATGAGAATATAGAAAACAAGAGAAAACAAACGAAAACATAAAAGAAAAAAAGAGAAAAGTAGAGAAAAGAAGAGAAAAGATGAAAGAAGAGAAAAGAGAAAAGAAGAGAAAAGAAGAGAAAAGAGAAAAGAGAAATGAGAAAAGAAGAGAATTAGAAAAGGAAAGAAGAGAAATGAAGAGAAAAGAGAAAAGAGAAAAGAAGAGAAAACAAGAGCAAAGAGAACAGAAGAGCAAAGAAGAGAAAAGAAGAGAAATGAAGAGAAAAGAAGAGAAAGAGAAAGGAGAGAAAAGAAAAGAAGAGTAAAGAGAAAAGAGAAAAGAAGAGAAAGGAAGAGAAAAGAAGAGAAAGAGAAAGGAGAGAAAAGAAAAGAAGAGTAAAGAGAAAAGAGAAAAGAAAAGAAAGGAAGAGAAATGACGAGAAAAGAGAAAATAGAAAAGAGAAAACAAGAGAAAACAAGCGAAAAGAGAAAAGAAGAGAAAACAAGAGAATAGAGAAAAGAAGAGGAATGTAGAGAAAGAAGAGAAAAGAGAAAAGAAGAGAAAACAAGAGAAAAGAGAAAAAAGAAAGGGCCAAAGAAGAGAAAAGAAGTGAAAAGAGAAAAGAAGAGAAAAGAAGAGAAAAGTAGAGAAAAGAGAAAAGAGAAAGGGTTAAAGAAGAGAAAAGAAGTGAAAAGAAGAGAAAAGAGAAAAGAAGAGAAAGGAAGCAAAAAGAATTAAAAGAGAAAAGAGAAAAGAAAAGAAGAGAAAGGAGTAAAGAGAAAAGAAGAGAACAGAAGAGAAAAGAAGAAAAAGGAGAAAAGAGTAAAGAAGAGAACAGAAGACAAAAGAAGAGAAAAGAGAAAATCAGAGAAAAAGGAAAAGAGAAAAGACGAGAACAGAAGAGAAAAGAAAAGAGTACAGAAGAGAAAAGAGAAAAGAGAAAAGAAGAGAACAGAAGAGAAAAGAACAGAAAAGAAGAGAAAAGTGAAAAGAAGAGAAAAGACAAGAAGAGTAAAGAGAAAAGAGAAAAGAAGAGAAAAGAAGAGAAATGAAGAGAAAAGAGAGAATAGAAAAGAGAAAAGAAGAGAAAAGAAGAAAATATAAAAGCGAAAAGGAGAGTGCAGAAGATAAAAGAGAAAATAAGAGAAAAGTAAAGAAGAGAAAAGTGAAAAGAGAAATGAGAATATAGAAAACAAGAGTAAACAAACGAAAAGATAAAAGAAAAAAGGAGAAAAGTAGAGAAAAGAAGAGAAAAGAGAAAAGAGAAAAGAAGAGAAAAGAGAAAAGAGAAATGAGAAAAGAAGAGAATTAGAAAAGGAAAGAAGAGAAATGAAGAGAAAAGAGATAAGAAGAGAAAAGAAGAGCAAACAAGAGAAATGAGAAAAGAAGAGCAAAGAGAAAAGAAGAGAAATGAAGAGAAAAGAAGAGAAAGAGAAAGGAGAGAAAAGAAAATAAGACGAAAGAGAAAAGAGAAAAGAAGAGAAAGGTAGAGAAAAGAAGAGAAAGAGAAAGGAGAGAAAAGAAAAGAAGAATTTAGAGAAAAGAGAAAAGAAGAGACAGGAAGGGAAATGACGAGAAAAGAGAAAATAGAAAAGAGAAAACAAGCGAATAGAGAAAAGTGAAGACATAGAAAAGAATAGAAAAGAGAAAAGAGAACAGAAGAGAAAAGCAGAGAGATGAAAAAAGAGAAAAGAAGAGAAAAGATGAAATTAGAAAAGCGAAAAGATGAGAAAAGAGAAAAGAAGAGAAAAGAAAAGAAGAGAAAAGAGAAAAGAGAAAGGGTTAAAGAAGGGAAAACAACATAAAAGAGAAAAGAAGAGAAAAGAGAAAGGGGTAAAGAAGAGAAAAGAAGAGAAAAGTGAAAAGAGAAATGAGAATATAGAAAACAAGAGAAAACAAACGAAAACATAAAAGAAAAAAGAGAAAAGTAGAGAAAAGAAGAGAAAAGATGAAAGAAGAGAAAAGAGAAAATAAGAGAAAAGAGAAAAGAGAAAAGAGAAAAGAAGAGAAAACAAGAGCAAAGAGAAAAGAGAAAAGAAGAGAAAAGAAGAGAAAAGAGAAAAGAAGAGGAATGAAGAGAAAGAAGAGAAAAGAGAAAAGAAGACAAAAGAAGAGAAAAAGAAAAGAGAAATGAGAAAAGAAGAGAATTAGAAAAGGAAAGAAGAGAAATGAAGAGAAAAGAGATAAGAAGAGAAAAGAAGAGCAAACAAGAGAAATGAGAACAGAAGAGCAAAGAAGAGAAAAGAAGAGAAATGAAGAGAAAAGAAGAGAAAGAGAAAGGAGAGAAAAGAAAAGAAGAGTAAAGAGAAAAGAGAAAAGAAGAGAAAGGAAGAGAAAAGAAGAGAAAGAGAAAGGAGAGAAAAGAAAAGAAGAGTAAAGAGAAAAGAGAAAAGAAAAGAAAGGAAGAGAAATGACGAGAAAAGAGAAAATAGAAAAGAGAAAACAAGAGAAAACAAGCGAAAAGAGAAAAGAAGAGAAAACAAGAGAATAGAGAAAAGAAGAGGAATGTAGAGAAAGAAGAGAAAAGAGAAAAGAAGAGAAAACAAGAGAAAAGAGAAAAAAGAAAGGGCCAAAGAAGAGAAAAGAAGTGAAAAGAGAAAAGAAGAGAAAAGAAGAGAAAAGTAGAGAAAAGAGAAAAGAGAAAGGGTTAAAGAAGAGAAAAGAAGTGAAAAGAAGAGAAAAGAGAAAAGAAGAGAAAGGAAGCAAAAAGAATTAAAAGAGAAAAGAGAAAAGAAAAGAAGAGAAAGGAGTAAAGAGAAAAGAAGAGAACAGAAGAGAAAAGAAGAAAAAGGAGAAAAGAGTAAAGAAGAGAACAGAAGACAAAAGAAGAGAAAAGAGAAAATCAGAGAAATAGGAAAAGAGAAAAGACGAGAACAGAAGAGAAAAGAAAAGAGTATAGAAGAGAAAAGAGAAAAGAGAAAAGAAGAGAACAGAAGAGAAAAGAAGAGAAAAGTGAAAAGAAGAGAAAAGACAAGAAGAGTAAAGAGAAAAGAGAAAAGAAGAGAAAAGAAGAGAAATGAAGAGAAAAGAGAGAATAGAAAAGAGAAAAGAAGAGAAAAGAGGAAAATATAAAAGCGAAAAGGAGAGTGCAGAAGATAAAAGAGAAAATAAGAGAAAAGTAAAGAAGAGAAAAGTGAAAAGAGAAATGAGAATATAGAAAACAAGAGTAAACAAACGAAAAGATAAAAGAAAAAAGGAGAAAAGTAGAGAAAAGAAGAGAAAAGAGAAAAGAAGAGAAAAGAGAAAAGAGAAATGAGAAAAGAAGAGAATTAGAAAAAGAAAGAAGAGAAATGAAGAGAAAAGAGATAAGAAGAGAAAAGAAGAGCAAACAAGAGAAATGAGAAAAGAAGAGCAAAGAAGAGAAAAGAAGAAAAATGAAGAGAAAAGAAGAGAAAGAGAAAGGAGAGAAAACAAAAGAAGACTAAAGAGAAAAGAGAAAAGAAGAGAAAGGAAGAGAAAAGAAGAGAAAGAGAAAGGAGAGAAAAGAAAAGAAGAGTTTAGAGAAAAGAGAAAAGAAGAGACAGGAAGGGAAATGACGAGAAAAGAGAAAATAGAAAAGAGAAAACAAGCGAAAAGAGAAAAGAGAAAAGAGAAGACATAGAAAAGAATAGAAAAGAGAAAAGAGAACAGAAGAGAAAAGCAGAGAGATGAAAAAAGAGAAAAGAAGAGAAAAGATGAAATTAGAAAAGCGAAAAGAGGAGAAAAGAGAAAAGAAGAGAAAAGAAAAGAAGAGAAAAGAGAAAAGAGAAAGGGTTAAAGAAGGGAAAACAACATAAAAGAAAAGAAGAGAAAAGAGAAAGGGGTAAAGAAGAGAAAAGAAGAGAAAAGAGAAAAGAAGAGAAAAGAGAAAAGAGAAAGGGGTAAAGCAGAGAAAACAAGAGAAAAGAGAAAAGAGAAATGAAGAGAAAAGAAGAGAAGAGAAAGGAGAAAAGAAGAGAAAACAAGAGAAAAGAGAAAAGAAGAGAAAAGACAAGAAGAGTAAAGAGAAAAGAGAAAAGAAGAGAAAAGAAGAGAAATGAAGAGAAAAGAGAGAAAAGAAAAGAGAAAAGAAGAGAAAAGAGGAAAATATAAAAGCGAAAAGGAGAGTACAGAAGATAAAAGAGAAAATAAGAGAAAAGTAAAGAAGAGAAAATGAAAAGAGAAATGAGAATATAGAAAACAAGAGAAAACAAACGAAAACATAAAAGAAAAAAGAGAAAAGTAGAGAAAAGAAGAGAAAAGATGAAAGAAGAGAAAAGAGAAAAGAAGAGAAAAGAAGAGAAAAGAGAAAAGAGAAATGAGAAAAGAAGAGAATTAGAAAAGGAAAGAAGAGAAATGAAGAGAAAAGAGAAAAGAAGAGAAAAGACAAGAAGAGTAAAGAGAAAAGAGAAAAGAGAAACCAAGAGAAAACAAGCGAAAAGAGAAAAGAGAAGACTTAGAAAAGAATAGAAAAGAGTAAAGAGAACAGAAGAGAAAAGCAGAGAGATGAGAAAAGAGAAATGAAGAGAAAAGATGAAATTAGAAAAGCGTAAAGAGGAGAAAAGAGAAATGAAGAGAAAAGAAGAGAGAAGAGAAAGGAGAAAAGAAGAGAAAACAAGAGAAAAGAGAAAAGAAGAGAAAAGACAAGAAGAGTAAAGAGAAAAGAGAAAAGAAGAGAAAAGAAGAGAAATGTAGAGAAAAGAGAGAATAGAAAAGAGAAAAGAAGAGAAAAGAGGAAAATATAAAAGCGAAAAGGAGAGTGCAGAAGATAAAAGAGAAAATAAGAGAAAAGTAAAGAAGAGAAAAGTGAAAAGAGAAATGAGAATATAGAAAACAAGAGTAAACAAACGAAAAGATAAAAGAAAAAAGGAGAAAAGTAGAGAAAAGAAGAGAAAAGAGAAAAGAGAAAAGAAGAGAATTAGAAAAGGAAAGAAGAGAAATGAAGAGAAAAGAGATAAGAAGAGAAAAGAAGAGCAAACAAGAGAAATGAGAAAAGAAGAGCAAAGAAGAGAAAAGAAGAGAAATGAAGAGAAAAGACGAGAAAGAGAAAGGAGAGAAAAGAAAAGAAGACTAAAGAGAAAAGAGAAAAGAAGAGAAAGGAAGAGAAAAGAAGAGAAAGAGAAAGGAGAGAAAAGAAAAGTAGAGTTTAGAGAAGAGAGAAAAGAATAGACAGGAAGAGAAATGACGAGAAAAGAGAAAATAGAAAAGAGAAAACAAGCGAAAAGAGAAAAGAGAAGACATAGAAAAGAATAGAAAAGAGAAAAGAGAACAGAAGAGAAAAGCAGAGAGATGAAAAAAGAGAAAAGAAGAGAAACGATGAAATTAGAAGAGCGAAAAGAGGAGAAAAGAGAAAAGAAGAGAAAAGAAAAGAAGAGAAAAGAGAAAAGAGAAAGGGTTAAAGAAGGGAAAACAACATAAAAGAGAAAAGAAGAGAAAAGAGAAAGGGGTAAAGAAGAGAAAAGAAGAGAAAAGAGAAAAGAAGAGAGAAGGAGAAAAATGAAGAGAAAAGAGAAAAGAAGAGAAAACAAGAGAAAAGAGAAAAGAAGAGAAAAGAGAAAAGATAAAGGGGTAAAGCAGAGAAAACAAGAGAAAAGAGAAAAGAGAAATGAAGAGAAAAGACGAGAAGAGAAAGGAGAAAAGAAGAGAAAACAAGAGAAAAGAGAAAAGAAGAGAAATGACAAGAAGAGTAAAGAGAAAAGAGAAAAGAAAAGAAAGGAAGAGAAATGACGAGAAAAGAGAAAATAGAAAAGAGAAAACAAGAGAAAACAAGCGAAAAGAGAAAAGAGAAGACTTAGAAAAGAATAGAAAAGAGTAAAGAGAACAGAAGAGAAAAGCAGAGAGATGAGAAAAGAGATAAGAAGGGAAAAGAATAGAAAAGAGAAAAGAGAAAAGTGAAAAGAGAAAAGAGGAGAAAAGAAGTGTAAAGAAGAGATAAGAGAAAAGAAGAGAAAAGACAAAAGATAAATGAAGAGAAAAGAGATAAGAGAAAAGAAGAGAAAAGAAGAATAAATGCAAAAGAAGAGAACAGAGAAAAGAAGAGAAAAGAGAAAAGAAGAGAAAAGAGAAAAGAGACAAGTGAAAAGAGAAAAGAGAAAAGAGGAGAAAAGAAGTGTAAAGAAGAGAAAAGAGAAAAGAAGAGAAAAGACAAAAGAGAAATGAAGAGAAAAGAGATAAGAGAAAAGAAGAGAAAAGAAGAATAAATGCAAAAGAAGAGAAAAGAGAAAAGAGATAAGAAGGGAAAAGAAGAGAAAAGAGAAAAGAGAAAAGTGAAAAGAGAAAAGAGGAGAAAAGAAGTGTAAAGAAGAGATAAGAGAAAAGAAGAGAAAAGACAAAAGATAAATGAAGAGAAAAGAGATAAGAGAAAAGAAGAATAAATGCAAAAGAAGAGAAAAGAGAAAAGAAGAGAATTAGAAAAGGAAAGAAGAGAAATGAAGAGAAAAGAGAAAAGAAGAGCAAACAAGAGAAATGAGAAAAGAAGAGAAAAGAAGAGAAATGAAGAGAAAAGAAGAGAAAAGAGAAAAGAAGTGAAAAGAAGAGAAACGAGAAAAGAAGAGAAAGGAAGCAAAAAGAATTAAAAGAGAAAAGAGAAAAGAAAAGAAGAGAAAGGAGTAAAGAGAAAAGAAGAGAACAGAAGAGAAAAGAAGAGAAAAGAGAAAATCAGAGAAAAAGGAAAAGAGAAAAGACGAGAACAGAAGAGAAAAGAAAAGAGTATAGAAGAGAAAAGAGAAAAGAGAAAAGAAGAGACAAGAGAAAAGAAGAGAAAGGAAGCAAAAAGAATTAAAAGAGAAAAGAGAAAAGAAAGGAAGAGAAAGTAGTAAAGAGAAAAGAAGAGACCAGAAGAGAAAAGAAGAAAAAGGAGAAAAGAGTAAAGAAGAGAACAGAAGACAAAAGAAGAGAAAAGAGAAATCAGAGAAAAAGGAAAAGAGAAAAGACGAGAACAGAAGAGAAAAGAAAAGAGTATAGAAGAGAAAAGAGAAAAGAGAAAAGAAGAGAAAAGAAGAGACAAGAGAACAGAAGAGAAAAGAAGAGAAAAGAAGAGAAAAGTGAAAAGAAGAGAACAGAAGAGAAAGGAGATAAGAGAACACAGAAAAGAAGAGAAAAGAAAAGAAAACAGGAGAACAGTGAAAAGAAGAGAAAAGGAGCGAACAGAGAGTAAAGACAAAAGAGAAATGCAGTGAAATGAAGAGAAAAGAGATAATAGCAAAGACAAAAGAAGAGAATAGAAGAAAAAAGAGAAAAGAGAAAAGAAGCGAAAAGAGAAAAGAGAAAAGTAGAGAAAAGAAGAGAATAGAGATACGAGAAAAGGGAAAAGAAGAGAAAAGAGGAAAGAGATAAGAAGAGAAAAGATGAGAAAAGAAAAAAGAGAAAAGAAGTAAAAAGAGAAAAGATAAAAGAGGGGAAAAGACGGCAAAAGAAGAGAAAAGAGGAAAGAAGAGAAAAGAGAAAAGAAGAGAAAAGACAAAAGAGAAATGAAGAGAAAAGAGATAAGAGAAAAGAAGAGAAAAGAAGAATAAATGCAAAAGAAGAGAAAAGAGAAAAGAGATAAGAAGGGAAAAGAAGAGAAAAGAGAAAAGAGAAAAGTGAAAAGAGAAAAGAGAAAAGAGGAGAAAAGAAGTGTAAAGAAGAGAAAAGAGAAAAGAAGAGAAAAGACAAAAGAGAAATGAAGAGAAAAGAGATAAGAGAAAAGAAGAGAAAAGAAGAATAAATGCAAAAGAAGAGAAAAGAGATAAGAAGGGAAAAGAAGAGAAAAGAGAAAAGAGAAAAGTGAAAAGAGAAAAGAGAAAAGAGGAGAAAACAAGTGTAAAGAAGAGATAAGAGAAAAGAAGAGAAAAGACAAAAGATAAATGAAGAGAAAAGAGATAAGAGAAAAGAAGAGAAAAGAAGAATAAATGCAAAAGAAGAGAACAGAGAAAAGAAGAGAAAAGAGAAAAGAAGAGAAAAGAGACAAGTGAAAAGAGAAAAGAGAAAAGAGAAAAGAGGAGAAAAGAAGTGTAAAGAAGAGAAAAGAGAAAAGAAGAGAAAAGACAAAAGAGAAATGAAGAGAAAAGAGATAAGAGAAAAGAAGAGAAAAGAAGAATAAATGCAAAAGAAGAGAAAAGAGAAAAGAGATAAGAAGGGAAAAGAAGAGAAAAGAGAAAAGAGAAAAGTGAAAAGAGAAAAGAGAAAAGAGGAGAAAAGAAGTGTAAAGAAGAGATAAGAGAAAAGAATAGAAAAGACAAAAGAGAAATGAAGAGAAAAGAGATAAGAGAAAAGAAGCGAAAAGAAGAATAAATGCAAAAGAAGAGAAAAGAGAAAAGAGAAAAGAAGAGAAAAGAAGAGAAAAGAGAAATGAGAAAAGAAGAGAAAACAAGAGAAAAGAGAAAAGAAGAGATAAGAGAAAAGAGAAAGTGGTAAAGCAGAGAAAACAAGAGAAAAGAGAAAAGGGAAATGAAGAGAAAAGAAGAGAGAAGAGAAAGGAGAAAAGAAGAGAAAACAAGAGAAAAGAGAAAAGAAGTGAAAAGACAAGAAGAGTAAAGAGAAAAGATAAAATAAGAGAAAAGAAGGGAAATGAAGAGAAAAGAGAGAAGAGAAAAGAGAAAAGAAGAGAAAAGAGGAAAATATAAAAGCGAAAAGGAGAGTACAGACGATAAAAGAGAAAATAAGAGAAAACTAAAGAAGAGAAAAGTGAAAAGAGAAATGAGAATATAGAAAACAAGAGAAAACAAACGAAAAGATAAAAGAAAAAAAGAGAAAAGTAGAGAAAAGAAGAGAAAAGAGAAAAGAAGAGAAAAGAGAAAAGAAGAGAAAAGAAGAGAAAAAAGAAAAGAGAAATGAGAAAAGAAGAGAATTAGAAAAGGAAAGAAGAGAAATGAAGAGAAAAGAGAAAAGAAGAGCAAACAAGAGAAATGAGAAAAGAAGAGAATTAGAAAAGGAAAGAAGAGAAATGAAGAGAAAAGAGAAAAGAAGAGAAAAGAAGAGCAAACAAGAGAAATGAGTAAAGAAGAGAAAAGAAGAGAAATGAAGAGAAAAGAAGAGAAAAGAGAAAAGAAGTGAAAAGAAGAGAAAAGAGAAAAGAAGAGAAAGGAAGCAAAAAGAATTAAAAGAGAAAAGAGAAAAGAAAGGAAGAGAAAGTAGTAAAGAGAAAAGAAGAGAACAGAAGAGAAAAGAAGAAAAAGGAGAAAAGAGTAAAGAAGAGAACAGAAGACAAAAGAAGAGAAAAGAGAAATCAGAGAAAAAGGAAAAGAGAAAAGACGAGAACAGAAGAGAAAAGAAAAGAGTATAGAAGAGAAAAGAGAAAAGAGAAAAGAAGAGAAAAGAAGAGACAAGAGAACAGAAGAGAAAAGAAGAGAAAAGAAGAGAAAAGTGAAAAGAAGAGAACAGAAGAGAAAGGAGATAAGAGAACACAGAAAAGAAGAGAAAAGAAAAGAAAACAGGAGAACAGTGAAAAGAAGAGAAAAGGAGCGAACAGAGAGTAAAGACAAAAGAGAAATGCAGTGAAATGAAGAGAAAAGAGATAATAGCAAAGACAAAAGAAGAGAATAGAAGAAAAAAGAGAAAAGAGAAAAGAAGCGAAAAGAGAAAAGAGAAAAGTAGAGAAAAGAAGAGAATAGAGATACGAGAAAAGGGAAAAGAAGAGAAAAGAGGAAAGAGATAAGAAGAGAAAAGATGAGAAAAGAAAAAAGAGAAAAGAATTAAAAAGAGAAAAGATAAAAGAGGGGAAAAGACGGCAAAAGAAGAGAAAAGAGGAAAGAAGAGAAAAGAGAAAAGAAGAGAAAAGACAAAAGAGAAATGAAGAGAAAAGAGATAAGAGAAAAGAAGAGAAAAGAAGAATAAATGCAAAAGAAGAGAAAAGAGAAAAGAGATAAGAAGGGAAAAGAAGAGAAAAGAGAAAAGAGAAAAGTGAAAAGAGAAAAGAGAAAAGAGGAGAAAAGAAGTGTAAAGAAGAGAAAAGAGAAAAGAAAAGACAAAAGAGAAATGAAGAGAGAAGAGATAAGAGAAAAGAAGAGAAAAGAAGAATAAATGCAAAAGAAGAGAAAAGAGTAAAGAGATAAGAAGGGAAAAGAAGAGAAAAGAGAAAAGAGAAAAGTGAAAAGAGAAAAGAGAAAAGAGGAGAAAAGAAGTGTAAAGAAGAGAAAAGAGAAAAGAAGAGAAAAGACAAAAGAGAAATGAAGAGAAAAGAGATAAGAGAAAAGAAGAGAAAAGAAGAATAAATGCAAAAGAAGAGAAAAGAGATAAGAAGGGAAAAGAAGAGAAAAGAGAAAAGAGAAAAGTGAAAAGAGAAAAGAGAAAAGAGGAGAAAAGAAGTGTAAAGAAGAGAAAAGAGAAAAGAAGAGAAAAGACAAAAGAGAAATGAAGAGAAAAGAGATAAGAGAAAAGAAGAGAAAAGAAGAATAAATGCAAAAGAAGAGAAAAGAGAAAAGAGATAAGAAGGGAAAAGAATAGAAAAGAGAAAAGAGAAAAGTGAAAAGAGAAAAGAGAATAGAGGAGAAAAGAAGTGTAAAGAAGAGATAAGAGAAAAGAAGAGAAAAGACAAAAGATAAATGAAGAGAAAAGAGATAAGAGAAAAGAAGAGAAAAGAAGAGAAAAGAAGAGAAAAGAAGAGAAAAGAGAAGAGAAGTGAAAAGAAGAGAAACGAGAAAAGAAGAGAAAGGAAGCAAAAAGAATTAAAAGAGAAAAGAGAAAAGAAAAGAAGAGAAAGGAGTAAAGAGAAAAGAAGAGAACAGAAGAGAAAAGAAGAGAAAAGAGAAAATCAGAGAAATGAAGAGAAAAGAGATAAGAGAAAAGAAGAGAAAAGAAGAATAAATGCAAAAGAAGAGAAAAGAGAAAAGAGATAAGAAGGGAAAAGAAGAGAAAAGAGAAAAGAGAAAAGTGAAAAGAGAAAAGAGAAAAGAGGAGAAAAGAAGTGTAAAGAAGAGAAAAGAGAAAAGAAGAGAAAAGACAAAAGAGAAATGAAGACAAAAGAGATAAGAGAAAAGAAGAGAAAAGAAGAATAAATGCAAAAGAAGAGAAAAGAGAAAAGAGATAAGAAGGGAAAAGAAGAGAAAAGAGAAAAGAGAAAAGTGAAAAGAGAAAAGAGAAACGAGGAGAAAAGCAGTGTAAAGAAGAGAAAAGAGAAAAGAAGAGAAAAGACAAAAGATAAATGAAGAGAAAAGAGATAAGAGAAAAGAAGAATAAATGCAAAAGAAGAGAAAAGAGAAAAGAAGAGAATTAGAAAAGGAAAGAAGAGAAATGAAGAGAAAAGAGAAAAGAAGAGCAAACAAGAGAAATGAGAAAAGAAGAGAAAAGAAGAGAAATGAAGAGAAGAGAAGAGAAAAGAGAAAAGAAGTGAAAAGAAGAGAAACGAGAAATGAAGAGAAAGGAAGCAAAAGGAATTAAAAGAGAAAAGAGAAAAGAAAAGAAGAGAAAGGAGTAAAGAGAAAAGAAGAGAACAGAAGAGAAAAGAAGAGAAAAGAGAAAATCAGAGAAAAAGGAAAAGAGAAAAGACGAGAACAGAAGAGAAAAGAAAAGAGTATAGAAGAGAAAAGAGAAAAGAGAAAAGAAGAGACAAGAGAAAAGAAGAGAACAGAAGAGAAAAGAAGAGAAAAGTGAAAAGAAGAGAACAGAAGAGAAAGGAGATAAGAGAACACAGAAAAGAAGAGAAAAGAAAAGAAAACAGGAGAACAGTGAAAAGAAGAGAAAAGGAGCGAACAGAGAGTAAAGACAAAAGAGAAATGCAGTGAAATGAAGAGAAAAGAGATAATAGCAAAGACAAAAGAAGAGAATAGAAGAAAAAAGAGAAAAGAGAAAAGAAGCGAAAAGAGAAAAGAGAAAAGTAGAGAAAAGAAGAGAATAGAGATACGAGAAAAGGGAAAAGAAGAGAAAAGAGGAAAGAGATAAGAAGAGAAAAGATGAGAAAAGAAAAAAGAGAAAAGAAGTAAAAAGAGAAAAGATAAAAGAGGGGAAAAGACGGCAAAAGAAGAGAAAAGAGGAAAGAAGAGAAAAGAGAAAAGAAGAGAAAAGACAAAAGAGAAATGAAGAGAAAAGAGATAAGAGAAAAGAAGAGAAAAGAAGAATAAATGCAAAAGAAGAGAAAAGAGAAAAGAGATAAGAAGGGAAAAGAAGAGAAAAGAGAAAAGAGAAAAGTGAAAAGAGAAAAGAGAAAAGAGGAGAAAAGAAGTGTAAAGAAGAGAAAAGAGAAAAGAAGAGAAAAGACAAAAGAGAAATGAAGACAAAAGAGATAAGAGAAAAGAAGAGAAAAGAAGAATAAATGCAAAAGAAGAGAAAAGAGATAAGAAGGGAAAAGAAGAGAAAAGAGAAAAGTGAAAAGAGAAAAGAGAAAAGAGGAGAAAACAAGTGTAAAGAAGAGATAAGAGAAAAGAAAAGACAAAAGATAAATGAAGAGAAAAGAGATAAGAGAAAAGAAGAGAAAAGAAGAATAAATGCAAAAGAAGAGAACAGAGAAAAGAAGAGAAAAGAGAAAAGAAGAGAAAAGAGACAAGTGAAAAGAGAAAAGAGAAAAGAGAAAAGAGGAGAAAAGAAGTGTAAAGAAGAGAAAAGAGAAAAGAAGAGAAAAGATGAAATTAGAAAAGCGAAAAGAGGAGAAAAGAGAAAAGAAGAGAAAAGAAAAGAAGAGAAAAGAGAAAAGAGAAAGGGTTAAAGAAAGGAAAACAACATAAAAGAAAAGAAGAGAAAAGAGAAAGGGGTAAAGAAGAGAAAAGAAGAGAAAAGAGAAAAGAAGAGAAAAGAGAAAAGAGAAAGGGGTAAAGCAGAGAAAACAAGAGAAAAGAGAAAAGAGAAATGAAGAGAAAAGAAGAGAGAAGAGAAAGGAGAAAAGAAGAGAAAACAAGAGAAAAGAGAAAAGAAGAGAAAAGACAAGAAGAATAAAGAGAAAAGAGAAAAGAAGAGAAAAGAAGAGAAATGAAGAGAAAAGAGAGAAGAGAAAAGAGAAAAGAAGAGAAAAGAGGAAAATATAAAAGCGAAAAGGAGAGTGCAGAAGATAAAAGAGAAAATAAGAGAAAAGTAAAGAAGAGAAAAGAGAAAAGAGAAATGAGAATATAGAAAACAAGAGAAAACAAACGAAAACATAAAAGAAAAAAAGAGAAAAGTAGAGAAAAGAAGAGAAAAGATGAAAGAAGAGAAAAGAGAAAAGAAGAGAAAAGAGAAATGAGAAAAGAAGAGAATTAGAAAAGGAAAGAAAAGAAATGAAGAGAAAAGAGAAAAGAAGAGAAAACAAGAGCAAAGAGAAAAGAGAAAAGAAGAGAAAACAAGAGAAAAGAGAAAAGAAGAGGAATGAAGAGAAAGAAGAGAAAAGAAGAGAAAAGGGAAAAGAAGACAAAACAAGAGAAAAGAGAAAAGAAGAGAAAACAAGAGAAAAGACAAAAGAAGAGAAATGAAGAGAAAAGAAGAGAAAAGAGAAATGAGAAAAGAAGAGAAAACAAGAGAAAAGAGAAAAGAAGAGAAAAGAGAAAAGAGAAAGGGGTAAAGCAGAGAAAACAAGAGAAAAGAGAAAAGAGAAATGAAGAGAAAAGAAGAGAGAAGAGAAAGGAGAAAAGAAGAGAAAACAAGAGAAAAGAGAAAAGAAGAGAAAAGACAAGAAGAGTAAAGAGAAAAGAGAAAAGAAGAGAAAAGAAGAGAAATGAAGAGAAAAGAGAGAATAGAAAAGAGAAAAGAAGAGAAAAGAGGAAAATATAAAAGCGAAAAGGAGAGTACAGAAGATAAAAGAGAAAATAAGAGAAAAGTAAAGAAGAGAAAAGTGAAAAGAGAAATGAGAATATAGAAAACAAGAGAAAACAAACGAAAACATAAAAGAAAAAAAGAGAAAAGTAGAGAAAAGAAGAGAAAAGATGAAAGAAGAGAAAAGAGAAAAGAAGAGAAAAGAGAAATGAGAAAAGAAGAGAATTAGAAAAGGAAAGAAAAGAAATGAAGAGAAAAGAGAAAAGAAGAGAAAACAAGAGCAAAGAGAAAAGAGAAAAGAAGAGAAAAGAAGAGAAAAGAGAAAAGAAGAGGAATGAAGAGAAAGAAGAGAAAAGAAGAGAAAAGGGAAAAGAAGACAAAACAAGAGAAAAGAGAAAAGAAGAGAAAACAAGAGAAAAGACAAAAGAAGAGAAATGAAGAGAAAAGAAGAGAAAAGAGAAATGAGAAAAGAAGAGAAAACAAGAGAAAAGAGAAAAGAAGAGAAAAGAGAAAAGAGAATGGGGTAAAGCAGAGAAAACAAGAGAAAAGAGAAAAGAGACATGAAGAGAAAAGAAGAGAGAAGAGAAAGGAGAAAAGAAGAGAAAACAAGAGAAAAGAGAAAAGAAGAGAAAAGACAAGAAGAGTAAAGAGAAAAGAGAAAAGAAGAGAAAAGAAGGGAAATGAAGAGAAAAGAGAGAAGAGAAAAGAGAAAAAAAGAGAAAAGAGGAAAATATAAAAGCGAAAAGGAGAGTACAGAAGATAAAAGAGAAAATAAGAGAAAAGTAAAGAAGAGAAAAGTGAAAAGAGAAATGAGAATATAGAAAACAAGAGAAAACAAACGAAAAGATAAAAGAAAAAAGAGAAAAGTAGAGAAAAGAAGAGAAAAGAGAAAAGAAGAGAAAAGAGAAAAGAAGAGAAAAGAAGAGAAAAGAGAAAAGAGAAATGAGAAAAGAAGAGAAAACAAGAGAAAAGAGAAAAGAAGAGAAAAGAGAAAAGAGAAAGGGGTAAAGCAGAGAAAACAAGAGAAAAGAGAAAAGAGAAATGAAGAGAAAAGAAGAGAGAAGAGAAAGGAGAAAAGAAGAGAAAACAAGAGAAAAGAGAAAAGAAGAGAAAAGACAAGAAGAGTAAAGAGAAAAGAGAAAAGAAGAGAAAAGAAGAGAAATGAAGAGAAAAGAGAGAATAGAAAAGAGAAAAGAAGAGAAAAGAGGAAAATATAAAAGCGAAAAGGAGAGTGCAGAAGATAAAAGAGAAAATAAGAGAAAAGTAAAGAAGAGAAAAGTGAAAAGAGAAATGAGAATATAGAAAACAAGAGTAAACAAACGAAAAGATAAAAGAAAAAAGGAGAAAAGTAGAGAAAAGAAGAGAAAAGAGAAAAGAGAAAAGAAGAGAATTAGAAAAGGAAAGAAGAGAAATGAAGAGAAAAGAGATAAGAAGAGAAAAGAAGAGCAAACAAGAGAAATGAGAAAAGAAGAGCAAAGAAGAGAAAAGAAGAGAAATGAAGAGAAAAGAAGAGAAAGAGAAAGGAGAGAAAAGAAAATAAGACTAAAGAGAAAAGAGAAAAGAAGAGAAAGGAAGAGAAAAGAAGAGAAAGAGAAAGGAGAGAAAAGAAAAGTAGAGTTAAGAGAAAAGAGAAAAGAAGAGACAGGAAGAGAAATGACGAGAAAAGAGAAAATAGAAAAGAGAAAACAAGCGAAAAGAGAAAAGAGAAGACATAGAAAAGAATAGAAAAGAGAAAAGAGAACAGAAGAGAAAAGCAGAGAGATGAAAAAAGAGAAAAGAAGAGAAACGATGAAATTAGAAAAGCGAAAAGAGGAGAAAAGAGAAAAGAAGAGAAAAGAAAAGAAGAGAAAAGAGAAAAGAGAAAGGGTTAAAGAAGGGAAAACAACATAAAAGAGAAAAGAAGAGAAAAGAGAAAGGGGTAAAGAAGAGAAAAGAAGAGAAAAGAGAAAAGAAGAGAGAAGGAGAAAAATGAAGAGAAAAGAGAAAAGCAGAGAAAACAAGAGAAAAGAGAAAAGAGAAATGAAGAGAAAAGACGAGAAGAGAAAGGAGAAAAGAAGAGAAAACAAGAGAAAAGAGAAAAGAAGAGAAATGACAAGAAGAGTAAAGAGAAAAGAGAAAAGAAGAGAAAAGAAGAGAAATGAAGAGAAAAGAGAGAATAGAAAAGAGAAAAGAAGAGAAAAGAGGAAAATATAAAAGCGAAAAGGAGAGTACAGAAGAAAAAAGAGAAAATAAGAGAAAAGTTAAAAAGAGAAAAGTGAAAAGAGAAATGAGAATATAGAAAACAAGAGAAAACAAACGAAAACATAAAAGAAAAAAAGAGAAAAGTAGAGAAAAGAAGAGAAAAGATGAAAGAAGAGAAAAGAGAAAAGAAGAGAAAAGAAGAGAAAAGAGAAAAGAGAAATGAGAAAAGAAGAGAATTAGAAAAGGAAAGAAGAGAAGTGAAGAGAAAAGAGAAAAGAGAAAAGAAGAGAAAACAAGAGCAAAGAGAAAAGAGAAAAGAAGAGAAAAGAAGAGAAAAGAGAAAAGACGAGGAATGAAGAGAAAGAAGAGAAAAGAGAAAAGAAGACAAAAGAAGAGAAAAGAGAAAAGAGAAATGAGAAAAGAAGAGAATTAGAAAAGGAAAGAAGAGAAATGAAGAGAAAAGAAATAAGAAGAGAAAAGACGAGCAAACAAGAGAAATGAGAACAGAAGAGCAAAGAAGAGAAAAGAAGAGAAATGAAGAGAAAAGAAGAGAAAGAGAAAGGAGAGAAAAGAAAAGAAGAGTAAAGAGAAAAGAGAAAAGAAGAGAAAGGAAGAGAAAAGAAGAGAAAGAGAAAGGAGAGAAAAGAAAAGAAGAGTAAAGAGAAAAGAGAAAAGAAAAGAAAGGAAGAGAAATGACGAGAAAAGAGAAAATAGAAAAGAGAAAACTAGAGAAAACAAGCGAAAAGAGAAAAGAAGAGAAAACAAGAGAATAGAGAAAAGAAGAGGAATGTAGAGAAAGAAGAGAAAAGAGAAAAGAAGAGAAAACAAGAGAAAAGAGAAAAAAGAAAGGGCCAAAGAAGAGAAAAGAAGTGAAAAGAGAAAAGAAGAGAAAAGAAGAGAAAAGTAGAGAAAAGAGAAAAGAGAAAGGGTTAAAGAAGAGAAAAGAAGTGAAAAGAAGAGAAAAGAGAAAAGAAGAGAAAGGAAGCAAAAAGAATTAAAAGAGAAAAGAGAAAAGAAAAGAAGAGAAAGGAGTAAAGAGAAAAGAAGAGAACAGAAGAGAAAAGAAGAAAAAGGAGAAAAGAGTAAAGAAGAGAACAGAAGACAAAAGAAGAGAAAAGAGAAAATCAGAGAAATAGGAAAAGAGAAAAGACGAGAACAGAAGAGAAAAGAAAAGAGTATAGAAGAGAAAAGAGAAAAGAGAAAAGAAGAGAACAGAAGAGAAAAGAAGAGAAAAGTGAAAAGAAGAGAAAAGACAAGAAGAGTAAAGAGAAAAGAGAAAAGAAGAGAAAAGAAGAGAAATGAAGAGAAAAGAGAGAATAGAAAAGAGAAAAGAAGAGAAAAGAGGAAAATATAAAAGCGAAAAGGAGAGTGCAGAAGATAAAAGAGAAAATAAGAGAAAAGTAAAGAAGAGAAAAGTGAAAAGAGAAATGAGAATATAGAAAACAAGAGTAAACAAACGAAAAGATAAAAGAAAAAAGGAGAAAAGTAGAGAAAAGAAGAGAAAAGAGAAAAGAGAAAAGAAGAGAAAAGAGAAAAGAGAAATGAGAAAAGAAGAGAATTAGAAAAGGAAAGAAGAGAAATGAAGAGAAAAGAGATAAGAAGAGAAAAGAAGAGCAAACAAGAGAAATGAGAAAAGAAGAGCAAAGAAGAGAAAAGAAGAAAAATGAAGAGAAAAGAAGAGAAAGAGAAAGGAGAGAAAAGAAAAGAAGACTAAAGAGAAAAGAGAAAAGAAGAGAAAGGAAGAGAAAAGAAGAGAAAGAGAAAGGAGAGAAAAGAAAAGAAGAGTTTAGAGAAAAGAGAAAAGAAGAGACAGGAAGGGAAATGACGAGAAAAGAGAAAATAGAAAAGAGAAAACAAGCGAAAAGAGAAAAGAGAAGACATAGAAAAGAATAGAAAAGAGAAAAGAGAACAGAAGAGAAAAGCAGAGAGATGAAAAAAGAGAAAAGAAGAGAAAAGATGAAATTAGAAAAGCGAAAAGAGGAGAAAAGAGAAAAGAAGAGAAAAGAAAAGAAGAGAAAAGAGAAAAGAGAAAGGGTTAAAGAAGGGAAAACAACATAAAAGAAAAGAAGAGAAAAGAGAAAGGGGTAAAGAAGAGAAAAGAAGAGAAAAGAGAAAAGAAGAGAAAAGAGAAAAGAGAAAGGGGTAAAGCAGAGAAAACAAGAGAAAAGAGAAAAGAGAAATGAAGAGAAAAGAAGAGAAGAGAAAGGAGAAAAGAAGAGAAAACAAGAGAAAAGAGAAAAGAAGAGAAAAGACAAGAAGAGTAAAGAGAAAAGAGAAAAGAAGAGAAAAGAAGAGAAATGAAGAGAAAAGAGAGAAAAGAAAAGAGAAAAGAAGAGAAAAGAGGAAAATATAAAAGCGAAAAGGAGAGTACAGAAGATGAAAGAGAAAATAAGAGAAAAGTAAAGAAGAGAAAAGTGAAAAGAGAAATGAGAATATAGAAAACAAGAGAAAACAAACGAAAACATAAAAGAAAAAAGAGAAAAGTAGAGAAAAGAAGAGAAAAGATGAAAGAAGAGAAAAGAGAAAAGAAGAGAAAAGAAGAGAAAAGAGAAAAGAGAAATGAGAAAAGAAGAGAATTAGAAAAGGAAAGAAGAGAAATGAAGAGAAAAGAGAAAAGAAGAGAAAAGACAAGAAGAGTAAAGAGAAAAGAGAAAAGAGAAACCAAGAGAAAACAAGCGAAAAGAGAAAAGAGAAGACTTAGAAAAGAATAGAAAAGAGTAAAGAGAACAGAAGAGAAAAGCAGAGAGATGAGAAAAGAGAAATGAAGAGAAAAGATGAAATTAGAAAAGCGTAAAGAGGAGAAAAGAGAAATGAAGAGAAAAGAAGAGAGAAGAGAAAGGAGAAAAGAAGAGAAAACAAGAGAAAAGAGAAAAGAAGAGAAAAGACAAGAAGAGTAAAGAGAAAAGAGAAAAGAAGAGAAAAGAAGAGAAATGAAGAGAAAAGAGAGAAGAGAAAAGAGAAAAGAAGAGAAAAGAGGAAAATATAAAAGCGAAAAGGAGAGTGCAGAAGATAAAAGAGAAATTAAGAGAAAAGTAAAGAAGAGAAAAGTGAAAAGAGAAATGAGAATATAGAAAACAAGAGTAAACAAACGAAAAGATAAAAGAAAAAAGGAGAAAAGTAGAGAAAAGAAGAGAAAAGAGAAAAGAGAAAAGAAGAGAATTAGAAAAGGAAAGAAGAGAAATGAAGAGAAAAGAGATAAGAAGAGAAAAGAAGAGCAAACAAGAGAAATGAGAAAAGAAGAGCAAAGAAGAGAAAAGAAGAGAAATGAAGAGAAAAGAAGAGAAAGAGAAAGGAGAGAAAAGAAAATAAGACTAAAGAGAAAAGAGAAAAGAAGAGAAAGGTAGAGAAAAGAAGAGAAAGAGAAAGGAGAGAAAAGAAAAGTAGAGTTTAGAGAAAAGAGAAAAGAAGAGACAGGAAGAGAAATGACGAGAAAAGAGAAAATAGAAAAGAGAAAACAAGCGAAAAGAGAAAAGAGAAGACATAGAAAAGAATAGAAAAGAGAAAAGAGAACAGAAGAGAAAAGCAGAGAGATGAAAAAAGAGAAAAGAAGAGAAACGATGAAATTAGAAAAGCGAAAAGAGGAGAAAAGAGAAAAGAAGAGAAAAGAAAAGAAGAGAAAAGAGAAAAGCGAAAGGGTTAAAGAAGGGAAAACAACAGAAAAGAGAAAAGAAGAGAAAAGAGAAAAGAGAAAGGGTTAAAGAAGGGAAAACAACATAAAAGCAAAGAAGAGAAAAGAGAAAGGGGTAAAGAAGAGAAAAGAAGAGAAAAGAGAAAAGAAGAGAAAAGAGAAAAGAGAAAGGGGTAAAGCAGAGAAAACAAGAGAAAAGAGAAAAGAGAAATGAAGAGAAAAGAAGAGAAGCGAAAGGAGAAAAGAAGAGAAAACAAGAGAAAAGAGAAAAGAAGAGAAAAGACAAGAAGAGTAAAGAGAAAAGAGAAAAGAAGAGAAAAGAAGAGAAATGAAGAGAAAAGAGAGAAAAGAAAAGAGAAAAGAAGAGAAAAGAGGAAAATATAAAAGCGAAAAGGAGAGTACAGAAGATAAAAGAGAAAATAAGAGAAAAGTAAAGAAGAGAAAAGTGAAAAGAGAAATGAGAATATAGAAAACAAGAGAAAACAAACGAAAACATAAAAGAAAAAAGAGAAAAGTAGAGAAAAGAAGAGAAAAGATGAAAGAAGAGAAAAGAGAAAAGAAGAGAAAAGAAGAGAAAAGAGAAAAGAGAAATGAGAAAAGAAGAGAATTAGAAAAGGAAAGAAGAGAAATGAAGAGAAAAGAGAAAAGAAGAGAAAAGACAAGAAGAGTAAAGAGAAAAGAGAAAAGAGAAACCAAGAGAAAACAAGCGAAAAGAGAAAAGAGAAGACTTAGAAAAGAATAGAAAAGAGTAAAGAGAACAGAAGAGAAAAGCAGAGAGATGAGAAAAGAGAAATGAAGAGAAAAGATGAAATTAGAAAAGCGTAAAGAGGAGAAAAGAGAAATGAAGAGAAAAGAAGAGAGAAGAGAAAGGAGAAAAGAAGAGAAAACAAGAGAAAAGAGAAAAGAAGAGAAAAGACAAGAAGTGTAAAGAGAAAAGAGAAAAGAAGAGAAAAGAAGAGAAATGTAGAGAAAAGAGAGAATAGAAAAGAGAAAAGAAGAGAAAAGAGGAAAATATAAAAGCGAAAAGGAGAGTGCAGAAGATAAAAGAGAAAATAAGAGAAAAGTAAAGAAGAGAAAAGTGAAAAGAGAAATGAGAATATAGAAAACAAGAGTAAACAAACGAAAAGATAAAAGAAATAAGGAGAAAAGTAGAGAAAAGAAGAGAAAAGAGAAAAGAGAAAAGAAGAGAATTAGAAAAGGAAAGAAGAGAAATGAAGAGAAAAGAGATAAGAAGAGAAAAGAAGAGCAAACAAGAGAAATGAGAAAAGAAGAGCAAAGAAGAGAAAAGAAGAGAAATGAAGAGAAAAGAAGAGAAAGAGAAAGGAGAGAAAAGAAAAGAAGACTAAAGAGAAAAGAGAAAAGAAGAGAAAGGAAGAGAAAAGAAGAGAAAGAGAAAGGAGAGAAAAGAAAAGTAGAGTTTAGAGAAGAGAGAAAAGAAGAGACAGGAAGAGAAATGACGAGAAATGAGAAAATAGAAAAGAGAAAACAAGCGAAAAGAGAAAAGAGAAGACATAGAAAAGAATAGAAAAGAGAAAAGAGAACAGAAGAGAAAAGCAGAGAGATGAAAAAAGAGAAAAGAAGAGAAACGATGAAATTAGAAAAGCGAAAAGAGGAGAAAAGAGAAAAGAAGAGAAAAGAAAAGAAGAGAAAAGAGAAAAGAGAAAGGGTTAAAGAAGGGAAAACAACATAAAAGAGAAAAGAAGAGAAAAGAGAAAGGGGTAAAGAAGAGAAAAGAAGAGAAAAGAGAAAAGAAGAGAGAAGGAGAAAAATGAAGAGAAAAGAGAAAAGAAGAGAAAACAAGAGAAAAGAGAAAAGAAGAGAAAAGAGAAAAGATAAAGGGGTAAAGCAGAGAAAACAAGAGAAAAGAGAAAAGAGAAATGAAGAGAAAAGACGAGAAGAGAAAGGAGAAAAGAAGAGAAAACAAGAGAAAAGAGAAAAGAAGAGAAATGACAAGAAGAGTAAAGAGAAAAGAGAAAAGAAAAGAAAGGAAGAGAAATGACGAGAAAAGAGAAAATAGAAAAGAGAAAACAAGAGAAAACAAGCGAAAAGAGAAAAGAGAAGACTTAGAAAAGAATAGAAAAGAGTAAAGAGAACAGAAGAGAAAAGCAGAGAGATGAGAAAAGAGATAAGAAGGGAAAAGAATAGAAAAGAGAAAAGAGAAAAGTGAAAAGAGAAAAGAGGAGAAAAGAAGTGTAAAGAAGAGATAAGAGAAAAGAAGAGAAAAGACAAAAGATAAATGAAGAGAAAAGAGATAAGAGAAAAGAAGAGAAAAGAAGAATAAATGCAAAAGAAGAGAACAGAGAAAAGAAGAGAAAAGAGAAAAGAAGAGAAAAGAGAAAAGAGACAAGTGAAAAGAGAAAAGAGAAAAGAGGAGAAAAGAAGTGTAAAGAAGAGAAAAGAGAAAAGAAGAGAAAAGACAAAAGAGAAATGAAGAGAAAAGAGATAAGAGAAAAGAAGAGAAAAGAAGAATAAATGCAAAAGAAGAGAAAAGAGAAAAGAGATAAGAAGGGAAAAGAAGAGAAAAGAGAAAAGAGAAAAGTGAAAAGAGAAAAGAGGAGAAAAGAAGTGTAAAGAAGAGATAAGAGAAAAGAAGAGAAAAGACAAAAGATAAATGAAGAGAAAAGAGATAAGAGAAAAGAAGAATAAATGCAAAAGAAGAGAAAAGAGAAAAGAAGAGAATTAGAAAAGGAAAGAAGAGAAATGAAGAGAAAAGAGAAAAGAAGAGCAAACAAGAGAAATGAGAAAAGAAGAGAAAAGAAGAGAAATGAAGAGAAAAGAAGAGAAAAGAGAAAAGAAGTGAAAAGAAGAGAAACGAGAAAAGAAGAGAAAGGAAGCAAAAAGAATTAAAAGAGAAAAGAGAAAAGAAAAGAAGAGAAAGGAGTAAAGAGAAAAGAAGAGAACAGAAGAGAAAAGAAGAGAAAAGAGAAAATCAGAGAAAAAGGAAAAGAGAAAAGACGAGAACAGAAGAGAAAAGAAAAGAGTATAGAAGAGAAAAGAGAAAAGAGAAAAGAAGAGACAAGAGAAAAGAAGAGAACAGAAGAGAAAAGAAGAGAAAAGTGAAAAGAAGAGAACAGAAGAGAAAAGAAAAGAGTATAGAAGAGAAAAGAGAAAAGAGAAAAGAAGAGAAAAGAAGAGACAAGAGAACAGAAGAGAAAAGAAGAGAAAAGTGAAAAGAAGAGAACAGAAGAGAAAGGAGATAAGAGAACACAGAAAAGAAGAGAAAAGAAAAGAAAACAGGAGAACAGTGAAAAGAAGAGAAAAGGAGCGAACAGAGAGTAAAGACAAAAGAGAAATGCAGTGAAATGAAGAGAAAAGAGATAATAGCAAAGACAAAAGAAGAGAATAGAAGAAAAAAGAGAAAAGAGAAAAGAAGCGAAAAGAGAAAAGAGAAAAGTAGAGAAAAGAAGAGAATAGAGATACGAGAAAAGGGAAAAGAAGAGAAAAGAGGAAAGAGATAAGAAGAGAAAAGATGAGAAAAGAAAAAAGAGAAAAGAAGTAAAAAGAGAAAAGATAAAAGAGGGGAAAAGACGGCAAAAGAAGAGAAAAGAGGAAAGAAGAGAAAAGAGAAAAGAAGAGAAAAGACAAAAGAGAAATGAAGAGAAAAGAGATAAGAGAAAAGAAGAGAAAAGAAGAATAAATGCAAAAGAAGAGAACAGAGAAAAGAAGAGAAAAGAGAAAAGAAGAGAAAAGAGACAAGTGAAAAGAGAAAAGAGAAAAGAGAAAAGAGGAGAAAAGAAGTGTAAGGAAGAGAAAAGAGAAAAGAAGAGAAAAGACAAAAGAGAAATGAAGAGAAAAGAGATAAGAGAAAAGAAGAGAAAAGAAGAATAAATGCAAAAGAAGAGAAAAGAGAAAAGAGATAAGAAGGGAAAAGAATAGAAAAGAGAAAAGAGAAAAGTGAAAAGAGAAAAGAGAAAAGAGGAGAAAAGAAGTGTAAAGAAGAGATAAGAGAAAAGAAGAGAAAAGACAAAAGAGAAATGAAGAGAAAAGAGATAAGAGAAAAGAAGCGAAAAGAAGAATAAATGCAAAAGAAGAGAAAAGAGAAAAGAGAAAAGAAGAGAAAAGAAGAGAAAAGAGAAATGAGAAAAGAAGAGAAAACAAGAGAAAAGAGAAAAGAAGAGATAAGAGAAAAGAGAAAGTGGTAAAGCAGAGAAAACAAGAGAAAAGAGAAAAGGGAAATGAAGAGAAAAGAAGAGAGAAGAGAAAGGAGAAAAGAAGAGAAAACAAGAGAAAAGAGAAAAGAAGTGAAAAGACAAGAAGAGTAAAGAGAAAAGATAAAATAAGAGAAAAGAAGGGAAATGAAGAGAAAAGAGAGAAGAGAAAAGAGAAAAGAAGAGAAAAGAGGAAAATATAAAAGCGAAAAGGAGAGTACAGACGATAAAAGAGAAAATAAGAGAAAACTAAAGAAGAGAAAAGTGAAAAGAGAAATGAGAATATAGAAAACAAGAGAAAACAAACGAAAAGATAAAAGAAAAAAAGAGAAAAGTAGAGAAAAGAAGAGAAAAGAGAAAAGAAGAGAAAAGTGAAAAGAAGAGAAAAGAAGAGAAAAAAGAAAAGAGAAATGAGAAAAGAAGAGAATTAGAAAAGGAAAGAAGAGAAATGAAGAGAAAAGAGAAAAGAAGAGCAAACAAGAGAAATGAGAAAAGAAGAGAATTAGAAAAGGAAAGTAGAGAAATGAAGAGAAAAGAGAAAAGAAGAGAAAAGAAGAGCAAACAAGAGAAATGAGTAAAGAAGAGAAAAGAAGAGAAATGAAGAGAAAAGAAGAGAAAAGAGAAAAGAAGTGAAAAGAAGAGAAAAGAGAAAAGAAGAGAAAGGAAGCAAAAAGAATTAAAAGAGAAAAGAGAAAAGAAAGGAAGAGAAAGTAGTAAAGAGAAAAGAAGAGAACAGAAGAGAAAAGAAGAAAAAGGAGAAAAGAGTAAAGAAGAGAACAGAAGACAAAAGAAGAGAAAAGAGAAATCAGAGAAAAAGGAAAAGAGAAAAGACGAGAACAGAAGAGAAAAGAAAAGAGTATAGAAGAGAAAAGAGAAAAGAGAAAAGAAGAGAAAAGAAGAGACAAGAGAACAGAAGAGAAAAGAAGAGAAAAGAAGAGAAAAGTGAAAAGAAGAGAACAGAAGAGAAAGGAGATAAGAGAACACAGAAAAGAAGAGAAAAGAAAAGAAAACAGGAGAACAGTGAAAAGAAGAGAAAAGGAGCGAACAGAGAGTAAAGACAAAAGAGAAATGCAGTGAAATGAAGAGAAAAGAGATAATAGCAAAGACAAAAGAAGAGAATAGAAGAAAAAAGAGAAAAGAGAAAAGAAGCGAAAAGAGAAAAGAGAAAAGTAGAGAAAAGAAGAGAATAGAGATACGAGAAAAGGGAAAAGAAGAGAAAAGAGGAAAGAGATAAGAAGAGAAAAGATGAGAAAAGAAAAAAGAGAAAAGAAGTAAAAAGAGAAAAGATAAAAGAGGGGAAAAGACGGCAAAAGAAGAGAAAAGAGGAAAGAAGAGAAAAGAGAAAAGAAGAGAAAAGACAAAAGAGAAATGAAGAGAAAAGAGATAAGAGAAAAGAAGAGAAAAGAAGAATAAATGCAAAAGAAGAGAAAAGAGAAAAGAGATAAGAAGGGAAAAGAAGAGAAAAGAGAAAAGAGAAAAGTGAAAAGAGAAAAGAGAAAAGAGGAGAAAAGAAGTGTAAAGAAGAGAAAAGAGAAAAGAAAAGACAAAAGAGAAATGAAGAGAGAAGAGATAAGAGAAAAGAAGAGAAAAGAAGAATAAATGCAAAAGAAGAGAAAAGAGTAAAGAGATAAGAAGGGAAAAGAAGAGAAAAGAGAAAAGAGAAAAGTGAAAAGAGAAAAGAGAAAAGAGGAGAAAAGAAGTGTAAAGAAGAGAAAAGAGAAAAGAAGAGAAAAGACAAAAGAGAAATGAAGAGAAAAGAGATAAGAGAAAAGAAGAGAAAAGAAGAATAAATGCAAAAGAAGAGAAAAGAGATAAGAAGGGAAAAGAAGAGAAAAGAGAAAAGTGAAAAGAGAAAAGAGAAAAGAGGAGAAAAGAAGTGTAAAGAAGAGAAAAGAGAAAAGAAGAGAAAAGACAAAAGAGAAATGAAGAGAAAAGAGATAAGAGAAAAGAAGAGAAAAGAAGAATAAATGCAAAAGAAGAGAAAAGAGAAAAGAGATAAGAAGGGAAAAGAATCGAAAAGAGAAAAGAGAAAAGTGAAAAGAGAAAAGAGAAAAGAGGAGAAAAGAAGTGTAAAGAAGCGATAAGAGAAAAGAAGAGAAAAGACAAAAGATAAATGAAGAGAAAAGAGATAAGAGAAAAGAAGAGAAAAGAAGAGAAAAGAAGAGAAAAGAGAAGAGAAGTGAAAAGAAGAGAAACGAGAAAGGAAGAGAAAGGAAGCAAAAAGAATTAAAAGAGAAAAGAGAAAAGAAAAGAAGAGAAAGGAGTAAAGAGAAAAGAAGAGAACAGAAGAGAAAAGAAGAGAAAAGAGAAAATCAGAGAAATGAAGAGAAAAGAGATAAGAGAAAAGAAGAGAAAAGAAGAATAAATGCAAAAGAAGAGAAAAGAGAAAAGAGATAAGAAGGGAAAAGAAGAGAAAAGAGAAAAGAGAAAAGTGAAAAGAGAAAAGAGAAAAGAGGAGAAAAGAAGTGTAAAGAAGAGAAAAGAGAAAAGAAGAGAAAAGACAAAAGAGAAATGAAGACAAAAGAGATAAGAGAAAAGAAGAGAAAAGAAGAATAAATGCAAAAGAAGAGAAAAGAGAAAAGAGATAAGAAGGGAAAAGAAGAGAAAAGAGAAAAGAGAAAAGTGAAAAGAGAAAAGAGAAACGAGGAGAAAAGCAGTGTAAAGAAGAGAAAAGAGAAAAGAAGAGAAAAGACAAAAGATAAATGAAGAGAAAAGAGATAAGAGAAAAGAAGAATAAATGCAAAAGAAGAGAAAAGAGAAAAGAAGAGAATTAGAAAAGGAAAGAAGAGAAATGAAGAGAAAAGAGAAAAGAAGAGCAAACAAGAGAAATGAGAAAAGAAGAGAAAAGAAGAGAAATGAAGAGAAAAGAAGAGAAAAGAGAAAAGAAGTGAAAAGAAGAGAAACGAGAAATGAAGAGAAAGGAAGCAAAAAGAATTAAAAGAGAAAAGAGAAAAGAAAAGAAGAGAAAGGAGTAAAGAGAAAAGAAGAGAACAGAAGAGAAAAGAAGAGAAAAGAGAAAATCAGAGAAAAAGGAAAAGAGAAAAGACGAGAACAGAAGAGAAAAGAAAAGAGTATAGAAGAGAAAAGAGAAAAGAGAAAAGAAGAGACAAGAGAAAAGAAGAGAACAGAAGAGAAAAGAAGAGAAAAGAAGAGAAAAGTGAAAAGAAGAGAACAGAAGAGAAAGGAGATAAGAGAACACAGAAAAGAAGAGAAAAGAAAAGAAAACAGGAGAACAGTGAAAAGAAGAGAAAAGGAGCGAACAGAGAGTAAAGACAAAAGAGAAATGCAGTGAAATGAAGAGAAAAGAGATAATAGCAAAGACAAAAGAAGAGAATAGAAGAAAAAAGAGAAAAGAGAAAAGAAGCGAAAAGAGAAAAGAGAAAAGTAGAGAAAAGAAGAGAATAGAGATACGAGAAAAGGGAAAAGAAGAGAAAAGAGGAAAGAGATAAGAAGAGAAAAGATGAGAAAAGAAAAAAGAGAAAAGAAGTAAAAAGAGAAAAGATAAAAGAGGGGAAAAGACGGCAAAAGAAGAGAAAAGAGGAAAGAAGAGAAAAGAGAAAAGAAGAGAAAAGACAAAAGAGAAATGAAGAGAAAAGAGATAAGAGAAAAGAAGAGAAAAGAAGAATAAATGCAAAAGAAGAGAAAAGAGAAAAGAGATAAGAAGGGAAAAGAAGAGAAAAGAGAAAAGAGAAAAGTGAAAAGAGAAAAGAGAAAAGAGGAGAAAAGAAGTGTAAAGAAGAGAAAAGAGAAAAGAAGAGAAAAGACAAAAGAGAAATGAAGACAAAAGAGATAAGAGAAAAGAAGAGAAAAGAAGAATAAATGCAAAAGAAGAGAAAAGAGATAAGAAGGGAAAAGAAGAGAAAAGAGAAAAGAGAAAAGTGAAAAGAGAAAAGAGAAAAGAGGAGAAAACAAGTGTAAAGAAGAGATAAGAGAAAAGAAAAGACAAAAGATAAATGAAGAGAAAAGAGATAAGAGAAAAGAAGAGAAAAGAAGAATAAATGCAAAAGAAGAGAACAGAGAAAAGAAGAGAAAAGAGAAAAGAAGAGAAAAGAGACAAGTGAAAAGAGAAAAGAGAAAAGAGAAAGGAGGAGAAAAGAAGTGTAAAGAAGAGAAAAGAGAAAAGAAGAGAAAAGACAAAAGAGAAATGAAGAGAAAAGAGATAAGAGAAAAGAAGAGAAAAAAAGAATAAATGCAAAAGAAGAGAAAAGAGAAAAGAGATAAGAAGGGAAAAGAAGAGAAAAGAGAAAAGAGAAAAGTGAAAAGAGAAAAGAGGAGAAAAGAAGTGTAAAGAAGAGATAAGAGAAAAGAAGAGAAAAGACAAAAGAGAAATGAAGAGAAAAGAGATAAGAGAAAAGAAGAGAAAAGAAGAATAAATGCAAAAGAAGAGAAAAGAGAAAAGAAGAGAAAAGAGAAAAGAAGAGAAAAGAAGAATAAATGCAAAAGAAGAGAAAAGAGAAAAGAGATAAGAAGGGAAAAGAAGAGAAAAGAGAAATGAGAAAAGAAGAGAAAACAAGAGAAAAGAGAAAAGAAGAGATAAGAGAAAAGAGAAAGTGGTAAAGCAGAGAAAACAAGAGAAAAGAGAAAAGGGAAATGAAGAGAAAAGAAGAGAGAAGAGAAAGGAGAAAAGAAGAGAAAACAAGAGAAAAGAGAAAAGAAGTGAAAAGACAAGAAGAGTAAAGAGAAAAGATAAAATAAGAGAAAAGAAGGGAAATGAAGAGAAAAGAGAGAAGAGAAAAGAGAAAAGAAGAGAAAAGAGGAAAATATAAAAGCGAAAAGGAGAGTACAGACGATAAAAGAGAAAATAAGACAAAACTAAAGAAGAGAAAAGTGAAAAGAGAAATGAGAATATAGAAAACAAGAGAAAACAAACGAAAAGATAAAAGAAAAAAAAGAGAAAAGTAGAGAAAAGAAGAGAAAAGAGAAAAGAAGAGAAAAGAGAAAAGAAGAGAACAGAAGACAAAAGAAGAGAAAAGAGAAAATCAGAGAAAAAGGAAAAGAGAAAAGACGAGAACAGAAGAGAAAAGAAAAGAGTATAGAAGAGAAAAGAGAAAAGAGAAAAGAAGAGAAAAGAAGAGAAAAGAGAAAAGAGAAAAGTGAAAAGAGGAGAAAAGAAGTGTAAAGAAGAGAAAAGAGAAAAGAAGAGAAAAGACAAAAGAGAAATGAAGAGAAAAGAGATAAGAGAAAAGAAGAGAAAAGAAGAATAAATGCAAAAGAAGAGAAAAGAGATAAGAAGGGAAAAGAAGAGAAAAGAGAAAAGAGAAAAGTGAAAAGAGAAAAGAGAAAAGAGGAGAAAAGAAGTGTAAAGAAGAGAAAAGAGAAAAGAAGAGAAAAGACAAAAGAGAAATGAAGAGAAAAGAGATAAGAGAAAAGAAGAGAAAAGAAGAATACATGCAAAAGAAGAGAAAAGAGATAAGAAGGGAAAAGAAGAGAAAAGAGAAAAGAGAAAAGTGAAAAGAGAAAAGAGAAAAGAGGAGAAAAGAAGTGTAAAGAAGAGAAAAGAGAAAAGAAGAGAAAAGACAAAAGAGAAATGAAGAGAAAAGAGATAAGAGAAAAGAAGAGAAAAGAAGAATAAATGCAAAAGAAGAGAAAAGAGAAAAGAGATAAGAAGGGAAAAGAATAGAAAAGAGAAAAGAGAAAAGTGAAAAGAGAAAAGAGAAAAGAGGAGAAAAGAAGTGTAAAGAAGAGATAAGAGAAAAGAAGAGAAAAGACAAAAGATAAATGAAGTGAAAAGAGATAAGAGAAAAGAAGAGAAAAGAAGAGAAAAGAAGAGAAAAGAGAAGAGAAGTGAAAAGAAGAGAAACGAGAAAAGAAGAGAAAGGAAGCAAAAAGAATTAAAAGAGAAAAGAGAAAAGAAAAGAAGAGAAAGGAGAAAAGAGAAAAGAAGAGAACAGAAGAGAAAAGAAGAGAAAAGAGAAAATCAGAGAAATGAAGAGAAAAGAGATAAGAGAAAAGAAGAGAAAAGAAGAATAAATGCAAAAGAAGAGAAAAGAGAAAAGAGATAAGAAGGGAAAAGAAGAGAAAAGAGAAAAGAGAAAAGTGAAAAGAGAAAAGAGAAAAGAGGAGAAAAGAAGTGGAAAGAAGAGAAAAGAGAAAAGAAGAGAAAAGACAAAAGAGAAATGAAGACAAAAGAGATAAGAGAAAAGAAGAGAAAAGAAGAATAAATGCAAAAGAAGAGAAAAGAGAAAAGAGATAAGAAGGGAAAAGAAGAGAAAAGAGAAAAGAGAAAAGTGAAAAGAGAAAAGAGAAACGAGGAGAAAAGCAGTGTAAAGAAGAGAAAAGAGAAAAGAAGAGAAAAGACAAAAGATAAATGAAGAGAAAAGAGATAAGAGAAAAGAAGAATAAATGCAAAAGAAGAGAAAAGAGAAAAGAAGAGAATTAGAAAAGGAAAGAAGAGAAATGAAGAGAAAAGAGAAAAGAAGAGCAAACAAGAGAAATGAGAAAAGAAGAGAAAAGAAGAGAAATGAAGAGAAAAGAAGAGAAAAGAGAAAAGAAGTGAAAAGAAGAGAAACGAGAAAAGAAGAGAAAGGAAGCAAAAAGAATTAAAAGAGAAAAGAGAAAAGAAAAGAAGAGAAAGGAGTAAAGAGAAAAGAAGAGAACAGAAGAGAAAAGAAGAGAAAAGAGAAAATCAGAGAAAAAGGAAAAGAGAAAAGACGAGAACAGAAGAGAAAAGAAAAGAGTATAGAAGAGAAAAGAGAAAAGAGAAAAGAAGAGACAAGAGAAAAGAAGAGAACAGAAGAGAAAAGAAGAGAAAAGAAGAGAAAAGTGAAAAGAAGAGAACAGAAGAGAAAGGAGATAAGAGAACACAGAAAAGAAGAGAAAAGAAAAGAAAACAGGAGAACAGTGAAAAGAAGAGAAAAGGAGCGAACAGAGAGTAAAGACAAAAGAGAAATGCAGTGAAATGAAGAGAAAAGAGATAATAGCAAAGACAAAAGAAGAGAATAGAAGAAAAAAGAGAAAAGAGAAAAGAAGCGAAAAGAGAAAAGAGAAAAGTAGAGAAAAGAAGAGAATAGAGATACGAGAAAAGGGAAAAGAAGAGAAAAGAGGAAAGAGATAAGAAGAGAAAAGATGAGAAAAGAAAAAAGAGAAAAGAAGTAAAAAGAGAAAAGATAAAAGAGGGGAAAAGACGGCAAAAGAAGAGAAAAGAGGAAAGAAGAGAAAAGAGAAAAGAAGAGAAAAGACAAAAGAGAAATGAAGAGAAAAGAGATAAGAGAAAAGAAGAGAAAAGAAGAATAAATGCAAAAGAAGAGAAAAGAGAAAAGAGATAAGAAGGGAAAAGAAGAGAAAAGAGAAAAGAGAAAAGTGAAAAGAGAAAAGAGAAAAGAGGAGAAAAGAAGTGTAAAGAAGAGAAAAGAGAAAAGAAGAGAAAAGACAAAAGAGAAATGAAGAGAAAAGAGATAAGAGAAAAGAAGAGAAAAGAAGAATAAATGCAAAAGAAGAGAAAAGAGATAAGAAGGGAAAAGAATAGAAAAGAGAAAAGAGAAAAGTGAAAAGAGAAAAGAGAAAAGAGGAGAAAACAAGTGTAAAGAAGAGATAAGAGAAAAGAAAAGACAAAAGATAAATGAAGAGAAAAGAGATAAGAGAAAAAAAGAGAAAAGAAGAATAAATGCAAAAGAAGAGAACAGAGAAAAGAAGAGAAAAGAGAAAAGAAGAGATAAGAGAAAAGAGAAAGTGGTAAAGCAGAGAAAACAAGAGAAAAGAGAAAAGGGAAATGAAGAGAAAAGAAGAGAGAAGAGAAAGGAGAAAAGAAGAGAAAACAGGAGAAAAGAGAAAAGAAGTGAAAAGACAAGAAGAGTAAAGAGAAAAGATAAAATAAGAGAAAAGAAGGGAAATGAAGAGAAAAGAGAGAAGAGAAAAGAGAAAAGAAGAGAAAAGAGGAAAATATAAAAGCGAAAAGGAGAGTACAGACGATAAAAGAGAAAATAAGAGAAAACTAAAGAAGAGAAAAGTGAAAAGAGAAATGAGAATATAGAAAACAAGAGAAAACAAACGAAAAGATAAAAGAAAAAAAGAGAAAAGTAGAGAAAAGAAGAGAAAAGAGAAAAGAAGAGAAAAGAGAAAAGAAGAGAAAAGAAGAGAAAAAAGAAAAGAGAAATGAGAAAAGAAGAGAATTAGAAAAGGAAAGAAGAGAAATGAAGAGAAAAGAGAAAAGAAGAGCAAACAAGAGAAATGAGAAAAGAAGAGAATTAGAAAAGGAAAGAAGAGAAATGAAGAGAAAAGAGAAAAGAAGAGAAAAGAAGAGCAAACAAGAGAAATGAGTAAAGAAGAGAAAAGAAGAGAAATGAAGAGAAAAGAAGAGAAAAGAGAAAAGAAGTGAAAAGAAGAGAAAAGAGAAAAGAAGAGAAAGGAAGCAAAAAGAATTAAAAGAGAAAAGAGAAAAGAAAGGAAGAGAAAGTAGTAAAGAGAAAAGAAGAGAACAGAAGAGAAAAGAAGAAAAAGGAGAAAAGAGTAAAGAAGAGAACAGAAGACAAAAGAAGAGAAAAGAGAAATCAGAGAAAAAGGAAAAGAGAAAAGACGAGAACAGAAGAGAAAAGAAAAGAGTATAGAAGAGAAAAGAGAAAAGAGAAAAGAAGAGAAAAGAAGAGACAAGAGAACAGAAGAGAAAAGAAGAGAAAAGAAGAGAAAAGTGAAAAGAAGAGAACAGAAGAGAAAGGAGATAAGAGAACACAGAAAAGAAGAGAAAAGAAAAGAAAACAGGAGAACAGTGAAAAGAAGAGAAAAGGAGCGAACAGAGAGTAAAGACAAAAGAGAAATGCAGTGAAATGAAGAGAAAAGAGATAATAGCAAAGACAAAAGAAGAGAATAGAAGAAAAAAGAGAAAAGAGAAAAGAAGCGAAAAGAGAAAAGAGAAAAGTAGAGAAAAGAAGAGAATAGAGATACGAGAAAAGGGAAAAGAAGAGAAAAGAGGAAAGAGATAAGAAGAGAAAAGATGAGAAAAGAAAAAAGAGAAAAGAAGTAAAAAGAGAAAAGATAAAAGAGGGGAAAAGACGGCAAAAGAAGAGAAAAGACGAAAGAAGAGAAAAGAGAAAAGAAGAGAAAAGACAAAAGAGAAATGAAGAGAAAAGAGATAAGAGAAAAGAAGAGAAAAGAAGAATAAATGCAAAAGAAGAGAAAAGAGAAAAGAGATAAGAAGGGAAAAGAAGAGAAAAGAGAAAAGAGAAAAGTGAAAAGAGAAAAGAGAAAAGAGGAGAAAAGAAGTGTAAAGAAGAGAAAAGAGAAAAGAAAAGACAAAAGAGAAATGAAGAGAGAAGAGATAAGAGAAAAGAAGAGAAAAGAAGAATAAATGCAAAAGAAGAGAAAAGAGTAAAGAGATAAGAAGGGAAAAGAAGAGAAAAGAGAAAAGAGAAAAGTGAAAAGAGAAAAGAGAAAAGAGGAGAAAAGAAGTGTAAAGAAGAGAAAAGAGAAAAGAAGAGAAAAGACAAAAGAGAAATGAAGAGAAAAGAGATAAGAGAAAAGAAGAGAAAAGAAGAATAAATGCAAAAGAAGAGAAAAGAGATAAGAAGGGAAAAGAAGAGAAAAGAGAATAGAGAAAAGTGAAAAGAGAAAAGAGAAAAGAGGAGAAAAGAAGTGTAAAGAAGAGAAAAGAGAAAAGAAGAGAAAAGACAAAAGAGAAATGAAGAGAAAAGAGATAAGAGAAAAGAAGAGAAAAGAAGAATAAATGCAAAAGAAGAGAAAAGAGAAAAGAGATAAGAAGGGAAAAGAATAGAAAAGAGAAAAGAGAAAAGTGAAAAGAGAAAAGAGAAAAGAGGAGAAAAGAAGTGTAAAGAAGAGATAAGAGAAAAGAAGAGAAAAGACAAAAGATAAATGAAGAGAAAAGAGATAAGAGAAAAGAAGAGAAAAGAAGAGAAAAGAAGAGAAAAGAGAAGAGAAGTGAAAAGAAGAGAAACGAGAAAAGAAGAGAAAGGAAGCAAAAAGAATTAAAAGAGAAAAGAGAAAAGAAAAGAAGTGAAAGGAGTAAAGAGAAAAGAAGAGAACAGAAGAGAAAAGAAGAGAAAAGAGAAAATCAGAGAAATGAAGAGAAAAGAGATAAGAGAAAAGAAGAGAAAAGAAGAATAAATGCAAAAGAAGAGAAAAGAGAAAAGAGATAAGAAGGGAAAAGAAGAGAAAAGAGAAAAGAGAAAAGTGAAAAGAGAAAAGAGAAAAGAGGAGAAAAGAAGTGTAAAGAAGAGAAAAGAGAAAAGAAGAGAAAAGACAAAAGAGAAATGAAGACAAAAGAGATAAGAGAAAAGAAGAGAAAAGAAGAATAAATGCAAAAGAAGAGAAAAGAGAAAAGAGATAAGAAGGGAAAAGAAGAGAAAAGAGAAAAGAGAAAAGTGAAAAGAGAAAAGAGAAACGAGGAGAAAAGCAGTGTAAAGAAGAGAAAAGAGAAAAGAAGAGAAAAGACAAAAGATAAATGAAGAGAAAAGAGATAAGAGAAAAGAAGAATAAATGCAAAAGAAGAGAAAAGAGAAAAGAAGAGAATTAGAAAAGGAAAGAAGAGAAATGAAGAGAAAAGAGAAAAGAAGAGCAAACAAGAGAAATGAGAAAAGAAGAGAAAAGAAGAGAAATGAAGAGAAAAGAAGAGAAAAGAGAAAAGAAGTGAAAAGAAGAGAAACGAGAAATGAAGAGAAAGGAAGCAAAAAGAATTAAAAGAGAAAAGAGAAAAGAAAAGAAGAGAAAGGAGTAAAGAGAAAAGAAGAGAACAGAAGAGAAAAGAAGAGAAAAGAGAAAATCAGAGAAAAAGGAAAAGAGAAAAGACGAGAACAGAAGAGAAAAGAAAAGAGTATAGAAGAGAAAAGAGAAAAGAGAAAAGAAGAGACAAGAGAAAAGAAGAGAACAGAAGAGAAAAGAAGAGAAAAGAAGAGAAAAGTGAAAAGAAGAGAACAGAAGAGAAAGGAGATAAGAGAACACAGAAAAGAAGAGAAAAGAAAAGAAAACAGGAGAACAGTGAAAAGAAGAGAAAAGGAGCGAACAGAGAGTAAAGACAAAAGAGAAATGCAATGAAATGAAGAGAAAAGAGATAATAGCAAAGACAAAAGAAGAGAATAGAAGAAAAAAGAGAAAAGAGAAAAGAAGCGAAAAGAGAAAAGAGAAAAGTAGAGAAAAGAAGAGAATAGAGATACGAGAAAAGGGAAAAGAAGAGAAAAGAGGAAAGAGATAAGAAGAGAAAAGATGAGAAAAGAAAAAAGAGAAAAGAAGTAAAAAGAGAAAAGATAAAAGAGGGGAAAAGACGGCAAAAGAAGAGAAAAGAGGAAAGAAGAGAAAAGAGAAAAGAAGAGAAAAGACAAAAGAGAAATGAAGAGAAAAGAGATAAGAGAAAAGAAGAGAAAAGAAGAATAAATGCAAAAGAAGAGAAAAGAGAAAAGAGATAAGAAGGGAAAAGAAGAGAAAAGAGAAAAGTGAAAAGAGAAAAGAGAAAAGAGGAGAAAAGAAGTGTAAAGAAGAGAAAAGAGAAAAGAAGAGAAAAGACAAAAGAGAAATGAAGAGAAAAGAGATAAGAGAAAAGAAGAGAAAAGAAGAATAAATGCAAAAGAAGAGAAAAGAGATAAGAAGGGAAAAGAAGAGAAAAGAGAAAAGAGAAAAGTGAAAAGAGAAAAGAGAAAAGAGGAGAAAACAAGTGTAAAGAAGAGATAAGAGAAAAGAAAAGACAAAAGATAAATGAAGAGAAAAGAGATAAGAGAAAAGAAGAGAAAAGAAGAATAAATGCAAAAGAAGAGAACAGAGAAAAGAAGAGAAAAGAGAAAAGAAGAGAAAAGAGACAAGTGAAAAGAGAAAAGAGAAAAGAGAAAGGAGGAGAAAAGAAGTGTAAAGAAGAGAAAAGAGAAAAGAAGAGAAAAGACAAAAGAGAAATGAAGAGAAAAGAGATAAGAGAAAAGAAGAGAAAAAAAGAATAAATGCAAAAGAAGAGAAAAGAGAAAAGAGATAAGAAGGGAAAAGAAGAGAAAAGAGAAAAGTGAAAAGAGAAAAGAGAAAAGAGGAGAAAAGAAGTGTAAAGAAGAGATAAGAGAAAAGAAGAGAAAAGACAAAAGAGAAATGAAGAGAAAAGAGATAAGAGAAAAGAAGAGAAAAGAAGAATAAATGCAAAAGAAGAGAAAAGAGAAAAGAAGAGAAAAGAGAAAAGAAGAGAAAAGAAGAATAAATGCAAAAGAAGAGAAAAGAGAAAAGAGATAAGAAGGGAAAAGAAGAGAAAAGAGAAATGAGAAAAGAAGAGAAAACAAGAGAAAAGAGAAAAGAAGAGATAAGAGAAAAGAGAAAGTGGTAAAGCAGAGAAAACAAGAGAAAAGAGAAAAGGGAAATGAAGAGAAAAGAAGAGAGAAGAGAAAGGAGAAAAGAAGAGAAAACAAGAGAAAAGAGAAAAGAAGTGAAAAGACAAGAAGAGTAAAGAGAAAAGATAAAATAAGAGAAAAGAAGGGAAATGAAGAGAAAAGAGAGAAGAGAAAAGAGAAAAGAAGAGAAAAGAGGAAAATATAAAAGCGAAAAGGAGAGTACAGACGATAAAAGAGAAAATAAGAGAAAACTAAAGAAGAGAAAAGTGAAAAGAGAAATGAGAATATAGAAAACAAGAGAAAACAAACGAAAAGATAAAAGAAAAAAAAGAGAAAAGTAGAGAAAAGAAGAGAAAAGAGAAAAGAAGAGAAAAGAGAAAAGAAGAGAACAGAAGACAAAAGAAGAGAAAAGAGAAAATCAGAGAAAAAGGAAAAGAGAAAAGACGAGAACAGAAGAGAAAAGAAAAGAGTATAGAAGAGAAAAGAGAAAAGAGAAAAGAAGAGAAAAGAAGAGAAAAGAGAAAAGAGAAAAGTGAAAAGAGAAAAGAGAAAAGAGGAGAAAAGAAGTGTAAAGAAGAGAAAAGAGAAAAGAAGAGAAAAGACAAAAGAGAAATGAAGAGAAAAGAGATAAGAGAAAAGAAGAGAAAAGAAGAATAAATGCAAAAGAAGAGAAAAGAGATAAGAAGGGAAAAGAAGAGAAAAGAGAAAAGAGAAAAGTGAAAAGAGAAAAGAGAAAAGAGGAGAAAAGAAGTGTAAAGAAGAGAAAAGAGAAAAGAAGAGAAAAGACAAAAGAGAAATGAAGAGAAAAGAGATAAGAGAAAAGAAGAGAAAAGAAGAATAAATGCAAAAGAAGAGAAAAGAGATAAGAAGGGAAAAGAAGAGAAAAGAGAAAAGAGAAAAGTGAAAAGAGAAAAGAGAAAAGAGGAGAAAAGAAGTGTAAAGAAGAGAAAAGAGAAAAGAAGAGAAAAGACAAAAGAGAAATGAAGAGAAAAGAGATAAGAGAAAAGAAGAGAAAAGAAGAATAAATGCAAAAGAAGAGAAAAGAGAAAAGAGATAAGAAGGGAAAAGAATAGAAAAGAGAAAAGAGAAAAGTGAAAAGAGAAAAGAGAAAAGAGGAGAAAAGAAGTGTAAAGAAGAGATAAGAGAAAAGAAGAGAAAAGACAAAAGATAAATGAAGTGAAAAGAGATAAGAGAAAAGAAGAGAAAAGAAGAGAAAAGAGAAGAGAAGTGAAAAGAAGAGAAACGAGAAAAGAAGAGAAAGGAAGCAAAAAGAATTAAAAGAGAAAAGAGAAAAGAAAAGAAGAGAAAGGAGAAAAGAGAAAAGAAGAGAACAGAAGAGAAAAGAAGAGAAAAGAGAAAATCAGAGAAATGAAGAGAAAAGAGATAAGAGAAAAGAAGAGAAAAGAAGAATAAATGCAAAAGAAGAGAAAAGAGAAAAGAGATAAGAAGGGAAAAGAAGAGAAAAGAGAAAAGAGAAAAGTGAAAAGAGAAAAGAGAAAAGAGGAGAAAAGAAGTGTAAAGAAGAGAAAAGAGAAAAGAAGAGAAAAGACAAAAGAGAAATGAAGAGAAAAGAGATAAGAGAAAAGAAGAGAAAAGAAGAATAAATGCAAAAGAAGAGAAAAGAGAAAAGAGATAAGAAGGGAAAAGAAGAGAAAAGAGAAAAGAGAAAAGTGAAAAGAGAAAAGAGAAACGAGGAGAAAAGCAGTGTAAGGAAGAGAAAAGAGAAAAGAAGAGAAAAGACAAAAGATAAATGAAGAGAAAAGAGATAAGAGAAAAGAAGAATAAATGCAAAAGAAGAGAAAAGAGAAAAGAAGAGAATTAGAAAAGGAAAGAAGAGAAATGAAGAGAAAAGAGAAAAGAAGAGCAAACAAGAGAAATGAGAAAAGAAGAGAAAAGAAGAGAAATGAAGAGAAAAGAAGAGAAAAGAGAAAAGAATTGAAAAGAAGAGAAACGAGAAAAGAAGAGAAAGGAAGCAAAAAGAATTAAAAGAGAAAAGAGAAAAGAAAAGAAGAGAAAGGAGTAAAGAGAAAAGAAGAGAACAGAAGAGAAAAGAAGAGAAAAGAGAAAATCAGAGAAAAAGGAAAAGAGAAAAGACGAGAACAGAAGAGACAAGAAAAGAGTATAGAAGAGAAAAGAGAAAAGAGAAAAGAAGAGACAAGAGAAAAGAAGAGAACAGAAGAGAAAAGAAGAGAAAAGTGAAAAGAAGAGAACAGAAGAGAAAGGAGATAAGAGAACACAGAAAAGAAGAGAAAAGAAAAGAAAACAGGAGAACAGTGAAAAGAAGAGAAAAGGAGCGAACAGAGAGTAAAGACAAAAGAGAAATGCAGTGAAATGAAGAGAAAAGAGATAATAGCAAAGACAAAAGAAGAGAATAGAAGAAAAAAGAGAAAAGAGAAAAGAAGCGAAAAGAGAAAAGAGAAAAGTAGAGAAAAGAAGAGAATAGAGATACGAGAAAAGGGAAAAGAAGAGAAAAGAGGAAAGAGATAAGAAGAGAAAAGATGAGAAAAGAAAAAAGAGAAAAGAAGTAAAAAGAGAAAAGTTAAAAGAGGGGAAAAGACGGCAAAAGAAGAGAAAAGAGGAAAGAAGAGAAAAGAGAAAAGAAGAGAAAAGACAAAAGAGAAATGAAGAGAAAAGAGATAAGAGAAAAGAAGAGAAAAGAAGAATAAATGCAAAAGAAGAGAAAAGAGAAAAGAGATAAGAAGGGAAAAGAAGAGAAAAGAGAAAAGAGAAAAGTGAAAAGAGAAAAGAGAAAAGAGGAGAAAAGAAGTGTAAAGAAGAGAAAAGAGAAAAGAAGAGAAAAGACAAAAGAGAAATGAAGAGAAAAGAGATAAGAGAAAAGAAGAGAAAAGAAGAATAAATGCAAAAGAAGAGAAAAGAGATAAGAAGGGAAAAGAATAGAAAAGAGAAAAGAGAAAAGTGAAAAGAGAAAAGAGAAAAGAGGAGAAAACAAGTGTAAAGAAGAGATAAGAGAAAAGAAAAGACAAAAGATAAATGAAGAGAAAAGAGATAAGAGAAAAAAAGAGAAAAGAAGAATAAATGCAAAAGAAGAGAACAGAGAAAAGAAGAGAAAAGAGAAAAGAAGAGAAAAGAGACAAGTGAAAAGAGAAAAGAGAAAAGAGAAAAGAGGAGAAAAGAAGTGTAAAGAAGAGAAAAGAGAAAAGAAGAGAAAAGACAAAAGAGAAATGAAGAGAAAAGAGATAAGAGAAAAGAAGAGAAAAAAAGAATAAATGCAAAAGAAGAGAAAAGAGAAAAGAGATAAGAAGGGAAAAGAAGAGAAAACAGAAAAGAGAAAAGTGAAAAGAGAAAAGAGAAAAGAGGAGAAAAGAAGTGTAAAGAAGAGATAAGAGAAAAGAAGAGAAAAGACAAAAGAGAAATGAAGAGAAAAGAGATAAGAGAAAAGAAGAGAAAAGAAGAATAAATGCAAAAGAAGAGAAAAGAGAAAAGAAGAGAAAAGAGAAAAGAAGAGAAAAGAAGAATAAATGCAAAAGAAGAGAAAAGAGAAAAGAGATAAGAAGGGAAAAGAAGAGAAAAGAGAAATGAGAAAAGAAGAGAAAACAAGAGAAAAGAGAAAAGAAGAGATAAGAGAAAAGAGAAAGTGGTAAAGCAGAGAAAACAAGAGAAAAGAGAAAAGGGAAATGAAGAGAAAAGAAGAGAGAAGAGAAAGGAGAAAAGAAGAGAAAACAAGAGAAAAGAGAAAAGAAGTGAAAAGACAAGAAGAGTAAAGAGAAAAGATAAAATAAGAGAAAAGAAGGGAAATGAAGAGAAAAGAGAGAAGAGAAAAGAGAAAAGAAGAGAAAAGAGGAAAATATAAAAGCGAAAAGGAGAGTACAGACGATAAAAGAGAAAATAAGAGAAAACTAAAGAAGAGAAAAGTGAAAAGAGAAATGAGAATATAGAAAACAAGAGAAAACAAACGAAAAGATAAAAGAAAAAAAAGAGAAAAGTAGAGAAAAGAAGAGAAAAGAGAAAAGAAGAGAAAAGAGAAAAGAAGAGAACAGAAGAGAAAAGAAGAGAAAAGAGAAAATCAGAGAAAAAGGAAAAGAGAAAAGACGAGAACAGAAGAGAAAAGAAAAGAGTATAGAAGAGAAAAGAGAAAAGAGAAAAGAAGAGACAAGAGAAAAGAAGAGAACAGAAGAGAAAAGAAGAGAAAAGAAGAGAAAAGTGAAAAGAAGAGAACAGAAGAGAAAGGAGATAAGAGAACACAGAAAAGAAGAGAAAAGAAAAGAAAACAGGAGAACAGTGAAAAGAAGAGAAAAGGAGCGAACAGAGAGTAAAGACAAAAGAGAAATGCAGTGAAATGAAGAGAAAAGAGATAATAGCAAAGACAAAAGAAGAGAATAGAAGAAAAAAGAGAAAAGAGAAAAGAAGCGAAAAGAGAAAAGAGAAAAGTAGAGAAAAGAAGAGAATAGAGATACGAGAAAAGGGAAAAGAAGAGAAAAGAGGAAAGAGATAAGAAGAGAAAAGATGAGAAAAGAAAAAAGAGAAAAGAAGGAAAAAGAGAAAAGATAAAAGAGGGGAAAAGACGGCAAAAGAAGAGAAAAGAGGAAAGAAGAGAAAAGAGAAAAGAAGAGAAAAGACAAAAGAGAAATGAAGAGAAAAGAGATAAGAGAAAAGAAGAGAAAAGAAGAATAAATGCAAAAGAAGAGAAAAGAGAAAAGAGATAAGAAGGGAAAAGAAGAGAAAAGAGAAAAGAGAAAAGTGAAAAGAGAAAAGAGAAAAGAGGAGAAAAGAAGTGTAAAGAAGAGAAAAGAGAAAAGAAGAGAAAAGACAAAAGAGAAATGAAGAGAAAAGAGATAAGAGAAAAGAAGAGAAAAGAAGAATAAATGCAAAAGAAGAGAAAAGAGAAAAGAGATAAGAAGGGAAAAGAATTGAAAAGAGAAAAGAGAAAAGTGAAAAGAGAAAAGAGAAAAGAGGAGAAAAGAAGTGTAAAGAAGAGATAAGAGAAAAGAAGAGAAAAGACAAAAGATAAATGAAGTGAAAAGAGATAAGAGAAAAGAAGAGAAAAGAAGAGAAAAGAAGAGAAAAGAGAAGAGAAGTGAAAAGAAGAGAAACGAGAAAAGAAGAGAAAGGAAGCAAAAAGAATTAAAAGAGAAAAGAGAAAAGAAAAGAAGAGAAAGGAGAAAAGAGAAAAGAAGAGAACAGAAGAGAAAAGAAGAGAAAAGAGAAAATCAGAGAAATGAAGAGAAAAGAGATAAGAGAAAAGAAGAGAAAAGAAGAATAAATGCAAAAGAAGAGAAAAGAGAAAAGAGATAAGAAGGGAAAAGAAGAGAAAAGAGAAAAGAGAAAAGTGAAAAGAGAAAAGAGAAAAGAGGAGAAAAGAAGTGTAAAGAAGAGAAAAGAGAAAAGAAGAGAAAAGACAAAAGAGAAATGAAGACAAAAGAGATAAGAGAAAAGAAGAGAAAAGAAGAATAAATGCAAAAGAAGAGAAAAGAGAAAAGAGATAAGAAGGGAAAAGAAGAGAAAAGAGAAAAGAGAAAAGTGAAAAGAGAAAAGAGAAACGAGGAGAAAAGCAGTGTAAAGAAGAGAAAAGAGAAAAGAAGAGAAAAGACAAAAGATAAATGAAGAGAAAAGAGATAAGAGAAAAGAAGAATAAATGCAAAAGAAGAGAAAAGAGAAAAGAAGAGAATTAGAAAAGGAAAGAAGAGAAATGAAGAGAAAAGAGAAAAGAAGAGCAAACAAGAGAAATGAGAAAAGAAGAGAAAAGAAGAGAAATGAAGAGAAAAGAAGAGAAAAGAGAAAAGAAGTGAAAAGAAGAGAAACGAGAAATGAAGAGAAAGGAAGCAAAAAGAATTAAAAGAGAAAAGAGAAAAGAAAAGAAGAGAAAGGAGTAAAGAGAAAAGAAGAGAACAGAAGAGAAAAGAAGAGAAAAGAGAAAATCAGAGAAAAAGGAAAAGAGAAAAGACGAGAACAGAAGAGAAAAGAAAAGAGTATAGAAGAGAAAAGAGAAAAGAGAAAAGAAGAGACAAGAGAAAAGAAGAGAACAGAAGAGAAAAGAAGAGAAAAGAAGAGAAAAGTGAAAAGAAGAGAACAGAAGAGAAAGGAGATAAGAGAACACAGAAAAGAAGAGAAAAGAAAAGAAAACAGGAGAACAGTGAAAAGAAGAGAAAAGGAGCGAACAGAGAGTAAAGACAAAAGAGAAATGCAGTGAAATGAAGAGAAAAGAGATAATAGCAAAGACAAAAGAAGAGAATAGAAGAAAAAAGAGAAAAGAGAAAAGAAGCGAAAAGAGAAAAGAGAAAAGTAGAGAAAAGAAGAGAATAGAGATACGAGAAAAGGGAAAAGAAGAGAAAAGAGGAAAGAGATAAGAAGAGAAAAGATGAGAAAAGAAAAAAGAGAAAAGAAGTAAAAAGAGAAAAGATAAAAGAGGGGAAAAGACGGCAAAAGAAGAGAAAAGAGGAAAGAAGAGAAAAGAGAAAAGAAGAGAAAAGACAAAAGAGAAATGAAGAGAAAAGAGATAAGAGAAAAGAAGAGAAAAGAAGAATAAATGCAAAAGAAGAGAAAAGAGAAAAGAGATAAGAAGGGAAAAGAAGAGAAAAGAGAAAAGTGAAAAGAGAAAAGAGAAAAGAGGAGAAAAGAAGTGTAAAGAAGAGAAAAGAGAAAAGAAGAGAAAAGACAAAAGAGAAATGAAGAGAAAAGAGATAAGAGAAAAGAAGAGAAAAGAAGAATAAATGCAAAAGAAGAGAAAAGAGATAAGAAGGGAAAAGAAGAGAAAAGAGAAAAGAGAAAAGTGAAAAGAGAAAAGAGAAAAGAGGAGAAAACAAGTGTAAAGAAGAGATAAGAGAAAAGAAAAGACAAAAGATAAATGAAGAGAAAAGAGATAAGAGAAAAGAAGAGAAAAGAAGAATAAATGCAAAAGAAGAGAACAGAGAAAAGAAGAGAAAAGAGAAAAGAAGAGAAAAGAGACAAGTGAAAAGAGAAAAGAGAAAAGAGAAAGGAGGAGAAAAGAAGTGTAAAGAAGAGAAAAGAGAAAAGAAGAGAAAAGACAAAAGAGAAATGAAGAGAAAAGAGATAAGAGAAAAGAAGAGAAAAAAAGAATAAATGCAAAAGAAGAGAAAAGAGAAAAGAGATAAGAAGGGAAAAGAAGAGAAAAGAGAAAAGTGAAAAGAGAAAAGAGAAAAGAGGAGAAAAGAAGTGTAAAGAAGAGATAAGAGAAAAGAAGAGAAAAGACAAAAGAGAAATGAAGAGAAAAGAGATAAGAGAAAAGAAGAGAAAAGAAGAATAAATGCAAAAGAAGAGAAAAGAGAAAAGAAGAGAAAAGAGAAAAGAAGAGAAAAGAAGAATAAATGCAAAAGAAGAGAAAAGAGAAAAGAGATAAGAAGGGAAAAGAAGAGAAAAGAGAAATGAGAAAAGAAGAGAAAACAAGAGAAAAGAGAAAAGAAGAGATAAGAGAAAAGAGAAAGTGGTAAAGCAGAGAAAACAAGAGAAAAGAGAAAAGGGAAATGAAGAGAAAAGAAGAGAGAAGAGAAAGGAGAAAAGAAGAGAAAACAAGAGAAAAGAGAAAAGAAGTGAAAAGACAAGAAGAGTAAAGAGAAAAGATAAAATAAGAGAAAAGAAGGGAAATGAAGAGAAAAGAGAGAAGAGAAAAGAGAAAAGAAGAGAAAAGAGGAAAATATAAAAGCGAAAAGGAGAGTACAGACGATAAAAGAGAAAATAAGACAAAACTAAAGAAGAGAAAAGTGAAAAGAGAAATGAGAATATAGAAAACAAGAGAAAACAAACGAAAAGATAAAAGAAAAAAAAGAGAAAAGTAGAGAAAAGAAGAGAAAAGAGAAAAGAAGAGAAAAGAGAAAAGAAGAGAACAGAAGACAAAAGAAGAGAAAAGAGAAAATCAGAGAAAAAGGAAAAGAGAAAAGACGAGAACAGAAGAGAAAAGAAAAGAGTATAGAAGAGAAAAGAGAAAAGAGAAAAGAAGAGAAAAGAAGAGAAAAGAGAAAAGAGAAAAGTGAAAAGAGAAAAGAGAAAAGAGGAGAAAAGAAGTGTAAAGAAGAGAAAAGAGAAAAGAAGAGAAAAGACAAAAGAGAAATGAAGAGAAAAGAGATAAGAGAAAAGAAGAGAAAAGAAGAATAAATGCAAAAGAAGAGAAAAGAGATAAGAAGGGAAAAGAAGAGAAAAGAGAAAAGAGAAAAGTGAAAAGAGAAAAGAGAAAAGAGGAGAAAAGAAGTGTAAAGAAGAGAAAAGAGAAAAGAAGAGAAAAGACAAAAGAGAAATGAAGAGAAAAGAGATAAGAGAAAAGAAGAGAAAAGAAGAATAAATGCAAAAGAAGAGAAAAGAGATAAGAAGGGAAAAGAATAGAAAAGAGAAAAGAGAAAAGTGAAAAGAGAAAAGAGAAAAGAGGAGAAAAGAAGTGTAAAGAAGAGAAAAGAGAAAAGAAGAGAAAAGACAAAAGAGAAATGAAGAGAAAAGAGATAAGAGAAAAGAAGAGAAAAGAAGAATAAATGCAAAAGAAGAGAAAAGAGAAAAGAGATAAGAAGGGAAAAGAATAGAAAAGAGAAAAGAGAAAAGTGAAAAGAGAAAAGAGAAAAGAGGAGAAAAGAAGTGTAAAGAAGAGATAAGAGAAAAGAAGAGAAAAGACAAAAGATAAATGAAGTGAAAAGAGATAAGAGAAAAGAAGAGAAAAGAAGAGAAAAGAGAAGAGAAGTGAAAAGAAGAGAAACGAGAAAAGAAGAGAAAGGAAGCAAAAAGAATTAAAAGAGAAAAGAGAAAAGAAAAGAAGAGAAAGGAGAAAAGAGAAAAGAAGAGAACAGAAGAGAAAAGAAGAGAAAAGAGAAAATCAGAGAAATGAAGAGAAAAGAGATAAGAGAAAAGAAGAGAAAAGAAGAATAAATGCAAAAGAAGAGAAAAGAGAAAAGAGATAAGAAGGGAAAAGAAGAGAAAAGAGAAAAGAGAAAAGTGAAAAGAGAAAAGAGAAAAGAGGAGAAAAGAAGTGTAAAGAAGAGAAAAGAGAAAAGAAGAGAAAAGACAAAAGAGAAATGAAGAGAAAAGAGATAAGAGAAAAGAAGAGAAAAGAAGAATAAATGCAAAAGAAGAGAAAAGAGAAAAGAGATAAGAAGGGAAAAGAAGAGAAAAGAGAAAAGAGAAAAGTGAAAAGAGAAAAGAGAAACGAGGAGAAAAGCAGTGTAAGGAAGAGAAAAGAGAAAAGAAGAGAAAAGACAAAAGATAAATGAAGAGAAAAGAGATAAGAGAAAAGAAGAATAAATGCAAAAGAAGAGAAAAGAGAAAAGAAGAGAATTAGAAAAGGAAAGAAGAGAAATGAAGAGAAAAGAGAAAAGAAGAGCAAACAAGAGAAATGAGAAAAGAAGAGAAAAGAAGAGAAATGAAGAGAAAAGAAGAGAAAAGAGAAAAGAATTGAAAAGAAGAGAAACGAGAAAAGAAGAGAAAGGAAGCAAAAAGAATTAAAAGAGAAAAGAGAAAAGAAAAGAAGAGAAAGGAGTAAAGAGAAAAGAAGAGAACAGAAGAGAAAAGAAGAGAAAAGAGAAAATCAGAGAAAAAGGAAAAGAGAAAAGACGAGAACAGAAGAGACAAGAAAAGAGTATAGAAGAGAAAAGAGAAAAGAGAAAAGAAGAGACAAGAGAAAAGAAGAGAACAGAAGAGAAAAGAAGAGAAAAGTGAAAAGAAGAGAACAGAAGAGAAAGGAGATAAGAGAACACAGAAAAGAAGAGAAAAGAAAAGAAAACAGGAGAACAGTGAAAAGAAGAGAAAAGGAGCGAACAGAGAGTAAAGACAAAAGAGAAATGCAGTGAAATGAAGAGAAAAGAGATAATAGCAAAGACAAAAGAAGAGAATAGAAGAAAAAAGAGAAAAGAGAAAAGAAGCGAAAAGAGAAAAGAGAAAAGTAGAGAAAAGAAGAGAATAGAGATACGAGAAAAGGGAAAAGAAGAGAAAAGAGGAAAGAGATAAGAAGAGAAAAGATGAGAAAAGAAAAAAGAGAAAAGAAGTAAAAAGAGAAAAGATAAAAGAGGGGAAAAGACGGCAAAAGAAGAGAAAAGAGGAAAGAAGAGAAAAGAGAAAAGAAGAGAAAAGACAAAAGAGAAATGAAGAGAAAAGAGATAAGAGAAAAGAAGAGAAAAGAAGAATAAATGCAAAAGAAGAGAAAAGAGAAAAGAGATAAGAAGGGAAAAGAAGAGAAAAGAGAAAAGAGAAAAGTGAAAAGAGAAAAGAGAAAAGAGGAGAAAAGAAGTGTAAAGAAGAGAAAAGAGAAAAGAAGAGAAAAGACAAAAGAGAAATGAAGAGAAAAGAGATAAGAGAAAAGAAGAGAAAAGAAGAATAAATGCAAAAGAAGAGAAAAGAGATAAGAAGGGAAAAGAATAGAAAAGAGAAAAGAGAAAAGTGAAAAGAGAAAAGAGAAAAGAGGAGAAAACAAGTGTAAAGAAGAGATAAGAGAAAAGAAAAGACAAAAGATAAATGAAGAGAAAAGAGATAAGAGAAAAAAAGAGAAAAGAAGAATAAATGCAAAAGAAGAGAACAGAGAAAAGAAGAGAAAAGAGAAAAGAAGAGAAAAGAGACAAGTGAAAAGAGAAACGAGAAAAGAGAAAAGAGGAGAAAAGAAGTGTAAAGAAGAGAAAAGAGAAAAGAAGAGAAAAGACAAAAGAGAAATGAAGAGAAAAGAGATAAGAGAAAAGAAGAGAAAAAAAGAATAAATGCAAAAGAAGAGAAAAGAGAAAAGAGATAAGAAGGGAAAAGAAGAGAAAACAGAAAAGAGAAAAGTGAAAAGAGAAAAGAGAAAAGAGGAGAAAAGAAGTGTAAAGAAGAGATAAGAGAAAAGAAGAGAAAAGACAAAAGAGAAATGAAGAGAAAAGAGATAAGAGAAAAGAAGAGAAAAGAAGAATAAATGCAAAAGAAGAGAAAAGAGAAAAGAAGAGAAAAGAGAAAAGAAGAGAAAAGAAGAATAAATGCAAAAGAAGAGAAAAGAGAAAAGAGATAAGAAGGGAAAAGAAGAGAAAAGAGAAATGAGAAAAGAAGAGAAAACAAGAGAAAAGAGAAAAGAAGAGATAAGAGAAAAGAGAAAGTGGTAAAGCAGAGAAAACAAGAGAAAAGAGAAAAGGGAAATGAAGAGAAAAGAAGAGAGAAGAGAAAGGAGAAAAGAAGAGAAAACAAGAGAAAAGAGAAAAGAAGTGAAAAGACAAGAAGAGTAAAGAGAAAAGATAAAATAAGAGAAAAGAAGGGAAATGAAGAGAAAAGAGAGAAGAGAAAAGAGAAAAGAAGAGAAAAGAGGAAAATATAAAAGCGAAAAGGAGAGTACAGACGATAAAAGAGAAAATAAGAGAAAACTAAAGAAGAGAAAAGTGAAAAGAGAAATGAGAATATAGAAAACAAGAGAAAACAAACGAAAAGATAAAAGAAAAAAAAGAGAAAAGTAGAGAAAAGAAGAGAAAAGAGAAAAGAAGAGAAAAGAGAAAAGAAGAGAACAGAAGAGAAAAGAAGAGAAAAGAGAAAATCAGAGAAAAAGGAAAAGAGAAAAGACGAGAACAGAAGAGAAAAGAAAAGAGTATAGAAGAGAAAAGAGAAAAGAGAAAAGAAGAGACAAGAGAAAAGAAGAGAACAGAAGAGAAAAGAAGAGAAAAGAAGAGAAAAGTGAAAAGAAGAGAACAGAAGAGAAAGGAGATAAGAGAACACAGAAAAGAAGAGAAAAGAAAAGAAAACAGGAGAACAGTGAAAAGAAGAGAAAAGGAGCGAACAGAGAGTAAAGACAAAAGAGAAATGCAGTGAAATGAAGAGAAAAGAGATAATAGCAAAGACAAAAGAAGAGAATAGAAGAAAAAAGAGAAAAGAGAAAAGAAGCGAAAAGAGAAAAGAGAAAAGTAGAGAAAAGAAGAGAATAGAGATACGAGAAAAGGGAAAAGAAGAGAAAAGAGGAAAGAGATAAGAAGAGAAAAGATGAGAAAAGAAAAAAGAGAAAAGAAGGAAAAAGAGAAAAGATAAAAGAGGGGAAAAGACGGCAAAAGAAGAGAAAAGAGGAAAGAAGAGAAAAGAGAAAAGAAGAGAAAAGACAAAAGAGAAATGAAGAGAAAAGAGATAAGAGAAAAGAAGAGAAAAGAAGAATAAATGCAAAAGAAGAGAAAAGAGAAAAGAGATAAGAAGGGAAAAGAAGAGAAAAGAGAAAAGAGAAAAGTGAAAAGAGAAAAGAGAAAAGAGGAGAAAAGAAGTGTAAAGAAGAGAAAAGAGAAAAGAAGAGAAAAGACAAAAGAGAAATGAAGAGAAAAGAGATAAGAGAAAAGAAGAGAAAAGAAGAATAAATGCAAAAGAAGAGAAAAGAGAAAAGAGATAAGAAGGGAAAAGAATTGAAAAGAGAAAAGAGAAAAGTGAAAAGAGAAAAGAGAAAAGAGGAGAAAAGAAGTGTAAAGAAGAGATAAGAGAAAAGAAGAGAAAAGACAAAAGATAAATGAAGTGAAAAGAGATAAGAGAAAAGAAGAGAAAAGAAGAGAAAAGAAGAGAAAAGAGAAGAGAAGTGAAAAGAAGAGAAACGAGAAAAGAAGAGAAAGGAAGCAAAAAGAATTAAAAGAGAAAAGAGAAAAGAAAAGAAGAGAAAGGAGAAAAGAGAAAAGAAGAGAACAGAAGAGAAAAGAAGAGAAAAGAGAAAATCAGAGAAATGAAGAGAAAAGAGATAAGAGAAAAGAAGAGAAAAGAAGAATAAATGCAAAAGAAGAGAAAAGAGAAAAGAGATAAGAAGGGAAAAGAAGAGAAAAGAGAAAAGAGAAAAGTGAAAAGAGAAAAGAGAAAAGAGGAGAAAAGAAGTGTAAAGAAGAGAAAAGAGAAAAGAAGAGAAAAGACAAAAGAGAAATGAAGACAAAAGAGATAAGAGAAAAGAAGAGAAAAGAAGAATAAATGCAAAAGAAGAGAAAAGAGAAAAGAGATAAGAAGGGAAAAGAAGAGAAAAGAGAAAAGAGAAAAGTGAAAAGAGAAAAGAGAAACGAGGAGAAAAGCAGTGTAAAGAAGAGAAAAGAGAAAAGAAGAGAAAAGACAAAAGATAAATGAAGAGAAAAGAGATAAGAGAAAAGAAGAATAAATGCAAAAGAAGAGAAAAGAGAAAAGAAGAGAATTAGAAAAGGAAAGAAGAGAAATGAAGAGAAAAGAGAAAAGAAGAGCAAACAAGAGAAATGAGAAAAGAAGAGAAAAGAAGAGAAATGAAGAGAAAAGAAGAGAAAAGAGAAAAGAAGTGAAAAGAAGAGAAACGAGAAAAGAAGAGAAAGGAAGCAAAAAGAATTAAAAGAGAAAAGAGAAAAGAAAAGAAGAGAAAGGAGTAAAGAGAAAAGAAGAGAACAGAAGAGAAAAGAAGAGAAAAGAGAAAATCAGAGAAAAAGGAAAAGAGAAAAGACGAGAACAGAAGAGAAAAGAAAAGAGTATAGAAGAGAAAAGAGAAAAGAGAAAAGAAGAGACAAGAGAAAAGAAGAGAACAGAAGAGAAAAGAAGAGAAAAGTGAAAAGAAGAGAACAGAAGAGAAAGGAGATAAGAGAACACAGAAAAGAAGAGAAAAGAAAAGAAAACAGGAGAACAGTGAAAAGAAGAGAAAAGGAGCGAACAGAGAGTAAAGACAAAAGAGAAATGCAGTGAAATGAAGAGAAAAGAGATAATAGCAAAGACAAAAGAAGAGAATAGAAGAAAAAAGAGAAAAGAGAAAAGAAGCGAAAAGAGAAAAGAGAAAAGTAGAGAAAAGAAGAGAATAGAGATACGAGAAAAGGGAAAAGAAGAGAAAAGAGGAAAGAGATAAGAAGAGAAAAGATGAGAAAAGAAAAAAGAGAAAAGAAGTAAAAAGAGAAAAGATAAAAGAGGGGAAAAGACGGCAAAAGAAGAGAAAAGAGGAAAGAAGAGAAAAGAGAAAAGAAGAGAAAAGACAAAAGAGAAATGAAGAGAAAAGAGATAAGAGAAAAGAAGAGAAAAGAAGAATAAATGCAAAAGAAGAGAAAAGAGAAAAGAGATAAGAAGGGAAAAGAAGAGAAAAGAGAAAAGAGAAAAGTGAAAAGAGAAAAGAGAAAAGAGGAGAAAAGAAGTGTAAAGAAGAGAAAAGAGAAAAGAAGAGAAAAGACAAAAGAGAAATGAAGAGAAAAGAGATAAGAGAAAAGAAGAGAAAAGAAGAATAAATGCAAAAGAAGAGAAAAGAGATAAGAAGGGAAAAGAATAGAAAAGAGAAAAGAGAAAAGTGAAAAGAGAAAAGAGAAAAGAGGAGAAAACAAGTGTAAAGAAGAGATAAGAGAAAAGAAAAGACAAAAGATAAATGAAGAGAAAAGAGATAAGAGAAAAAAAGAGAAAAGAAGAATAAATGCAAAAGAAGAGAACAGAGAAAAGAAGAGAAAAGAGAAAAGAAGAGAAAAGAGACAAGTGAAAAGAGAAAAGAGAAAAGAGAAAAGAGGAGAAAAGAAGTGTAAAGAAGAGAAAAGAGAAAAGAAGAGAAAAGACAAAAGAGAAATGAAGAGAAAAGAGATAAGAGAAAAGAAGAGAAAAAAAGAATAAATGCAAAAGAAGAGAAAAGAGAAAAGAGATAAGAAGGGAAAAGAAGAGAAAACAGAAAAGAGAAAAGTGAAAAGAGAAAAGAGAAAAGAGGAGAAAAGAAGTGTAAAGAAGAGATAAGAGAAAAGAAGAGAAAAGACAAAAGAGAAATGAAGAGAAAAGAGATAAGAGAAAAGAAGAGAAAAGAAGAATAAATGCAAAAGAAGAGAAAAGAGAAAAGAAGAGAAAAGAGAAAAGAAGAGAAAAGAAGAATAAATGCAAAAGAAGAGAAAAGAGAAAAGAGATAAGAAGGGAAAAGAAGAGAAAAGAGAAATGAGAAAAGAAGAGAAAACAAGAGAAAAGAGAAAAGAAGAGATAAGAGAAAAGAGAAAGTGGTAAAGCAGAGAAAACAAGAGAAAAGAGAAAAGGGAAATGAAGAGAAAAGAAGAGAGAAGAGAAAGGAGAAAAGAAGAGAAAACAAGAGAAAAGAGAAAAGAAGTGAAAAGACAAGAAGAGTAAAGAGAAAAGATAAAATAAGAGAAAAGAAGGGAAATGAAGAGAAAAGAGAGAAGAGAAAAGAGAAAAGAAGAGAAAAGAGGAAAATATAAAAGCGAAAAGGAGAGTACAGACGATAAAAGAGAAAATAAGAGAAAACTAAAGAAGAGAAAAGTGAAAAGAGAAATGAGAATATAGAAAACAAGAGAAAACAAACGAAAAGATAAAAGAAAAAAAAGAGAAAAGTAGAGAAAAGAAGAGAAAAGAGAAAAGAAGAGAAAAGAGAAAAGAAGAGAACAGAAGACAAAAGAAGAGAAAAGAGAAAATCAGAGAAAAAGGAAAAGAGAAAAGACGAGAACAGAAGAGAAAAGAAAAGAGTATAGAAGAGAAAAGAGAAAAGAGAAAAGAAGAGACAAGAGAAAAGAAGAGAACAGAAGAGAAAAGAAGAGAAAAGAAGAGAAAAGTGAAAAGAAGAGAACAGAAGAGAAAGGAGATAAGAGAACACAGAAAAGAAGAGAAAAGAAAAGAAAACAGGAGAACAGTGAAAAGAAGAGAAAAGGAGCGAACAGAGAGTAAAGACAAAAGAGAAATGCAGTGAAATGAAGAGAAAAGAGATAATAGCAAAGACAAAAGAAGAGAATAGAAGAAAAAAGAGAAAAGAGAAAAGAAGCGAAAAGAGAAAAGAGAAAAGTAGAGAAAAGAAGAGAATAGAGATACGAGAAAAGGGAAAAGAAGAGAAAAGAGGAAAGAGATAAGAAGAGAAAAGATGAGAAAAGAAAAAAGAGAAAAGAAGGAAAAAGAGAAAAGATAAAAGAGGGGAAAAGACGGCAAAAGAAGAGAAAAGAGGAAAGAAGAGAAAAGAGAAAAGAAGAGAAAAGACAAAAGAGAAATGAAGAGAAAAGAGATAAGAGAAAAGAAGAGAAAAGAAGAATAAATGCAAAAGAAGAGAAAAGAGAAAAGAGATAAGAAGGGAAAAGAAGAGAAAAGAGAAAAGAGAAAAGTGAAAAGAGAAAAGAGAAAAGAGGAGAAAAGAAGTGTAAAGAAGAGAAAAGAGAAAAGAAGAGAAAAGACAAAAGAGAAATGAAGAGAAAAGAGATAAGAGAAAAGAAGAGAAAAGAAGAATAAATGCAAAAGAAGAGAAAAGAGAAAAGAGATAAGAAGGGAAAAGAATTGAAAAGAGAAAAGAGAAAAGTGAAAAGAGAAAAGAGAAAAGAGGAGAAAAGAAGTGTAAAGAAGAGATAAGAGAAAAGAAGAGAAAAGACAAAAGATAAATGAAGTGAAAAGAGATAAGAGAAAAGAAGAGAAAAGAAGAGAAAAGAAGAGAAAAGAGAAGAGAAGTGAAAAGAAGAGAAACGAGAAAAGAAGAGAAAGGAAGCAAAAAGAATTAAAAGAGAAAAGAGAAAAGAAAAGAAGAGAAAGGAGAAAAGAGAAAAGAAGAGAACAGAAGAGAAAAGAAGAGAAAAGAGAAAATCAGAGAAATGAAGAGAAAAGAGATAAGAGAAAAGAAGAGAAAAGAAGAATAAATGCAAAAGAAGAGAAAAGAGAAAAGAGATAAGAAGGGAAAAGAAGAGAAAAGAGAAAAGAGAAAAGTGAAAAGAGAAAAGAGAAAAGAGGAGAAAAGAAGTGTAAAGAAGAGAAAAGAGAAAAGAAGAGAAAAGACAAAAGAGAAATGAAGACAAAAGAGATAAGAGAAAAGAAGAGAAAAGAAGAATAAATGCAAAAGAAGAGAAAAGAGAAAAGAGATAAGAAGGGAAAAGAAGAGAAAAGAGAAAAGAGAAAAGTGAAAAGAGAAAAGAGAAACGAGGAGAAAAGCAGTGTAAAGAAGAGAAAAGAGAAAAGAAGAGAAAAGACAAAAGATAAATGAAGAGAAAAGAGATAAGAGAAAAGAAGAATAAATGCAAAAGAAGAGAAAAGAGAAAAGAAGAGAATTAGAAAAGGAAAGAAGAGAAATGAAGAGAAAAGAGAAAAGAAGAGCAAACAAGAGAAATGAGAAAAGAAGAGAAAAGAAGAGAAATGAAGAGAAAAGAAGAGAAAAGAGAAAAGAAGTGAAAAGAAGAGAAACGAGAAAAGAAGAGAAAGGAAGCAAAAAGAATTAAAAGAGAAAAGAGAAAAGAAAAGAAGAGAAAGGAGTAAAGAGAAAAGAAGAGAACAGAAGAGAAAAGAAGAGAAAAGAGAAAATCAGAGAAAAAGGAAAAGAGAAAAGACGAGAACAGAAGAGAAAAGAAAAGAGTATAGAAGAGAAAAGAGAAAAGAGAAAAGAAGAGACAAGAGAAAAGAAGAGAACAGAAGAGAAAAGAAGAGAAAAGTGAAAAGAAGAGAACAGAAGAGAAAGGAGATAAGAGAACACAGAAAAGAAGAGAAAAGAAAAGAAAACAGGAGAACAGTGAAAAGAAGAGAAAAGGAGCGAACAGAGAGTAAAGACAAAAGAGAAATGCAGTGAAATGAAGAGAAAAGAGATAATAGCAAAGACAAAAGAAGAGAATAGAAGAAAAAAGAGAAAAGAGAAAAGAAGCGAAAAGAGAAAAGAGAAAAGTAGAGAAAAGAAGAGAATAGAGATACGAGAAAAGGGAAAAGAAGAGAAAAGAGGAAAGAGATAAGAAGAGAAAAGATGAGAAAAGAAAAAAGAGAAAAGAAGTAAAAAGAGAAAAGATAAAAGAGGGGAAAAGACGGCAAAAGAAGAGAAAAGAGGAAAGAAGAGAAAAGAGAAAAGAAGAGAAAAGACAAAAGAGAAATGAAGAGAAAAGAGATAAGAGAAAAGAAGAGAAAAGAAGAATAAATGCAAAAGAAGAGAAAAGAGAAAAGAGATAAGAAGGGAAAAGAAGAGAAAAGAGAAAAGAGAAAAGTGAAAAGAGAAAAGAGAAAAGAGGAGAAAAGAAGTGTAAAGAAGAGAAAAGAGAAAAGAAGAGAAAAGACAAAAGAGAAATGAAGAGAAAAGAGATAAGAGAAAAGAAGAGAAAAGAAGAATAAATGCAAAAGAAGAGAAAAGAGATAAGAAGGGAAAAGAATAGAAAAGAGAAAAGAGAAAAGTGAAAAGAGAAAAGAGAAAAGAGGAGAAAACAAGTGTAAAGAAGAGATAAGAGAAAAGAAAAGACAAAAGATAAATGAAGAGAAAAGAGATAAGAGAAAAAAAGAGAAAAGAAGAATAAATGCAAAAGAAGAGAACAGAGAAAAGAAGAGAAAAGAGAAAAGAAGAGAAAAGAGACAAGTGAAAAGAGAAAAGAGAAAAGAGAAAAGAGGAGAAAAGAAGTGTAAAGAAGAGAAAAGAGAAAAGAAGAGAAAAGACAAAAGAGAAATGAAGAGAAAAGAGATAAGAGAAAAGAAGAGAAAAAAAGAATAAATGCAAAAGAAGAGAAAAGAGAAAAGAGATAAGAAGGGAAAAGAAGAGAAAACAGAAAAGAGAAAAGTGAAAAGAGAAAAGAGAAAAGAGGAGAAAAGAAGTGTAAAGAAGAGATAAGAGAAAAGAAGAGAAAAGACAAAAGAGAAATGAAGAGAAAAGAGATAAGAGAAAAGAAGAGAAAAGAAGAATAAATGCAAAAGAAGAGAAAAGAGAAAAGAAGAGAAAAGAGAAAAGAAGAGAAAAGAAGAATAAATGCAAAAGAAGAGAAAAGAGAAAAGAGATAAGAAGGGAAAAGAAGAGAAAAGAGAAATGAGAAAAGAAGAGAAAACAAGAGAAAAGAGAAAAGAAGAGATAAGAGAAAAGAGAAAGTGGTAAAGCAGAGAAAACAAGAGAAAAGAGAAAAGGGAAATGAAGAGAAAAGAAGAGAGAAGAGAAAGGAGAAAAGAAGAGAAAACAAGAGAAAAGAGAAAAGAAGTGAAAAGACAAGAAGAGTAAAGAGAAAAGATAAAATAAGAGAAAAGAAGGGAAATGAAGAGAAAAGAGAGAAGAGAAAAGAGAAAAGAAGAGAAAAGAGGAAAATATAAAAGCGAAAAGGAGAGTACAGACGATAAAAGAGAAAATAAGAGAAAACTAAAGAAGAGAAAAGTGAAAAGAGAAATGAGAATATAGAAAACAAGAGAAAACAAACGAAAAGATAAAAGAAAAAAAAGAGAAAAGTAGAGAAAAGAAGAGAAAAGAGAAAAGAAGAGAAAAGAGAAAAGAAGAGAACAGAAGACAAAAGAAGAGAAAAGAGAAAATCAGAGAAAAAGGAAAAGAGAAAAGACGAGAACAGAAGAGAAAAGAAGAGTATAGAAGAGAAAAGAGAAAAGAGAAAAGAAGAGAAAAGAAGAGACAAGAGAAAAGAAGAGAACAGAAGAGAAAAGAAGAGAAAAGAAGAGAAAAGTGAAAAGAAGAGAACAGAAGAGAAAGGAGATAAGAGAACACAGAAAAGAAGAGAAAAGAAAAGAAAACAGGAGAACAGTGAAAAGAAGAGAAAAGGAGCGAACAGAGAGTAAAGACAAAAGAGAAATGCAGTGAAATGAACAGAAAAGAGATAATAGCAAAGACAAAAGAAGAGAATAGAAGAAAAAAGAGAAAAGAGAAAAGAAGCGAAAAGAGAAAAGAGAAAAGTAGAGAAAAGAAGAGAATAGAGATACGAGAAAAGGGAAAAGAAGAGAAAAGAGGAAAGAGATAAGAAGAGAAAAGATGAGAAAAGAAAAAAGAGAAAAGAAGTAAAAAGAGAAAAGATAAAAGAGGGGAAAAGACGGCAAAAGAAGAGAAAAGAGGAAAGAAGAGAAAAGAGAAAAGAAGAGAAAAGACAAAAGAGAAATGAAGAGAAAAGAGATAAGAGAAAAGAAGAGAAAAGAAGAATAAATGCAAAAGAAGAGAAAAGAGAAAAGAGATAAGAAGGGAAAAGAAGAGAAAAGAGAAAAGAGAAAAGTGAAAAGAGAAAAGAGAAAAGAGGAGAAAAGAAGTGTAAAGAAGAGAAAAGAGAAAAGAAAAGACAAAAGAGAAATGAAGAGAGAAGAGACAAGAGAAAAGAAGAGAAAAGAAGAATAAATGCAAAAGAAGAGAAAAGAGTAAAGAGATAAGAAGGGAAAAGAAGAGAAAAGAGAAAAGAGAAAAGTGAAAAGAGAAAAGAGAAAAGAGGAGAAAAGAAGTGTAAAGAAGAGAAAAGAGAAAAGAAGAGAAAATACAAAAGATAAATGAAGAGAAAAGAGATAAGAGAAAAGAAGAGAAAAGAACAATAAATGCAAAAGAAGAGAAAAGAGAAAAGAGATAAGAAGGGAAAAGAAGAGAAAAGAGAAAAGAGAAAAGTGAAAAGAGAAAAGAGAAAAGAGGAGAAAAGAAGTGTAAAGAAGAGATAAGAGAAAAGAAGAGAAAAGAAGAATAAATGCAAAAGAAGAGAACAGAGAAAAGAAGAGAAAAGAGAAAAGAAGAGAAAAGAGAAAAGAGACAAGTGAAAAGAGAAAAGAGAAAAGAGGAGAAAAGAAGTGTAAAGAAGAGAAAAGAGAAAAGAAGAGAAAAGACAAAAGAGAAATGAAGAGAAAAGAGATAAGAGAAAAGAAGAGAAAAGAAGAATAAATGCAAAAGAAGAGAAAAGAGAAAAGAGATAAGAAGGGAAAAGAAGAGAAAAGCGAAAAGAGAAAAGTGAAAAGAGAAAAGAGAAAAGAGTAGAAAAGAAGTGTAAAGAAGAGAAAAGAGAAAAGAAGAGAAAAGACAAAAGAGAAATGAAGAGAAAAGAGATAAGAGAAAAGAAGAGAAAAGAAGAATAAATGCAAAAGAAGAGAAAAGAGAAAAGAGATAAGAAGGGAAAAGAAGAGAAAAGAGAAAAGAGAAAAGTGAAAAGAGAAAAGAGGAGAAAAGAAGTGTAAAGAAGAGATAAGAGAAAAGAAGAGAAAAGACAAAAGATAAATGAAGAGAAAAGAGATAAGAGAAAAGAAGAGAAAAGAAGAATAAATGCAAAAGAAGAGAAAAGAGAAAAGAAGAGAATTAGAAAAGGAAAGAAGAGAAATGAAGAGAAAAGAGAAAAGAAGAGCAAACAAGAGAAATGAGAAAAGAAGAGAAAAGAAGAGAAATGAAGAGAAAAGAAGAGAAAAGAGAAAAGAAGTGAAAAGAAGAGAAACGAGAAAAGAAGAGAAAGGAAGCAAAAAGAATTAAAAGAGAAAAGAGAAAAGAAAAGAAGAGAAAGGAGTAAAGAGAAAAGAAGAGAACAGAAGAGAAAAGAAGAGAAAAGAGAAAATCAGAGAAAAAGGAAAAGAGAAAAGACGAGAACAGAAGAGAAAAGAAAAGAGTATAGAAGAGAAAAGAGAAAAGAGAAAAGAAGAGACAAGAGAAAAGAAGAGAACAGAAGAGAAAAGAAGAGAAAAGAAGAGAAAAGTGAAAAGAAGAGAACAGAAGAGAAAGGAGATAAGAGAACTCAGAAAAGAAGAGAAAAGAAAAGAAAACAGGAGAACAGTGAAAAGAAGAGAAAAGGAGCGAACAGAGAGTAAAGACAAAAGAGAAATGCAGTGAAATGAAGAGAAAAGAGATAATAGCAAAGACAAAAGAAGAGAATAGAAGAAAAAAGAGAAAAGAGAAAAGAAGCGAAAAGAGAAAAGAGAAAAGTAGAGAAAAGAAGAGAATAGAGATACGAGAAAAGGGAAAAGAAGAGAAAAGAGGAAAGAGATAAGAAGAGAAAAGATGAGAAAAGAAAAAAGAGAAAAGAAGGAAAAAGAGAAAAGATAAAAGAGGGGAAAAGACGGCAAAAGAAGAGAAAAGAGGAAAGAAGAGAAAAGAGAAAAGAAGAGAAAAGACAAAAGAGAAATGAAGAGAAAAGAGATAAGAGAAAAGAAGAGAAAAGAAGAATAAATGCAAAAGAAGAGAAAAGAGAAAAGAGATAAGAAGGGAAAAGAAGAGAAAAGAGAAAAGAGAAAAGTGAAAAGAGAAAAGAGAAAAGAGGAGAAAAGAAGTGTAAAGAAGAGAAAAGAGAAAAGAAGAGAAAAGAAGAGAAAAAAGAAAAGAGAAATGAGAAAAGAAGAGAATTAGAAAAGGAAAGAAGAGAAATGAAGAGAAAAGAGAAAAGAAGAGCAAACAAGAGAAATGAGAAAAGAAGAGAATTAGAAAAGGAAAGAAGAGAAATGAAGAGAAAAGAGAAAAGAAGAGCAAACAAGAGAAATGAGAAAAGAAGAGAAAAGAAGAGAAATGAAGAGAAAAGAAGAGAAAAGAGAAAAGAAGTGAAAAGAAGAGAAAAGAGAAAAGAAGAGAAAGGAAGCAAAAAGAATTAAAAGAGAAAAGAGAAAAGAAAGGAAGAGAAAGTAGTAAAGAGAAAAGAAGAGAACAGAAGAGAAAAGAAGAAAAAGGAGAAAAGAGTAAAGAAGAGAACAGAAGACAAAAGAAGAGAAAAGAGAAAATCAGAGAAAAAGGAAAAGAGAAAAGACGAGAACAGAAGAGAAAAGAAAAGAGTATAGAAGAGAAAAGAGAAAAGAGAAAAGAAGAGAAAAGAAGAGACAAGAGAACAGAAGAGAAAAGAAGAGAAAAGAAGAGAAAAGTGAAAAGAAGAGAACAGAAGAGAAAGGAGATAAGAGAACACAGAAAAGAAGAGAAAAGAAAAGAAAACAGGAGAACAGTGAAAAGAAGAGAAAAGGAGCGAACAGAGAGTAAAGACAAAAGAGAAATGCAGTGAAATGAAGAGAAAAGAGATAATAGCAAAGACAAAAGAAGAGAATAGAAGAAAAAAGAGAAAAGAGAAAAGAAGCGAAAAGAGAAAAGAGAAAAGTAGAGAAAAGAAGAGAATAGAGATACGAGAAAAGGGAAAAGAAGAGAAAAGAGGAAAGAGATAAGAAGAGAAAAGATGAGAAAAGAAAAAAGAGAAAAGAAGGAAAAAGAGAAAAGATAAAAGAGGGGAAAAGACGGCAAAAGAAGAGAAAAGAGGAAAGAAGAGAAAAGAGAAAAGAAGAGAAAAGACAAAAGAGAAATGAAGAGAAAAGAGATAAGAGAAAAGAAGAGAAAAGAAGAATAAATGCAAAAGAAGAGAAAAGAGAAAAGAGATAAGAAGGGAAAAGAAGAGAAAAGAGAAAAGAGAAAAGTGAAAAGAGAAAAGAGAAAAGAGGAGAAAAGAAGTGTAAAGAAGAGAAAAGAGAAAAGAAGAGAAAAGACAAAAGAGAAATGAAGAGAAAAGAGATAAGAGAAAAGAAGAGAAAAGAAGAATAAATGCAAAAGAAGAGAAAAGAGATAAGAAGGGAAAAGAATAGAAAAGAGAAAAGAGAAAAGTGAAAAGAGAAAAGAGAAAAGAGGAGAAAACAAGTGTAAAGAAGAGATAAGAGAAAAGAAAAGACAAAAGATAAATGAAGAGAAAAGAGATAAGAGAAAAAAAGAGAAAAGAAGAATAAATGCAAAAGAAGAGAACAGAGAAAAGAAGAGAAAAGAGAAAAGAAGAGAAAAGAGACAAGTGAAAAGAGAAAAGAGAAAAGAGAAAAGAGGAGAAAAGAAGTGTAAAGAAGAGAAAAGAGAAAAGAAGAGAAAAGACAAAAGAGAAATGAAGAGAAAAGAGATAAGAGAAAAGAAGAGAAAAAAAGAATAAATGCAAAAGAAGAGAAAAGAGAAAAGAGATAAGAAGGGAAAAGAAGAGAAAACAGAAAAGAGAAAAGTGAAAAGAGAAAAGAGAAAAGAGGAGAAAAGAAGTGTAAAGAAGAGATAAGAGAAAAGAAGAGAAAAGACAAAAGAGAAATGAAGAGAAAAGAGATAAGAGAAAAGAAGAGAAAAGAAGAATAAATGCAAAAGAAGAGAAAAGAGAAAAGAAGAGAAAAGAGAAAAGAAGAGAAAAGAAGAATAAATGCAAAAGAAGAGAAAAGAGAAAAGAGATAAGAAGGGAAAAGAAGAGAAAAGAGAAATGAGAAAAGAAGAGAAAACAAGAGAAAAGAGAAAAGAAGAGATAAGAGAAAAGAGAAAGTGGTAAAGCAGAGAAAACAAGAGAAAAGAGAAAAGGGAAATGAAGAGAAAAGAAGAGAGAAGAGAAAGGAGAAAAGAAGAGAAAACCAGAGAAAAGAGAAAAGAAGTGAAAAGACAAGAAGAGTAAAGAGAAAAGATAAAATAAGAGAAAAGAAGGGAAATGAAGAGAAAAGAGAGAAGAGAAAAGAGAAAAGAAGAGAAAAGAGGAAAATATAAAAGCGAAAAGGAGAGTACAGACGATAAAAGAGAAAATAAGAGAAAACTAAAGAAGAGAAAAGTGAAAAGAGAAATGAGAATATAGAAAACAAGAGAAAACAAACGAAAAGATAAAAGAAAAAAAGAGAAAAGTAGAGAAAAGAAGAGAAAAGAGAAAAGAAGAGAAAAGAGAAAAGAAGAGAAAAGAAGAGAAAAAAGAAAAGAGAAATGAGAAAAGAAGAGAATTAGAAAAGGAAAGAAGAGAAATGAAGAGAAAAGAGAAAAGAAGAGCAAACAAGAGAAATGAGAAAAGAAGAGAATTAGAAAAGGAAAGAAGAGAAATGAAGAGAAAAGAGAAAAGAAGAGAAAAGAAGAGCAAACAAGAGAAATGAGAAAAGAAGAGAAAAGAAGAGAAATGAAGAGAAAAGAAGAGAAAAGAGAAAAGAAGTGAAAAGAAGAGAAAAGAGAAAAGAAGAGAAAGGAAGCAAAAAGAATTAAAAGAGAAAAGAGAAAAGAAAGGAAGAGAAAGTAGTAAAGAGAAAAGAAGAGAACAGAAGAGAAAAGAAGAAAAAGGAGAAAAGAGTAAAGAAGAGAACAGAAGACAAAAGAAGAGAAAAGAGAAAATCAGAGAAAAAGGAAAAGAGAAAAGACGAGAACAGAAGAGAAAAGAAAAGAGTATAGAAGAGAAAAGAGAAAAGAGAAAAGAAGAGAAAAGAAGAGACAAGAGAACAGAAGAGAAAAGAAGAGAAAAGAAGAGAAAAGTGAAAAGAAGAGAACAGAAGAGAAAGGAGATAAGAGAACACAGAAAAGAAGAGAAAATAAAAGAAAACAGGAGAACAGTGAAAAGAAGAGTAGGAGCGAACAGAGAGTAAAGACAAAAGAGAAATGCAGTGAAACGAAAAGAGATAATAGCAAAGACAAAAGAAGAGAATAGAAGAAAAAAGAGAAAAGAGAAAAGAAGCGAAAAGAGAAGAGAGAAAAGGGAAAAGAGAAAAGAGAAAAGAGGAGAAAAGAAGTGTAAAGAAGAGAAAAGAGAAAAGAAAAGACAAAATAGAAATGAAGAGAGAAGAGATAAGAGAAAAGAAGAGAAAAGAAGAATAAATGCAAAAGAAGAGAAAAGAGTAAAGAGATAAGAAGGGAAAAGAAGAGAAAAGAGAAAAGAGAAAAGTGAAAAGAGAAAAGAGAAAAGAGGAGAAAAGAAGTGTAAAGAAGAGAAAAGAGAAAAGAAGAGAAAAGACAAAAGAGAAATGAAGAGAAAAGAGATAAGAGAAAAGAAGAGAAAAGAAGAATAAATGCAAAAGAAGAGAAAAGAGAAAAGAGATAAGAAGGGAAAAGAATAGAAAAGAGAAAAGAGAAAAGTGAAAAGAGAAAAGAGAAAAGAGGAGAAAAGAAGTGTAAAGAAGAGATAAGAGAAAAGAAGAGAAAAGACAAAAGATAAATGAAGAGAAAAGAGATAAGAGAAAAGAAGAAAAAGAAGAATAAATGCAAAAGAAGAGAACAGAGAAAAGAAGAGAAAAGAGAAAAGAAGAGAAAAGAGACAAGTGAAAAGAGAAAAGTGAAAAGAGAAAAGAGGAGAAAAGAAGTGTAAAGAAGAGAAAAGAGAAAAGAAGAGAAAAGACAAAAGATAAATGAAGAGAAAAGAGATAAGAGAAAAGAAGAGAAAAGAAGAATAAATGCAAAAGAAGAGAAAAGAGAAAAGAAGAGAATTAGAAAAGGAAAGAAGAGAAATGAAGAGAAAAGAGAAAAGAAGAGCAAACAAGAGAAATGAGAAAAGAAGAGAAAAGAAGAGAAATGAAGAGAAAAGAAGAGAAAAGAGAAAAGAATTGAAAAGAAGAGAAACGAGAAAAGAAGAGAAAGGAAGCAAAAAGAATTAAAAGAGAAAAGAGAAAAGAAAAGAAGAGAAAGGAGTAAAGAGAAAAGAAGAGAACAGAAGAGAAAAGAAGAGAAAAGAGAAAATCAGAGAAAAAGGAAAAGAGAAAAGACGAGAACAGAAGAGACAAGAAAAGAGTATAGAAGAGAAAAGAGAAAAGAGAAAAGAAGAGACAAGAGAAAAGAAGAGAACAGAAGAGAAAAGAAGAGAAAAGAAGAGTAAAGTGAAAAGAAGAGAACAGAAGAGAAAGGAGATAAGAGAACACAGAAAAGAAGAGAAAAGAAAAGAAAACAGGAGAACAGTGAAAAGAAGAGAAAAGGAGCGAACAGAGAGTAAAGACAAAAGAGAAATGCAGTGAAATGAAGAGAAAAGAGATAATAGCAAATACAAAAGAAGAGAATAGAAGAAAAAAGAGAAAAGAGAAAAGAAGCGAAAAGAGAAAAGAGAAAAGTTGAGAAAAGAAGAGAATAGAAATACGAGAAAAGGGAAAAGAAGAGAAAAGAGGAAAGAGATAAGAAGAGAAAAGATGAGAAAAGAAAAAAGAGAAAAGAAGGAAAAAGAGAAAAGATAAAAGAGGGGAAAAGACGGCAAAAGAAGAGAAAAGAGGAAAGAAGAGAAAAGAGAAAAGAAGAGAAAAGACAAAAGAGAAATGAAGAGAAAAGAGATAAGAGAAAAGAAGAGAAAAGAAGAATAAATGCAAAAGAAGAGAAAAGAGAAAAGAGATAAGAAGGGAAAAGAAGAGAAAAGAGAAAAGAGAAAAGTGAAAAGAGAAAAGAGAAAAGAGGAGAAAAGAAGTGTAAAGAAGAGAAAAGAGAAAAGAAGAGAAAAGACAAAAGAGAAATGAAGAGAAAAGAGATAAGAGAAAAGAAGAGAAAAGAAGAATAAATGCAAAAGAAGAGAAAAGAGAAAAGAGATAAGAAGGGAAAAGAAGAGAAAAGAGAAAAGATAAAAGTGAAAAGAGAAAAGAGAAAAGAGGAGAAAACAAGTCTAAAGAAGAGATAAGAGAAAAGAAGAGAAAAGACAAAAGATAAATGAAGAGAAAAGAGATAAGAGAAAAGAAGAGAAAAGAAGAATAAATGCAAAAGAAGAGAACAGAGAAATGAAGAGAAAAGAGAAAAGAAGAGAAAAGAGACAAGTGAAAAGAGAAAAGAGAAAGAGAAAAGAGGAGAAAAGAAGTGTAAAGAAGAGAAAAGAGAAAAGAAGAGAAAAGACAAAAGAGAAATGAAGAGAAAAGAGATAAGAGAAAAGAAGAGAAAAGAAGAATAAATGCAAAAGAAGAGAAAAGAGAAAAGAGATAAGAAGGGAAAAGAAGAGAAAAGAGAAAAGAGAAAAGTGAAAAGAGAAAAGAGAAAAGAGGAGAAAAGAAGTGTAAAGAAGAGAAAAGAGAAAAGAAAAGACAAAAGAGAAATGAAGAGAGAAGAGATAAGAGAATAGAAGAGAAAAGAAGAATAAATGCAAAAGAAGAGAAAAGAGTAAAGAGATAAGAAGGGAAAAGAAGAGAAAAGAGAAAGGAGAAAAGAGAAAAGAGAAAAGAGGAGAAAAGAAGTGTAAAGAAGAGAAAAGAGAAAAGAAGAGAAAAGACAAAAGAGAAATGAAGAGAAAAGAGATAAGAGAAAAGAAGAGAAAAGAAGAATAAATGCAAAAGAAGAGAAAAGAGATAAGAAGGGAAAAGAAGAGAAAAGAGAAAAGAGAAAAGTGAAAAGAGAAAAGAGAAAAGAGGAGAAAAGAAGTGTAAAGAAGAGAAAAGAGAAAAGAAGAGAAAAGACAAAAGAGAAATGAAGAGAAAAGAGATAAGAGAAAAGAAGAGAAAAGAAGAATAAATGCAAAAGAAGAGAAAAGAGAAAAGAGATAAGAAGGGAAAAGAATAGAAAAGAGAAAAGAGAAAAGTGAAAAGAGAAAAGAGAAAAGAGGAGAAAAGAAGTGTAAAGAAGAGATAAGAGAAAAGAAGAGAAAAGACAAAAGATAAATGAAGAGAAAAGAGATAAGAGAAAAGAAGAGAAAAGAAGAGAAAAGAAGAGAAAAGAGAAGAGAAGTGAAAAGAAGAGAAACGAGAAAAGAAGAGAAAGGAAGCAAAAAGAATTAAAAGAGAAAAGAGAAAAGAAAAGAAGAGAAAGGAGTAAAGAGAAAAGAAGAGAACAGAAGAGAAAAGAAGAGAAAAGAGAAAATCAGAGAAATGAAAAGAGATAAGAGAAAAGAAGAGAAAAGAAGAATAAATGCAAAAGAAGAGAAAAGAGAAAAGAGATAAGAAGGGAAAAGAAGAGAAAAGAGAAAAGAGAAAAGTGAAAAGAGAAAAGAGAAAAGAGGAGAAAAGAAGTGTAAAGAAGAGAAAAGAGAAAAGAAGAGAAAAGACAAAAGAGAAATGAAGACAAAAGAGATAAGAGAAAAGAAGAGAAAAGAAGAATAAATGCAAAAGAAGAGAAAAGAGAAAAGAGATAAGAAGGGAAAAGAAGAGAAAAGAGAAAAGAGAAAAGTGAAAAGAGAAAAGAGAAACGAGGAGAAAAGCAGTGTAAAGAAGAGAAAAGAGAAAAGAAGAGAAAAGACAAAAGATAAATGAAGAGAAAAGAGATAAGAGAAAAGAAGAATAAATGCAAAAGAAGAGAAAAGAGAAAAGAAGAGAATTAGAAAAGGAAAGAAGAGAAATGAAGAGAAAAGAGAAAAGAAGAGCAAACAAGAGAAATGAGAAAAGAAGAGAAAAGAAGAGAAATGAAGAGAAAAGAAGAGAAAAGAGAAAAGAAGTGAAAAGAAGAGAAACGAGAAAAGAAGAGAAAGGAAGCAAAAAGAATTAAAAGAGAAAAGAGAAAAGAAAAGAAGAGAAAGGAGTAAAGAGAAAAGAAGAGAACAGAAGAGAAAAGAAGAGAAAAGAGAAAATCAGAGAAAAAGGAAAAGAGAAAAGACGAGAACAGAAGAGAAAAGAAAAGAGTATAGAAGAGAAAAGAGAAAAGAGAAAAGAAGAGACAAGAGAAAAGAAGAGAACAGAAGAGAAAAGAAGAGAAAAGAAGAGAAAAGTGAAAAGAAGAGAACAGAAGAGAAAGGAGATAAGAGAACACAGAAAAGAAGAGAAAAGAAAAGAAAACAGGAGAACAGTGAAAAGAAGAGAAAAGGAGCGAACAGAGAGTAAAGACAAAAGAGAAATGCAGTGAAATGAAGAGAAAAGAGATAATAGCAAAGACAAAAGAAGAGAATAGAAGAAAAAAGAGAAAAGAGAAAAGAAGCGAAAAGAGAAGAGAGAAAAGTAGAGAAAAGAAGAGAATAGAGATACGAGAAAAGGGAAAAGAAGAGAAAAGAGGAATGAGATAAGAAGAGAAAAGATGAGAAAAGAAAAAAGAGAAAAGAAGGAAAAAGAGAAAAGATAAAAGAGGGGAAAAGACGGCAAAAGAAGAGAAAAGAGGAAAGAAGAGAAAAGAGAAAAGAAGAGAAAAGACAAAAGAGAAATGAAGAGAAAAGAGATAAGAGAAAAGAAGAGAAAAGAAGAATAAATGCAAAAGAAGAGAAAAGAGAAAAGAGATAAGAAGGGAAAAGAAGAGAAAAGAGAAAAGAGAAAAGTGAAAAGAGAAAAGAGAAGAGAGGAGAAAAGAAGTGTAAAGAAGAGAAAAGAGAAAAGAAGAGAAAAGACAAAAGAGAAATGAAGAGAAAAGAGATAAGAGAAAAGAAGAGAAAAGAAGAATAAATGCAAAAGAAGAGAAAAGAGATAAGAAGGGAAAAGAAGAGAAAAGAGAAAAGAGAAAAGTGAAAAGAGAAAAGAGAAAAGAGGAGAAAAGAAGTGTAAAGAAGAGATAAGAGAAAAGAAGAGAAAAGACAAAAGATAAATGAAGAGAAAAGAGATAAGAGAAAAGAAGAGAAAAGAAGAATAAATGCAAAAGAAGAGAACAGAGAAAAGAAGAGAAAAGAGAAAAGAAGAGAAAAGAGACAAGTGAAAAGAGAAAAGAGAAAAGAGAAAAGAGGAGAAAAGAAGTGTAAAGAAGAGAAAAGAGAAAAGAAGAGAAAAGACAAAAGATAAATGAAGAGAAAAGAGATAAGAGAAAAGAAGAGAAAAGAAGAATAAATGCAAAAGAAGAGAAAAGAGAAAAGAGATAAGAAGGGAAAAGAAGAGAAAAGAGAAAAGAGAAAAGTGAAATGAGAAAAGAGAAAAGAGGAGAAAAGAAGTGTAAAGAAGAGATAAGAGAAAAGAAGAGAAAAGACAAAAGAGAAATGAAGAGAAAAGAGATAAGAGAAAAGAAGAGAAAAGAAGAATAAATGCAAAAGAAGAGAAAAGAGAAAAGAAGAGAAAAGAGAAAAGAAGAGAAAAGAAGAATAAATGCAAAAGAAGAGAAAAGAGAAAAGAGATAAGAAGGGAAAAGAAGAGAAAAGAGAAATGAGAAAAGAAGAGAAATCAAGAGAAAAGAGAAAAGAAGAGATAAGAGAAAAGAGAAAGTGGTAAAGCAGAGAAAACAAGAGAAAAGAGAAAAGGGAAATGAAGAGAAAAGAAGAGAGAAGAGAAAGGAGAAAAGAAGAGAAAACAAGAGAAAAGAGAAAAGAAGTGAAAAGACAAGAAGAGTAAAGAGAAAAGATAAAATAAGAGAAAAGAAGGGAAATGAAGAGAAAAGAGAGAAGAGAAAAGAGAAAAGAAGAGAAAAGAGGAAAATATAAAAGCGAAAAGGAGAGTACAGACGATAAAAGAGAAAATAAGAGAAAACTAAAGAAGAGAAAAGTGAAAAGAGAAATGAGAATATAGAAAACAAGAGAAAACAAACGAAAAGATAAAAGAAAAAAAGAGAAAAGTAGAGAAAAGAAGAGAAAAGAGAAAAGAAGAGAAAAGAGAAAAGAAGAGAAAAGAAGAGAAAAAAGAAAAGAGAAATGAGAAAAGAAGAGAATTAGAAAAGGAAAGAAGAGAAATGAAGAGAAAAGAGAAAAGAAGAGCAAACAAGAGAAATGAGAAAAGAAGAGAATTAGAAAAGGAAAGAAGAGAAATGAAGAGAAAAGAGAAAAGAAGAGAAAAGAAGAGCAAACAAGAGAAATGAGAAAAGAAGAGAAAAGAAGAGAAATGAAGAGAAAAGAAGAGAAAAGAGAAAAGAAGTGAAAAGAAGAGAAAAGAGAAAAGAAGAGAAAGGAAGCAAAAAGAATTAAAAGAGAAAAGAGAAAAGAAAGGAAGAGAAAGTAGTAAAGAGAAAAGAAGAGAACAGAAGAGAAAAGAAGAAAAAGGAGAAAAGAGTAAAGAAGAGAACAGAAGACAAAAGAAGAGAAAAGAGAAAATCAGAGAAAAAGGAAAAGAGAAAAGACGAGAACAGAAGAGAAAAGAAAAGAGTATAGAAGAGAAAAGAGAAAAGAGAAAAGAAGAGAAAAGAAGAGACAAGAGAACAGAAGAGAAAAGAAGAGAAAAGAAGAGAAAAGTGAAAAGAAGAGAACAGAAGAGAAAGGAGATAAGAGAACACAGAAAAGAAGAGAAAATAAAAGAAAACAGGAGAACAGTGAAAAGAAGAGAAAAGGAGCGAACAGAGAGTAAAGACAAAAGAGAAATGCAGTGAAACGAAAAGAGATAATAGCAAAGACAAAAGAAGAGAATAGAAGAAAAAAGAGAAAAGAGAAAAGAAGCGAAAAGAGAAGAGAGAAAAGGGAAAAGAGAAAAGAGAAAAGAGGAGAAAAAAGTGTAAAGAAGAGAAAAGAGAAAAGAAAAGACAAAAGAGAAATGAAGAGAGAAGAGATAAGAGAAAAGAAGAGAAAAGAAGAATAAATGCAAAAGAAGAGAAAAGAGTAAAGAGATAAGAAGGGAAAAGAAGAGAAAAGAGAAAAGAGAAAAGTGAAAAGAGAAAAGAGAAAAGAGGAGAAAAGAAGTGTAAAGAAGTGAAAAGAGAAAAGAAGAGAAAAGACAAAAGAGAAATGAAGAGAAAAGAGATAAGAGAAAAGAAGAGAAAAGAAGAATAAATGCAAAAGAAGAGAAAAGAGAAAAGAGATAAGAAAGGAAAAGAATAGAAAAGAGAAAAGAGAAAAGTGAAAAGAGAAAAGAGAAAAGAGGAGAAAAGAAGTGTAAAGAAGAGATAAGAGAAAAGAAGAGAAAAGACAAAAGATAAATGAAGAGAAAAGAGATAAGAGAAAAGAAGAAAAAGAAGAATAAATGCAAAAGAAGAGAACAGAGAAAAGAAGAGAAAAGAGAAAAGAAGAGAAAAGAGAAAAGAGACAAGTGAAAAGAGAAAAGAGAAAAGAGGAGAAAAGAAGTGTAAAGAAGAGAAAAGAGAAAAGAAGAGAAAAGACAAAAGAGAAATGAAGAGAAAAGAGATAAGAGAAAAGAAGAGAAAAGAAGAATAAATGCAAAAGAAGAGAAAAGAGAAAAGAGATAAGAAGGGAAAAGAAGAGAAAAGAGAAAAGAGAAAAGTGAAAAGAGAAAAGAGGAGAAAAGAAGTGTAAAGAAGAGATAAGAGAAAAGAAGAGAAAAGACAAAAGATAAATGAAGAGAAAAGAGATAAGAGAAAAGAAGAGAAAAGAAGAATAAATGCAAAAGAAGAGAAAAGAGAAAAGAAGAGAATTAGAAAAGGAAAGAAGAGAAATGAAGAGAAAAGAGAAAAGAAGAGCAAACAAGAGAAATGAGAAAAGAAGAGAAAAGAAGAGAAATGAAGAGAAAAGAAGAGAAAAGAGAAAAGAATTGAAAAGAAGAGAAACGAGAAAAGAAGAGAAAGGAAGCAAAAAGAATTAAAAGAGAAAAGAGAAAAGAAAAGAAGAGAAAGGAGTAAAGAGAAAAGAAGAGAACAGAAGAGAAAAGAAGAGAAAAGAGAAAATCAGAGAAAAAGGAAAAGAGAAAAGACGAGAACAGAAGAGACAAGAAAAGAGTATAGAAGAGAAAAGAGAAAAGAGAAAAGAAGAGACAAGAGAAAAGAAGAGAACAGAAGAGAAAAGAAGAGAAAAGAAGAGTAAAGTGAAAAGAAGAGAACAGAAGAGAAAGGAGATAAGAGAACACAGAAAAGAAGAGAAAAGAAAAGAAAACAGGAGAACAGTGAAAAGAAGAGAAAAGGAGCGAACAGAGAGTAAAGACAAAAGAGAAATGCAGTGAAATGAAGAGAAAAGAGATAATAGCAAAGACAAAAGAAGAGAATAGAAGAAAAAAGAGAAAAGAGAAAAGAAGCGAAAAGAGAAAAGAGAAAAGTAGAGAAAAGAAGAGAATAGAGATACGAGAAAAGGGAAAAGAAGAGAAAAGAGGAAAGAGATAAGAAGAGAAAAGATGAGAAAAGAAAAAAGAGAAAAGAAGGAAAAAGAGAAAAGATAAAAGAGGGGAAAAGACGGCAAAAGAAGAGAAAAGAGGAAAGAAGAGAAAAGAGAAAAGAAGAGAAAAGACAAAAGAGAAATGAAGAGAAAAGAGATAAGAGAAAAGAAGAGAAAAGAAGAATAAATGCAAAAGAAGAGAAAAGAGAAAAGAGATAAGAAGGGAAAAGAAGAGAAAAGAGAAAAGAGAAAAGTGAAAAGAGAAAAGAGAAAAGAGGAGAAAAGAAGTGTAAAGAAGAGAAAAGAGAAAAGATGAGAAAAGACAAAAGAGAAATGAAGAGAAAAGAGATAAGAGAAAAGAAGAGAAAAGAAGAATAAATGCAAAAGAAGAGAAAAGAGAAAAGAGATAAGAAGGGAAAAGAAGAGAAAAGAGAAAAGATAAAAGTGAAAAGAGAAAAGAGAAAAGAGGAGAAAACAAGTCTAAAGAAGAGATAAGAGAAAAGAAGAGAAAAGACAAAAGATAAATGAAGAGAAAAGAGATAAGAGAAAAGAAGAGAAAAGAAGAATAAATGCAAAAGAAGAGAACAGAGAAATGAAGAGAAAAGAGAAAAGAAGAGAAAAGAGAAAAATGAAAAGAGAAAAGAGAAAGAGAAAAGAGGAGAAAAGAAGTGTAAAGAAGAGAAAAGAGAAAAGAAGAGAAAAGACAAAAGAGAAATGAAGAGAAAAGAGATAAGAGAAAAGAAGAGAAAAGAAGAATAAATGCAAAAGAAGAGAAAAGAGAAAAGAGATAAGAAGGGAAAAGAAGAGAAAAGAGAAAAGAGAAAAGTGAAAAGAGAAAAGAGAAAAGAGGAGAAAACAAGTGTAAAGAAGAGATAAGAGAAAAGAAGAGAAAAGACAAAAGATAAATGAAGAGAAAAGAGATAAGAGAAAAGAAGTGAAAAGAAGAGAAACGAGAAAAGAAGAGAAAGGAAGCAAAAAGAATTAAAAGAGAAAAGAGAAAAGAAAAGAAGAGAAAGGAGTAAAGAGAAAAGAAGAGAACAGAAGAGAAAAGAAGAGAAAAGAGAAAATCAGAGAAAAAGGAAAAGAGAAAAGACGAGAACAGAAGAGAAAAGAAAAGAGTATAGAAGAGAAAAGAGAAAAGAGAAAAGAAGAGACAAGAGAAAAGAAGAGAACAGAAGAGAAAAGAAGAGAAAAGAAGAGAAAAGTGAAAAGAAGAGAACAGAAGAGAAAGGAGATAAGAGAACACAGAAAAGAAGAGAAAAGAAAAGAAAACAGGAGAACAGTGAAAAGAAGAGAAAAGGAGCGAACAGAGAGTAAAGACAAAAGAGAAATGCAGTGAAATGAAGAGAAAAGAGATAATAGCAAAGACAAAAGAAGAGAATAGAAGAAAAAAGAGAAAAGAGAAAAGAAGCGAAAAGAGAAGAGAGAAAAGTAGAGAAAAGAAGAGAATAGAGATACGAGAAAAGGGAAAAGAAGAGAAAAGAGGAAAGAGATAAGAAGAGAAAAGATGAGAAAAGAAAAAAGAGAAAAGAAGGAAAAAGAGAAAAGATAAAAGAGGGGAAAAGACGGCAAAAGAAGAGAAAAGAGGAAAGAAGAGAAAAGAGAAAAGAAGAGAAAAGACAAAAGAGAAATGAAGAGAAAAGAGATAAGAGAAAAGAAGAGAAAAGAAGAATAAATGCAAAAGAAGAGAAAAGAGAAAAGAGATAAGAAGGGAAAAGAAGAGAAAAGAGAAAAGAGAAAAGTGAAAAGAGAAAAGAGAAAAGAGGAGAAAAGAAGTGTAAAGAAGAGAAAAGAGAAAAGATGAGAAAAGACAAAAGAGAAATGAAGAGAAAAGAGATAAGAGAAAAGAAGAGAAAAGAAGAATAAATGCAAAAGAAGAGAAAAGAGAAAAGAGATAAGAAGGGAAAAGAAGAGAAAAGAGAAAAGATAAAAGTGAAAAGAGAAAAGAGAAAAGAGGAGAAAACAAGTCTAAAGAAGAGATAAGAGAAAAGAAGAGAAAAGACAAAAGATAAATGAAGAGAAAAGAGATAAGAGAAAAGAAGAGAAAAGAAGAATAAATGCAAAAGAAGAGAACAGAGAAATGAAGAGAAAAGAGAAAAGAAGAGAAAAGAGACAAGTGAAAAGAGAAAAGAGAAAGAGAAAAGAGGAGAAAAGAAGTGTAAAGAAGAGAAAAGAGAAAAGAAGAGAAAAGACAAAAGAGAAATGAAGAGAAAAGAGATAAGAGAAAAGAAGAGAAAAGAAGAATAAATGCAAAAGAAGAGAAAAGAGAAAAGAGATAAGAAGGGAAAAGAAGAGAAAAGAGAAAAGAGAAAAGTGAAAAGAGAAAAGAGAAAAGAGGAGAAAACAAGTGTAAAGAAGAGATAAGAGAAAAGAAGAGAAAAGACAAAAGATAAATGAAGAGAAAAGAGATAAGAGAAAAGAAGTGAAAAGAAGAGAAACGAGAAAAGAAGAGAAAGGAAGCAAAAAGAATTAAAAGAGAAAAGAGAAAAGAAAAGAAGAGAAAGGAGTAAAGAGAAAAGAAGAGAACAGAAGAGAAAAGAAGAGAAAAGAGAAAATCAGAGAAAAAGGAAAAGAGAAAAGACGAGAACAGAAGAGAAAAGAAAAGAGTATAGAAGAGAAAAGAGAAAAGAGAAAAGAAGAGACAAGAGAAAAGAAGAGAACAGAAGAGAAAAGAAGAGAAAAGAAGAGAAAAGTGAAAAGAAGAGAACAGAAGAGAAAGGAGATAAGAGAACACAGAAAAGAAGAGAAAAGAAAAGAAAACAGGAGAACAGTGAAAAGAAGAGAAAAGGAGCGAACAGAGAGTAAAGACAAAAGAGAAATGCAGTGAAATGAAGAGAAAAGAGATAATAGCAAAGACAAAAGAAGAGAATAGAAGAAAAAAGAGAAAAGAGAAAAGAAGCGAAAAGAGAAGAGAGAAAAGTAGAGAAAAGAAGAGAATAGAGATACGAGAAAAGGGAAAAGAAGAGAAAAGAGGAAAGAGATAAGAAGAGAAAAGATGAGAAAAGAAAAAAGAGAAAAGAAGGAAAAAGAGAAAAGATAAAAGAGGGGAAAAGACGGCAAAAGAAGAGAAAAGAGGAAAGAAGAGAAAAGAGAAAAGAAGAGAAAAGACAAAAGAGAAATGAAGAGAAAAGAGATAAGAGAAAAGAAGAGAAAAGAAGAATAAATGCAAAAGAAGAGAAAAGAGAAAAGAAATAAGAAGGGAAAAGAAGAGAAAAGAGAAAAGAGAAAAGTGAAAAGAGAAAAGAGAAAAGAGGAGAAAAGAAGTGTAAAGAAGAGAAAAGAGAAAAGAAGAGAAAAGACAAAAGAGAAATGAAGAGAAAAGAGATAAGAGAAAAGAAGAGAAAAGAAGAATAAATGCAAAAGAAGAGAAAAGAGATAAGAAGGGAAAAGAAGAGAAAAGAGAAAAGAGAAAAGTGAAAAGAGAAAAGAGAAAAGAGGAGAAAAGAAGTGTAAAGAAGAGATAAGAGAAAAGAAGAGAAAAGACAAAAGATAAATGAAGAGAAAAGAGATAAGAGAAAAGAAGAGAAAAGAAGAATAAATGCAAAAGAAGAGAACAGAGAAAAGAAGAGAAAAGAGAAAAGAAGAGAAAAGAGACAAGTGAAAAGAGAAAAGAGAAAAGAGAAAAGAGGAGAAAAGAAGTGTAAAGAAGAGAAAAGAGAAAAGAAGAGAAAAGACAAAAGATAAATGAAGAGAAAAGAGATAAGAGAAAAGAAGAGAAAAGAAGAATAAATGCAAAAGAAGAGAAAAGAGAAAAGAGATAAGAAGGGAAAAGAAGAGAAAAGAGAAAAGAGAAAAGTGAAAAGAGAAAAGAGAAAAGAGGAGAAAAGAAGTGTAAAGAAGAGATAAGAGAAAAGAAGAGAAAAGACAAAAGAGAAATGAAGAGAAAAGAGATAAGAGAAAAGAAGAGAAAAGAAGAATAAATGCAAAAGAAGAGAAAAGAGAAAAGAAGAGAAAAGAGAAAAGAAGAGAAAAGAAGAATAAATGCAAAAGAAGAGAAAAGAGAAAAGAGATAAGAAGGGAAAAGAAGAGAAAAGAGAAATGAGAAAAGAAGAGAAAACAAGAGAAAAGAGAAAAGAAGAGATAAGAGAAAAGAGAAAGTGGTAAAGCAGAGAAAACAAGAGAAAAGAGAAAAGGGAAATGAAGAGAAAAGAAGAGAGAAGAGAAAGGAGAAAAGAAGAGAAAACAAGAGAAAAGAGAAAAGAAGTGAAAAGACAAGAAGAGTAAAGAGAAAAGATAAAATAAGAGAAAAGAAGGGAAATGAAGAGAAAAGAGAGAAGAGAAAAGAGAAAAGAAGAGAAAAGAGGAAAATATAAAAGCGAAAAGGAGAGTACAGACGATAAAAGAGAAAATAAGAGAAAACTAAAGAAGAGAAAAGTGAAAAGAGAAATGAGAATATAGAAAACAAGAGAAAACAAACGAAAAGATAAAAGAAAAAAAGAGAAAAGTAGAGAAAAGAAGAGAAAAGAGAAAAGAAGAGAAAAGAGAAAAGAAGAGAAAAGAAGAGAAAAAAGAAAAGAGAAATGAGAAAAGAAGAGAATTAGAAAAGGAAAGAAGAGAAATGAAGAGAAAAGAGAAAAGAAGAGCAAACAAGAGAAATGAGAAAAGAAGAGAATTAGAAAAGGAAAGAAGAGAAATGAAGAGAAAAGAGAAAAGAAGAGAAAAGAAGAGCAAACAAGAGAAATGAGAAAAGAAGAGAAAAGAAGAGAAATGAAGAGAAAAGAAGAGAAAAGAGAAAAGAAGTGAAAAGAAGAGAAAAGAGAAAAGAAGAGAAAGGAAGCAAAAAGAATTAAAAGAGAAAAGAGAAAAGAAAGGAAGAGAAAGTAGTAAAGAGAAAAGAAGAGAACAGAAGAGAAAAGAAGAAAAAGGAGAAAAGAGTAAAGAAGAGAACAGAAGACAAAAGAAGAGAAAAGAGAAAATCAGAGAAAAAGGAAAAGAGAAAAGACGAGAACAGAAGAGAAAAGAAAAGAGTATAGAAGAGAAAAGAGAAAAGAGAAAAGAAGAGAAAAGAAGAGACAAGAGAACAGAAGAGAAAAGAAGAGAAAAGAAGAGAAAAGTGAAAAGAAGAGAACAGAAGAGAAAGGAGATAAGAGAACACAGAAAAGAAGAGAAAATAAAAGAAAACAGGAGAACAGTGAAAAGAAGAGAAAAGGAGCGAACAGAGAGTAAAGACAAAAGAGAAATGCAGTGAAACGAAAAGAGATAATAGCAAAGACAAAAGAAGAGAATAGAAGAAAAAAGAGAAAAGAGAAAAGAAGCGAAAAGAGAAGAGAGAAAAGGGAAAAGAGAAAAGAGAAAAGAGGAGAAAAGAAGTGTAAAGAAGAGAAAAGAGAAAAGAAAAGACAAAATAGAAATGAAGAGAGAAGAGATAAGAGAAAAGAAGAGAAAAGAAGAATAAATGCAAAAGAAGAGAAAAGAGTAAAGAGATAAGAAGGGAAAAGAAGAGAAAAGAGAAAAGAGAAAAGTGAAAAGAGAAAAGAGAAAAGAGGAGAAAAGAAGTGTAAAGAAGAGAAAAGAGAAAAGAAGAGAAAAGACAAAAGAGAAATGAAGAGAAAAGAGATAAGAGAAAAGAAGAGAAAAGAAGAATAAATGCAAAAGAAGAGAAAAGAGAAAAGAGATAAGAAGGGAAAAGAAGAGAAAAGAGAAAAGAGAAAAGTGAAAAGAGAAAAGAGAAAAGAGGAGAAAAGAAGTGTAAAGAAGAGATAAGAGAAAAGAAGAGAAAAGACAAAAGATAAATGAAGAGAAAAGAGATAAGAGAAAAGAAGAAAAAGAAGAATAAATGCAAAAGAAGAGAACAGAGAAAAGAAGAGAAAAGAGAAAAGAAGAGAAAAGAGAAGAGAGACAAGTGAAAAGAGAAAAGAGAAAAGAGGAGAAAAGAAGTGTAAAGAAGAGAAAAGAGAAAAGAAGAGAAAAGACAAAAGAGAAATGAAGAGAAAAGAGATAAGAGAAAAGAAGAGAAAAGAAGAATAAATGCAAAAGAAGAGAAAAGAGAAAAGAGATAAGAAGGGAAAAGAAGAGAAAAGAGAAAAGAGAAAAGTGAAAAGAGAAAAGAGGAGAAAAGAAGTGTAAAGAAGAGAAAAGAGAAAAGAAGAGAAAAGACAAAAGATAAATGAAGAGAAAAGAGATAAGAGAAAAGAAGAGAAAAGAAGAATAAATGCAAAAGAAGAGAAAAGAGAAAAGAAGAGAATTAGAAAAGGAAAGAAGAGAAATGAAGAGAAAAGAGAAAAGAAGAGCAAACAAGAGAAATGAGAAAAGAAGAGAAAAGAAGAGAAATGAAGAGAAAAGAAGAGAAAAGAGAAAAGAAGAGAAAAGAGAAAATCAGAGAAAAAGGAAAAGAGAAAAGACGAGAACAGAAGAGACAAGAAAAGAGTATAGAAGAGAAAAGAGAAAAGAGAAAAGAAGAGACAAGAGAAAAGAAGAGAACAGAAGAGAAAAGAAGAGAAAAGAAGAGTAAAGTGAAAAGAAGAGAACAGAAGAGAAAGGAGATAAGAGAACACAGAAAAGAAGAGAAAAGAAAAGAAAACAGGAGAACAGTGAAAAGAAGAGAAAAGGAGCGAACAGAGAGTAAAGACAAAAGAGAAATGCAGTGAAATGAAGAGAAAAGAGATAATAGCAAATACAAAAGAAGAGAATAGAAGAAAAAAGAGAAAAGAGAAAAGAAGCGAAAAGAGAAAAGAGAAAAGTAGAGAAAAGAAGAGAATAGAGATACGAGAAAAGGGAAAAGAAGAGAAAAGAGGAAAGAGATAAGAAGAGAAAAGATGAGAAAAGAAAAAAGAGAAAAGAAGGAAAAAGAGAAAAGATAAAAGAGGGGAAAAGACGGCAAAAGAAGAGAAAAGAGGAAAGAAGAGAAAAGAGAAAAGAAGAGAAAAGACAAAAGAGAAATGAAGAGAAAAGAGATAAGAGAAAAGAAGAGAAAAGAAGAATAAATGCAAAAGAAGAGAAAAGAGAAAAGAGATAAGAAGGGAAAAGAAGAGAAAAGAGAAAAGATAAAAGTGAAAAGAGAAAAGAGAAAAGAGGAGAAAACAAGTCTAAAGAAGAGATAAGAGAAAAGAAGAGAAAAGACAAAAGATAAATGAAGAGAAAAGAGATAAGAGAAAAGAAGAGAAAAGAAGAATAAATGCAAAAGAAGAGAACAGAGAAATGAAGAGAAAAGAGAAAAGAAGAGAAAAGAGACAAGTGAAAAGAGAAAAGAGAAAGAGAAAAGAGGAGAAAAGAAGTGTAAAGAAGAGAAAAGAGAAAAGAAGAGAAAAGACAAAAGAGAAATGAAGAGAAAAGAGATAAGAGAAAAGAAGAGAAAAGAAGAATAAATGCAAAAGAAGAGAAAAGAGAAAAGAGATAAGAAGGGAAAAGAAGAGAAAAGAGAAAAGAGAAAAGTGAAAAGAGAAAAGAGAAAAGAGGAGAAAAGAAGTGTAAAGAAGAGAAAAGAGAAAAGAAAAGACAAAAGAGAAATGAAGAGAGAAGAGATAAGAGAATAGAAGAGAAAAGAAGAATAAATGCAAAAGAAGAGAAAAGAGTAAAGAGATAAGAAGGGAAAAGAAGAGAAAAGAGAAAAGAGAAAAGTGAAAAGAGAAAATAGAAAAGAGGAGAAAAGAAGTGTAAAGAAGAGAAAAGAGAAAAGAAGAGAAAAGACAAAAGAGAAATGAAGAGAAAAGAGATAAGAGAAAAGAAGAGAAAAGAAGAATAAATGCAAAAGAAGAGAAAAGAGATAAGAAGGGAAAAGAAGAGAAAAGAGAAAAGAGAAAAGTGAAAAGAGAAAAGAGAAAAGAGGAGAAAAGAAGTGTAAAGAAGAGAAAAGAGAAAAGAAGAGAAAAGACAAAAGAGAAATGAAGAGAAAAGAGATAAGAGAAAAGAAGAGAAAAGAAGAATAAATGCAAAAGAAGAGAAAAGAGAAAAGAGATAAGAAGGGAAAAGAATAGAAAAGAGAAAAGAGAAAAGTGAAAAGAGAAAAGAGAAAAGAGGAGAAAAGAAGTGTAAAGAAGAGATAAGAGAAAAGAAGAGAAAAGACAAAAGATAAATGAAGAGAAAAGAGATAAGAGAAAAGAAGAGAAAAGAAGAGAAAAGAAGAGAAAAGAGAAGAGAAGTGAAAAGAAGAGAAACGAGAAAAGAAGAGAAAGGAAGCAAAAAGAATTAAAAGAGAAAAGAGAAAAGAAAAGAAGAGAAAGGAGTAAAGAGAAAAGAAGAGAACAGAAGAGAAAAGAAGAGAAAAGAGAAAATCAGAGAAATGAAAAGAGATAAGAGAAAAGAAGAGAAAAGAAGAATAAATGCAAAAGAAGAGAAAAGAGAAAAGAGATAAGAAGGGAAAAGAAGAGAAAAGAGAAAAGAGAAAAGTGAAAAGAGAAAAGAGAAAAGAGGAGAAAAGAAGTGTAAAGAAGAGAAAAGAGAAAAGAAGAGAAAAGACAAAAGAGAAATGAAGACAAAAGAGATAAGAGAAAAGAAGAGAAAAGAAGAATAAATGCAAAAGAAGAGAAAAGAGAAAAGAGATAAGAAGGGAAAAGAAGAGAAAAGAGAAAAGAGAAAAGTGAAAAGAGAAAAGAGAAACGAGGAGAAAAGCAGTGTAAAGAAGAGAAAAGAGAAAAGAAGAGAAAAGACAAAAGATAAATGAAGAGAAAAGAGATAAGAGAAAAGAAGAATAAATGCAAAAGAAGAGAAAAGAGAAAAGAAGAGAATTAGAAAAGGAAAGAAGAGAAATGAAGAGAAAAGAGAAAAGAAGAGCAAACAAGAGAAATGAGAAAAGAAGAGAAAAGAAGAGAAATGAAGAGAAAAGAAGAGAAAAGAGAAAAGAAGTGAAAAGAAGAGAAACGAGAAAAGAAGAGAAAGGAAGCAAAAAGAATTAAAAGAGAAAAGAGAAAAGAAAAGAAGAGAAAGGAGTAAAGAGAAAAGAAGAGAACAGAAGAGAAAAGAAGAGAAAAGAGAAAATCAGAGAAAAAGGAAAAGAGAAAAGACGAGAACAGAAGAGAAAAGAAAAGAGTATAGAAGAGAAAAGAGAAAAGAGAAAAGAAGAGACAAGAGAAAAGAAGAGAACAGAAGAGAAAAGAAGAGAAAAGAAGAGAAAAGTGAAAAGAAGAGAACAGAAGAGAAAGGAGATAAGAGAACACAGAAAAGAAGAGAAAAGAAAAGAAAACAGGAGAACAGTGAAAAGAAGAGAAAAGGAGCGAACAGAGAGTAAAGACAAAAGAGAAATGCAGTGAAATGAAGAGAAAAGAGATAATAGCAAAGACAAAAGAAGAGAATAGAAGAAAAAAGAGAAAAGAGAAAAGAAGCGAAAAGAGAAAAGAGAAAAGTAGAGAAAAGAAGAGAATAGAGATACGAGAAAAGGGAAAAGAAGAGAAAAGAGGAAAGAGATAAGAAGAGAAAAGATGAGAAAAGAAAAAAGAGAAAAGAAGGAAAAAGAGAAAAGATAAAAGAGGGGAAAAGACGGCAAAAGAAGAGAAAAGAGGAAAGAAGAGAAAAGAGAAAAGAAGAGAAAAGACAAAAGAGAAATGAAGAGAAAAGAGATAAGAGAAAAGAAGAGAAAAGAAGAATAAATGCAAAAGAAGAGAAAAGAGAAAAGAGATAAGAAGGGAAAAGAAGAGAAAAGAGAAAAGAGAAAAGTGAAAAGAGAAAAGAGAAGAGAGGAGAAAAGAAGTGTAAAGAAGAGAAAAGAGAAAAGAAGAGAAAAGACAAAAGAGAAATGAAGAGAAAAGAGATAAGAGAAAAGAAGAGAAAAGAAGAATAAATGCAAAAGAAGAGAAAAGAGATAAGAAGGGAAAAGAAGAGAAAAGAGAAAAGAGAAAAGTGAAAAGAGAAAAGAGAAAAGAGGAGAAAAGAAGTGTAAAGAAGAGATAAGAGAAAAGAAGAGAAAAGACAAAAGATAAATGAAGAGAAAAGAGATAAGAGAAAAGAAGAGAAAAGAAGAATAAATGCAAAAGAAGAGAACAGAGAAAAGAAGAGAAAAGAGAAAAGAAGAGAAAAGAGACAAGTGAAAAGAGAAAAGAGAAAAGAGAAAAGAGGAGAAAAGAAGTGTAAAGAAGAGAAAAGAGAAAAGAAGAGAAAAGACAAAAGATAAATGAAGAGAAAAGAGATAAGAGAAAAGAAGAGAAAAGAAGAATAAATGCAAAAGAAGAGAAAAGAGAAAAGAGATAAGAAGGGAAAAGAAGAGAAAAGAGAAAAGAGAAAAGTGAAAAGAGAAAAGAGAAAAGAGGAGAAAAGAAGTGTAAAGAAGAGATAAGAGAAAAGAAGAGAAAAGACAAAAGAGAAATGAAGAGAAAAGAGATAAGAGAAAAGAAGAGAAAAGAAGAATAAATGCAAAAGAAGAGAAAAGAGAAAAGAAGAGAAAAGAGAAAAGAAGAGAAAAGAAGAATAAATGCAAAAGAAGAGAAAAGAGAAAAGAGATAAGAAGGGAAAAGAAGAGAAAAGAGAAATGAGAAAAGAAGAGAAAACAAGAGAAAAGAGAAAAGAAGAGATAAGAGAAAAGAGAAAGTGGTAAAGCAGAGAAAACAAGAGAAAAGAGAAAAGGGAAATGAAGAGAAAAGAAGAGAGAAGAGAAAGGAGAAAAGAAGAGAAAACAAGAGAAAAGAGAAAAGAAGTGAAAAGACAAGAAGAGTAAAGAGAAAAGATAAAATAAGAGAAAAGAAGGGAAATGAAGAGAAAAGAGAGAAGAGAAAAGAGAAAAGAAGAGAAAAGAGGAAAATATAAAAGCGAAAAGGAGAGTACAGACGATAAAAGAGAAAATAAGAGAAAACTAAAGAAGAGAAAAGTGAAAAGAGAAATGAGAATATAGAAAACAAGAGAAAACAAACGAAAAGATAAAAGAAAAAAAGAGAAAAGTAGAGAAAAGAAGAGAAAAGAGAAAAGAAGAGAAAAGAGAAAAGAAGAGAAAAGAAGAGAAAAAAGAAAAGAGAAATGAGAAAAGAAGAGAATTAGAAAAGGAAAGAAGAGAAATGAAGAGAAAAGAGAAAAGAAGAGCAAACAAGAGAAATGAGAAAAGAAGAGAATTAGAAAAGGAAAGAAGAGAAATGAAGAGAAAAGAGAAAAGAAGAGAAAAGAAGAGCAAACAAGAGAAATGAGAAAAGAAGAGAAAAGAAGAGAAATGAAGAGAAAAGAAGAGAAAAGAGAAAAGAAGTGAAAAGAAGAGAAAAGAGAAAAGAAGAGAAAGGAAGCAAAAAGAATTAAAAGAGAAAAGAGAAAAGAAAGGAAGAGAAAGTAGTAAAGAGAAAAGAAGAGAACAGAAGAGAAAAGAAGAAAAAGGAGAAAAGAGTAAAGAAGAGAACAGAAGACAAAAGAAGAGAAAAGAGAAAATCAGAGAAAAAGGAAAAGAGAAAAGACGAGAACAGAAGAGAAAAGAAAAGAGTATAGAAGAGAAAAGAGAAAAGAGAAAAGAAGAGAAAAGAAGAGACAAGAGAACAGAAGAGAAAAGAAGAGAAAAGAAGAGAAAAGTGAAAAGAAGAGAACAGAAGAGAAAGGAGATAAGAGAACACAGAAAAGAAGAGAAAATAAAAGAAAACAGGAGAACAGTGAAAAGAAGAGAAAAGGAGCGAACAGAGAGTAAAGACAAAAGAGAAATGCAGTGAAACGAAAAGAGATAATAGCAAAGACAAAAGAAGAGAATAGAAGAAAAAAGAGAAAAGAGAAAAGAAGCGAAAAGAGAAGAGAGAAAAGGGAAAAGAGAAAAGAGAAAAGAGGAGAAAAGAAGTGTAAAGAAGAGAAAAGAGAAAAGAAAAGACAAAAGAGAAATGAAGAGAGAAGAGATAAGAGAAAAGAAGAGAAAAGAAGAATAAATGCAAAAGAAGAGAAAAGAGTAAAGAGATAAGAAGGGAAAAGAAGAGAAAAGAGAAAAGAGAAAAGTGAAAAGAGAAAAGAGAAAAGAGGAGAAAAGAAGTGTAAAGAAGAGAAAAGAGAAAAGAAGAGAAAAGACAAAAGAGAAATGAAGAGAAAAGAGATAAGAGAAAAGGAGAGAAAAGAAGAATAAATGCAAAAGAAGAGAAAAGAGAAAAGAGATAAGAAGGGAAAAGAATAGAAAAGAGAAAAGAGAAAAGTGAAAAGAGAAAAGAGAAAAGAGGAGAAAAGAAGTGTAAAGAAGAGATAAGAGAAAAGAAGAGAAAAGACAAAAGATAAATGAAGAGAAAAGAGATAAGAGAAAAAAAGAGAAAAGAAGAATAAATGCAAAAGAAGAGAACAGAGAAAAGAAGAGAAAAGAGAAAAGAAGAGAAAAGAGACAAGTGAAAAGAGAAAAGAGAAAAGAGAAAAGAGGAGAAAAGAAGTGTAAAGAAGAGATAAGAGAAAAGAAGAGAAAAGACAAAAGATAAATGAAGAGAAAAGAGATAAGAGAAAAGAAGAAAAAGAAGAATAAATGCAAAAGAAGAGAACAGAGAAAAGAAGAGAAAAGAGAAAAGAAGAGAAAAGAGAAAAGAGACAAGTGAAAAGAGAAAAGAGAAAAGAGGAGAAAAGAAGTGTAAAGAAGAGAAAAGAGAAAAGAAGAGAAAAGACAAAAGAGAAATGAAGAGAAAAGAGATAAGAGAAAAGAAGAGAAAAGAAGAATAAATGCAAAAGAAGAGAAAAGAGAAAAGAGATAAGAAGGGAAAAGAAGAGAAAAGAGAAAAGAGAAAAGTGAAAAGAGAAAAGAGGAGAAAAGAAGTGTAAAGAAGAGATAAGAGAAAAGAAGAGAAAAGACAAAAGATAAATGAAGAGAAAAGAGATAAGAGAAAAGAAGAGAAAAGAAGAATAAATGCAAAAGAAGAGAAAAGAGAAAAGAAGAGAATTAGAAAAGGAAAGAAGAGAAATGAAGAGAAAAGAGAAAAGAAGAGCAAACAAGAGAAATGAGAAAAGAAGAGAAAAGAAGAGAAATGAAGAGAAAAGAAGAGAAAAGAGAAAAGAAGTGAAAAGAAGAGAAACGAGAAAAGAAGAGAAAGGAAGCAAAAAGAATTAAAAGAGAAAAGAGAAAAGAAAAGAAGAGAAAGGAGTAAAGAGAAAAGAAGAGAACAGAAGAGAAAAGAAGAGAAAAGAGAAAATCAGAGAAAAAGGAAAAGAGAAAAGACGAGAACAGAAGAGACAAGAAAAGAGTATAGAAGAGAAAAGAGAAAAGAGAAAAGAAGAGACAAGAGAAAAGAAGAGAACAGAAGAGAAAAGAAGAGAAAAGAAGAGTAAAGTGAAAAGAAGAGAACAGAAGAGAAAGGAGATAAGAGAACACAGAAAAGAAGAGAAAAGAAAAGAAAACAGGAGAACAGTGAAAAGAAGAGAAAAGGAGCGAACAGAGAGTAAAGACAAAAGAGAAATGCAGTGAAATGAAGAGAAAAGAGATAATAGCAAAGACAAAAGAAGAGAATAGAAGAAAAAAGAGAAAAGAGAAAAGAAGCGAAAAGAGAAAAGAGAAAAGTAGAGAAAAGAAGAGAATAGAGATACGAGAAAAGGGAAAAGAAGAGAAAAGAGGAAAGAGATAAGAAGAGAAAAGATGAGAAAAGAAAAAAGATAAAAGAAGTAAAAAGAGAAAAGATAAAAGAGGGGAAAAGACGGCAAAAGAAGAGAAAAGAGGAAAGAAGAGAAAAGAGAAAAGAAGAGAAAAGACAAAAGAGAAATGAAGAGAAAAGAGATAAGAGAAAAGAAGAGAAAAGAAGAATAAATGCAAAAGAAGAGAAAAGAGAAAAGAGATAAGAAGGGAAAAGAAGAGAAAAGAGAAAAGAGAAAAGTGAAAAGAGAAAAGAGAAAAGAGGAGAAAAGAAGTGTAAAGAAGACAAAAGAGAAAAGAAGAGAAAAGACAAAAGAGAAATGAAGAGAAAAGAGATAAGAGAAAAGAAGAGAAAAGAAGAATAAATGCAAAAGAAGAGAAAAGAAGGGAAAAGAAGAGAAAAGAGAAAAGTGAAAAGAGAAAAGAGAAAAGAGGAGAAAAAAAGTGTAAAGAAGAGATAAGAGAAAAGAAAAGACAAAAGATAAATGAAGAGAAAAGAGATAAGAGAAAAGAAGAGAAAAGAAGAATAAATGCAAAAGAAGAGAACAGAGAAAAGAAGAGAAAAGAGAAAAGAAGAGAAAAGAGACAAGTGAAAAGAGAAAAGAGAAAAGAGAAAAGAGGAGAAAAGAAGTGTAAAGAAGAGAAAAGAGAAAAGAAGAGAAAAGACAAACGAGAAATGAAGAGAAAAGAGATAAGAGAAAAGAAGAGAAAAAAAGAATAAATGCAAAAGAAGAGAAAAGAGAAAAGAGATAAGAAGGGAAAAGAAGAGAAAACAGAAAAGAGAAAAGTGAAAAGAGAAAAGAGGAGAAAAGAAGTGTAAAGAAGAGATAAGAGAAAAGAAGAGAAAAGACAAAAGAGAAATGAAGAGAAAAGAGATAAGAGAAAAGAAGAGAAAAGAAGAATAAATGCAAAAGAAGAGAAAAGAGAAAAGAAGAGAAAAGAGAAAAGAAGAGAAAAGAAGAATAAATGCAAAAGAAGAGAAAAGAGAAAAGAGATAAGAAGGGAAAAGAAGAGAAAAGAGAAATGAGAAAAGAAGAGAAAACAAGAGAAAAGAGAAAAGAAGAGATAAGAGAAAAGAGAAAGTGGTAAAGCAGAGAAAACAAGAGAAAAGAGAAAAGGGAAATGAAGAGAAAAGAAGAGAGAAGAGAAAGGAGAAAAGAAGAGAAAACAAGAGAAAAGAGAAAAGAAGTGAAAAGACAAGAAGAGTAAAGAGAAAAGATAAAATAAGAGAAAAGAAGGGAAATGAAGAGAAAAGAGAGAAGAGAAAAGAGAAAAGAAGAGAAAAGAGGAAAATATAAAAGCGAAAAGGAGAGTACAGACGATAAAAGAGAAAATAAGAGAAAACTAAAGAAGAGAAAAGTGAAAAGAGAAATGAGAATATAGAAAACAAGAGAAAACAAACGAAAAGATAAATGAAAAAAAAGAGAAAAGTAGAGAAAAGAAGAGAAAAGAGAAAAGAAGAGAAAAGAGAAAAGAAGAGAACAGAAGACAAAAGAAGAGAAAAGAGAAAATCAGAGAAAAAGGAAAAGAGAAAAGACGAGAACAGAAGAGAAAAGAAAAGAGTATAGAAGAGAAAAGAGAAAAGAGAAAAGAAGAGAAAAGAAGAGAAAAGAGAAAAGAGAAAAGTGAAAAGAGAAAAGAGAAAAGAGGAGAAAAGAAGTGTAAAGAAGAGAAAAGAGAAAAGAAGAGAAAAGACAAAAGAGAAATGAAGAGAAAAGAGATAAGAGAAAAGAAGAGAAAAGAAGAATAAATGCAAAAGAAGAGAAAAGAGATAAGAAGGGAAAAGAAGAGAAAAGAGAAAAGAGAAAAGTGAAAAGAGAAAAGAGAAAAGAGGAGAAAAGAAGTGTAAAGAAGAGAAAAGAGAAAAGAAGAGAAAAGACAAAAGAGAAATGAAGAGAAAAGAGATAAGAGAAAAGAAGAGAAAAGAAGAATAAATGCAAAAGAAGAGAAAAGAGATAAGAAGGGAAAAGAAGAGAAAAGAGAAAAGAGAAAAGTGAAAAGAGAAAAGAGAAAAGAGGAGAAAAGAAGTGTAAAGAAGAGAAAAGTGAAAAGAAGAGAAAAGACAAAAGAGAAATGAAGAGAAAAGAGATAAGAGAAAAGAAGAGAAAAGAAGAATAAATGCAAAAGAAGAGAAAAGAGAAAAGAGATAAGAAGGGAAAAGAATAGAAAAGAGAAAAGAGAAAAGTGAAAAGAGAAAAGAGAAAAGAGGAGAAAAGAAGTGTAAAGAAGAGATAAGAGAAAAAAAGAGAAAAGACAAAAGATAAATGAAGTGAAAAGAGATAAGAGAAAAGAAGAGAAAAGAAGAGAAAAGAAGAGAAAAGAGAAGAGAAGTGAAAAGAAGAGTAACGAGAAAAGAAGAGAAAGGAAGCAAAAAGAATTAAAAGAGAAAAGAGAAAAGAAAAGAAGAGAAAGGAGTAAAGAGAAAAGAAGAGAACAAAAGAGAAAAGAAGAGAAAAGAGAAAATCAGAGAAATGAAGAGAAAAGAGATAAGAGAAAAGAAGAGAAAAGAAGAATAAATGCAAAAGAAGAGAAAAGAGAAAAGAGATAAGAAGGGAAAAGAAGAGAAAAGAGAAAAGAGAAAAGTGAAAAGAGAAAAGAGAAAAGAGGAGAAAAGAAGTGTAAATAAGAGAAAAGAGAAAAGAAGAGAAAAGACAAAAGAGAAATGAAGACAAAAGAGATAAGAGAAAAGAAGAGAAAAGAAGAATAAATGCAAAAGAAGAGAAAAGAGAAAAGAGATAAGAAGGGAAAAGAAGAGAAAAGAGAAAAGAGAAAAGTGAAAAGAGAAAAGAGAAACGAGGAGAAAAGCAGTGTAAAGAAGAGAAAAGAGAAAAGAAGAGAAAAGACAAAAGATAAATGAAGAGAAAAGAGATAAGAGAAAAGAAGAATAAATGCAAAAGAAGAGAAAAGAGAAAAGAAGAGAATTAGAAAAGGAAAGAAGAGAAATGAAGAGAAAAGAGAAAAGAAGAGCAAACAAGAGAAATGAGAAAAGAAGAGAAAAGAAGAGAAATGAAGAGAAAAGAAGAGAAAAGAGAAAAGAAGTGAAAAGAAGAGAAACGAGAAAAGAAGAGAAAGGAAGCAAAAAGAATTAAAAGAGAAAAGAGAAAAGAAAAGAAGAGAAAGGAGTAAAGAGAAAAGAAGAGAACAGAAGAGAAAAGAAGAGAAAAGAGAAAATCAGAGAAAAAGGAAAAGAGAAAAGACGAGAACAGAAGAGAAAAGAAAAGAGTATAGAAGAGAAAAGAGAAAAGAGAAAAGAAGAGACAAGAGAAAAGAAGAGAACAGAAGAGAAAAGAAGAGAAAAGAAGAGAAAAGTGAAAAGAAGAGAACAGAAGAGAAAGGAGATAAGAGAACACAGAAAAGAAGAGAAAAGAAAAGAAAACAGGAGAACAGTGAAAAGAAGAGAAAAGGAGCGAACAGAGAGTAAAGACAAAAGAGAAATGCAGTGAAATGAAGAGAAAAGAGATAATAGCAAAGACAAAAGAAGAGAATAGAAGAAAAAAGAGAAAAGAGAAAAGAAGCGAAAAGAGAAAAGAGAAAAGTAGAGAAAAGAAGAGAATAGAGATACGAGAAAAGGGAAAAGAAGAGAAAAGAGGAAAGACATAAGAAGAGAAAAGATGAGAAAAGAAAAAAGAGAAAAGAAGTAAAAAGAGAAAAGATAAAAGAGGGGAAAAGACGGCAAAAGAAGAGAAAAGAGGAAAGAAGAGAAAAGAGAAAAGAAGAGAAAAGACAAAAGAGAAATGAAGAGAAAAGAGATAAGAGAAAAGAAGAGAAAAGAAGAATAAATGCAAAAGAAGAGAAAAGAGAAAAGAGATAAGAAGGGAAAAGAAGAGAAAAGAGAAAAGAGAAAAGTGAAAAGAGAAAAGAGAAAAGAGGAGAAAAGAAGTGTAAAGAAGAGAAAAGAGAAAAGAAGAGAAAAGACAAAAGAAAAATGAAGAGAAAAGAGATAAGAGAAAAGAAGAGAAAAGAAGAATAAATGCAAAAGAAGAGAAAAGAGATAAGAAGGGAAAAGAAGAGAAAAGAGAAAAGAGAAAAGTGAAAAGAGAAAAGAGAAAAGAGGAGAAAACAAGTGTAAAGAAGAGATAAGAGAAAAGAAAAGACAAAAGATAAATGAAGAGAAAAGAGATAAGAGAAAAAAAGAGAAAAGAAGAATAAATGCAAAAGAAGAGAACAGAGAAAAGAAGAGAAAAGAGAAAAGAAGAGAAAAGAGACAAGTGAAAAGAGAAAAGAGAAAAGAGAAAAGAGGAGAAAAGAAGTGTAAAGAAGAGAAAAGAGAAAAGAAGAGAAAAGACAAAAGAGAAATGAAGAGAAAAGAGATAAGAGAAAAGAAGAGAAAAAAAGAATAAATGCAAAAGAAGAGAAAAGAGAAAAGAGATAAGAAGGGAAAAGAAGAGAAAAGAGAAAAGAGAAAAGTGAAAAGAGAAAAGAGAAAAGAGGAGAAAAGAAGTGTAAAGAAGAGATAAGAGAAAAGAAGAGAAAAGACAAAAGAGAAATGAAGAGAAAAGAGATAAGAGAAAAGAAGAGAAAAGAAGAATAAATGCAAAAGAAGAGAAAAGAGAAAAGAAGAGAAAAGAGAAAAGAAGAGAAAAGAAGAATAAATGCAAAAGAAGAGAAAAGAGAAAAGAGATAAGAAGGGAAAAGAAGAGAAAAGAGAAATGAGAAAAGAAGAGAAAACAAGAGAAAAGAGAAAAGAAGAGATAAGAGAAAAGAGAAAGTGGTAAAGCAGAGAAAACAAGAGAAAAGAGAAAAGGGAAATGAAGAGAAAAGAAGAGAGAAGAGAAAGGAGAAAAGAAGAGAAAACAAGAGAAAAGAGAAAAGAAGTGAAAAGACAAGAAGAGTAAAGAGAAAAGAGAAAAGAAGAGAAAAGAGGAAAATATAAAAGCGAAAAGGAGAGTACAGACGATAAAAGAGAAAATAAGAGAAAACTAAAGAAGAGAAAAGTGAAAAGAGAAATGAGAATATAGAAAACAAGAGAAAACAAACGAAAAGATAAAAGAAAAAAAAGAGAAAAGTAGAGAAAAGAAGAGAAAAGAGAAAAGAAGAGAAAAGAGAAAAGAAGAGAACAGAAGACAAAAGAAGAGAAAAGAGAAAATCAGAGAAAAAGGAAAAGAGAAAAGACGAGAACAGAAGAGAAAAGAAAAGAGTATAGAAGAGAAAAGAGAAAAGAGAAAAGAAGAGAAAAGAAGAGACAAGAGAAAAGAAGAGAACAGAAGAGAAAAGAAGAGAAAAGAAGAGAAAAGTGAAAAGAAGAGAACAGAAGAGAAAGGAGATAAGAGAACACAGAAAAGAAGAGAAAAGAAAAGAAAACAGGAGAACAGTGAAAAGAAGAGAAAAGGAGCGAACAGAGAGTAAAGACAAAAGAGAAATGCAGTGAAATGAAGAGAAAAGAGATAATAGCAAAGACAAAAGAAGAGAATAGAAGAAAAAAGAGAAAAGAGAAAAGAAGCGAAAAGAGAAAAGAGAAAAGTAGAGAAAAGAAGAGAATAGAGATACGAGAAAAGGGAAAAGAAGAGAAAAGAGGAAAGAGATAAGAAGAGAAAAGATGAGAAAAGAAAAAAGAGAAAAGAAGTAAAAAGAGAAAAGATAAAAGAGGGGAAAAGACGGCAAAAGAAGAGAAAAGAGGAAAGAAGAGAAAAGAGAAAAGAAGAGAAAAGACAAAAGAGAAATGAAGAGAAAAGAGATAAGAGAAAAGAAGAGAAAAGAAGAATAAATGCAAAAGAAGAGAAAAGAGAAAAGAGATAAGAAGGGAAAAGAATAGAAAAGAGAAAAGAGAAAAGTGAAAAGAGAAAAGAGAAAAGAGGAGAAAAGAAGTGTAAAGAAGAGATAAGAGAAAAGAAGAGAAAAGACAAAAGATAAATGAAGAGAAAAGAGATAAGAGAAAAGAAGAAAAAGAAGAATAAATGCAAAAGAAGAGAACAGAGAAAAGAAGAGAAAAGAGAAAAGAAGAGAAAAGAGAAAAGAGACAAGTGAAAAGAGAAAAGAGAAAAGAGGAGAAAAGAAGTGTAAAGAAGAGAAAAGAGAAAAGAAGAGAAAAGAGAAAAGAGAAATGAAGAGAAAAGAGATAAGAGAAAAGAAGAGAAAAGAAGAATAAATGCAAAAGAAGAGAAAAGAGAAAAGAGATAAGAAGGGAAAAGAAGAGAAAAGAGAAAAGAGAAAAGTGAAAAGAGAAAAGAGGAGAAAAGAAGTGTAAAGAAGAGATAAGAGAAAAGAAGAGAAAAGACAAAAGATAAATGAAGAGAAAAGAGATAAGAGAAAAGAAGAGAAAAGAAGAATAAATGCAAAAGAAGAGAAAAGAGAAAAGAGATAAGAAGGGAAAAGAAGAGAAAAGCGAAAAGAGAAAAGTGAAAAGAGAAAAGAGAAAAGAGTAGAAAAGAAGTGTAAAGAAGAGAAAAGAGAAAAGAAGAGAAAAGACAAAAGAGAAATGAAGAGAAAAGAGATAAGAGAAAAGAAGAGAAAAGAAGAATAAATGCAAAAGAAGAGAAAAGAGAAAAGAGATAAGAAGGGAAAAGAAGAGAAAAGAGAAAAGAGAAAAGTGAAAAGAGAAAAGAGGAGAAAAGAAGTGTAAAGAAGAGATAAGAGAAAAGAAGAGAAAAGACAAAAGATAAATGAAGAGAAAAGAGATAAGAGAAAAGAAGAGAAAAGAAGAATAAATGCAAAAGAAGAGAAAAGAGAAAAGAAGAGAATTAGAAAAGGAAAGAAGAGAAATGAAGAGAAAAGAGAAGAGAAGAGCAAACAAGAGAAATGAGAAAAGAAGAGAAAAGAAGAGAATTGAAGAGAAAAGAAGGGAAAAGAGAAAAGAAGTGAAAAGAAGAGAAACGAGAAAAGAAGAGAAAGGAAGCAAAAAGAATTAAAAGAGAAAAGAGAAAAGAAAAGAAGAGAAAGGAGTAAAGAGAAAAGAAGAGAACAGAAGAGAAAAGAAGAGAAAAGAGAAAATCAGAGAAAAAGGAAAAGAGAAAAGACGAGAACAGAAGAGAAAAGAAAAGAGTATAGAAGAGAAAAGAGAAAAGAGAAAAGAAGAGACAAGAGAAAAGAAGAGAACAGAAGAGAAAAGAAGAGAAAAGAAGAGAAAAGTGAAAAGAAGAGAACAGAAGAGAAAGGAGATAAGAGAACACAGAAAAGAAGAGAAAAGAAAAGAAAACAGGAGAACAGTGAAAAGAAGAGAAAAGGAGCGAACAGAGAGTAAAGACAAAAGAGAAATGCAGAGAAATGAAGAGAAAAGAGATAATAGCAAAGACAAAAGAAGAGAATAGAAGAAAAAAGAGAAAAGAGAAAAGAAGTGAAAAGAGAAAAGAGAAAAGTAGAGAAAAGAAGAGAATAGAGATACGAGAAAAGGGAAAAGAAGAGAAAAGAGGAAAGAGATAAGAAGAGAAAAGATGAGAAAAGAAAAAAGAGAAAAGAAGGAAAAAGAGAAAAGATAAAAGAGGGGAAAAGACGGCAAAAGAAGAGAAAAGAGGAAAGAAGAGAAAAGAGAAAAGAAGAGAAAAGACAAAAGAGAAATGAAGAGAAAAGAGATAAGAGAAAAGAAGAGAAAAGAAGAATAAATGCAAAAGAAGAGAAAAGAGAAAAGAGATAAGAAGGGAAAAGAAGAGAAAAGAGAAAAGAGAAAAGTGAAAAGAGAAAAGAGAAAAGAGGAGAAAAGAAGTGTAAAGAAGAGAAAAGAGAAAAGAAGAGAAAAGAAGAGAAAAAAGAAAAGAGAAATGAGAAAAGAAGAGAATTAGAAAAGGAAAGAAGAGAAATGAAGAGAAAAGAGAAAAGAAGAGCAAACAAGAGAAATGAGAAAAGAAGAGAATTAGAAAAGGAAAGAAGAGAAATGAAGAGAAAAGAGAAAAGAAGAGCAAACAAGAGAAATGAGAAAAGAAGAGAAAAGAAGAGAAATGAAGAGAAAAGAAGAGAAAAGAGAAAAGAAGTGAAAAGAAGAGAAAAGAGAAAAGAAGAGAAAGGAAGCAAAAAGAATTAAAAGAGAAAAGAGAAAAGAAAGGAAGAGAAAGTAGTAAAGAGAAAAGAAGAGAACAGAAGAGAAAAGAAGAAAAAGGAGAAAAGAGTAAAGAAGAGAACAGAAGACAAAAGAAGAGAAAAGAGAAAATCAGAGAAAAAGGAAAAGAGAAAAGACGAGAACAGAAGAGAAAAGAAAAGAGTATAGAAGAGAAAAGAGAAAAGAGAAAAGAAGAGAAAAGAAGAGACAAGAGAACAGAAGAGAAAAGAAGAGAAAAGAAGAGAAAAGTGAAAAGAAGAGAACAGAAGAGAAAGGAGATAAGAGAACACAGAAAAGAAGAGAAAAGAAAAGAAAACAGGAGAACAGTGAAAAGAAGAGAAAAGGAGCGAACAGAGAGTAAAGACAAAAGAGAAATGCAGTGAAATGAAGAGAAAAGAGATAATAGCAAAGACAAAAGAAGAGAATAGAAGAAAAAAGAGAAAAGAGAAAAGAAGCGAAAAGAGAAAAGAGAAAAGTAGAGAAAAGAAGAGAATAGAGATACGAGAAAAGGGAAAAGAAGAGAAAAGAGGAAAGAGATAAGAAGAGAAAAGATGAGAAAAGAAAAAAGAGAAAAGAAGTAAAAAGAGAAAAGATAAAAGAGGGGAAAAGACGGCAAAAGAAGAGAAAAGAGGAAAGAAGAGAAAAGAGAAAAGAAGAGAAAAGACAAAAGAGAAATGAAGAGAAAAGAGATAAGAGAAAAGAAGAGAAAAGAAGAATAAATGCAAAAGAAGAGAAAAGAGAAAAGAGATAAGAAGGGAAAAGAAGAGAAAAGAGAAAAGAGAAAAGTGAAAAGAGAAAAGAGAAAAGAGGAGAAAAGAAGTGTAAAGAAGAGAAAAGAGAAAAGAAGAGAAAAGACAAAAGAGAAATGAAGAGAAAAGAGATAAGAGAAAAGAAGAGAAAAGAAGAATAAATGCAAAAGAAGAGAAAAGAGATAAGAAGGGAAAAGAAGAGAAAAGAGAAAAGAGAAAAGTGAAAAGAGAAAAGAGAAAAGAGGAGAAAACAAGTGTAAAGAAGAGATAAGAGAAAAGAAGAGAAAAGAAAAGAGAAAAGAGGAGAAAAGAAGTGTAAAGAAGAGAAAAGAGAAAAGAAGAGAAAAGACAAAAGATAAATGAAGAGAAAAGAGATAAGAGAAAAGAAGTGAAAAGAAGAGAAACGAGAAAAGAAGAGAAAGGAAGCAAAAAGAATTAAAAGAGAAAAGAGAAAAGAAAAGAAGAGAAAGGAGTAAAGAGAAAAGAAGAGAACAGAAGAGAAAAGAAGAGAAAAGAGAAAATCAGAGAAAAAGGAAAAGAGAAAAGACGAGAACAGAAGAGAAAAGAAAAGAGTATAGAAGAGAAAAGAGAAAAGAGAAAAGAAGAGACAAGAGAAAAGAAGAGAACAGAAGAGAAAAGAAGAGAAAAGAAGAGAAAAGTGAAAAGAAGAGAACAGAAGAGAAAGGAGATAAGAGAACACAGAAAAGAAGAGAAAAGAAAAGAAAACAGGAGAACAGTGAAAAGAAGAGCAAAGGAGCGAACAGAGAGTAAAGACAAAAGAGAAATGCAGTGAAATGAAGAGAAAAGAGATAATAGCAAAGACAAAAGAAGAGAATAGAAGAAAAAAGAGAAAAGAGAAAAGAAGCGAAAAGAGAAAAGAGAAAAGTAGAGAAAAGAAGAGAATAGAGATACGAGAAAAGGGAAAAGAAGAGAAAAGAGGAAAGAGATAAGAAGAGAAAAGATGAGAAAAGAAAAAAGAGAAAAGAAGGAAAAAGAGAAAAGATAAAAGAGGGGAAAAGACGGCAAAAGAAGAGAAAAGAGGAAAGAAGAGAAAAGAGAAAAGAAGAGAAAAGACAAAAGAGAAATGAAGAGAAAAGAGATAAGAGAAAAGAAGAGAAAAGAAGAATAAATGCAAAAGAAGAGAAAAGAGAAAAGAGATAAGAAGGGAAAAGAAGAGAAAAGAGAAAAGAGAAAAGTGAAAAGAGAAAAGAGAAAAGAGGAGAAAAGAAGTGTAAAGAAGAGAAAAGAGAAAAGAAGAGAAAAGAAGAGAAAAAAGAAAAGAGAAATGAGAAAAGAAGAGAATTAGAAAAGGAAAGAAGAGAAATGAAGAGAAAAGAGAAAAGAAGAGCAAACAAGAGAAATGAGAAAAGAAGAGAATTAGAAAAGGAAAGAAGAGAAATGAAGAGAAAAGAGAAAAGAAGAGCAAACAAGAGAAATGAGAAAAGAAGAGAAAAGAAGAGAAATGAAGAGAAAAGAAGAGAAAAGAGAAAAGAAGTGAAAAGAAGAGAAAAGAGAAAAGAAGAGAAAGGAAGCAAAAAGAATTAAAAGAGAAAAGAGAAAAGAAAGGAAGAGAAAGTAGTAAAGAGAAAAGAAGAGAACAGAAGAGAAAAGAAGAAAAAGGAGAAAAGAGTAAAGAAGAGAACAGAAGACAAAAGAAGAGAAAAGAGAAAATCAGAGAAAAAGGAAAAGAGAAAAGACGAGAACAGAAGAGAAAAGAAAAGAGTATAGAAGAGAAAAGAGAAAAGAGAAAAGAAGAGAAAAGAAGAGACAAGAGAACAGAAGAGAAAAGAAGAGAAAAGAAGAGAAAAGTGAAAAGAAGAGAACAGAAGAGAAAGGAGATAAGAGAACACAGAAAAGAAGAGAAAAGAAAAGAAAACAGGAGAACAGTGAAAAGAAGAGAAAAGGAGCGAACAGAGAGTAAAGACAAAAGAGAAATGCAGTGAAATGAAGAGAAAAGAGATAATAGCAAAGACAAAAGAAGAGAATAGAAGAAAAAAGAGAAAAGAGAAAAGAAGCGAAAAGAGAAAAGAGAAAAGTAGAGAAAAGAAGAGAATAGAGATACGAGAAAAGGGAAAAGAAGAGAAAAGAGGAAAGAGATAAGAAGAGAAAAGATGAGAAAAGAAAAAAGAGAAAAGAAGTAAAAAGAGAAAAGATAAAAGAGGGGAAAAGACGGCAAAAGAAGAGAAAAGAGGAAAGAAGAGAAAAGAGAAAAGAAGAGAAAAGACAAAAGAGAAATGAAGAGAAAAGAGATAAGAGAAAAGAAGAGAAAAGAAGAATAAATGCAAAAGAAGAGAAAAGAGAAAAGAGATAAGAAGGGAAAAGAAGAGAAAAGAGAAAAGAGAAAAGTGAAAAGAGAAAAGAGAAAAGAGGAGAAAAGAAGTGTAAAGAAGAGAAAAGAGAAAAGAAGAGAAAAGACAAAAGAGAAATGAAGAGAAAAGAGATAAGAGAAAAGAAGAGAAAAGAAGAATAAATGCAAAAGAAGAGAAAAGAGATAAGAAGGGAAAAGAAGAGAAAAGAGAAAAGAGAAAAGTGAAAAGAGAAAAGAGAAAAGAGGAGAAAACAAGTGTAAAGAAGAGATAAGAGAAAAGAAGAGAAAAGACAAAAGATAAATGAAGAGAAAAGAGATAAGAGAAAAGAAGAGAAAAGAAGAATAAATGCAAAAGAAGAGAACAGAGAAAAGAAGAGAAAAGAGAAAAGAAGAGAAAAGAGACAAGTGAAAAGAGAAAAGAGAAAAGAGAAAAGAGGAGAAAAGAAGTGTAAAGAAGAGATAAGAGAAAAGAAGAGAAAAGACAAAAGATAAATGAAGAGAAAAGAGATAAGAGAAAAGAAGAGAAAAGAAGAATAAATGCAAAAGAAGAGAAAAGAGAAAAGAGATAAGAAGGGAAAAGAAGAGAAAAGAGAAAAGAGAAAAGTGAAAAGAGAAAAGAGAAAAGAGGAGAAAAGAAGTGTAAAGAAGAGATAAGAGAAAAGAAGAGAAAAGACAAAAGAGAAATGAAGAGAAAAGAGATAAGAGAAAAGAAGAGAAAAGAAGAATAAATGCAAAAGAAGAGAAAAGAGAAAAGAAGAGAAAAGAGAAAAGAAGAGAAAAGAAGAATAAATGCAAAAGAAGAGAAAAGAGAAAAGAGATAAGAAGGGAAAAGAAGAGAAAAGAGAAATGAGAAAAGAAGAGAAAACAAGAGAAAATAGAAAAGAAGAGATAAGAGAAAAGAGAAAGTGGTAAAGCAGAGAAAACAAGAGAAAAGAGAAAAGGGAAATGAAGAGAAAAGAAGAGAGAAGAGAAAGGAGAAAAGAAGAGAAAACAAGAGAAAAGAGAAAAGAAGTGAAAAGACAAGAAGAGTAAAGAGAAAAGATAAAATAAGAGAAAAGAAGGGAAATGAAGAGAAAAGAGAGAAGAGAAAAGAGAAAAGAAGAGAAAAGAGGAAAATATAAAAGCGAAAAGGAGAGTACAGACGATAAAAGAGAAAATAAGAGAAAACTAAAGAAGAGAAAAGTGAAAAGAGAAATGAGAATATAGAAAACAAGAGAAAA